>NC_086449.1:233327276-234527276 GCF_028390025.1 Pseudophryne corroboree | reverse complement strand
TCACCCCTTGGTGTTTAGGGATTACACGACAATGATATAATGTGGGTTATCCAATGTGTCCTGTTCCTTAAATACGACCTTAGGTATAGATCCAATCACAGATTATTGGATGATGGGTCCTGACGAGATGTTGCAGTTCTAGGTTCAAAAACGGGGTCCTCAGTAGTGACCTGAGTTCCCTAGAGCTGAATCAACAATTGTCTTGGAAATTGTGTTGGAAATGATCGAAGAATTCAACATCCTTTTACTGCATGCTGGTAGGTCTGGTTCAGGTCACATAGGGAGTCAAATGGAGGTTAAGTCTTGTAGAAATCCAAAAGAAAAAAGTCCTGTTATGTAGCTTGCCTCTGCGAGGTAAGACCGGCCTGGGAACCCGGAGCCAGCCCTCCCGTGTCCTCTCCATGGAGGGTGGTGGTGGCTGTGTGTGTATGCGGCTCACTGCAGAGCCTCTGGCTGGGATTTCAGCTTCTGTGCTTTGTTTGACTGGGATATGGAAGTATAATATGCATAGTGTAATGCCCTGTGACTGGGTGCTGGTGCCCTGGGGTCTGCCTGCTGCATAATGCCCAGTGCATGGTACAGGGCATTAGAGCAGCATGTTCCTTGATCAGTGCATCTATGTGTATCCTGCTGCATGTGTCTATTATCTGCTACCTGCCCCCTCAGTGCTACCCACACCTGCCTGCCTACCTACCCAGGATCAGTACTACCCCTCCACCACCCATGGTACCTCCACCCCTCCCCATGTGTGGCACCTCCCTCCCCCACCCACGGTACCCCCGCACTCGCCCCTCCCCAAACCGCGGCACCCCTCACCTCCCCCATCTGCAACAGTCCCACACCTGGTCCTCCCCCACCCATGGCACCCGCGCCCCTCCCCCATCCACAGCCCCCACTCCTCCGCCCCCTCCCAGTCGTAAGGGGCTATGCCCCCTTCACCATCGGACACCCTTTCGTCGTGCAATATGTACCCACTAACAAAACTAGGAATGCGGGTAATACGCCATATAATACAAATATTGAACACCACAAAGGCGTGCAGGGGTTAAGGGGGCGTAGCCCCTTGCGATGGTGTGAAGAGTGCATGTAGGGCGCGATGAGTCACCTAGTAGGTCATAATTACCACCAGGTATTGTCAGAAATTTCAGTACAGGAAGAGAGGTCAGCACAGCACACAAACCAGGAGTGGTTTGTATGCTGTGCTGACCCCTCTTCCTGTGCGGCTGATCTTGGTAATGACCCTTAGGGGTCGAAGCATTGACAATCTCTAACAGTACCTGGTGGCAATTGTGACTTATTACATTTGAATTGCTGTCTACTGGTGAGTGCCCTCATGTGGCGACATTGAGCCATATCAGGAATATTATTGGGTAACTTTTGGTTACTATAGTGGTGCACCCCATAAACTGTAACTTTGTGGATGTGAGTGCGGTTCTCTTCTGAAAATAATATATACTATATATAGAAGGACTAGCGCATGGAAGCCCCTTGCTTGGCGAGTGATATACACACACACACACACACACACACACACACACACACACACACACACATATATATATGCACTGCTCCAAAAAATAAAGGGAACACTTAAACAACACAATGTAACTCCAAGTCAATCACACTTCTGTGAAATCAAACTGTCCACTTAGGAAGCAACACTGATTGACAATCAATTTCACATGCTGTTGTGCAAATGGAATAGACAACAGTTGGAAATTATAGGCAATTAGTAAGACACCCCCAATAAAGGAGTTGTTCTGCAGGTGGTGACCACAGACCACTTCTCAGCTCCTATGCTTTCTGGCTGATGTTTTGGTCACTTTTGAAAGCTGGCGGTGCTTTCACTCTAGTGGTAGCATGAGACGGAGTCTACAACCCACACAAGTGGCTCAGGTAGTGCAGCTCATCCAGGATGGTACATCAATGCGAGCTGTGGCAAGAAGGTTTGCTGTGTCTGTCAGCGTAGTGTCCAGAGCTTTGAGGCGCTACCAGGAGACAGGCCAGTACATCAGGAGACATGGAGGAGGCCGTAGGAGGGCAACAACCCAGCAGCAGGACCCCTACCTCCACCTTTGTGCAAGGAGGAACAGGAGGAGCACTGCCAGAGCCCTGCAAAATGACCTCCAGCAAGCCACAAATGTGCATGTGTCTACTCAAACGATCAGAAACAGACTCCATGAGGGTGGTATGAGGGCCCGACGTCCACAGATGGGGGTTGTGCTTACAGCCCAACACCGTGCAGGACGTTTGGCATTTGCCAGAGAACACCAAGATTGGCAAATTCGCCACTGGCGCCCTGTGCTCTTCAAAGATGAAAGCAGGTTCTCACTGAGCACATGTGACAGAGTCTGGAGATGCCAAGGAGAACATTCTGCTGCCTGCAACATCCTCCAGCATGACCAGTTTGGCAGTGGGTCAGTAATGGTGTGGGGTGGCATTTCTTTGGGGGGGCCGCACAACCTCCATGTGCTCGCCAGAGGTAGCCTGACTGCCATTAGGTACCGAGATGAGATCCTGAGACCCCTTGTGAGACCATATGCTGATGCGGTTGGCCCTGGGTTCCTCCTAATGCAAGACAATGGTAGACCTCATGTGGCTGGAGTGTGTCAGCAGTTCCTGCAAGACGAAGGCATTGATGCTATTGACTGGCCCGCCCGTTCCCCGGACCTGAATCCAATTGAGCACATCTGGGACATCATGTCTCGCTCCATCCACCAACGCCACGTTGCACCACAGACTGTCCAGGAGTTGGCAGATGTTTTAGTCCAGGTCTGGGAGGAGATCCCTCAGGAGACCATCCGCCACCTCATCAGGAGCATGCCCAGGCATTGTAGGGAGGTCATACAGGCACGTGGAGGCCACACACACTACTGAGCCTCATTTTGATTTGTTTTATGGACATTACATCAAAGTTGAATCAGCCTGTAGTGTGTTTTTCCACTTTAATTTAAGTGTGACTCCTAATCCAGACCTCCATGGGTTAATAAATTTGATTTCCATTGATAATTTTTGTGTGATTTTGTTGTCATCACATTCAACTATGTAAAGAACAAAGTATTTAATAAGAATATTTCATTCATTCAGATCTAGGATGCGTTGTTTAAGTGTTCCCTTTATTTTTTTGAGCAGTGTATATATATATATATATATATATATATATATATGTATATATATATATCGAAAGAAGAGTGGAGGGCGCAGGTATAAATAAAAAGGTTTACAATTCCATTTATTAAAAACAAATGCTCACATACATCTCAGTTTAAAATGATGAACTCAGTCCTCCATATATCAGTCAAGCCTCGGAACCGCTCTCTCCCATAATCGATCATCCTTCTATTATCAGGAATCACGGGTGCCGCTCGTTCTTTCACCGGGACCAAGACAAAGTTCAGACAATCTGTCTTTTGCTCCACAGGCCACGTCCAACGCGTTTCATCAATGGACTTCGTCAGGGGGTGTGGCTATGATCCGTCTCACCCTTAATTTATACCACATCAAACACCTGCATTTCATTATCACCTTAACCTGTGCAGTCTACATGGATTTAAAACCTCCCAGCTAGCATATCCATTCTAATTACATCTGTAAACACTGGGATCACATAATTTTAAGAGACTCATATACAATATGATCTTTCCAAACAGATTTATACATCAGCATATATTCATACACCATTGTTTTAACCGCTAATACATACCCATAATTTATATTAATACCAAATCATCATGTCTATACTCAGTAACTACCACATCTTAACTGTTAAAGAGACAACGAGTGTTGGTACTTAGCGCAACATATGTTGACATAATGTAACCTGAAAGAAAATAAATAAAAAGATAAATGGTAAAAGATACAAACTCTATAAAGGATCATTCAAAGGACAAACCCAGAGAGTAACAGTCACATAAAAAGACTCAAATTTAAAGACAAATTTTCCTTTAACCCCTTGCGGTCTAAATTCTAATATAAACACCCATAGTACCCGTAGAAACTTAGCTCCCCAGTGGGGCAAAGGGATCAATGATCCAACTACAATGCCACACAGAGCGAGTTCCCCGTAGTATCCCTAATGCAAAAAATGTGTGATGTCATAATTCTCATTTAATCCTAATGGACTGATTGTTTCTAATGCATGAATCCAAAAAACGTCCCTTTTACTCAGCTGTTTCAAAATATCCCCCCTCTTTCGTCTAACCTAACGTGCTCCAATGCTTTAAAACTAAACTTACTCAAATCCCCTCTATTACATTTAAAAAAAAAATATATATATATATATATATATTTTTTTTTTTTGTATGGGTTTGGGGATTTCCAGATATGTACTAAATGTTCCAATAAAGCGGACCAAAACATCAGATGCATTCATAGACCTCTGGGTTGTTTCTTGTGAAGTCCCACAGAGTGCCACCTTTACAGATGTGTGTATGTGAATGGACTCCTCCATTAGGATGGCAACCAGGCATTACTCTGACTTAAGAGTGGAGTGACGGTCTTGGTGCAGTATGCAAATAAATATATATAAATTTATATATAGAGAGAGTGAGAGAGAGAGAGAGAGAGAGAGAGCAAGCATATAATGCCCAACCGACAACCCCCCTCCCCCTTAGATAACCTGACTTTTCCCCTGTTCAGGTTGCATTTGCACCAGCTCTATCATTGGTGCAAGAGATTCATCTGAAATCAGAGAGATTTCTGCATACCTCGCACACCTGTGGATAGCCTGCAATTCCATCTACATGCCCAGGGAACCCTTATCCTACATGTGAATGCCCAAATGTCCCCCATAAATACCCACTTAGCCCCAATGGAGATGTGGCTGAGCAAAGTAGAACTCTCAATTGTCTGTAGTTGCTCAGTGTTGCATATGCAGGCTCCACCAGGTGCGGCAGTGGAAAGTGTTTGCACACCTACTGCGTACTTGCAAAAGTGGTGTGGCCTCGTGACTACGAAGCCTTGCCCCTAATCTGACACAGCCTCTCTCTACTGCTGTTTGGCACTTCCTTCTCTGTGGAGAAAGACAGGGCCTCGAGTGTGCAGGCGGCTTACAATCGCTGGCGGACACCTGGGAAAAGCTGCTGCTCTGGTCATAACTGCCCCATTGCCCAGCTTTCCGGCAGCCCTCAGCCTCTCCCTGGACTCCCGGCTGCTCATTGACACAATCCAAGGGGGTGACACCATAATAGGGCAGCTCTGCTATTTTGGTGTCACCCTCTCAGATGGTGTCACCAAGTGTGGCCCACACCCCCCTAGGCATGCCATTTTACGCAGATGCAAGTTCTGTCCACAAAGTGGATTTACAGTATGTACAACCATGAATCTGGCCCTCTGTGTCTAACTTATAGCTTATTTATAGAAAGTTCTCAATAACTGGGACGGGTGTCAATAACGTTGCTGGCTGTCGGGTTCCCGGCGGTCAGGATACGGACACCATAATCCCGACACCCGGTGAAATGATGGTGGTTGAAAATCCCGACTGCTGCCCAGATCCCCCACCTGGGTGGTGGTCCACGTCACCACCCAAGGGGGAATAGTTTAGTGTAATGACCAAAGGTTGCCTCCGTGCCCGTTGCTTGGCAAGCGTAGTGAGCCCGTGAGGGGACACACTGTGTTTGCCGCCGTTTTTCCGGCTGTCGGGATTCCGTGTCGGTCTGCAGAATGCTGGGATCCCGACAGCCGGATTATCATACGGATTCCTCTGGGACAGTCCCTTAGATGCAGACTCTTTTTCGGTATGTTGCAAACACCCAGCCTACTGTTCCTGTACCTTCACTGTCCTGTTCTATGGTCAGCAAAACTAGGCCAGGGATAAGCAACCAATGGCACTCTGGCTGCTGCAGAACTATGCATTCCAGGAGTCCATGCCCCAGTTTTAGTATGACTTAACAGCAAAAGTATGGCAGGGTATGTTGAGAATTGTAGTTTCTCAGCAGATGGAGTGTTACAGATTGATGTGTGGCCTCAGTCTTGGTATTACATCATCTTTTTACTTTTTATATCTTGCTGGATATGGATATTAGAAGCAGGGTCGCACTATTTATATCAATCGATTTAAAACAAATGATTAAATCATGATTTAAATCAAAACGTTAAAAAAATACAACTTTTGCTTAGAAACAGATAGAAATGTAGGTGGGGACACAAGCTGTTAGTAAGTATGGCTACTTCTGGCAGGAAACAGGATGCCATTTAGTTTAGTTATATTTCAACAAAAAGACTGTCCCTGGTAAATCTGGAGGTAAAGCAAAATGTGAAACATGCAGTAAAGTAATGCAAGGACTTGTAGCAAGAATGAAAGACCATTACAAAAAATGTGCTTCACATACAGATTCTGATGATGATGGAAATCTTAATTCAAGAAGTGAAGGTACAACTACTCATGGAAATTAAAATGAATCTGTAGCTGCTGATGGTGTGAGGTCTCATCATTCAACTTCCACCCCTGCACCATCCTGCTCTTCTGATGTGGAAATGTGCAGCCCACTTTCTGCACCAAGGCTTTCTAGTGGACATGCAAGTAAGCAAAAAGCCACAAAAGCAACACTTGAAAACTGTGTAGTCAAAACTACCAAATCAGAAAAAGAAGCTCTTGACCTGCAATGTGCTCAGTACATATGTGTATTTATCACAATTTAAATGTGTTCAACACCCAGAGATGAGTACGTTTGTGCAGATGCTTCGCCCAGGATACAAGCCATCCAACCACACTGGTGTAGGTGGAAAGTTGCTTGATGAGGTGTGTCGGTCTGTTCAAGAAGAAAGCAAGGAAACGTTGAAAGGAAAGACAGTGTGCATGGCTATTGATGTCTGGAGCAACGTGCATAATGAGCCAATTATTAGTTGCGATGACTGTGAGTACTTAGCAGAGAGTATTGACACATCAGGCCATAGTCATACTGCAGAGTACTTAAGTGAACTTGCAGCCAAAAATATTAAATTGTGTGAAGAATCGTTTGAGTGTTCTGTGAAAAGCTTTGTGACTGATAATGCTGCCAATATGGCAAAGATGATAGCAGACCTGAAAGAAACTGATGACCTGGATATTATTGCACATGGATGTTCTTCACACGTAATGAATCTCCTTGCACATAATCTCAACATTCCAGGAGTTAAGGAACATATCATTGCAATTATTAAGCACTTCAGAAATGTCCATTTTTCAGCAAAAGAAGCAGGTGGGAAAAGGCTTATACTACCAAGGGATGTACGCTGGAATACTATGGCAGACTGTTTGGAGTCCTTTCTGAAAAACTGGCCCATTCTTGTTAGAGTATGTGATGAAAACAAAGATGATATCCCACAAGACATTTTTAACAAAGTTAATAACTTTGGTATTAAGTAGAGTGCTGAAGATTATTTAGCTCGACTGAAACCTGTAGCTGTAGCCCTGGATCATGCACAAAGACGCAACTGTACAATCAGTGAAGTTGTACAAGTGTGGAAGAAGCTGTTAGATGATCTTGAAGAGATTGGAAACCACAGCAATGTAGTAAAGATGACAAAGGCAAGAGCTAAAATTGCACTCACAGATGCCCACTTGCTGGCTAATCTACTTGATCCTTGGTACAAGGGAAAAAAGCTTAGTCTTGCTGAAATTGAGACTGTTATAGAGTTTGCTCATGCGAATAATAGTCAAATTATGCTGGCCATCATTAACTTTTGTGCATCCATGAAACCATTTGCACCATACATGTTTGAAGTGGAAACTTTACGCCAAATATCTCCTCCAGCCTGGTGGATGTCCTACGCAGCTCAATTTCAGTTATACACTTCTATAGTAAATCTTCTGAAGCAGATTGTCATGAGCCACTGCTGTGGCTCATTCCTGTTTGCATTCCGTTTATGTATTTTATGTTGTATTTCTGTTAGTATTCTAGGTTTTCTCATGTACTTGTTTAGGGTGCTGTTGCGAGCTGCCTTTGGTGAGTCTGTGTAACTGCAGCCTGTCTCCTGTATGTGTGGCCTGTGCAGTCTCACCTGTCAGATAATTAGGCCATTATGTGGTGAGTCTGTGTAATTAAAGCCTGCCTCCTGTATGTGTGGACTGTGCAGTCTCACCTGTCAGTTAATTAGGTCATTACCTTGTGTCTGGCTTCCAGTCATCCTGATTAGAGTGTGCTTCCTTTATTACCCAGCCTGCCCTTCATCTGACACCGGTGATAGCTACATGTTCCTATTTGTACCTGTGTCTGGGTCCTGTCCTATGGTGGAATCTTAAACCTGTGCACTTGGTTCTATTGTACTGCTTGTGATGTCTAGTTGGAATCCTGTGTACCCTGTCCTGACAGAATCCTGAATTCATTACCCGTCACCTGAGTTCCTGCTTCAGTGAGAACCGGTCAGCTCATATGAGATCCTGTCTGCCTGTGTTGAACCCGTGACCCGGAGACCTTGCCAGATTGATTACCTGACCAGAACCAGCTAGCCTTGTACTCAGGTTTTGTGGAGATTCCACACAAACACTGCTTGCCTGCATTTCTGTATTATAACACCATTGAGCATTGTTGCTTTCACAGTTTATTAAGTCATTTATAACATCTTTAAGCATTGTTGCTTTCAGAGTTTATTTAGTTGCTTATTACATTTTATACATTGTTGCATTCACAATCACTCGTATATTCAGTGTCATAGCTTTCAACACTCTGTGCCTTGGTTCCTATGTTGGGATTTCGGTGGCCGCACTGCACATAATCTCTTTGTTGTCCTTTCGTTATTCTCTCCCATTGGTAGTCACGCTAGTCTTAGTTAGCTTCCCCCTTATTCACTTGCAGTCTCAGTTGGTGCCTTGGTACCTCGTAGGTACCTCGTAAGACCTGGGGGCATAGGAGTCTGGGCAGACCTAATTCGCCCATTCAAACATGAATGCTATAGGAGAAGCCTAGCTCTGCAGGCACCAACCGACCACTGGGGAGAGTCAGGGAGTCAGTAGTTAGAGTAGGCGTTGCTGCGGTCATCCATAACCAGCCGCAGCTTCACTCGTGAGTACTGGAACTCCCCAGTTGCCACCCACTCCCCTGAGTTCCAGGTACTCAGTTCGTAAAACAGATGTTCACCGCAGTTTCATCAAGTGCACCAATTGAAAGGATTTTTTCAAGGTACGGTTTTGTACAATCCAAAACACGCAACAAATGGGGAAATGAAAATGTAGCTAAACTGGTTGCATGCTACAGAGCCTTTTCTGCTGAGGACAAATGTGAGGACGAAGACATGTACATGTTTGATTCAGACTTAAACAACTGATTGAGTGAAATTCAGAGCCTAATTGTACTTCTCGATGCAACTGTTTAGTGTGTGATTTATTCTATTACTTGGCAGAGTATTGCGGTACTTGGTGCAGTGATGTTAGTCCACACACTAATGAGTTAATAGCAATTGGGTTTATTCGTAATACACACAGGTGACTTGACGGTACTTATTAATGTCCTGATGTGGCTGCATGGATGGCCCCTGTGATAAGGGACAGAGGACTGCATGGCCGTGCAGTCTGACTCCCTCTGTGAAGGAGAAGCGATGCACCGCCCAGCTCTGTATTAGCTCCAGAGGAGCGGTACATGTGGTACGCAGAGGAATGCTGCAAATCTCTCTCAGCTCTCACATGTGCTCAGATCCAGCGCTGTACTCACACTCTCTAAGATGGAGAAGCTCACTAAACTAACTCCACCTCCCAGGGACACTGGACACTAGGGGATGAACACTAGAGGATGCGCCCATGTAATCCTATGCATAAGTAGACAGGTACAGAGTGCACCATACACTAACACTCCGCCTTGCTCAAGACTGGCTCCGGTCACATATAAAAGAATATTACATTTTATCAAGTCGTACCTGTAACCGAAAACATAAACAAATAAAAAACATAAACAAAGCAAAAACAGTAAGAATAAATCAACATTAAACATATTCCAGTCCACATTCCGTCAAGAATGTGTGATGACAGTCTTTTTGTCAAAATGTCAGCAAGATTTTCTTCACTTGCAACATATTCCACATTAATGGACTTGGTTTCCACTAGTTCACGAATGAAGTGATGTCTTATAGCAATGTGCTTAGACCGTCCATGATGTTTTGTGCTACAAGAAAGAGCTATTGCTCCCTTGTTATCACACTCTATGTTGATGATCTCACTGTGGTAAAGAAGACCTAACTCACATAAAGTCTCTTTTATCCACAATGCTTCTTTTGAAGTTTCTGTGAGCGCTATATACTCCGCCTCTGTTATAGAAAGAGCAACTGTAGGTTGTTTCCTACTTGCTCAGCTTATGGCTGCACCTGCTAGTGCAAAAAGGTATCCAGTGTAGGAACGTCTGTCCTCATCTGACCCCCAGTCGGCATTACAGAATACTTTCAAGCTGGTGTCTTTTGATTTTGTAAATCTAAGCTTCAGTGAACTTGTACCTTTCAGGTACCTTAGAATTCTTTTTACTGCAATCCAGGGTTATCTACCAGGATTGTTTGCAAACTGGCTTGCCCGACTCACTGCATATGTGATGTCAGGACGTGTCCCAATACTTGCGTGCATCAAACTACCAACAGCATATTGATAAGGGATTTCTTGCATTTCCTCTATTCCCCCTGGCTGCTTGGTGACGTGGCCTTGGCCATCTTTACACTTTTATCAATGGGAGAGCTTACTAGTTTTGCATCTGTCATTCCGTATTTGGAAATTATTGCCTCAATGTATGTTTGTTGGTCAATTGTGACAGTCCCCTCTTTTAGGCTTTGTACAATTTTCATACGTAATAAGTGATTTACAGGGCCTAGATCTTTCAACTTGAATCTTTGTTTAAGCTGGTGCTTCACGTCAGTGATGTGATTTTCTTGACCTGTGAGAAGTAAATCATCCACATATACAGCTAATATGAACAATTTTTCTTCCATAGTCTTATGATATAGACAGTGATCAGTCTCTGACCTAAGAAAGTTCATTTCTAATAGCACTGCATACAATTTCACATACTAGCAATGACCACTTTACTTGAGGCCGTATAGCGACTTCTTTAAGAGACAACTTTTCCTGTTTGGAATATATTCACACCATAGTGTTCAGGTGGTTCAATCAACTCTCCATTTAGGAATTTGGAATCAAAGTCTAGCTGGTATAACAGTAGATCATGTAGTGTAGCAATAGCAATCACTAATCTTAAGGTACTATACCTTGCAACAGGTGAGTAGATCTCTTAGTAATCGATTCCGGACTTCTGGGTATATCCCTTGGCAACAAGTCAGGCTTTGTAACGAGCTATTGTCCCGTCTGCATTCAACTTCTTGCAGAAGACCCACTTGTTCTCGATCATTTTACGGTTACTTGGTCTATCAACCATAGTCCATGTACTGTTATTATCCAGTGCTGACAATTCTGTATCAATTGCTGACTTCCACTCTGTCCAATCACTGCTTGGCTTTGCTTCTTGTATGTTTTGAGGTTCACAGTAAGTTATGTTTGCATACTCCTCACTGTATTTCTTGGCTGGAACACCTTTGTTGCTCCTCATGGAACTTCTGTTCCCTGATTTGTTGTCTACTTTGTCACTCTCAGATTCAGACATGCTTTCTGCTGCCTGTACATCTAATAATACATTCTCTTCTTACTCCACTGCCCCAGACTGTGGTGCTGTCTCATGGAATACCACATCCCTGGATTTAAGATGTTTGTTTGTAGCATCCCAAAGTCTGTATCCTTTGCTTTCTTCACAGTATCCGAGCATTATACATTCTATGGATTTTGGATCTAACGTTCTCCTTTTCTCCTTTGGTATATGTACATAATCTTTGCTCCTGAAGACACGAAGTTGACTGACACTTGACTTTTCTCCGGACCACGCCTCCAGTGGCGCTTTTCCTTTGACGGCCACTGTAGGTGTACAATTCTTAAGGTATACTGCAGTAGATACTGCTTCAGTCCAAAATTTATTTTCCAGGCCAGCATCACTTAAAATAGTCCGTGCTCTCTCAACAATTGTGCAGTTTGCCCACTCACTCACGCCTTTCTGTTCCGGTGTGTAGGCAATTGTTAGCTGATGCTTTATGCCATATTTCCTAAGGAATGCGACTAAGATTTTGTTATCATACGCTCCACCGTTGTCTGATCTCAGAATCTTTAGTTTCAGACTTGTTTGATTCTCCATCAGGTTTTTGTACTCCACAATTTTGTTGACCACTTCACTATTCTCTTTAAGGAAGTACACGTGTGTCATTCTTGTGATGTCATCAATGAGAGTCATGAAAATAAGAATTTACTCACCGGTAATTCTATTTCTCGTAGTCCGTAGTGGATGCTGGGGACTCCGTAAGGACCATGGGGACTAGACGGCTCCGCAGGAGACTGGGCACATCTAAGAAAGATTTAGGACTATCTGGTGTGCACTGGCTCCTCCCCCTATGACCCTCCTCCAAGCCTCAGTTAGGAACTGTGCCCGGAAGAGCTGACACAATAAGGAAGGATTTTTGAATCCCGGGTAAGACTCATACCAGCCACACCAATCACACCATATAACACGTGATAGGAACCCCGGTTAACAGTATGATAACAAAATTGGAGCCTCTGAAGAGATGGCTCACAACAAAACCCGATTTTTGTAACAATAACTATGTACAGATATTGCAGACAATCCGCACTTGGGATGGGCGCCCAGCATCCACTACGGACTACGAGAAATAGAATTACCGGTGAGTAAATTCTTATTTTCTCTGACGTCCTAGTGGATGCTGGGGACTCCGTAAGGACCATGGGGATTATACCAAAGCTCCCAAACGGGCGGGAGAGTGCGGATGACTCTGCAGCACCGAATGAGAGAACTCCAGGTCCTCCTCAGCCAGGGTATCAAATTTGTAGAATTTTGCAAACGTGTTTGCCCCTGACCAAGTAGCAGCTCGGCAAAGTTGTAAAGCCGAGACCCCTCGGGCAGCCGCCCAAGATGAGCCCACCTTCCGTGTGGAATGGGCTTTTACAGATTTAGGCTGCGGTAAGCCTACCGCAGAATGCGCCAGCTGAATAGTGCTACAAATCCAGCGCGCAATAGACTGCTTAGAAGCAGGAGCACCCAGCTTGGTGGGTGCATACAGGATAAACAGCGAGTCAGTCTTTCTGACTCCAGCCGTCCTGGAAATATAAATTTTCAGGGCCCTGACTACGTCCAGCAACTTGGAATCCTCCAAGTCCCTAGTAGCCGCAGGCACCACAATAGGTTGGTTCAAGTGAAAAGCTGAGACCACCTTTGGGAGAAACTGAGGACCAGTCCTCAATTCTGCCCTATCCATATGGAAAATCAGATAAGGGCTTTTACAAGACAAAGCCGCCAATTCTGAAACCCGCCTGGCCGACGCCAAGGCCAACAGCATGACCACTTTCCACGTGAGATATTTTAAATCCACAGTCTTAAGTGGTTCGAACCAATGTGATTTCAGGAATGCCAGAACCACATTGAGATCCCAAGGTGCCACTGGGGGCACAAAAGGAGGCTGAATATGCAGTACTCCTTTGACAAAAGTCTGAACTTCGGGCAGTGAAGCCAGTTCTTTTTGGAAGAAAATCGACAGAGCCGAAATCTGGACCTTTATGGACCCCAATTTGAGGCCCAACGTCACCCCTGCTTGCAGGAAGTGCAGGAATCGACCCAGTTGAAATTCCTCCGTCGGGGCCTTCATGGCCTCACACCAAGCAACATATTTTCGCCAAATGCGGTGATAATGTCTTGCGGTGACATCCTTCCTGGCTTTGATCAGGGTAGGGATGACTTCCTCCGGAATACCCTTTTCCTTCAGGATCCGGTGTTCAACCGCCATGCCGTCAAACGCAGCCGCGGTAAGTCTTGGAACAGACAGGGTCCCTGCTGCAGCAGGTCTTGTCTGAGCGGCAGAGGCCAAGGGTCCTCTGTAAGCATCTCTTGAAGTTCCGGGTACCAAGCTCTTCTTGGCCAATCCGGAACCACGAGTATGGTTTTCACTCCTCGCCTTCTTATTATTCTCAGTACCTTGGGTATGAGAGGTAGAGGAGGAAACACATAAACCGACTGGTACACCCATGGTGTCACTAGAGCGTCCACCGCTATCGCCTGAGGGTCTCTTGACCGGGCGCAATATCTTTTCAACTTCTTGTTGAGGCGGGACGCCATCATGTCTACCTGTGGTTTTTCCCACCGGTTGACCAGCATTTGGAAGACTTCTGGATGAAGTCCCCATTCTCCCGGGTGGAGGTCGTGCCTGCTGAGGAAGTCTGCTTCCCAGTTGTCCACTCCCGGAATGAACACTGCCGTCAGTGCTAACACATGATTCTCTGCCCATCTGAGAATCCTTGTGGCTTCTGCCATCGCCATCCTGCTTCTCGTGCCGCCCTGTCTGTTTACATGGGCGACCGCCGTGATGTTGTCTGACTGGATCAGTACCGGCTGATTTTGAAGCAGGGGTCTTGCCTGGCTTAGGGCATTGTAAATGGCCCTTAGCTCCAGGATATTTATGTGAAGAGAAATCTCCTGATTTGACCACAGTCCTTGGAAATTTCTTCCCTTTGTGACTGCCCCCCAGCCCCGAAGGCTGGCATCCGTGGTCACCAGGACCCAGTCCTGTATTCCGAATCTGCGGCCCTCTAGTAGATGAGCCCTCTGCAGCCACCACAGCAGCGACACCCTGGTTCTGGCCGATAGGGTTATCCGCTGTTGCATCTGGAGATGGGACCCGGACCATTTGTCCAACAGGTCCCACTGGAACGTCCTTGCGTGGAACCTTCCGAATGGAATTGCTTCGTACGAAGCTACCATTTTTCCCAGGACTCGTGTGCATTGATGTACCGACACTTTTCCTGGTTTTAGAATGTCTCTGACCAGAGATGACAATTCCTCGGCTTTTTCCAGTGGAAGAAACACTCTTTTCTGGTCTGTGTCCAGAATCATTCCCAGGAACAGATGACGTGTCGTCGGGACCAGCTGTGACTTTGGAATGTTTAGAATCGAGCCGTGCTGTTGTAGCACTTCCTGAGAAAGTGCCACCCCCACTATCAACTGTTCTTTGGACCTCGCCTTTATCAGGAGATCGTCCAAGTACGGGATAATTAAAACTCCCTTCTTGCGAAGGAGTATCATCATTTCGGCCATTACCTTGGTAAAGACCCTCGGTGCCGTGGATAACCCGAACGGCAGCGTCTGGAACTGATAGTGACAGTCCTGTACCACAAATCTGAGGTACTCCTGGTGCGGAGGGTAAATGGGGACATGCAGGTACGCATCCTTGATGTCCAGGGATACCATGTAATCCCCCTCCTCCAGGCTCGCAATAACCGCCCTGAGCGATTCCATCTTGAACTGAACCTTTTGATATAAGTGTTCAAGGTTTTTAAATTTAAGATGGGTCTCACCGAACCGTCCGGTTTCGGTACCACAAACATTGTGGAGTAGTAACCCTTTCCTTGCTGAAGGAGGGGTACCTTGACGATCACTTTCTGTGAATACAGTGTTTGAATAGCCACCAACACTGCCACCCTGGCAGAGGGAGTTGCCGGCAAGGCAGATTTTAGGAAACGGCGGGGGGGAGACGTCTCGAATTCCAGCCTGTACCCCTGAGATACTACTTGAAGGACCCAGGGATCCACTTGTGAGAGAGCCCACTGTGTGCTGAAAAACCTGAGACGTGCCCCCACCGTTCCCGATTCCGCCTGAGCAGCCCCAGCGTCATGCTGTGGACTTACCGGACGCAGGGGAGGACTTCTGCTCCTGGGAACTAGCTGTGTGCTGCAGCTTTTTCCCCCTTCCTCTGCCCCTCGGCAGGAAGGATGAGCTGGGGCCGAAAGGACTGTACCTGATAATACGGTGCTTTCTTTTGCTGTGGGGTAGCCTGAGGCAAAAAAGTCGATTTCCCAGCAGTAGCTGTGGAAACGAGGTTTGAAAGACCTTCCCCAAAAAGTTCCGCCCCTTTATAGGGTAAAACTTCCATGTGCCGCTTGGAGTCGGCATCACCTGACCATTGCCTAGTCCATAACCCCCGTCTGGCGGCAATGGACATAGCGCTTATTTTTTATGCCAGCCGGCAAATATCCCTCTGTGCATCACGCATGTATAAGACCGCGTCTTTTATATGGTCAATCGTTAGCAAAATATTGTCCCTATCCATGGTATCAATGTTTTCCGACAGGGAGTCGGACCACGAAGCAGCAGCACTGCACATCCAAGCTGATGCAATAGCGGGTCTCAATATAATGCCAGTGTGTGTGTATATAGCTTTTAGGGTACTTTCCAGCTTTCTATCAGCAGGTTCTTTTAGGGCGGCCGTATCCGGAGACGGTAGTGCCACCTTCTTTGATAAGCGTGTCAATGCTTTATCTACCCTAGGGGGTGTTTCCCAGCGTGACCTATCCTCTGGCGGGAAAGGGTACGCAGCCATTAACCGTTTAGAAATGATCAATTTCTTATCTGGGGAAGTCCACGCTTCCTCACACACCTCATTTAATTTGTCAGATGCAGGAAAAACTACTGGTAGTTTTTTCTCACCAAACATAATACCCTTTTTTGTGGTACCTGGGGTATCATCAGAAATGTGTAAAACATTTTTCATAGCCTCAATCATATAACGGGTGGATCTATTGGAGGGTACACTCGTCTCATCATCGTCGACACTGGAGTCGGTATCCGTGTCGACATCTGTATCTGTCATCTGAGGTAGCGGGCGTTTTACAGCCCCTGATGACATTTGAGACGCTTGGACAGGCACAAGCTGAGTAGCCGGCTGTCCTATGTCGTCAAACCTTTTATGTAAGGAGCTGACACTGTCACGTAATTCCTTCCATAAGTCCATCCACACTGGTGTCGACCCCGCAGGGGGTGACATCACATTCACAGGCATTTGCTCTGCCTCCACATCATTATCCTCCTCATACATGTCGACACAGCAGTACCGACACACAGCAGACACACAGGGAATGCTCTTACAGAGGACAGGACCCCACAAAGCCCTTTGGGGAGACAGAGGGAGAGTATGCCAGCACACACCAGGGCGCTATATAACACAGGGATATCACTATACAGAGTGTTTTCCCCTATAGCTGCCTATAATATATATATACTGCGCCTAAATTGTGCCCCCCCTCTCTTTTTTACCCTTTCTGTAGTGCAGGACTGCAGGGGAGAGCCAGGGAGCTTCCTTCCAGCGAAGCTGTGAGGGAATAATGGCGCCAGTGTGCTGAGGGAGTTGGCTCCGCCCCTTTTTCGGCGGGCTTTCTCCCGCTATTTTATCGTTTCTGGCAGGGGTTAATATACACCTATATAGCCTCTGGTGTTAGTTTTGCCAGCCAAGGTGTTATTATTGCTGCTCAGGGCGCCCCCCCCAGCGCCCTGCACCCATCAGTGACCGCAGTGTGTGGTGTGCATGAGGAGCAATGGCGCACAGCTGCAGTGCTGTGCGCTACCTTGGAGAAGACAGAAGTCTTCAGCCGCCGATTTTCCGGACCACCTTCTTGTTTCTGGCTCTGTAAGGGGGACGGCGGCGCGGCGCGGCTCCGGGAACGGACGACGAGGTCGGGTCCTGTGTTCGATCCCTCTGGAGCTAATGGTGTCCAGTAGCCTAAGAAGCCCAAGCTACCACCACTTAGGTAGGTTTGCTTCTTCTCCCCTTAGTCCCTCGTTGCAGTGAGCCTGTTGCCAGCAGGTCTCACTGAAAATAAAAAACCTAAACTATACTTTCTTCTAGGAGCTCAGGAGAGCCCCTAGTGTGCATCCAGCTCAGCCGGGCACAGAAATCTAACTGGGGCTTGGAGGAGGGTCATAGGGGGAGGAGCCAGTGCACACCAGATAGTCCTAAATCTTTCTTAGATGTGCCCAGTCTCCTGCGGAGCCGTCTATTCCCCATAGTCCTTACGGAGTCCCCAGCATCCACTAGGACGTCAGAGAAATACCTGTAGCCACTGATTGATTCTACCTCCATTGGACCACACACGTCGGTGTGCACTAGAGCTAGTGGTGTCTCTGCTCTACTAATTGATTTTGGAAATGGGTTGTGAGTTTGCTTGCCTTTTATGCAACTCTCACACATGTGTCTGTCAGCGTTGCTCACGGTGATCACTGTTAACACTCCATCTAGCAGTTTCTGGATGTTGTCATATCCTAGATGACCCAAGCGTTTGTGCCACAGCTCCATCGACTGGTTTGCATCAGTAGCCATCATTGCATACACGCCTCAGTGTCCAGGACATATAGTTGGTTGCACCGGGTTGCTGAAGCAATAACAGTCCCTCTTTTGTTTTACATCATACACTTGCCCTTCTGAAATTGGACTCTGTTGCCTTTTTTCTCTAGGACGCTGATAGCAATGAGATTACTTCCCAAATCTGGCATGTACAATACATCTTGGATATCTGTTACAACTGTTTCTCCTCCAATTCTTAAACGCACTGTGATTGTCCCAGCTTGTGATGCAGTAAGGACCTAATTTCCAATCCCTGTAACTGTAGTGGGTACACATGGTGTTAAAGAATTGAACCAATGCTTATTGCAACTGAAATGCCTAGTGGCCCCCGAGTCCATGTACCAGCAATCCCTCCAGTGACTGTCTGCTACATTCAGTGCTGACTCGTTTGGCTTGTCACACTGCTTCTGCGCACCACTGGAATTTCTTATCCTGCAATCTGAAGCTTTACGTCCTATCTTGTGACATACAAAACATTTTAACTTGTGCTTTTTTATACTTTGTGCCCTTTGTGATCAATGAAGAACCATCAGCTATGGTTTCGACAGGAATACGTTCTTGGAACTGTAGTAGCTTGGCCCTTACAATCTCTGTTGCCAGCTTAGTGTCATTTTACTCTACAGCAACCATCAAAATATCTAATTCTGGCATCAGATTCTGCAACATAGCCATTGCTACTTCTTCCTCGTCTACCTGTGCCCCCACAGATGCCAGCTGCTGAGCTATCGACAATAACTTATCAATATAATCATTCATGTCCTCGCAGGTACTCATTGGTAGTTTCATTCCATATAGCATGCGTCTCAAACTTATCCTTCTCATTAGACCTTTGTCTTTATACGCATTTTGCAGGGCTGTCCACATGTTCTTAGCTGACACTTTCCCACTGACTATTGAATGGACATGCTGCTCCACAGCTAAACCTATCATCCCGATGGCTCTGTCTACGTCATCTGGGTTAGGACCTGCTCCTGGATCTATTGTGACCTTCAACAACTTTTCCCACTTAAGCTGCATCTCCATGGCAAACTTCCATGTAGCATAGTTTTCTGATCCTTTCAGCTTAGAAAAGTTCATACTGTACCCTGTGTTATATATCTTCTCTGTGCTTGTATAAAATGTCACTTTGAACTTTATCTGTGTGTTCTTTTATTCTGCTATTACTCAAAAAACGTAAGGGATTAATCTTCAAGCACGCAGGTCTGGGCCCAAACATGTTGGCAGAGTATTGCAGTACTTGGTGCAATGACGTTAGTCCACACACTAATGACTTAATAGCAATTGGGTTTATTCGTAATACACACAGGTGACTTGAGTATGCAGCAATAGTATGCAATTGATCTGTTATAACATACAGGGTAACACAGGTATTGGCTGTACTTATCAGTGTCCTGATGTGGCTGCAGTATGACTGCGGGGATGGCTCCGGTGGTAAGGAACGGAGGACTGCATGGCCGTGCAGTCTGACTCCCGGAGAAGCAATTCACTGCCCGGCTCTGTATTAGCTCCAGAGGCGCGGTACATGCGGTACGCGGATTAACGCTGCACGTCTCTCTCAGCTCACTATACTAACTCCTCCTCCTAGGGACACTGGACACTAGGGGATGAACATTAGAGGATGCGCCCATGTAATCCCATGCATAAGGAGACAGGTACAGAGCACACCATATACTAACATTATTACTGTGTTCATTTTGTTACTGTTCTCACTTAAAAAATTGTTCATCTATTACTAAAACAAGGTATAAACAAATAAAATTAAACCGTTTATTTAAAAAAATTACTAAAAATATCCTATTTAAATACAAAATACCTGCTTTAAATAAAAAAAAAATATTTGAATCGAATAAATTAGATTTTATTTTAAAATTAGATTTTTATGATTAGTAGTCAGTAAGGAGCTGAAGACTAGTACTTTTATATACAGATATAGCCGGTTATCTTTGCCACGTAGCAACAAGTGACTATACGCATGTGGGTATAGTCACCGGAGCAATCGCACCATTGATCTCCTATTGCCGTGTGTGTGCATATGCATGTGTGCAGCCATTCGCAGGCACACTAGTCACAATCACTTTACCGCAATGCGTAAGATGAGAGCGACTACATCTGTACTGTAGGTCACAGAACTCCAAGATATTTAGAATCATTTACAGTAGGTGATGCAGTACAATTTACAGTACAGTATAAAGGGTTTCCTAGTGGACAAAAAAAACTGAAACGTAATATTTAAATATAAAAAGTGTGCTGTTAAATTCAATAATCAAGAGTAAATAAAATATATTATATGCAAAAAGGACTGCTTCTAATAAAGTTGCCGTAAGTACTCTTTGGAGAAATAATATATTATAAAAAAACATATTATTATTATTATTATTATTAATACTATGTTAAATTTCTCTAAGCAATATATACATGTTTATAGTTAGGCAATTATATAACTAGGTGTGAATTTTCACTGCAAATGCTATGTCTCCAGTGAATCATCACTGTATATATCTTTTTAATCTAAATATCCACAAGTACAAATGTGTCATTGATATGCTGGACACTAGATGGCGCACATGGTCTCAGCAAGAAAAAACTGAAGCAAAATCTTCATCTTTTAGCTGCCCATGTGTTTTACAGTCAAATAATGTTGGGATATGGCAGGAAGGAAAGAGTTAGCCATTTTATCTAAAAATTGGACATTTTACATAAAAAAAAAATCACACTGACACAGTTATAATGTAACACACGTAAAACAATAAAACAATGTTAATAGTGTAATCTATGGTAGTTGCCTACAACACCTCAAAGATGCACACAATAGGAGAATGAATATATATATATATATATATATATACATATATATATATATATATATATATATATATATAGGCTCTGCACCCTATACATGAACTAAAACTCTGCAGTTAATCATTGTTAGTTAATATAGTGCCCCTGTGATTTCTATTTAAACAATGAGTCACATACTGCGTTGCACCCCAAATCTAGGAATGGGTGAGTGCCATGGAATAGTGCTTTTTGTTTATTAGATTATTTTTTTTATTAATCTTTCTGCGATCACATTTTCTCATGCACCCTGTTTTAACTTAATTTTAGCTTGTGTCAGCTATTTTCCTAGGTGCTTTACGGTGTGTTGGTAACTGTCTTACCCAGAGGCGGAACTACCGGCAGTGCAGGCAGTGCACTGCACTGGGGCCCGCCTCTGTCCAGGGGCCCAAGCATGTAATGAGTCAAACTGACTCATTACATGCCGCTGTGCGCTGCAGGCAACCGCTGCCCGCAGCGCACAGCCGCCCGGAGATAGGAGCTGAGCAGCGGTACAGACGGGGGAAGGAGAAGGGAGCCGGAGGACGGAGCCGCAGCAGCGCTTTGTTACTGGTGGAGGCGCTGCTGCTGCTGCTCCTCTGCTTCCCTATAGGCTGTCTTCCGAGAACAGCCTATAGGGAAGCAGAGGGGCAGCAGCAGCAGCGCCTCCACCAGTAACAAAGCGCTGCTGCGGCTCCGTCCTCCGGCTCCCTCCTCCTCATTCTCTACTGCCCGGGAATCGTCGTCTGACGCAGCTGCACCGAGGAGCCTGAGGGTAAGTATAATTCTTCTTTCTTTCTTTCTTTCTTTCTTTCTTTCTTTCTTTCTTTCTTTCTTTCTTTCTTTCTTTC
Organism: Pseudophryne corroboree; assembly: GCF_028390025.1. Lineage (NCBI taxonomy): Eukaryota > Metazoa > Chordata > Amphibia > Anura > Myobatrachidae > Pseudophryne > Pseudophryne corroboree. The sequence continues at coordinate 234,505,443 of NC_086449.1, read as the reverse complement.
TTTCTTTCTTTCTTTCTTTCTTTCTTTCTTTTTCTTTCCTTCTTTCTTTCTTGTGCCTGCCTGCCGCAATGTGTAAAAAGGGGGGACTACCTGCCGCAATGTGTAAAAAGGGGGGACTACCTGCCGCAATGTTTAAAAAGGGGGGACTGCCTGCCACTATGTGTAAAAAGGGGAATCTGCCTGCCGTAATGTGTAAAAATGGGGACGCTGTCTGCCGTAATGTGTAACAAGGGCACGCTGTCTGCCGTAATGTGTAAAAAGGGCACGCTGTCTGCCGTAATGTGTAACAAGGGCACGCGGTCTGCCGTTATGTGTAAAAAGGGGTAATCTGCCCGACGCTATGTGTAAAAATGGGGAATCTGCCTGCCGTAATGTGTAAAAAAGGGGGGCTGCCTGACGCTATGTGTAAAAATGGGGAATCTGCCTGCTGCTATGTGTAAAAAGGAGGAATCTGCCTGCCGTAATGTGTAAAAATGGGGACGCTGTCTGCCGTAATGTGTAACAAGGGCACGCTGTCTGCCGTAATGTGTAACAAGGGCACGCTGTCTACCGTAATGTGTAAAAAGGGCACGCTGTCTGCCGTAATGTGTAACAAGGGCACGCGGTCTGCCGTTATGTGTAAAAAGGGCACGCTGTCTGCCGTTATGTGTAAAAAGGGCACGCTGTCTGCTGTAATGTGTAAAAAGAGGAATCTGTTCGCTGTAAGGTGTAAAAGGGTCTCTACCTGGTGTAGTGGTGCTACTGTGCGGCGTAATTTGAATAATGGAGACTACTGTGTTGGTATTATTTTGTGGCCACACCCCTTCCCCACGAAGCCACGCCACTATGTATTTTTGCGCGCGCCTACGGCGCGCACTGCCCCCGGGGTGGACTTGGATGGGGGGGGGGCCCAAAGCATTTTGTCGCACCTGGGCCCACCGCTTGCTTGTTCCGCCACTGGTCTTACCTATATAATCTATAGTTGCTGTGAGCTTTAGACCAGGTAGCACTAATCACTAATGTCATACAGTAGCTATTTTTATGATAGAGTAGTATAGTGGGGTCCCTCGGTGGTGGCTGCAGGCTTAAATGCATTGAGCTGCAATACATGAACTAAAACTCCACTGTTTATTATTGTTAGTTAATATAGTCAGTGCAGAATCCCTGTGATTTCTATACATACATACATACATATATACATACATACATATATACATACATACATACATATACATACTGGGTGACTCAGGCATGTAGAGCGTCTTTCTCATTGAAAATGTGCATTTTATTCGCATAAATAAAATAACTTGGAGCAACAAAACGACTTTGCTACTTTGTGCACTGATTATTTTAATGTGAAATATTTGTATATCTGTGTATGCCTCAGTCTGAATTTGTTTACGCAGTTCAGGCGTTGTGTTTCATCTTCATCTTTGTACCTGTTTAAAACAAATAATGCAGCTTTCACATCATAAAGGTGGGTCGCACCCAGGAATTGTACACGAGTCATTCCCGGTTGCGACCCGCCATGAGACCCCTTTCAGACTGGCAACGCGTATCTGCAATATGACAGGTCGGGTTGACATCGGGGGCAGAAGCGGCGCTAGCATCATCAGGAGCAGGTGTGGAGGAGGTGCTTGGCGATGAGATCATCTCAATGCCGCCTCCTCCATAGTGTGAACGGGTCCCAGATTGCATCGACCTGGGTAACCTGTTCACACCACACCTGACCCGGTAATAACCCAGGAATAACCGTGCTTTATTCCCGTGTTGAAATCCTGGGTCAGGCAACCCAGGAATTCGGAACTTACCCCTTTCACACCGCACATCAATCTGTGTCGACTCTGCAATATACCAGGTTATTTGTGTGGTGTATTTAGGGAAAGGGGGTCCTAGATTGCACACATTCCCAGTAATGAAGGTGCTACCAGCTGAGACCTGTAGTGCTATACACAGAGAGAGAACGAGTGCTGGCTTTTTGCATAACAATAACCAGTGGAGTTTAAGTTCATATATTGATCAATGCATTGAAACCTGCAGTGTAGTGCGGTCCCGTGACGGCTTAAATGCATTGATCAATACATGAACTAAAACTCCACTGGTAATTGTTATGCAGAAAGCCGCATATTGCAAATTGTATTATTATTGGTGGTCATTCCGAGTTGATCACTCGCTAGCAGTTTTTAGCAGCCGTGCAAACGCTATGCCGCCGCCCACTGGGAGTGTATTTTAGCTTAGCAGAAGTGCGAACGAAAGGATCGCAGAGCAGCGGCAAAGTTTTTTGTGCAGTTTCAGAGTAGCTCAAAACCTACTCAGCGCTTGCGATCACTTCAGACTGTTCAGTTCCTGTTTTGACGTCTACATAGTTTGTTGTAATAGTACATCACACGTGCGCATTGCGCCGCATACGCATGCGCAGATGTGCCTTTTTTTGCCTCATCGCTGCACAGCGACCGAATGCAGCTAGCGATCAACTCGGAATGACCCCCATTGTTCAGTAATGTTTGTATAGTGCACTGGCACTCGTTCTCTCTCTGTGTATTTGTGCGGCGTGAAAGGGGTATTACTGTGAGATTATAGTCACAACCCAGAATCTCCAACACACTGTGGGGTAAATTTACTAAGATGGGAGTTCTATTTAAGATGGGATATTGCCCATAGCAACCAATCAGATTCCAGGTACAGGTTGAGTATCCCTTATCCAAAATGCTTGGGACCAGGGGTATTTTGGATATCAGATTTTTCCGTATTTTGGAATAATTGCATACCATAATGAGATATCATGGTGATGGCACCCAAGTCTAAGCACAGAATACATTTATGCTACATATACACCTTATACACAAAGCCTGAAGGTCATTTTAGCCAATATTTTTTTATAACTTTGTGCATTAAACAAAGTGTGTCTACATTCACACAATTCATTTAGGTTTCATATACACCTTATACACACAGCCTAAAGGTCATTTAATACAATATTTTAATAACTGTGTATGAAACAAAGTTTGTGTACATTGAGCCATCAAAAAAACAAAGGTTTCACTATCTTACTCTCACTCAAAAAAGTCCGTATTTCGGAATATTCCGTATTTCGGAATATTTGGATATGGGATACTCAACCTGTATTATCTTCTAGAAGGTGCTAGAAAAATGAGAAGTAGAATCTGATTGGTTGCTATGGGCAACATCCAATCTTAAATATAACGCCCATCAAATTTACCCCTTTGAGTGGTGTTTTGCTGCATCTGCGGAGCAAATACAATTACAGTGCAAAATTAAAAACCTATATAAACTACGGTGAGCTACTCAGAGCATCTCAGTTGTGTATGGTGTATATGGTGCTAGCTATATGAGGACACATTTGAGTGTGTTCTTGTGTGTGTGTGTGTGTGTGTGTGTGTGTGTGTGTGTGTGTGTGTGTGTGTGTCTATACACACACACACACACACACACACACACACACCATATATATATATATATATATATTTTTTCATTCATTAATTCATTGCTGTGTTTCTAGAATGGGTGCAGGCCCCTGGATCCGGGAGGGGGGAAGGTGTCCACACCGCACACATTGAATCCACATTTTAATACTTACCTTTCCGGAGCCCCACGTTGGGAGCTGCAGCCGCGGCGAAAATCTTTTCCAAAATGGCCACCGCACTTGCATAGTACTGAAATTGGTCTTCAGAAAATGTCAGGTGCCATGTTTCTGGTCACTTGTGCATGTGCAGTAGACTTTGATACAATACCTGAAACTACTGCATCGTGCAGAGGAGGGGACCCACCCGGAGTCTGCACAGGGGTCCCCTCCACTGTTAAAATGGAATACGTACTGATTACCAGCTTTGTGACTGACAGTATCCCGACTGGCGGTATCATGATTGCCTCCTGTTAAAACACCCTTGTATATATTTAGACAGTACTGTGCAATAATATTAGGCTGGTGTGGAGAAAATGCTGCAAAGTAAGAATGCTTTCAGAAATAGAAGTGTTAATCGTTTGTTTTTATCAATTAACAAAATGCAAAGTGAATGAACAGAAGAGGAATCTAAATCATATCAGTATTTGGTGTGACCACCCTTTGCCTTCAAAACAGCATCAATTCTTCTAGGTACACTTGCACACAGTTTTTGAAGCAATTCAGCAGGGAGGTTGATCCAAACATCTTGGAGAACAGACCACAGATCTTCTGTGGATGTAGGCTTACTCATATCCTTCTGTCTCTTCATGTAATCCCAAACAAACTGTGGGGGGTGGGGGGGGGGGGGGTTATTATCACTTCTAGGTCTCTTTGTTCTACTTTCTGCTAAAAATAGTTCTTAATGACATTGGCTGTATGCTTGGGGCTGTTGTCCTGCTGCAGAATAATTTTGGAGCCAATCAGACACCTCCCTGATGGTATTGCTTGATGAATAAGTATTTAAGACACCATTAATCTTGTCCAAATCTGCAACTCCATTTGTTGAAATGCAGCCCGAAACTTGCAAGGAACCTCCAGCATGCTTCTCTGTTACCTGCAGGCTGCCTCACTGCCGGGATGTGGAGGATAAAATAGGTAAAGATCAAGAATCACTTCCTTCTAGTGGTGAAGCAGCTGTCACTAGTCATGATATAGAGATGATGAAATGCCATCAACGTCGTCTGCCAAAGCCGATTCCCAATGTGATAGTAGAGGGCATGTAAAATCCCAAATGCCAAAGTTCAGTAAAAAGACCCAAAAAAATAAATTTAAATGGTCTGAGGAGAAATGTAAACTTGCCAATATGCCATTTCCGACATGGAGTGGCAAGGAACGGCTAAGGCCCTGGTCTATGTTCATGAATAGTGGTTCAGCTTCACATGATGGAAGCCCTCATCCTCTAATGATAAGAGTTAAGCTGGCAAAAGCACAGCAAAGAACTGTGCTTTCTAAGATGGTATCACCAATCCCCAAGGAGATTCCAAGTGTGTCGGCGGTTGCAATGCCTGACCTTCCCAACACTGGACGGGAAGAGGTGGCTCCTTCAACCATTTGTACGCCCTCTCCAAGTGCTGGAAGTAGCACCCACAGTCCAATTTCTGATATTCAAATTGAAGGTGTCACTGTTGAAGTACACCAGGATGAGGATATGGGTGTTGCTGGTGCTGAGAAGGAAGTTGACAATGAGGATTCTGATGGTGATGTGGTTTGTTTAAATCAGGCACCAGGGGAGACACCTGTTGTCTGTGGAATGAATAAGCCCATTGTGATGCCTGGGCAAAATACCAAAAAAGCCACCTCTTCGGTATGGAATTATTTCTCCACAAACCCGGACAACAGGTGTCAAGCCGTGTGTTGCCTCTGTCAATCTGTAATAAGTAGGGGTAAGGATGTTAACCACCTAGGAACATCCTCCCTTATATGTCACCTGCTGCGCATTTATCAGAAGTCAGTGTCAAGTTGTGAAACTTTAGGTAAGAGCATAAGCAGTCCACTGACACCTAAATCCCTTCTTACTCTTGTACCCAAGCTCCTGCAAGCCACACCACCAACTCCCTCAATGTCAACTTACTCCTCAGTGAGGAACGTCAGTAGTCCTGCAGGCCATGTCACTGGCAAGACTGAGGAGTCCTCTCCTAACCGGGATTCCTCCGGAGGATCCTTGAGTGGTACGTCTACTGCTACTGCTGCCGCTGCTGTTGTTGCTGCTGGGAGTCGATTGTCATCCCAGAGGGGAAGTCGGAAGAACACTTGTACTACTTCAACTAAGCAATTGACTGTCCAACAGTCCTTTGTGAGGAAGATGAAATATGACAGCAGTCATCCTGTTGCAAAGCGGATAACTGAGGCCTTGACAGCTATGTTGGTGTTAGACATGCATCCATTATCCGCTATTAGTTCAGTGGGACTTAGAGAATGGATGGAGGTTGTGTGTCCTTGGTACCAAATCCCATCTAGGTTCCACTTCACTAGGCAGGCGATAGCAAGAATGTACCCACTGTCCACTTAACCACGGACATGTGGACAAGTTGAACAGGGCAGACTAAGGACTATATGACTGTGACAGCCCACTGGGTAGATGTTTTGCCTCCCGCAGCAACAACAGCAGCGGCACCAGTAGCAGCATCTCGCAAATGCCAACTCTTTCCTAGGCAGGCTACGCTATGTATCACCGCTTTCCTTAATAGGCACACAGCTGACAACATCTTACGGAAACTGAGGAACATCATCGCAGAATGGCTTACCCCAATTGGACTCTCCCAGGGATTTGTGATATCGGACAACGCCACCAATATTGTGTGTGCATTACATCTGGGCAAATTCCAGCACGTCCCATGTTTTCCACATACAATTAATTTGGTGGTGCAGAATTTTTTGAAAAATGACAGGGGCACGCAGGAGATGCTGTTGATGGCCTGAAAAATTGCAGGCCACTTTCGACATTCAGCCACTGCATGCCGAAGACTGGAGCGCCAGCAAACACTCCTGAACCTGCTCTGCCATCACCTGAAGCAAGAGGTGGTAATGAGGTGGAATTCAACACTCTATATGCTTCAGAGGATGGAGGAGCAGCAAAAGGCCATTTAAGCCTATACATCCACCTAAGATATAGGCAAAGGTGGGGGAATGCACCTGACTCAAGCGCAGTGGAGAATGATTTCCGACTTGTGCAAGGGTCTCCAACCCTTCGAACTTGTCACACGTGAAGTCAGTTCAGACACTGCCAGCTTGAGTCAGGTCATTCCCATCATCAGGCTTTTGCAGAAGCAGCTGGAGAAATTGAAGGAGGAGCTAAGATGGAGCGATTCCGCAAAGTATGTGGGACTTGTGGATGGAGCTCTTCATTCGCTTTGCCAGGATTCAAGGGTGGTCAATCTGTGAAATCACAGCACTACATTTTGGCCACCGTGCTTGATCCTAGGTTTAAAGCCTACGTTGTATCTCTCTTTCTGGCAGACACAAGTCTGCAGAGGTTCAACTACTTGCAGGTGAGAAAATTGTCAACTCAAGCAGAACGTGACCTGTCAACAGCTCCTCCTTCATTTTCTCCTGCAACTGGGTCTGCGAAGAAAAGGATAAGATTTCCTAGCCCACCCGCTGGCGGTGATGCAGGGCAGTCAGGATCGCATGCTAACATCCGGTCCGGACTGAAGGACCTGCCAACGATTACTGACATGTCTACTGTCACTGCATATGATTCTGTCACCATTGAAAGAATGGTGGAGGATTATATGAGTGACAACCGTACGTATACTGGCAGGAAAAAGAAGCAATTTGGATGCCCTTGCACAAACTGGCTTTATTTTACCTAAGTTGCCCCCCTCCAGTGTGTATTCCGAAAGAGTGTTTAGTGCAGCCGGTAACTTTGTCAGTGATCGGCGTAGGAGGATATTTCCACAAAATGTGGAGAAGATGATGTTCATCAAAATGAATTATAATTTCCTCCAGGAAGACCTTTACCAGCAATTGCCTCCAGAAAGTACACAGGGACCTGTGATGGTGGATTCCAGTGGGGATAAATTAATACTCTGTGAGAAGGCGGATGTACAAACTGAAAGGGGTGAGGAATCGGAGGATGAGGTCGACATCTTGCCTCTATAGAGACAGTTTGTGCAAGGAGAGATTGATTTCTTTTTTTGGTGGGGGCCCAAACAAACCAGTCATTTCAGCCACAGTTGTGTGGCAGAACCTGTCGCTGAAATGATTGATTTGTTAAAGTGTGCATGTCCTGTTTATACAACATAAGGGTGGGTGGGTGGGCCCAAGGACAATTCCATCTTGCAGCTTTTTTCTTCTTTGCATGATGTGCTGTTTGGGGACTAGTTTTTTTAAGTGCCATCCTGTCTGTAACTGCAGTGCCACTCCTAGATGGGCCAGGTGTTTGTGCCGCACACTTGTGTCGCTTAGCTTAGTCATACAGCTACCTCATTGCGCATCTTTTTCTTCTTTGCATCATGTGCTGTTTGGGGCCTATTTTTTTCAATCTGCTATCCTGTCTGCCACTGCAGTGCCACTCCTAGATGGGCCAGGTGTTTGTGCTGCACACTTGTGTTGCTTAGCTAAGTCATCCAGCTACCTCATTGCACCTCTTTTTCTACTTTGCATCTTGTGCTGTTTGGGGACTAGTTTTTTAAAGTGCCATCCTGTCTGACACTGCCATACAACTCATGGGGTACTGCCGTATAAAACTTAAACAAAGGAAAAGCTAAAGGAAACAGCATGCTGTACTAATTACTAACATTATCTCTGACGTTTGTTGCAACTAATCAGCCAATATCAGCAGCACTAATCATTGCCCTGCTAAATATTTCTAATTACATAGAGTCAAGAGACTAATAATCAGCTCAACTTGAAAAGCCTGTGTACTAACCATTACCAATAAGGCTTGGAACTAAATTGCACTTTGTTTAATGCTTTGCAGGACTGACCGGCACATAGGATGAGTTTTGTTATTAACAATTACTGAATTCTTTAAATTGTATTAATAAAGGTACATATCTTTTTAATAAGCGCTGCTATTTGTGTATTTAGTACTGCCGTATAAGTCCAGGGGTACTGCCGTACAAGTCCAGTCCAGTGGTGCTGTGTTGTGCTGCATCAGTCCAGTGTTGGTGTTTTGTGCTGCCATAAGTCCAGTGGTGGTGCCCTGTGTTGTATATTATTTACTCCAAATAAAAGGGTTATATACATTACTTATATTATTATCCAAATAATTTTTACAGGGTTTGCATTGTGTAGTGTAGGAGTACGCTCGCCTATGCTGCATATTATTATAATAGCTCCTAATAAAAGGGTTATTATTATCCAAAATAATTTTACAGGCTTTGCTGTGTGTGTGTGTGTGTGTGTGTGTGTGTGTGGTTTAGGGGTACGCTCTCCTGTGCGTGTATTACACCTGGGCAAATTCCAGCATGTCCCATGTTGTTTGAGCCACACACTTGTGTGGCTTAGCTTAGTCATACAGCTACCTCATTGCACCTCTTTTTCTTCTTTGCATGATGTGCTGTTTGGGGCCTAGTTTTTTTTAAGTGCCATCCTGTCTGCAACTGCAGTGCCACTCCTAGATAGGCCAGGTGTTTGTGCTGCACACTTGTGTCACTTAGCTTAGTCATACAGCTACCTCATTGCACCTCATTTTCTTCTTTGCATCATGTGGTGTTTGAGGCCAAGTTTTTTTTAAGTGCCATCCTGTCTGCAACTGCAGTGCCACTCCTAGATAGGCCAGGTGTTTGTGCTGCACACTTGTGTCACTTAGCTTAGTCATACAGCTACCTCATTGCACCTCTTTTTCTTCTTTGCATCATGTGGTGTTTGGGGCCTAGTTTTTTTTAAGTGCCATCCTGTCTGCCATTACAGTGCCACTCCTAGATGGGCCAGGTGTTTGTGCCGCACACTTATGTCGCTTAGCTTAGCCATCCAGCTACCTAATTGCACCTCTTTTTCTTCTTTGCATCATGTGCTGTTGGGGCCTTTTTTTTTATATCTGCCCTCCTGTCTGCCACTGCAGTGCCACTCCTAGATGGGCCAGGTGTTTGTGCCGCACACTTGTGTCGCTTGCTTAGTCATACAGTGACCTCGGTGCAACTTTTAAGCCTAAAAATAATTTTGTGAGGTGTTCAGAATAGACTGGAAATGAGTGGAAATGAATGTTACCATAGGATCAAAATTACCCCTAAATTATGTAATTTTAGCTGATTTTATGTTTTTTTCAAAAATCATACAGATCCAAAACCAAAACACGAAATGGTGGTTTTGGCAAAACCAATCCAGATCCAAAACACGAGCATGGAACCAGAACCAAAACCAAAACACAAAACACGAAAAGTGCCCGCCGCACATCTCTAAATTTATATATTAAAGGCAATAACGCAGCGGCACTCCGGGATTTAGTAAAGTGTATTGAAAAAGTTGTCACATCTGGCCAATGTTTCGGGGCCCATAGCCCCTTTGTCAAGGCGCTACGGGCCCTGAAACATTGGTCAGATGTGCCAACTTTTTCAATACCCTACCAGTTTATATGTTTACAAAATCCCGGAGGGCTGCTACTTTATTGTCTTTATTACATCACAATTCGCCGCGGAGGGCACCCAGTTCAGTGTTACTGTCTGCAGAGAAAGCCGAGCAGTTTGTCATATTATATATATACAGTATTATGTGACACTCTGAACTGGACCCCCTTAATTTGTACTACAAAGGGTATGCATTGCAGGCAACTGTTGGACTGGATAAGACATGAGTAAGGTCTCCTAATTTTCCACTTGCTGAGCTTCGATTACTACCCATCCTGTTAATGCTGAAGGGGTTAACACTCCCTTCTGCTATTGTCTGGGAGATGCCAGCAGGACCAGTGAGCAGACAGGCACTAGGACCCTTGGACTTACTTATAATGGAGGAGGGAGTGAGAAGAATGATGGAGTTTTCTTTGGCTGTGGAAGAGCGGAAAAAAGGAGGCGGGGTTCGCGCCAGTGTGTGTGTGTGAGAGGAGACACACTGTGAAGAGCAGAGCCGCCACTGAGGAGACACACTGTGGAGAGCGGAGCTTCCGCTGAGGAGACGGCTTTGAGGAGACACGCTGTGGAGAGCGGAGCCGCCACTAAGGAGACCGCTTTGAGGAGACACGCTGTTGAGAGCAGAGCTGCTGCTGAAGAGACCGCTGTGAGGGAGACAAAGGGGAGAGGATCCAGCAGACTGCACGCATCTAAGCCAGCTACAGTGATCAGTAAGAGCGCCCCAGGAAGTTACTTTTCTATAGCTGGTAAGACAATCACCTCCACACTGCATTACCCCTGCCCAGAGAAAGTTATTGCCTCCTAGATAGCCCATCTACAGCTAGTAGCTAGAAGGTGCTCACCAAGGGAGCAAACCACCTCTTGCACCTGATCACCCCTACAGACTATTGCACCCAATGGGCTAGTTACCCAGTTCATGTGGGAGCCCCAAATTATGGACATAGCTACAGTAAGGAAGAGAGTCGTGAGGGGAAAAGCTATTGAGTACCTCTGCACATCCTTAATTATCAGTTTGTGAGTAGACTGCAACCTCAGCAAGTACAGCAATAGCCCTAAGACTGTTAGTGATAAAGGAGTGTACACTGATTGCAAGGGCTAGGCTCCATCTTTATACTACACTGAGACGCCGATAAACTGTTACCTCTACTAGGAAAGAGTACTGTGCTTAAATTCATTACTACTCCTGAACTGCTCAATTATCACAGTACCTGCATGCCTCCACTCTGCATTTATCTGCTTATTCACGCTTGCTGGCCCCTGCTAGACACTGCATGGTATTGCTGTTTGCTTGTTTGCTTACTTGCTTTCACCAACAACAGATTAAACTTATATGTCAGTTTATGCAGGCTTTCACGTACTGACTGGACTGAGTTCATAGCTTGCATGCCATTTCTGCTCTGTATCTGAACTGCTTTCTTCCTATAGTGCTTCTGTTGCTAACAGCTAGCAACCAACTCGACCTTTGTAACTGCAACTAATATACTGTTGGTCCTATGCTTCTGAACTCCTAGTATATTTCCATTGCTACGAAATTGAATTCCTACCTGTGTATAGACATTAGTTAAACTAACTTGCAGCATCAGGAGAGTTAGACTGCCACCTGATAGAAGTTTAAGGTCACTTTAGGTGATTAATATTTTAATGTAAATGTGAACTGTATATTGTGGTTTTATACCATTATACCGAAATTCCATACTGATATTTGCAATACTACTGTATGTTAATGTTTGCATTGCTCACCTTGTATTATGGTTTGCATTTACCCCTTAATTAGTCAATCCCACAGCGGTGACCAGTTTGTTCCAGAACAATAAATCTTTTGTCACCGTCCAAATGTGTGGTGACTATTGCATTGGGTTCTCTGGGGTTGGGGTTCCTCACCTTTATGCCTAGGGTTCCAGCAGTAAGATCCGGCCCAAGAGGTGAATCCAGGTACGTCCACTGATACCTGCACTGACATTCCCACCTGTACCTACATATATACATATATATATATGTATGTATGTATCTCTCTCTCTCTCTCTCTCTCTCTTTATATATATATATATATATATATATATATGTGTTGGAGAATCCGGCACTCCTGTGCTGAAGTTAATAGATGGGCCAGGTGTTTGTGCCGCACACTTGTGTCGCTCAGCTTAGCCATCCAGCTACCTAATTGCACCTCTTTTTCTTCTTTGCATGTGCTGTTGGGGCCTTTCTTTATATCTGCCCTCCTGTCTGCCACTGCAGTGCCACTCCTAGATGGGCCAGGTGTTTGTGCCGCACACTTGTGTCGCTTAGCTTAGTCATACAGCGACCTCGGTGCAACTTTTAGTGGTGAGCCTAACACATCCCAGGTAGCTCCACTAGCCTTCTAATAGCCTTCTGGCCCACTACAACAGCCCTGACACTGATCGCAGGCTGGAGGGGGAACATTTGAATCCGGCCCTTAGAGAAAGTCACTTTAAAGAGAGTAGCGCTGAAAGGAAAAGCTTTGTGAGCATTGCATTTCATCAGCTAGCCTTAAAACACAGCCGACTCTTCTGCATAGTTAGTTAATTTACTAACATATTACTACTTGTTGGCTTAGAGCCCAGAACTTGCAACATTGTAGGTGGGGTTAAATTGCAACATTGACACTTGAGGTTGATACAGATTTTAGAGTGAGATAGTATCCTTACTGGTTTGAGCCACACAACATTTAGTAAAAAGTGGCAGTAATTCCTCCTTAACCACTTGCCTGGCATGGTTGCATTAGATGTAACCACACCAGGCAGTGTTTTATCTGACCTGGTCGCACAGGATGCAACCAGTCAGATAAATAGCGTTAGCAGCGGCAGGGAAGGGAAACTTCCATCCGCTGCTGCTGTCAGAGGGACAGAAGGTCCCTCTGCCTCCCTGCACTATCCCCCTGTGTCTGCTGTGCTGCCGATCATTGCTGATCGGTCAGCACGGCAGGATCCCCCAGCAGCTGCAGACAAGAGCAGCCGCTGGGGAAGTATAAACCAGCCCTCCCAAGCCACCCCCAGACACCCCCTGTGTACCTGGCAGCTGTCCGGGATCCAGGGACGTGCGGTGAGCTAAATGGCTCATGAGGCACTGGCTAGCACCAGAGCCAGATTTACACACAATATATGAGCCAAAGGGCACATGTGGGCATTATACACAGATGCAGCTGTATAAACTCCTGGAAATTTGGTGAATTTTGCTAAGAGATGTGCAGAAAAGATAGGCTCACCTGCCACTGACTTTTTACTCCAGAGTTTTGGCTATAAAAATGATTAGAATAATACAAAGAAGATATTTCAAACAAATTCTTTGTATTTTTCATATACTTTATACAGTCAAAACTCTGACTCAAAAGATAGTATGTCAGGAAAGGTTCTGCCTCACCTGCCTCACTCCACCACACGACACTGCCGGGATCTAAAACCTAAAGTTGCGATGGTTGCAATGTTCTCGATGGTCACGATGTTCCCGATCGATGTTTTGCTGTTTGAGAAAAAAATATTTTTTTTTTAAATAAAAATCCCCCCCCCAATTTTTTTTTCTTCATTTTTTTTTTACTAAAATCATTTTGGATAAGGTTAAATTCATGTTCTTCACTTAATTCACCCATAAAAATCCCCAACAATTTCGGAGCAATTTTTGGGGAAAAAAATCATCAGTTAAGTGGTTAAAGCCAAAATTCAACTTCAGTACTACTGTGATGGTCATGTAGCAACCTATTAAGGATTCACTGCAATAAACACATGAGCAACCTGTGCACCAACATGGTTAACCCACCATAAAGCCCACAATAGACTTATATACCACTTGAGTTATTTCATACTGCAGTATAAAGATAAGTAACGCAGTTATTCTGTACTATTTATTACATAAGTATTTTAATAGTATAAGTTGTATGTACAGTATTACTTTGAGGAATAAGTGGTATAGAATATTGTTATAAAGGTACTTTGTTAGAGAAGTTTAGGGACATTTGAAATGAGTAGTGAGGTGAACTATGGTGGTCATTCCGAGTTGATCGCAGCCAGCAACTTTTTGCTGCTGCTGCGATCAACTAGTCCACACCTATGGGGGAGTGTATTTTAGCTTAGCAGGGCTGCGATCGCTTGTGCAGCCCTGCTAAGCTAAAAAAATTTAAAGTAAAAGAAGACTAGCCCTGGACATACTTACCCTGTGCGACGATCTCTGCGATGCTGGGGCCGGCTTTGACGTCAGACATCCGCCCTCCGTTCTGCTGGACACGCCTGCGTTTTCTTCTCCACTCCCCGAAAACAGTCTCGAACGGTCCGGTGATGCCCAGGTACGCCTTCTTTCTGTCAATCTTCTTGCGGTCGGCTCTGCGACCGCTTTCTTCGTACTCCTGGATGTAACCCGGCGACCCCTGTCGCCGGGCAACGTCGCGCATGCGCAGTGCGGCCTCCACGCATGCGCATTCCAGACCCGTTTGCACCGCAGCGACTATCCGCTGCGTGCGAACGGGTCAGAATGACCCCCTATTTCCCTTGCAAACAGTTAATTGTAAATGGTGAATTAAGTAAATAGTGAATTATGACAAATATATAAATTGTTTTATGAAATTAGATTTTTGCACTGTTAAGTTCCTCAAAAACCTTCCAGTGAAATTAAGTTATTACAGTGTTGTTAATTGTACCTATGGTGTAAGCAAAATGTTTATGAACTAATAAGAAGTTAGAGAAGTCTTCTGTAAAAACTAAGAAAAAAAGATTTTACCAGGGAAAACTTGCCTCTCTGAGGTAACAAATGATCCAAAATACAAGAGTTAATAGATTGAGATAGTTCACTCACCTAACGCATCTCAGTAGCACTGACCTGTGAAAATCCTAATACTACAATGGTTACTACAATGGTATCAGTTTACCCCGTAGCTGAACAAGACAGAGAGGCAATTTAAAAAAAAATTTTTGCACTCCATAGGGCAGCCAAACAGACCGCAGTCCAAGTAGGAAAGAGTGACCAACCTGTGTCTCTGCACTTTCAACTGCTGAACATGCAGTAGCTTCTATTGAGTTGGGGCCGCGTTACCGGTGGTCAGGATCCCGGCGGTCAGCATCCCGCCTCCTGGATTCCGACCGCTGAATGGAGGGGAGGGGAGGGGGAGCACAACGAAGCCCCTTGCGGGTTTGGTGGCGAACTGCGCTCCCCACAGGTTCTATTCCGACTCTATGGGTGTAGTGGAAACCCACAAGTGGGAATAGTCCCTTCATGCCGACTGTCTGTATTGTGAGTGTTCGGGATGCAGGGGGAGGTTATGTGACCGTCGGTCTCCTGACTGTTGGTCACATAACTACATCCCCTTCTATTCGTTATAGACCATGGACTGTAACTCTTAATATCAGAAGGGGAAACCGTGCCAAAAATGATTGCAGCTAGAATGCAGGCGGACCTTTAAGCTAGATACCTTGGTCCCTAGATGACTAAATGAAACATTGGGATTGAACTGATTTTTGTAGTTTCTTTTGTAGTTTAAGAAATATTCTGAAACTTCGACATGTAAGTATTCTATTTCTGTGGAAATATGACACGGAGCATATATTCTTTAATGCTAAATAGTTAATTGTGTAGAGATGCTGTCTCTTCTGAAATGTAGTAGCTTATTGTGTATTTTTGTCATTGTAGAGCTCATCTTTAAACCTTTTATTGGAGCCGGATGCCTTGACAACCAGACACATTGTAATGCATTTGCTTTCCTAGCAGGCGCTGCAGGATGCCGGCAGTGAGCATGCAATACTCATCTTCTGGCACACAACAGTGGCGCTAACAGGTAACTTCAACAAGGGGGTAATTAGGATTGTGTGTTAGGGCAGAGGTTCCCAAGCACAATCCTCAAGGCACCCTAATGGGCCAGGTTTTAAAGATTTCCATGGCTCAGCATAGATTGTTAAATCAAATTGACTGATGGACTATTTAATTAACTTGTGGCCAAGCATGGATATACTTAAAACCAGGACTATTATGGTGCCTTGGGAACCTCTGCTTTAGGGTATACATGTATGTGGTTATTATTTATACCACTGTCCCTGAAGATGGGTTACAAGTACCAAACATTGGATTAAAAGGTTGTGGATGTAAAAGGACACTTGAAAAGCCTGTGTGCAGGTGAATTACGACCCGGGCATACCTCCCAATATGACCCTCTCCTGGAGTGGCACAATCCTCTGCTTCTGGACTTTTCTCTTCATTTATGATTGCAGGCACCTGTGTTGAACAGGTTAATGGGTACGAGAGGTATTTCAGCACAGGTGATGGCAATCATAAATTGGAGGGAAGAGGGAAGTCCAGGAGCAGAGCATTCTGTCCCTCCTGGAGAGGGTCATGTTGGGAAGTATGCTGGAGGCATGTCTTATGTTTAACACCAATGTGATAGCAATTGCCATGCTTATAATTATAAGTAATGAGTAGGACTGGCCAGCTGGGGATGACTTTGACACAGTTGGTCAGCTTAACAAATGCTGCAATAATTGAAACTAACATTCCCTGTTTATAAAGTATACAGAATACAGCAGTTTTGAGTGTCTATAATATATATGGTGAGTGCAGAGGTTCTGTGATTTTTATTTAAACAGTGTGGTCACATACAGTACCACATGCACCGCAGATATAGGAGTATCGAGTGCAGTGAATTAATTCATTTTCTTATTTATAGACCTCACCCAAATGGTCCCTGGCTGTCAATCACATTGAGAAGAAATCCTCACTGCCAGCGACATCGCAGTACCATGGCATTATGTACATCTCTGAATTAGGCCCATAGTTCCTTTTTTCAGCAGTATATTTGAGTACACTTTCTGTAGATGCAAGCACATGCCAAATTCATATTTCAGAGCACATTCATATTTCAGTGCCCATAGGAATTAATGTATAAAATTTAGCATCAACAATTGTAGGCTCAGTTTGTCCACCAGTTGTGCTTTTCAAATGTAAATATTACAGCAAGAAAGGCTCCGTTCTCCTGCAGGTATGTTTTACATCTGATGCAGCAATACTGACAAACATATTTGCAGGTTTAAGGAACATTTGATTATTTTATGCTAATGTCTACAAACACTGACAGTCTTAATCCAAGCTTCAGCATGTGCTCACACCTATAGATAGTGTTATGGTCAAAATTCTAGAATCCCATAAGTGTTATCATAAGTGAATGATTGCACGTGTGTGTGTGTGTGTGTGTGTGTATATATATATATATATATATATATATATATATATATGTGTAAATATATATATATATATATATATATATATATAGCAAATAGGATGGAGAAGAACAAGCGCCTATGGTGTAGTAAGTTTTTTAAAGTGTTTGGTGACACTAAAAATAAGTAAATGCGTACCGGATGAAATCTTTATAACACGTCTAGCAAGATACCATTCATGATGTTTCTCACCATCTATAAATCAGAAAAACAGAAATCGCTGCATAGCGTAATACCTCTGGTTAACAATGATAACCCCACAGGCACCCAGGTAAGCGTACCAGATTCAGGAGAATAATCAGCATAAACACACAAGGTCTTGTGTCCAGATGTCTTTCACCAGATCAAGTAAACAGGGTCTTCATAATATCAGTCAAATGACCAAAGAAGTGGTTTATTCAAAATACAAGGCTATAAAACATCATCCAAACATTCAAGATAAAGATGATTTTTTTAAAAGTCAAAAAATAGCTTAGCTTAGCAGCCAGGTAAAGTTCTGCTCAGGTTTCTCAACGCGTTTCGCCCATCAGGGCTACCTCAGGAGATAAGAGTGCAGTCCTAATCATGGTGAATTTATAGCTGACTGAGTCAGTTTGACCCTCCATTTCCGGTTCAGTGTACTTCCGGGACCGGAAGTGATGTCACATCCAACAAAATGAAAGTAAATACAGCAATATAGATAAAAATAAATTAATATCTTATAATAATATCATTGGTGGTTAGGTGGGATACTTAATACATTAAAAAGAGGTTGCAGCAATGAAGAAACGAGTAAAACAATAATTAATGCCGCTAATGTATTTTAAAACACCGGAAGTGATGCGAGCTGCCCGGTCGCGTCACTTCCTGCCTCCGTGTACAACTTCTAGACAGGCTATTAATAAGCCTAATACATTGGTGGTGTAGTGGGTATTTTAGAGTGCAGTACTCTATAGTGCACAGACGGCTTGTTAAAGATGCCGTCTGTGCGCGATAGTCCCGTTCGCGGTGCTGCTACGATACCGGAAGTGATGCGTCTCCGCTCGTACGCGTCACTTCCTGTTTCCTCCTGTCGTAGAACGGCTGAAAGCCGGGCGCATTGGGCATTAAATGGCAAGTTTTAATTGTTAAAAAATGCCAGAGGAGACACATATAATAATGTAGTCCCCAGCCGTTGATATGAGCGTCACCGGAAGTGACGTCCACGCCGCTAAATTAGCATATGTAAACATTCTAAGATTCCAAAGTCGTTTATAAATAAGGGGTAAGGTGCCTTTTGCATAGAAAGTTCAAATGACTTTTCACAACATAAAATAATGAGGCAATTATAATGAAAGAGTTAGGATTGAGAATCAGGATTTGAAAACCCTCTCAATAGTGACACACGAATCACAGCACTTTTCACTGTCCATAAGTTGGAAGCAGGAGTAATGATACATATACAGTATATATATATATAAAAAAACACAATAAATGGTGGTGTTATTTCAGAAATACATAATAGGACCAGTCAAATTTGTATACAAAAACAAAGCACTAAAACAATGTGATTACATAAAGATGTGATAAAATAAAATAAAAATATAGCAGCAGGATACAAGGATGTTGCCAAAAGGGCTTATAAAAAGGGTGCAATTTCATAACCCTCGTTATGTCCATGTGGAAACATGGTATTTAGAGTGAAAATCCAATACATCTCGTGTTGAGACAGTTTCCTCAGTAAGTCTCCACCTCTTATGCCCAGTTTGACATGTTCAATCGCTTTGAAGGTTAATGTATCAGTGTTTGAATTGTGGAATTCTGTAAAGTGTCTGGAGAGAGGGTGGCTTTCAACTTTGTTTTTTATGTTCCGCACATGCTCCTGAATGCGTAATTTCAGGGGTCTCTTTGTTTTCCCAATGTATTTCCGCTGACATCCACATTCGATCATGTACACTACTGATGTAGTGTTACAGTTTATAAAGTCCTTTATCTTGAACTCTTTTGTTCCACTCGTGTCCAAGAATACTCTTCTACTAGGGTGCACAAACTTGCACATAATGCAATGTCCACATTTGTACATCCCTTTGCATTTGGGAAATCCGGTAGCTCCAGTTTGAGCTTCTTTGAGTAAACTGGGTGCAAGTATTTCCTTTAAATTTTGTGATTTCCTGAATACAATCTCCGGTTGTTTTGGTAGTAGCTCCTTCAGTATTGGATCCATTCTAAGAATATGCCAATGTTTAGAGAAAGTTTTTCTGATCTTGTGCTCCTCGCAGTTGAATTTTGTTATGAAAGGTGCTACCAGCTTCTTGTTTGGATCTTTCTTCTTTGGTTGTAAAAGGGATTCTCTTTCCAATTTTTCTCCTCGGTCAACCGCTTCTTTTATAATGTGTTCAGGGTAACCTCTTTCTCTAAACCTGTCCCTAGAGAAGCGCACTGGTCTACACATCTTTATATATATACTGTATATTCACTAAGCGGACAAATTATTATGACCACCTTAAATTTTATGCAAAGTGGCTATTCTGCAGATAAAGCTAACGTAGGATGTCTGAATCTGTATAAGAACAGAAAGATGAAGATATACACAGACTAATGAAGTAGGTTAATATATATTAGTTTTTGCGCTAGTTATTAAGAAGGCTGGCATCTAAATTGAACACTCAAAATCTCATATAAATATATATATATATATATATATATATATATATATATATATCAAATAAAGTCCCGGCACTCCATAGGCCAACCAGTTTTGTGCTGTGGTGCCCTCCAGCTGACTAGGTGTCACTAAAGAGTAGCAAGGTAGCGGTGGCATTCAACAGTCTTGGACAGGATCCTTACTGCAGTGTCAGTTTATTGACCATTAGGCCGACATGTTTCGGGGATGTACCCCGTCCTCAGGGCCAGACAGCAATTTGCAGCCGCTACCTTGCTACTATTTATATATACAGGCAGAGGTTCCCTGGGCGGACATATAGCAGTTCCCCCAATGACAAACAGGAACCAGGCGGCACTAGTTGGATTTGAAAAAAATACTTGTGTATTAAAGATGAAAATGCATGGTTGAATACCATGCTTTTTCATCTTTAATACACAAGTATTTTTTTCAAATCCAACGAGTGCCGCCTGGTTCCTGTTTGCCATTGGGGGAACTGCTATATGTCCGCCCAGGGAACCTCTGCCTGTATATACAATTTGAGGAAGGCACCGTGGTTATCTTGATTTATTTGGAGTGCCTATTATGTCTATACATATATATATATATTAGTCCCTGGAACCACTTTCCCGCATCCTCAAACAGGAAGGCCTATCCGAATACGTTACAAGCTGCATTGCCGCATGGATCATGTGGTGTACCTTCTCACCTGTCCATGTGGGCTGTCGTATGTGGGGATGACGTCGTGCATGTTTCGAGAACGGATGGCCAACCACAGGATGACGATTAGACAAGCTCTGTCTACAGGATCAACCGATAAACCCGTCGTGCAACATTTTCTAACCGCTGGACATCAACTAGTTACTCTGCAATGTCGTATTATTGATTGGGTACCACCCCTGCCACGCGGTGGGGACAGGGGACTGATCCTCAAGAAGTTGGAGTCAAGATGGATTTACCGTTTGGGCACAATTTCACCCAACGGTTTAAACGAGAATAACCCTCTCAGTGTTTTTCTACGTTAAATCAAGTGTCTGAGATAGGGATCACTAAATTGTAAAATTATTTTTCTTGATTCTCCAAATCTAAGCATGTTTTGCCAACGCACTCATTTTTAATTTTAATTCAATATAAATCTACCTCACTATACCCGCTTTGTGGGGTTTCTGCAAGTAGGTAGATCTAACTATAGATTTATATGGGTTGTCTTTTCTGTTATAGGTTTTAATATTATATATAAGTAAGGTGTAGTGGTGTCTGTTATGCACGATGTGATATGCACATACTTTTTGCGGACACATTTTCTGAAACATTATGTAAAACTTCCTCTAGCGGGTCTCCCAGTGACCTCAGCACAATCAACTTTATATGCAGTCATGATACCTTTAGGCTCTGTATGAGGCTAACAAACATCCAATAAGATTTAAATTCTTTTTTTATATCTATACTTTTACCAGCAATTTGGATATTGATATAGAATAGTAGATGGATAATACATTGTGTGTATAGTTTGTTTATAACTATCCTGACAATTGATAATATGAGCCCAAATTGAGTGTTGCTATGACTACAAGTATCCTGTATGCATTCAGCGTCCAGCGGCGCTGTGTAGCCGCTTCCGGAAGTGACGCGGATGTAACAGGAAGTGCAGTGCGTTCCATACGGACTCAATGGAACGCACGGCAGTGCTTCCTGTGTGCTCTATGGGCGGGCGCGGCCGCGACGAGCCGTACAGCTGACGCTGCCCGCAACTTACACAGGAAACCAAATATGTTCAGCTTTGGACACATTTGGAACGCACGCCGGCACATTTGGTAAGGGTATCAGCCCTTAATGTATTACCAGCTCTGTCTCTTGGTAAGTACCATCTATATGGGGGTCTTTTGGTTCTGTGTCTCTGGCAGTTGCACTCAGATGGTGAGGTATGGTTGTATTGCACCTCCCCTCTGTGAGTTGGAATAGCCTAATGAATCAATTAGCTTTACTGATTGCATGACCACTGGGATTGGTTGATTTGAATGTGCTGGGGGTACTTTAGGAGGCCCGTTAGGCATTGACCATTAGATACTGGTGTACATGAACGGATGCAACTTTTTGTACATGCTGCCTATGCTGTATTTTCCTGATGATGATCCTGATGGATCGAAACGTTGAAAGAACTCTCCTTGTGAAATTACCTTGATAAGTATAAATAAAATATTCAATGCTTTTTACGTGCAAAACTCTGGTGAGTGCCCCTTTATGCTGTCTTTCCATATATATATATATATATATATATATATATATACATGCACACAATATTATTTATTGCACATTATAACAATAAGAAATTTGCAACCGGTTGCTATTGGATCAATGTGTAATCCTATAAAAGATCACAATAAGATGGCATAATAAAACAATTATGACATAAGGAATATAAAACAAAACATCTCTTATGGCTATACTCCAGGGATTTTTAGATTGGTCCCTTTACTGGCTAATTAGTGTGAGAGATTAATACAGCAGTTTTCTTTTTGGGTGTAATCAATATTGTGTCCAAATGGATCTGTAAACAACAAGTGGGATCAGATTTCCAAAGTCCTGTAATTGCTGGCCAGGTTAACGGGATTTCCTGGGCTGAAATTGCCTTAGTGCCTTGGACCTGTGTAAGATCACAGGTGCATGAATGACTTACTGCTTGGCTGTGTACTCACAGTTTGTTACGCCACATCCCCAGAGAATAAGCCGCCTGCATGTATGACCAAAAAAATGGATAAAATTAACTTGCGCCCAAAAAACTGCAACTCGGGTCACCATTCCCAAAGAGCACCACTCCTTGAAACAATACACAACCAGAAAAATGGAACGGCTCCCAAGCGCTGTTTTTATAAGTATACACGAATTCATTTCTGTCAGGCTTCAACAATGTCAATCCTCAAGATATATTCATGCAGTATATATATTCATATGTGTGTTTGTTCACGTTGATTATCCTCAACTGACCTTTAGGCAATGCCCTATGTACACATCAAGGTTTCTTTAAAATCTTCAAAGTTCATGACATCTATAAAATCTCTTCTTAACTTATTGGTATATGGCCTACCTTCTGTAAATGCCCTATGTGCATCAAAAGGTATCTTTCCTGTACTCCTTCACCAGGACTAGACTAAACTCGGTCCGGCTATTCACCTTTCAGGATTTGTAGAGTACACCGAAAAGATAGTCCGTGCAATTATGGGTATAAACCAATTTATTTACATAAAAAAGTATATAAAAAAAATGTATAATCCACCATACCATAGGTCACAGGAACATAAAATATTCTCAATCGGCAGGGTCTACTACACCACACACCCCTATGGAAAGTGCCAGATTTTATAGATGTCATGAACTTTGAAGATTTTAAAGAAACCTTGATGTGTACATAGGGCATTGCCTAAAGGTCAGTTGAGGATAATCAACGTGAACAAACACACATATGAATATATATACTGCATGAATATATCCTTCTCTTTCTCTTGAGGATTGACATTGTTGAAGTCCGACAGAAAGGGATTCGTGTATACTTATAAAAACAGCGCTTGGGAGCCGTTCCATTTTTCTGGTTGTGCATGTATGAACGCATTTATTTATCACCAGGCAGGTGTTTGAAATCTCCCCGTTACACAGAGCCGCTATTCCTGAAATCACCATGCAGCATCAGTACAGGGGCACACCTGTGTGGCTGACAGTCAGCGAGATTGATGTCTCCAAACATGTTGTCATCCACTGCGGGCACCAAGCAATAGATTCACAATGGTAAATGAGCAATCAGGGTATCTCTAAACAGCTTCGCTCCATTGTCTGGAGACTCGGGGGGTGATTCAGACCTGATCGCTGGGCTGTTAACTTTGCTGTCCTGTGTTTAGATAGTCACCGCCTCTAGGTGGAGTGTATATTCGCAGTGCAAGTGTGCGATCCCATCTGTACGCCGAGCTGCAAAAATCCACTGTGTGCAGTCTCTGCGCAGCCCAAGACTTACTCCTCCAGTGCGATCACAACAGGCTGATGGGGCTGGAGCTGACGGCACACACCCTCCCTGAAAACGCGTGGGTACGCCTGTGTTTTTCCGGACACTCCCAGTAAACGGTCAGTTACCACCCACAAATGGTTTCCTCCTGTCAATCACCTTGCGAACGCCCGTGCGAATGGACTTTTTGCACCATCCCTTCGCTGACCAGCGATGCCCTTTGTTGCTGTCCAACGTGCTTGTGATGCATATGCATTTGCATACACATGCGCAGTTAGTATCTGATCGCCAGATGTGCGAAAACGCACAGCAGCGATCAGGTCTTAATCACCCCATCAGGCCCAAGTGTATATCTGTGTTGTGTATGTGTGTGTGTGTGTGTGTATATATATATATATATGTATATATATGTATATATATATTAGAGATGTGCACCGTAAATTTTTCGGGTTTTGTGTTTTAGTTTTGGATTCGGTTCCGCGGCCGTGTTTTGGATTCAGACGCATTTTGTCAAAACCTCCCTGAAATTTTTTTGTCGGATTCGGGTGTGTTTTGGATTCGGGTGTTTTTTTTTTTAATAAACCCCTCAAAAACAGCTTAAATCATAGAATTTGGGGGTCATTTTGATCCCATAGTATTATTAACCTCAATAACCATAATTTACACTCATTTCCAGTATATTCTGAACACCTCACACCTCACAATATTATTTTTAGTCTTAAAATTTGCACTGAGGTCGCTGGATGACTAAGCTAAGCGACCCAAGTGGGCGGCACAAACACCTGGCCCATCTAGGAGTGGCACTGCAGTGTCAGACAGGATGGCACTTAAAAAAATTAGCCCCAAACATCACATGATGCAGAGATAAATGTAAAAAAAAAAAGAGGTGCAAGATGGAATTGTCCTTGGGCCCTCCCACCCACCCTTATGTTGTATAAACAGGACATGCACACTTTAACAAACCCATCATTTCAGCCACAGGGTCTGCCACATGACTGTGGTTGAAATGACTGGTTGGTTTGGGCCCCCACCAAAAAAGAAGCAATCAATCTCTCCTTGCACAAACTGGCTTTACAGAGGCAAGATGTCCACCTCCTCCTCATCGTCCGATTCATCACCCCTTTCACTGTGTACATCCCCCTCCTCACAGAGTATAAATTCATCCCCACTGGAATCCACCATCTCAGGTCCCTGTGTACTTTCTGGAGGCAATTGCTGGTGAATGTCTCCACGGAGGAATTGATTATAATTCATTTTGATGAACATCATCTTCTCCACATTTTCTGGAAGTAACCTCGTACGCTGATTGCTGACAAGGTGACCGGCTGCACTAAACACTCTTTCGGAGTACACACTGGAGGGAGGGCAACTTAGGTAAAATAAAGCCAGTTTGTGCAAGGGCCTCAAAAATTGCCTCTTTTTCCTGCCAGTATACGTACGTCTGACGTGCCTACTTGGATGCGGTCACTCATATAATCCTCCACCATTCTTTCAATGGTGAGAGAATCATATGCAGTGACAGTAGACGACATGTCAGTAATCGTTGGCAGGTCCTTCAGTCCGGACCAGATGTCTGCAATCGCTCCAGACTGCCCTGCATCACCGCCAGCGGGAGGGCTCGGAATTCTTAGCCTTTTCCTCGCAGCCCCAGTTGTTGGAGAATGTGAAGGAGGAGCTGTTGACGGGTCACGTTCCGCTTGACTTGACAAGTGTCTCACCAGCAGGTCTTTGAACATGTGCAGACTTGTGTCTGCCGGAAAGAGAGATACAACATAGGCTTTAAACCTAGGATCGAGCACGGTGGCCAAAATGTAGTGCTCTGATTTCAACAGATTGACCACCCGTGAATCCTGGTTAAGCGAATTAAGGGCTCCATTCACAAGTCTCACATGCCAGGCGGAATCTCTCCGGTTTAGCTCCTCCTTCAATCTCTCCAGCTGCTTCTGCAAAAGCCTGATGAGGGAAATGACCTGACTCAGGCTGGCAGTGTCTGAACTGACTTCACGTGTGGCAAGTTCGAAGGGTTGCAGAACCTTGCACAACGTTGAAATCATTCTCCACTGCGCTTGAGTCAGGTGCATTCCCCCTCCTTTGCCTATATCGTAGGCAGATGTATAGGCTTGAATGGCCTTTTGCTGCTCCTCCATCCTCTGAAGCATATAGAGGGTTGAATTCCACCTCGTTACCACCTCTTGCTTCAGATGATGGCGTGGCAGGTTCAGGAGTGTTTGCTGGTGCTCCAGTCTTCGGCACGCGATGGCTGAATGCCGAAAGTGGCCCGCAATTGTTCGGGCCACCGACAGCATCCCTTGCACGCCCCTGTCGTTTTTAAAAAAATTCTGCACCACCAAATTCAATGTATGTGCAAAACATGGGACGTGCTGGAATTTGCACACATGTAATGCACGCACAATATTGGTGGCGTTGTCCGATGTCACAAATACCCGGGAGAGTCCAATTGAGGTAAGCCATTTTGCGATGATGTTCCTCAGTTTCCGTAAGAGGTTGTCAGCTTTGTGCCTCTTATGGAAAGCGGTGATACAAAGCGTAGCCTGCCTAGGAACGAGTTGGCATTTGCGAGATGCTGCTACTAGTGCCGCCGCTGCTGTTCTTGCTGCGGGAGGCAATACATCTACCCAGTGGGCTGTCACAGTCATATAGTCCTGAGTCTGCCTTGCTCCACTTGTCCACATGTCCGTGGTTAAGTGGACATTGGGTACAACTGCATTTTTTAGGACACTGGTGACTCTTTTTCTGACGTCTGTGTACATTCTCGGTATCGCCTGCCTAGAGAAGTGGAACCTAGATGGTATTTGGTACCGGGGACACAGTACCTCAAGCAATTCTCTAATTCCCTGTTAGTTAACGGTGGATACCGGACACACGTTTAACACCAACACAGCTGCCAACAACCGCTTTGCAGCAGGATGACTGCTGTGATATTTCATCTTCCTCGCAAAGGACTGTTGGACAGTCAATTGCTTACTGGAAGTAGTACAAGTGGTCTTCCGACTTCCCCTATCGGATGACGATCGACTCCCAGCAGCAACAACAGCAGCGCCAGCAGCAGTAGGCGATACACTTAAGGATCCATCGGAGGAATCCCAGTTAGGAGAGGACTCATCAGACTTGCCAGTGACATGGCCTGCAGGACTATTGGCATTCCTGTCTAAGGAGGAAATTGACACTGAGGGAGTTGGTGGTGTGGTTTGCAGGAGCATAGGGTACAAGAGGAAGGGATTTAGTTGTCAGTGGACTGCTTCCGCTGTCACCCAAAGTTTTTGAACTTGTCAATTACTTCTGATGAATGTGCTCCAGGTGACATATAAGGGAGGATGTTCCTAGGTGGTTACCGTCCTTACCCCTACTTATTACAGCTTGACAAAGGCAACACATGTCTTGACACCTGTTGTCCGCATTTCAATTTTCTGTTAAAATAATTCCACACCGAAGAGGTGATTTTTGTGTTATTTGACCAGGCATGTCAATAGCCATATTCATCCCACGGACAACAGGTGTCTCCCCGGGTGCCTGACTTAAACAAACCACCTCACCATCAGAATCCTCCTTGTCAATTTCCTCCTCAGCGCCAGCAACACCAATATCCTCATCCTGGTGTACTTCAACAGTGACATCTTCAATTTGACTATCAGGAACTGGACTGTGGGTACTCCTTCCAGCACTTGCAGTGGGCGTGCAAATGGTGGAAGGCGCCACCTCTTCCCGTCCAGTGTTGAGAAGGTCAGGCATCGCAACCAACACAATTGGACTCTCCTTGGGGATTTGTGATTTAGAAGAATGCACAGTTCTTTGCTGTGCTTTACTCACATCTTAACTCTTTTCAGTTTTCTAGCTGGAGGATGAGTGCTTCCATCCTCATGTGAAGCTGAACCACTAGCCATGAACATAGGCCAGGGCCTCAGCCGTTCCTTGTCACTCCGTGTCGTAAATGGCATATTGGCAAGTTTACGCTTCTCCTCAGACGCTTTTAATTTAGATTTTTGGGTCATTTTACTGAACTTTAGTTTTTTGGATTTTACATGCTCTCTACTATGACATTGGGCATCGGCCTTGGCAGACGACGTTGATGCATTTTTGTTCTCCATTTTTTAATGTGTGGAATTATATGCCAGTAATATATCAATAGCAATGGCCTACTGTACTGTACTATATATGTATACTGTTGGTCACCAATATGCGGCACTGTAATACTATATATACTGCTCACAAAAATGCAGCACAGATATGGAATGGATACTTGCAGTGACACAGAGCTGCAAGATACAACAATGGCCTACTGTACAACTATATACTGTTGGTCACCAAAATGCTGCACTGTAATACTATATATACTGTTCACAAAAATGCAGCACAGATATGGAATGGATACTTGCAGTGACACAGAGCTGCAAGATACAACAATGGCCTACTGTACAACTATATATACTGTTGGTCACCAAAATGCTGCACTGTAATACTATATATACTGTTCACAAAAATGCAGCACAGATATGGAATGGATACTTGCAGTGACACAGAGCTGCAAGATACAGCAATGGCCTACTGTACACAACTATATACTATTGGGTCACCAAAATGCTGCACTGTAATACTATATATACTGCTCACAAAAATGCAGCACAGATATGGAATGGATACTTGCAGTGACATAGAGCTGCAAGATACAGCAATGGCCTACTGTACAACTATATAATGTTGGCAGTGCCAGATTAAGATCCTCATGGGCCTGGAGCTGAAATTTGTGAAGGACCTATTGTGTGGTTCCGCAGGAGATGTGACCAGCATGGCGGGTGTGTGGCTAATGATATGGTGGTGTGATCAGTGATGTATATATTAGAGATGAGCGCCGGAAATTTTTCGGGTTTTGTGTTTTGGTTTTGGGTTCGGTTCCGCGGCCGTGTTTTGGGTTCGACCGCGTTTTGGCAAAACCTAACCGAATTTTTTTTGTCGGATTCGGGTGTGTTTTGGATTCGGGTGTTTTTTTCAAAAAACACTAAAAAAACAGCTTAAATCATAGAATTTGGGGGTCATTTTGATCCCAAAGTATTATTAACCTCAAAAACCATAATTTACACTCATTTTCAGTCTATTCTGAATACCTCACACCTCACAATATTATTTTTAGTCCTAAAATTTGCACCTAGGTCGCTGGATGACTAAGCTAAGCGACCCTAGTGGCCGACACAAACACCGGGCCCATCTAGGAGTGTCACTGCAGTGTCACGCAGGATGTCCCTTCCAAAAAACCCTCCCCAAACAGCACATGACGCAAAGAAAAAAAGAGGCGCAATGAGGTAGCTGTGTGAGTAAGATAAGCGACCCTAGTGGCCGACACAAACACCGGGCCCATCTAGGAGTGGCACTGCAGTGTCACGCAGGATGTCCCTTCCAAAAAACCCTCCCCAAACAGCACATGACGCAAAGAAAAAAAGAGGCGCAATGAGGTAGCTGTGTGAGTAAGATAAGCGACCCTAGTGGCCGACACAAACACCGGGCCCATCTAGGAGTGGCACTGCAGTGTCACGCAGGATGTCCCTTCCAAAAAACCCTCCCCAAACAGCACATGACGCAAAGAAAAATTAAAGAAAAAAGAGGTGCAAGATAGAATTGTCCTTGGGCCCTCCCACCCACCCTTATGTTGTATAAACAGGACATGCACACTTTAACCAACCCATCATTTCAGTGACAGGGTCTGCCACACGACTGTGACTGAAATGACGGGTTGGTTTGGACCCCCACCAAAAAAGAAGCAATTAATCTCTCCTTGCACAAACTGGCTCTACAGAGGCAAGATGTCCACCTCATCATCATCCTCCGATATATCACCGTGTACATCCCCCTCCTCACAGATTATCAATTCGTCCCCACTGGAATCCACCATCTCAGCTCCCTGTGTACTTTGTGGAGGCAATTGCTGCTGGTCAATGTCTCCACGGAGGAATTGATTATAATTCATTTTAATGAACATCATCTTCTCCACATTTTCTGGATGTAACCTCGTACGCCGATTGCTGACAAGGTGAGCGGCGGCACTAAACACTCTTTCGGAGTACACACTTGTGGGAGGGCAACTTAGGTAGAATAAAGCCAGTTTGTGCAAGGGCCTCCAAATTGCCTCTTTTTCCTGCCAGTATAAGTACGGACTGTGTGACGTGCCTACTTGGATGCGGTCACTCATATAATCCTCCACCATTCTTTCAATGGTGAGAGAATCATATGCAGTGACAGTAGACGACATGTCCGTAATCGTTGTCAGGTCCTTCAGTCCGGACCAGATGTCAGCATCAGCAGTCGCTCCAGACTGCCCTGCATCACCGCCAGCGGGTGGGCTCGGAATTCTGAGCCTTTTCCTCGCACCCCCAGTTGCGGGAGAATGTGAAGGAGGAGATGTTGACAGGTCGCGTTCCGCTTGACTTGACAATTTTCTCACCAGCAGGTCTTTCAACCCCAGCAGACTTGTGTCTGCCGGAAAGAGAGATCCAAGGTAGGCTTTAAATCTAGGATCGAGCACGGTGGCCAAAATGTAGTGCTCTGATTTCAACAGATTGACCACCCGTGAATCCTTGTTAAGCGAATTAAGGGCTCCATCCACAAGTCCCACATGCCTAGCGGAATCGCTCCGTGTTAGCTCCTCCTTCAATGTCTCCAGCTTCTTCTGCAAAAGCCTGATGAGGGGAATGACCTGACTCAGGCTGGCAGTGTCTGAACTGACTTCACGTGTGGCAAGTTCAAAGGGCATCAGAACCTTGCACAACGTTGAAATCATTCTCCACTGCACTTGAGACAGGTGCATTCCACCTCCTATATCGTGCTCAATTGTATAGGCTTGAATGGCCTTTTGCTGCTCCTCCAACCTCTGAAGCATATAGAGGGTTGAATTCCACCTCGTTACCACTTCTTGCTTCAGATGATGGCAGGGCAGGTTCAGTAGTTTTTGGTGGTGCTCCAGTCTTCTGTACGTGGTGCCTGTACGCCGAAAGTGTCCCGCAATTCTTCTGGCCACCGACAGCATCTCTTGCACGCCCCTGTCGTTTTTTAAAAAATTCTGCACCACCAAATTCAAGGTATGTGCAAAACATGGGACGTGCTGGAATTTGCCCATATTTAATGCACACACAATATTGCTGGCGTTGTCCGATGCCACAAATCCACAGGAGAGTCCAATTGGGGTAAGCCATTCCGCGATGATCTTCCTCAGTTGCCGTAAGAGGTTTTCAGCTGTGTGCGTATTCTGGAAAGCGGTGATACAAAGCGTAGCCTGCCTAGGAAAGAGTTGGCGTTTGCGAGATGCTGCTACTGGTGCCGCCGCTGCTGTTCTTGCGGCGGGAGTCCATACATCTACCCAGTGGGCTGTCACAGTCATATAGTCCTGACCCTGCCCTGCTCCACTTGTCCACATGTCCGTGGTTAAGTGGACATTGGGTACAACTGCATTTTTTAGGACACTGGTGAGTCTTTTTCTGACGTCTGTGTACATTCTCGGTATCGCCTGCCTAGAGAAGTGGAACCTAGATGGTATTTGGTAACGGGGGCACACTGCCTCAATAAATTGTCTAGTTCCCTGTGAACTAACGGCGGATACCGGACGCACGTCTAACACCAACATAGTTGTCAAGGCCTCAGTTATCCGCTTTGCAGCAGGATGACTGCTGTGATATTTCATCTTCCTCGCAAAGGACTGTTGGACAGTCAATTGCTTACTGGAAGTAGTACAAGTGGTCTTCCGACTTCCCCTCTGGGATGACCATCGACTCCCAGCAGCAACAACAGCAGCGCCAGCAGCAGTAGGCGTTACACGCAAGGATGCATCGGAGGAATCCCAGGCAGGAGAGGACTCGTCAGAATTGCCAGTGACATGGCCTGCAGGACTATTGGCATTCCTGGGGAAGGAGGAAATTGACACTGAGGGAGTTGGTGGGGTGGTTTGCGTGAGCTTGGTTACAAGAGGAAGGGATTTACTGGTCAGTGGACTGCTTCCGCTGTCGCCCAAAGTTTTTGAACTTGTCACTGACTTATTATGAATGCGCTGCAGGTGACGTATAAGGGAGGATGTTCCGAGGTGGTTAACGTCCTTACCCCTACTTATTACAGCTTGACAAAGGCAACACACGGCTTGACACCTGTTGTCCGCTTTTCTGTTGAAATACCTCCACACTGAAGAGCTGATTTTTTTGGTATTTTCACCAGGCATGTCAACGGCCATATTCCTCCCACGGACAACAGGTGTCTTCCCGGGTGCCTGACTTAAACAAACCACCTCACCATCAGAATCCTCCTGGTCAATTTCCTCCCCAGCGCCAGCAACACCCATATCCTCCTCATCCTGGTGTACTTCAACACTGACATCTTCAATCTGACTATCAGGAACTGGACTGCGGGTGCTCCTTCCAGCACTTGCAGGGGGCGTGCAAATGGTGGAAGGCGCATGCTCTTCACGTCCAGTGTTGGGAAGGTCAGGCATCGCAACCGACACAATTGGACTCTCCTTGTGGATTTGGGATTTCGAAGAACGCACAGTTCTTTGCGGTGCTTTTGCCAGCTTGAGTCTTTTCAGTTTTCTAGCGAGAGGCTGAGTGCTTCCATCCTCATGTGAAGCTGAACCACTAGCCATGAACATAGGCCAGGGCCTCAGCCGTTCCTTGCCACTCCGTGTGGTAAATGGCATATTGGCAAGTTTACGCTTCTCCTCCGACAATTTTATTTTAGGTTTTGGAGTCCTTTTTTTACTGATATTTGGTGTTTTGGATTTGACATGCTCTGTACTATGACATTGGGCATCGGCCTTGGCAGACGACGTTGCTGGCATTTCATCGTCTCGGCCATGACTAGTGGCAGCAGCTTCAGCACGAGGTGGAAGTGGATCTTGATCTTTCCCTAATTTTGGAACCTCAACATTTTTGTTCTCCATATTTTAATAGGCACAACTAAAAGGCACCTCAGGTAAACAATGGAGATGGATGGATACTAGTATACAATTATGGATGGACTGCCGAGTGCCGACACAGAGGTAGCTACAGCCGTGGACTACCGTAATGTACTGTGTCTGCTGCTAATATAGACTGGATGATAATGAGATGTAGTATGTATAAAGAAGAAAGAAAAAAAAAACCACGGGTAGGTGGTATACAATTATGGATGGACTGCCGAGTGCCGACACAGAGGTAGCTACAGCCGTGGACTACCGTACTGTACTGTGTCTGCTGCTAATATAGACTGGATGATAATGAGATGTAGTATGTATAAAGAAGAAAGAAAAAAATAACCACGGGTAGATGGTATACAATTATGGATGGACTGCCGAGTGCCGACACAGAGGTAGCTACAGCCGTGGACTACCGTACTGTACTGTGTCTGCTGCTAATATAGACTGGATGATAATGAGATGTAGTATGTATAAAGAAGAAAGAAAAAAAAACCACGGGTAGGTGGTATACAATTATGGATGGACTGCCGAGTGCCAACACAGAGGTAGCTACAGCCGTGAACTACCGTACTGTGTCTGCTGCTAATATAGACTGGTTGATAATGAGATGTAGTATGTATAAAGAAGAAAGAAAAAAAAAACCACGGGTAGGTGGTATACAATTATGGATGGACTGCCGAGTGCCGACACAGAGGTAGCTACAGCCGTGGACTACCGTACTGTACTGTGTCTGCTGCTAATATAGACTGGATGATAATGAGCTGTAGTATGTATAAAGAAGAAAAAAAAAACCACGGGTAGGTGGTATACAATTATGGATGGACTGCCGAGTGCCGACACAGAGGTAGCTACAGCCGTGGACTACCGTACTGTACTGTGTCTGCTGCTAATATAGACTGGATGATAATGAGATGTAGTATGTATAAAGAAGAAAGAAAAAAAACCCACGGGTAGGTGGTATACAATTATGGATGGACTGCCGAGTGCCGACACAGAGGTAGCTACAGCCGTGAACTACCGTACTGTGTCTGCTGCTAATATAGACTGGTTGATAATGAGATGTAGTATGTATAAAGAAGAAAAAAAAAAAAAACCACGGATAGGTGGTATACAATTATGGATGGACTGCCGAGTGCCGACACAGAGGTAGCTACAGCCATGGACTACCGTACTGTACTGTGTCTGCTGCTAATATAGACTGGATGATAATGAGATGTAGTATGTATAAAGAAGAAAGAAAAAAAAACCACGGGTAGGTGGTATACAATTATGGATGGACTGCCGAGTGCCGACACAGAGGTAGCTACAGCCGTGGACTACCGTACTGTACTGTGTCTGCTGCTAATATAGACTGGATGATAATGAGATGTAGTATGTATAAAGAAGAAAGAAAAAAAAACCACGGGTAGGTGGTATACAATTATGGATGGACTGCCGAGTGCCGACACAGAGGTAGCTACAGCCGTGAACTACCGTACTGTGTCTGCTGCTAATATAGACTGGTTGATAATGAGATGTAGTATGTATAAAGAAGAAAGAAAAAAAAAACACGGGTAGGTGGTATACAATTATGGATGGACTGCCGAGTGCCGACACAGAGTTAGCTACAGCCGTGGACTACCGTACTGTACTGTGTCTACTGCTAATATAGACTGGATGATAATGAGATGTAGTACGTATAAAGAAGAAAGAAAAAAAACCACGGGTAGGTGGTATACAATTATGGATGGACTGCCGAGTGCCGACACAGAGGTAGCTACAGCCGTGGACTACCGTACTGTACTGTGTCTGCTGCTAATATAGACTGGATGATAATGAGATGTAGTATGTATAAAGAAGAAAGAAAAAAAAACCACGGGTAGGTGGTATACAATTATGGATGGACTGCCGAGTGCCGACACAGAGGTAGCTACAGCCGTGAACTACCGTACTGTGTCTGCTGCTAATATAGACTGGTTGATAATGAGATGTAGTATGTATAAAGAAGAAAGAAAAAAAAAACCACGGGTAGGTGGTATACAATTATGGATGGACTGCCGAGTGCCGACACAGAGGTAGCTACAGCCGTGAACTACCGTACTGTGTCTGCTGCTAATATAGACTGGTTGATAATGAGATGTAGTATGTATAAAGAAAAAAAAAAAAAAAACCACGGATAGGTGGTATACAATTATGGATGGACTGCCGAGTGCCAACACAGAGGTAGCTACAGCCATGGACTACCGTACTGTACTGTGTCTGCTGCTAATATAGACTGGATGATAATGAGATGTAGTATGTATAAAGAAGAAAGAAAAAAAAAACCACGGGTAGGTGGTATACAATTATGGATGGACTGCCGAGTGCCGACACAGAGGTAGCTACAGCCGTGGACTACCGTACTGTACTGTGTCTGCTGCTAATATAGACTGGATGATAATGAGATGTAGTATGTATAAAGAAGAAAGAAAAAAAAACCACGGGTAGGTGGTATACAATTATGGATGGACTGCCGAGTGCCGACACAGAGGTAGCTACAGCCGTGAACTACCGTACTGTGTCTGCTGCTAATATAGACTGGTTGATAATGAGATGTAGTATGTATAAAGAAGAAAAAAAAAAAAAACACGGGTAGGTGGTATACAATTATGGATGGACTGCCGAGTGCCGACACAGAGTTAGCTACAGCCGTGGACTACCGTACTGTACTGTGTCTGCTGCTAATATAGACTGGATGATAATGAGATGTAGTACGTATAAAGAAGAAAGAAAAAAAAACCACGGGTAGGTGGTATACAATTATGGATGGACTGCCGAGTGCCGACACGGAGGTAGCTACAGCCGTGGACTACCGTACTGTACTGTGTCTGCTGCTAATATAGACTGGATGATAATGAGATGTAGTATGTATAAAGAAGAAAGAAAAAAAAACCACGGGTAGGTGGTATACAATTATGGATGGACTGCCGAGTGCCGACACAGAGGTAGCTACAGCCGTGAACTACCGTACTGTGTCTGCTGCTAATATAGACTGGTTGATAATGAGATGTAGTATGTATAAAGAAGAAAGAAAAAAAAACCACGGGTAGGTGGTATACAATTATGGATGGACTGCCGAGTGCCGACACAGAGGTAGCTACAGCCGTGAACTACCGTACTGTGTCTGCTGCTAATATAGACTGGTTGATAATGAGATGTAGTATGTATAAAGAAGAAAGAAAAAAAAAACCACGGGTAGGTGGTATACAATTATGGATGGACTGCCGAGTGCCGACACAGAGATAGCTACAGCCGTGGACTACCGTACTGTACTGTGTCTGCTGCTAATATAGACTGGATGATAATGAGATGTAGTATGTATAAAGAAGAAAGAAAAAAAAAACACGGGTAGGTGGTATACAATTATGGATGGACTGCCGAGTGCCGACACAGAGGTAGCTACAGCCATGGACTACCGTACTGTACTGTGTCTGCTGCTAATATAGACTGGATGATAATGAGATGTAGTATGTATAAAGAAGAAAGAAAAAAAAAACCACGGGTAGGTGGTATACAATTATGGATGGACTGCCGAGTGCCGACACAGAGGTAGCTACAGCCGTGGACTACCGTACTGTACTGTGTCTGCTGCTAATATAGACTGGATGATAATGAGATGTAGTATGTATAAAGAAGAAAGAAAAAAAAACCACGGGTAGGTGGTATACAATTATGGATGGACTGCCGAGTGCCGACACAGAGGTAGCTACAGCCGTGATCTACCGTACTGTGTCTGCTGCTAATATAGACTGGTTGATAATGAGATGTAGTATGTATAAAGAAGAAAGAAAAAAAAAACACGGGTAGGTGGTATACAATTATGGATGGACTGCCGAGTGCCGACACAGAGTTAGCTACAGCCGTGGACTACCGTACTGTACTGTGTCTGCTGCTAATATAGACTGGATGATAATGAGATGTAGTACGTATAAAGAAGAAAGAAAAAAAAACCACGGGTAGGTGGTATACAATTATGGATGGACTGCCGAGTGTCGACACAGAGGTAGCTACAGCCGTGGACTACCGTACTGTACTGTGTCTGCTGCTAATATAGACTGGATGATAATGAGATGTAGTATGTATAAAGAAGAAAGAAAAAAAAACCACGGGTAGGTGGTATACAATTATGGATGGACTGCCGAGTGCCGACACAGAGGTAGCTACAGCCGTGAACTACCGTACTGTGTCTGCTGCTAATATAGACTGGTTGATAATGAGATGTAGTATGTATAAAGAAGAAAGAAAAAAAAACCACGGGTAGGTGGTATACAATTATGGATGGACTGCCGAGTGCCGACACAGAGGTAGCTACAGCCGTGAACTACCGTACTGTGTCTGCTGCTAATATAGACTGGTTGATAATGAGATGTAGTATGTATAAAGAAGAAAGAAAAAAAAAACCACGGGTAGGTGGTATACAATTATGGATGGACTGCCGAGTGCCGACACAGAGATAGCTACAGCCGTGGACTACCGTACTGTACTGTGTCTGCTGCTAATATAGACTGGATGATAATGAGATGTAGTATGTATAAAGAAGAAAGAAAAAAAAAACCACGGGTAGGTGGTATACAATTATGGATGGACTGCCGAGTGCCGACACAGAGGTAGCTACAGCCATGGACTACCGTACTGTACTGTGTCTGCTGCTAATATAGACTGGATGATAATGAGATGTAGTATGTATAAAGAAGAAAGAAAAAAAAAACCACGGGTAGGTGGTATACAATTATGGATGGACTGCCGAGTGCCGACACAGAGGTAGCTACAGCCGTGGACTACCGTACTGTACTGTGTCTGCTGCTAATATAGACTGGATGATAATGAGATGTAGTATGTATAAAGAAGAAAGAAAAAAAAAAACCACGGGTAGGTGGTATACAATTATGGATGGACTGCCGAGTGCCGACACAGAGGTAGCTACAGCCGTGAACTACCGTACTGTGTCTGCTGCTAGTATAGACTGGATGATAAATAATGATATAAAAAATATATGTATATCACTACTGCAGCCGGACAGGTATATATTATATAATGAGGGACCTGCTGGACACTGTCTGTCAGCAGAATGAGTTTTTTAATTTTTATAGAATAAAAAAACACCACACAAGTCACACGACGAGTGTACTTTTTCAGGCAGACAATCACAATATACTATACTGGTGGTCAGTGTGGTCAGGTCACTGGTCACAGTGGTCAGTGGTCAGTCACACTGGCAGTGGCACTCTGGCAGCAAAAGTGTGCACTGTTTAATATGTACTCCTGGCTCCTGCTATAACCTATAACTGCTCCCCAGTCTCCCCCACAATTAAGCTGTGTGAGCACAGTCAGATATTATACATAGATGATGCAGCACACTGGGCTGAGCACAGATATGGTATGTGAGTGTGACTGAGTCACTGTGTATCGTTTTTTTCAGGCAGAGAACAAGAACAGAACGGATTATTAAATAATAATAAATTATAAAACTGCACTGGTGGGTCAGGTCACTGGTCATCAGTCACTAGTATAACTCCTCCTAAGCTCCAGTAAGTAAATGAAGTGTCTCACTCTCACTCTCCTATCTATTTTAATTTCTAAACGGAGAGGACGCCAGCCACGTCCTCTCCCTATCAATCTCAATGCACGTGTGAAAATGGCCGCGACGCGCGACTCCTTATATAGAATCCGAGTCTCGCGAGAATCCGACAGCGTGATGATGACGTTCGGGCGCGCTCGGGTTAACCGAGCAAGGCGGGAAGATCCGAGTCGCTCGGACCCGTGTAAAAAAACATGAAGTTCGGGCGGGTTCGGATTCAGAGAAACCGAACCCGCTCATCTCTAGTATATATATATAGTTTATGTGTGTGTGTGTGTGTGTGGTGCGCATGTATATATGCATGTGTTTGAAAAATTCTGAACATCCATTTATTTCATGTCAGCATGGCTCAAACAGGAGAACATACCTAGGAATAAATGCTAGCAAACTCAATGTAACATGACCATACTATAAATACCAATATTATACACACACATATATATATATACACGTAAACACACACACACATATATATACATCTATCTATCTATGGCACTCAGGACTTTTCAATAATGTCACACATAGCATAAACGTTTCTATCTTCAAACGTGTTCAGAACATTGACCAGCATAACCTTGCTTCGCTCACCACAGGTTACTATTCCCAGTAGATGTCCACGTGGATAGTGAAACTGATAGGCCAGGGGTCCCATGTTCTGAACTTCAAATATCAATAGATAAATAGATAGACTGATTA
Source organism: Pseudophryne corroboree (assembly GCF_028390025.1). Lineage (NCBI taxonomy): Eukaryota > Metazoa > Chordata > Amphibia > Anura > Myobatrachidae > Pseudophryne > Pseudophryne corroboree. Next base: position 234,466,437 of record NC_086449.1, on the reverse strand, counting down.
CACAGATTTGTGCCGCTACAGCCCTGCTGCTTTTAGCATGGTACTGCAGCAGGACCGTGATGCAAACACATTGCTGCATTCCACGCTCGTTTGCATCCCGTTTCCCATAGAAGTGAATGAGTCTGTGTGTGTGTGTGTGTGTTTGCCAGCCGCCCCTCTGCCTGTGTCCTTGTCACCCACCATCTGGCTGCCGCAGTAAGCCTCAGCACTAACCCCTGCCATTGCATGTTAAAGGACCAGGGTAACAGTGATACTAATCATAGCACTGAAGTGAATCAGTATCAAATGCCAGTGCACGGGATCCCAGTGTTCATAATACTGATGCCAGGATTCCCCAACAGAGGTGAGTAGAGGGTATTTCCCCCTCTCCCCTACCCCCTAACCCGCTATCCCTGCAGCGTAACCCTAACCTCCCCCTTTAGTGCCTGACCCTATCACCCATCCCTGTGGCCTAAACCTAACCCTCCCTCCACCGTAGCCTGACCTTAACCTCCCCTGGGGATGCCTAACCGCCACACCCTACCCCTTCCCCTTGCCCCCCACCCCCCCGTGTGGCGCCTAAACAGGTACTGACATGTAATGAGGAGGGGGGCACACAGGTACTCACCAAATCTGATGTAGAAAGTCCCAGCTGCCAGCGCTAGGCATGGTGACATGGTGATAAGGGGAGCTGGGGTCCTTTGTTCCGCAGCCAAGGGGAGACAGGAGGGGACAGGCTGCAAATCAGCCATAGGATGTGCCCTGCACACACAGCAGCAGATGCTGGCTCATCCTCTCTGTGCTGTGCATGGGAGGAGTCAGGCTCTGCTGTGTATAGCCAGCACCAATGTGCTCACTGCTCAGGGCCTGGAGGGCAGCGCTGCAAGGGCATGTGGGGGGTAAGGCGACCGACCGACAGTGCGGTCTGTCAGTCATCTTAACAGACTACACACCACCATCCAGTCAGCGCTGGCTCTTCTCCCGACCATATCTTACCGTACGTCACTTCCGGCCAGTGGGCAGCCGCTGCTGCTGTTCAATTCAGATTAGTTCAGTTTGCGCGATGGTGCCGGGGCGGTAATATCACTCACTGTGTATGCAGCGTGGAGAGGCCAGGGCAAGTGACGGGAGCCTTCCACTGCGACGGCGTGAGAACACACTTTATGCCGCCTGTGCTGAGGGAGTAAGTAAGCTGCTGTAGCAGGAAAAACTGTTTTCCTGGCTGCAGCAGCACATCAGATGCAGTGGGCCTATTTTGATGGGGGGCTTGGAGCTGTAGCTCCATCCGCCCCATTGTTAATCCGGCTTTGACTGTTGGTCACCAAAATGCTGCACTGTAATACTATATATTCTGCTCACAAAAATGCAGCACAGATATGGAATGGATACTTGCAGTGAAACAGAGCTGCAAGATACAGCAATGGCCTACTGTACTACTATAATTATATACTGGTGGTCCCCAGTCGCCACAATGCAGCACACTGAGCACAGATATTTGCAGCACACTGAGCATAGATATGGAGCGTTTTCAGGCAGAGAATGTAGATATTTTCAGCACACTGAGCACAGATATTTGCAGCACACTGAGCACAGATTACGGAGCTATTCAGGGAGAGAACGCAGCCACGTCCTCTCCGTTCAATCTCCAATGCACGAGTGAAAATGGCGGCAATGCGCGGCTCTTTATATAGAATACGAATCTTGCGAGAATCCGACAGCGGGATGATGACGTTCGGGCGCGTTCAGGTTAACCGAGCAAGGCAGGAAGATCCGAGGCTGCCACGGAACCGTGTAAAATAGGTGAAGTTCGGGGGGGGGGGGGGTTCGGATCTCGGAGAACCGAACCCGCTCATCTCTAATATATATATATATATATATATATATATATATATATAAAAACACACATATACTGTAGCTACTGACAGGACAGCCCAAGAGGAGTGTTGGGGTGGGGGGCATGAGCTCATACCTTCCCCAGCTGTCTTGACAAGTACCCGCATACAGTGTCGGACTGGGGCATGAAGAGCCCACCGGGGGAATGCAGTGATTGGGGCCCATACTTAGGGGTGTGGTCAACCTACAAAAGGGGTGTGACCAACCCCCACAGAGGCTTGAAATACACAATAGATTTGTGCAGTGTAATGCAACGTATCATACCATGTATAATACAAGTGCATGGTCTGGAACCTGATCCCTAGAGGAAGGAGTGGGGCCCCAGGCAGTGGGGCCCACCGGTGGTTTCCCCTATACCACTGTGGGCCAGTCCGACCCTGCCCGCATACTATAGTCCTGCTAATATTGTTCAGGAACTTACAATTCAAGCTGAGCTATGTGATCCATCTGTGGTAGTATTATACAGTAATCCCTGATAACACTGAGAAAATTGGTGATGCATTTGGAAACTGCAACAATGTAAAAGTGTATGACAGTGCTGAATTGTTTTCTAAAAATTGTGAGCTATGTGCAGGTGCGGATTGGGAACAAAAAGCGGCCCTGGAAATATTTGTACTAGTGGCCCCACATGGGCAGCACCGGAGGTGTAAGGTCTAGCCATGGGCCATGGCAGCAGCACCCTCCCCCCAAGACTTTCCAAATAGTTGGCATGTCCAGCATCAAGGGAGAAGTTAAAAAGAAATAAAATTACATATTATGAGCACATTATATGATACACCTTCAGAATTTAGGAAACTATCATTCTTTAGAGAGATATATGTTCTTGCTTATTACACCAACCGTATCCCAATCACTATTCACTCAATTTTATATCATAGCCAAGCAAGCAGACAGAGCATACACTAGATCATCTGCAATCACATGCTAAGTGGCAAAGTCATTTTCATATACTGTATGCAAATTATTTTGCATCTTATTCATTATGTCTATAAAAAGGACCACATGTCCTCAAACTAGACAGGCACCACGGGTGCGTCGGCCCACCGGGGATCTTACCTGTAAACCCTATGGCCATTCCGCCTCTGGCTATGTGTTAAAAGAGTAGAATGTGTTTGAGAGTATGAAGGTCACCTGCAACACGGGTGAGTCCTGCATGATGGAATCAACTCACTGTGGGGGTCACCCAGGTGCAGTTACACTGGCACCCATCGTTGCAAAGAAATAATTTTCGGTACTTTGCACATGTGCACAACCAATTCTACGCGTGCACAAATGGGTCCTTATGCATAGGACGCAGGCCGTCATCAGACTGTCATTAATTGACAGACTGATCCTGTTTCAGGGGCGGGTGGGGGGGGGAGGCAACAGGGTCTGTTTGGAAAAAGAAAGGTGCCGCAAGCTGCCTGATGGTGGGTGATTTGACCTGATGCTGCCTCCTAGGATGTAGCTCGGATCACTACTGCAGCAGGAGACATCTGCTTGTAATAGACACCTCCTGCTGCATTACCATGCAACATTATCACTGCTGATTCCAAGGCAGCAGCAGTGATAGCACCCCCCTCTGTACTTGGTACTGATGTAAACAGCATGCTATTTAAACTTGGTGTGGATTCTGCAGGATTTAAAAACCCATAAAGCCAGAATCTAATCCTGTAGCTTTGTATACCTTACAAACTCGAGTTAGGGATTGTGATACGGTATCTGCATCTGCTGAGCTAGACAGAGATATACTTGTCAATAATTCTGTGCCAGAACCAGTATATGAGCATGTAACCTATGCCACCATAGAGAAGAAATGTCTGGGCATTGTGTAGGTATTACAGAAATTGCAGCCCTACCTCTATTGCCGTCAGATTGCGGTAGTGACAGACCACAATCACCTGAACTGGTTACACAGGGTGGCAGATGAACAATGAAAAATTGTTAAGATAGAGTCTAGCCTAGCAGGAATATGAGTTTACTATCCAGCATAAAAATGGCAGTGAACAGGGACCAGCTTGAGAGATGCTTATGGAATGATCTCTTCTTAAAGGGGGGGCCCTTATATTTCTTGTTGGTATATGACTAATAAATCTACCCAGGGCAGCAATCAGTGGGGGACTGCGGGGACTAGAGTCCCGGGCCCTTAAAGAGAGGGGGGCCCAACCCTGGCTCCTTCTGCCAATACCTGAAGATCTGCCCCAGGCGGTGCAACAACAGCAGGCTGATGCACAGGGAGGACTTCTTAAAACAAGCCTTCCCTGTGCATCATCTCTCTGTAAATTATTCCTGCAGGTCCACAATGCTCCACCTGTATATAGCGCCGCAATGTGTGACAACACATAGGGGTGGAGTAGTGCAGCAGAATCTTTTTTTTTTTTAAGTGGGGGGCCCTGTCTATTTTGTCAGTCCCGGGCCCCACAATTTCTGATTGCAGCCCTGAAGCTACCACACCCTAGTTGATAAAGTAATAAATTCTTTAACTCAGGATGGTAGACCAGTCAGAATCATAGTACAGAGTGTCCAATTTAAAAGTACTTTCACTTAGCGTAACTTTGACACCAGGACACTCCAATTAGCTGACAGGCGATTAGGAGACACCTAGCCTTTGTCTCTGTTAGCAGATAGGGAGCACCTGGTGGGGTTGGGGGGTGGGGGTGGGGGGTGGGGTAATCTAACCCACCAGTGTATTCAGTCTGACAGCCAAAAGATTCTTAAGGGGGGATCCATGCTTAAATTCTAAGCAATCTGACTCATTACCTCGACTCAGGTATACGTATACGCAGTATGGGTCTGGCCCAAGCACAAAGTGCTGAACATCAGTACTTTGTGGCATGAGCCACATTACCATTGGTATTATACCTGAATCAGGCCCATAGTTAACTTTTACAAGGCTTATCTCTCAGAACAAATAACTCATGTGTATAGTGTCTGACTGCAGTACATTAGGTTTTGAGTTCAGGTACCCGGATGTGTGTTTTAAATATAAGTGGGATATAAATGAAAGTTATTATTGATACAATTCACATATCCCCCATCCCTTGAGGCTAAGAAACAGGGGTTGCTGAGAAGAAACTCCCGTGATGGCAGAAACAAAGTGTGCCTGAGGGTCAGGTTTTCTGGGGTGTCATTTTTGTTCTTGTGTAAATACATCTCTGATATATTCTGCCACCAGTCCTTTCAAGTTGTTTCTTGAGAAATAATTGCAGTCTCCTTTGTTGCCTCTTTATATATCTCAGAATTCTCCATTTCACCAATGTTCTGCTGGGTTTATTTAATTATTTTTTGATTATTTAAATTACTATTTAATTTATAAACCAAGGGGATTGGTATACTGTACATACCTCATTGATGAGTTTGACACTTGAATCACAACTATCCATCTTCATTGGGAAGCAAGCTACTTTAGATGGCACTTGAATAACCAATATTTTTTTTTTACCTGTGTTTATGCAAAAAAAATTGATGCATGCTCTAATTTATTTTTTGCTAAATGAATCCCCTGATCTGTCTCTTACATTAGGTTGGGAAGTTTAAAATCTGTAATTAAAAGAAAAGCTATAGATTTCGGTGCAGCCAGAAGGAACTAGAGAAGATTGACCACTGCAAATTTAAAACTTCAGTAGCTCTACTCTCCCAACAGGTTTTCCTCTGTGCCAACTTCCTTAAAATAGCTGCCAGTGTGCAATGTCAGTTCAGTACGGTCTTATCTAAGAATATTAGTACATATGTACAGTAAAACAATGTTTTTAAATCCTGATTGGATCATCAGCATATACCGTATAATGATAAAAACATTAAAAGCTAGGTATGTGAACCATGAAACTGAGCAAAGGTAAATCTAGTTAAATTTTATTTCTATTCTATAAACAAATCAAGTAAGTAATAATAAAAATTAATTAACACACTGCAGCGTTTATTTATATTGCAATAAATATAATATAGTAAATTCAATATATGAGTACAAATATTAAATTAGGTCCTTTAAAAGATCAAACCAACTAATAATCCAGTAGCTCAGCCGTGACTAATCAAAAGTCTATGAAGAACAGTAAAAATCCCAACGGCCTAGAGGAGCTGGTGTAGAGATGGGGCAAGCACATGTATTTGCTGAGCCTGTACAAAATTATTCTTAATTTGGATATAATTAGTGCTTACATCTCCTTACGCTTATGGAAGCATAGTTGAAGATGGAAGGGGGGTTGCATTGGCTAGGTACAATAAGGACTAGTTCACACAAATGTGTCCCATGCGGATCACAAGAAAGATGCGTGTGCACGTCAGGAGGTGGGCTACTTGTGAGTGCAAAATACAATAGGGCAAGTAACACCATGAGATAATACCATCAGTGGTAATATTGGGAAGACATTTAAAAAACAAAACAGAAACTATTAGTTTGTTTACTTGCACTGGCAGCTTGGTGTTTCAGCCTTTAAATCGCCAACTAGTGTACCTGTTGATTTGGAGGCCAAAGTCACTGGCATCGCACAACAATTTGGTTTGACTTATAAGTTGCCACAAATAAGTCACAGACACTGTCTGTTATTCATTCAATGAAATTGGCTTCAGTCCCGGTCTAGGTTCCCAAATTTTGATCCTGTTACTACTAGAGCCAGTATTACATTTATCAGAAAGAAGGCTAGGATCTCTTGCCTGAACAATCACTACTGCCATCAGATGCAAATGATCTATGATACTACAGCATAGCAATGATTATATTGCCTAGGTAAAATCCCAATAGCTAATATAAGTTGTTTAAAATCTGTATTATGTCAAGAAATTATAGTGAGTAAATGTGGTATACTCACCTCTCAATGTTTAGATTTGATTAGCACCTTTGGCTTTGGGAGGAGGTTTGTGTGTGTGGGTGAGAATTTAATCAACGGTGCACAAGTCACTTAGCTTAGATTAGGCTCCCAGGCAGTGATTAGGCTGCTGGGGTGTTTTTTAGTTCTAAAATGTTATTAGGTTTTAAAATCAATCTTGGCATTACTACGGCAATAAACCAAAGGCAAACAGAAAGGAAACATATTACAAATACTAATACAGATGTACTGCGTTACAGCCACAGAAATTAGTTCACTAAATCTCCCCACAAACATCTGCTGTCTGCATAACCCACCCACACTACACTGACCTGTGACCTCCCTATTTTAGACAATGCAAGAACTTTGCACTTCACCTGCAACTACAGTGCTTGTATTTGTACTTTCAGTTTTTCATCTGAAAGCACATCTGTACCAGTGTCATTTTGCTTTTTATACACTTTATAGTCCTGTCTGAACATACCACTTACAGTACCATTTAATTATTTACTACTCTTCATTATATTTTTTAACATCGTTCATTATTCCATTCTAAATATCCTCTGCCATGCTTTCCTCTCCACCGCCTAATTTATACACTTGCTGTCCTACGCCCTCCCCCTCCTACCCCCACTCCCTAGTCCCTGAGTTAGGCACTATGGCTCCTTGCCCCTGTCCCACCGATCCTCTCCGCCGACTCTCACCTTCTCCCCAGATCGGTCAACCCCCCTCACCCACAACCCAGCCAATATAATCTACATGTCCCCCCTACCTTCCCTCTCATTCTCCTGTGCCCTCTGGAATGCCAAAGCTATCTGCAATCACCTACCTGCTATCCACAACCTCTTCACCACTTCGCCATCTCTGAAACCTGTCTCTCCTCCTCTGACATTGTTTCCCCTGCTGCCCTCTCCTATGGGGGTCTCTCTTTCATCCACTCCGTCAGACTTGATGACTGCCAAGGTGGCGGAGTGAGCATCCGCTTATCCCCAACTGCACCTTTTGTGTCATTCCACCATGTTGCGGTCATCTACTGTACCCCAGGCTCCTCCTCCCAATTCCTCAACAATTTTGCTGCCTGACTTCTCCAATTTCTTCATTGACATCCCCTCTATCATCCTTGGTGATTTTAACATCCCTATTGACTTCACTAACCCCGCAATCACCAATCATCTTGCCTTTTCCTCCTTCTTTGGCCTTTCTCAATGGAACACCCCTCACACACTGTCTTGGCCTCTCCCTTGACCTTGTCTTCACCCAGCTGTGTGCTTTCTCTGACTTCTCCAACTCTCCCTCCCCCTCTCTGACCACCATCTACTCTCCTTCACTCTCTCATCTCCTCCACTCCTCCCCTGACCCAAATCCACCATCACCAGGTGCAATGTTAAGACTCTTGACCCTGCTGTGCGATCCTCACTCGATACGCTCCTCTCACCTCTATCCACCAAGGCCTTCCCCAACCAGGCTGCCTCTTTCTAGAATATCACCCTCACCTTCATACTTGATTCCATTGCCCCATATTCTCTGTCCCCCTCTACCATTCCAAACCCCACCCTTGGCACTCCAAACTGACCCAATTCCTGCAAAAATGCTCACACACTGTCGAGAGCCTCTGGATGAAATCCTGCTCTATGGCAGATTTCCTCCTCTTCAAGTAAATCCTCTTTTCCCACAGCTCTTCCCTCTCCCTTGCCAAACAATCCTTATTCCAGTTACTCATCTCATCTCAATCCTCCCAACCTCTTTGGTACTTTCAACACTCTCCTTCACCTCCCCTCCCATCCTCATTCACTGTGACTGACTTTGCCTCCTTCTTCTCTTCCATCAATCCATCACAAAATCTCTTCCCATCTCCCCAGTGCAGCCCCACCACAGCTCTTCGCGGCCACACCACCTGGAGCTCCGTCCACCCCACCACAAGTGATGAAGTTGACTCCCTCATCTTATCCTCTCCCCTCTCCACCTGCCCCCTGGACCTCCTCCTTCCTCTGCTCCCTCTCTTCCTCTGCCTGCTCTAACCTCCTACCTGCTCACATCTCCAAGTAATCTCTCAGTCATCTTTCTCTTGCCATTCAGACATGCTCTTGTCTCATCTACAATGCTGATAAGACAGCACCCTGTGCATTTTAAATTATGAAGCCATATAATTTTTGTTTTCTTTCTGCAGTTTTGCCGGCCTGCTTACTTAGGGTATACCGTTTTGATAGCTATGTTACATATGAACATATTTTATTGTATGCAGTACATGTACATGCATAAATATGAGTGAGAATTGGCATACTAGTTGTGTGAGAAAAACCTTCCTATTTGTTATTGCTAACTGCATTGTGCTTAAATTTGCCTTAAGCACAGAGTAAGAGATTGACCCCTAAATTTTTCTAAATGTCACATCAGGAATGTTGTACGATGTAAAAGAACAGATATGAGAATATAGCTAGCCAGCAGTTAATGTAAAATTAACATTTTATGTATTGTAGCAGTTTTCAGTTAATGCCTTATTAATGACTCCATACAGCTGAGAAACACTGACAAATGACTTATTACACACATTTCCGGTTTAACGCTCATGTTGGATTAACGTTACATTTCTGAGGCATTTGAAGTTCATCTGTCTTGGATTTTCAAACAAGATTTTTGATCCTACCCACAAAGACTATCTGCGCCGCTATGTATTCTTCAATGTCTATGTCTGTCTTCTTCAACACAAAGATTTTCTTTCTTTCTGTGTAACTTTCTAAGACTCCGAAATGTTCTTTATGTCTGTTTTCCCTTTATGTCAGCTTCCAATATTCCTTTGCATAAATACGATGCTAGGCACGGTGCTTCTAAATGTTATTTCCCCTCTCTTCACTGAAATCTGACATTGCCATCTGATACATTGCTTTTAATGTTCTACACCCCACCTGTGAATTGCTTCATACATCTGCTATCAATATTTTATTGGCTACAATATGCAAGCCTTATCTGCACATTGCCATAACGTTCTGTCCTGCAATACGCTGAATCTTCCAATATACTGTTCTTCCTGGGACTCATTTATGCTTCACTTCTTTTAACTTTGGCATACTGAGCCTGGAGCTTTCATGCTATCGCTGATACTGTAGACATAAAACAATATACTACTATCATACAAGTAAATATACAGTGATGCTGGAGAAATGATCTACAGTATGTCCTATACTGATCACTTCAGTGCCCCTTTCACACCAAGCTACTGACCCAAGATATTCCCAGGGCAACCTGGGTCCTGGCATGGTGTGCAAGGGTCTACCTCAGTTGTGTCCTGGGACTTTAACCCTGGTAGCAACCAGGGCCAAACGTGGAACCGACTCTGACAGCTGCAATGTGAAAACTGCGACATGGGTTATCTGATCTGGACCAGAAACCAGATTCTGATGTCATCTACAAGCACCAGCAAATCAGTAAACATGATACAGCATATAGCCCAGGTCCAGCCTGCAGTCTAAACATGGTTTCAGCTCCATTGTGCAGGTGCTGGTACCCGGCCAGCAGCAGGGCCTCTCCTCTTTCAGACAAGGCAGCATGGCAAGAGGCAGTCGCCCTCCTCCAAAAAGGTAGGAGCCGCCGCTGGGTGCAAGTAAACATTGGATGCTGGACCCAATAGCATGAGTTCAGCATAATTAGTTTGTATTTTAAATTTCCCTGGTGCATTTAGTATATGGACAAGATATGTTGTTCTGTACAGCTTTTTTAACATATACCAAACTTATTTACACTCCTAGAAATCCAGGGACTCCAAGACATTGTAGAAGAGTAAGCCAGTCCACAGCATCCTGCCCACTCCCACAGATTGGTGGCATCATGCAGAGAAGAGCATCTGCCCCGAGTTCTCCTGTCTCTCTTGTCTGCCTCTGTTTCTCCTCTCTCTCCTGTCTGTCCCAATTCCTCCTCTCTCTCTCTCTCTCTCTCTCTCTCTCATCTCCCCCTGCTCTCCTCTCTCTCCCTCCCTTTTCCCCCATCCCCGCTCTTTCCTGTTTGCCCATATATATATTTTTTTTTGGGGGGGGGGGGGGGGGGGGGGCGCAATTTCTGATGGCAGCCCTAGCTGTAGTCACTGATATCACTCTTCTAATTAGCGGCATTTTAACAAATAGGTTGCCCCATGTACAGCAGTCGTCCCTTATGCAACAAGCCCCTTCTATACCTGCTGCAGGTGGCACAAACTTTCTGGCAATGTATATGGCAAGAGTCCAGCCAGAGAAATCAGCACCTTGCCAGGTGAGAGGCCAAAAGCCTATAGGAATGTAAAGAAGCAGCCAGAACACAGGGTCAAACTGGCCAATAGACAAATCCACCAATGAAATAGTTACAGCGAACTCAATGGGAAGAGCCAGCAATGTTGCATCCAGTCAGGAAGCCATCATGGATACAAAAGCCTTTGGGCCTGGCTACCATACTTTTGGGGGCCTGGAGCTGTAGTCCTGTCAGCCTCAGGCTGGCATCTACAAATGTATCACTGTTTGATAAACTAATGTAAAATGTCAGCACTTTAAAATTAATCTGCAACACATGACAACTTTTTTATCTTGATTTTGAGTAACAAACTGAGCAATTTAGCTTATTTAATCATGTATGATGCTGAAAAAATGGCAAGTTGGTAGGACTATCTGAAATCATGCTCTTTTCTAAAATTACAAACCCAAATTTTGCTAAAACTTTTATTTCTGTTATTGTCCTACTATGAATTAATGGAACATAAATCCACAATACAGGAGCACCTTGTGAAACATTTTCTGATTACTCTATTATATTGCTAGTTTAATTTACATGGCAAATTCTAATACTTAATGCAGATGGGATCCATGCAAACTACCCTGTACAAAATGTAATTCTAGCATTCTTTAAGTGATGTGAAGAATATTTTTTACCTTTACACTTCTGAATGCATAATGTACAATTCTGGCTTTTTGCCAGCATCAGAATCTCCCTGACAAACACTGTATTATGATCTTACAACTGTGTCCCTTAGATGTATGAGCTCCTAGAGTGCTTCAGGGGTTTCTTAAGTGTGGCAGGAAGCTCCCAGCCAGGAGCCCTCGAAGCAGTGTAAGTAACACAGTGTCCTTAGGTGATCTGTTTTTCAAGTGTACTCATTCTGACAAAATGGCTACTTCAAGACATCCTTATATAAACTAGACCAGCATACTATACTACTATGCTAAACTTTGTTGCATTTCTCCATTTAGTGTTATTTATAGTGATGGCAATTATGATTTGGAACCAAACATAAACAGGTCTACAGTGTGTCATATTGTACTATTGAATTTGTGGGTTCTCCTAGAGTAGACAACCCTCCTAAATACAGCCAACTTCTCCAGTGAAAGAGACAGGGCCATGAATCACTGTGAATTGCATCATGATAGTGTCACATCTTAATAGATGCAGTGCCTTCATATGTGTGCGGATTCCTGGGAAATCTGTTAAGATAAACTGTTAGGAGCCCTGAAAAATGAGTTTGGCCAATCCTGCTGTAATGATTTTGATACATCTCCCCTTTTGTGTCAGGTGCAGAAACAGATTAGGAATGTACACGTATCCCCAAAACCAGTCTGCATATGGCAAGGTTTTACCATTTCTTCGTTACCAGCTATTAAAGTCATGTTAGATTCACAGAGAACTGATTACTTACCTTGCACGTGTACCTGTGCTGCAGGCTAGATGAGCATGGCTGCATCTGTACATAAGATTGACTGACGTCTTTTATATCATTGCTAGTCTTTCTTTCAATGCTACCTGTTCTGTCTAATGTGGCCACCTGATTATTCGTTTGATATTTTGTATTTGTACCTTTTTTATTAACTTTTGAAAGAACATCTTCCATCTCTTATTTGTGGCACTTTAGGTGGTATTCGGTCTATAGATCTACACTGAAAAGTTCTACAGTCAACAGGTCTACCACTAATGGTAGACATGTATAAGGTCAACATGGTCAAAAGGTTGACATGTAAAAGGTCAACAGGGTCAACAGGGTCAAATGGTCGACATGGCAATGGTCGACACACATATGGTCAACACAAGTTCTTAAAAAATGTTTCTTTTTTTTCCTTTTCCATACTTTACCACACGTGAACTACAATTGGGAATAGTAACCTGTGCTTATCACAGCGGTAGCAGAGCAAAGCACCTCGGACCAGGTTTTCTTCCGACTCTACAGCCAAAGTTGAAGGGGTCATATCGAAGGAGGAATGAAAATTTGTATGTTCACCCTTTCCCACTATCCCCATTTATTACCATCTCCCAAAGATCTGCCAATCACCACCCTCACCTCCCTGATGACCTATAATCTCTGGATGGAATTCTCTCACTTCCAATCTTTCAGCTTTTGTAGATCACTTTTTCAACCCTATGTTGGCTTGTTAAGATTCCACATCAAGGACATGACACATTTTCTCAGTCAGATCCAAAACCTTAAATGGAAGGATACATATGCATTCATCACCCATGATTGTCATTGCTTTTCATGAACATACCACATGAAAAGGGTTAGTCTGCAATTTAATCTACATTATCTCCATATGTGTAACTTATGAGCCAACATAGGAACTTCATCCTCATAAACAATTATTTTCTTTTTTGTATGACACTTTTACTTACAGGTGATGGGAATGGCCATGGGAACTAGGTATGCACCCAGCTATGCCAGTATCTCATTGTTCAAGGAGCACCACATGTGAAGGGTGGCTTTGGCGCAAACCTAATCTGTTATGGCCATAGAGGCAGAAATAGTCAGATGTAATTTGCTAGGTGCTTCAGCCCTGTAAACACCTGCTCTGGGCAAACCCATTCAGCTATTCCCCTCTTACCAGGATGACAGTATTTTCACTGGCCAAGATCTGGATCAGCTGGAAGGGGTCTGCACATTTGGTTTCCAGAGTCCAGCACTGCCCAGTCATTGATCAGTCCTGAACCTCTGGACCTGATCTGCTAATCTTTTGTGCACAGTGATACAGCCTTCCTACAAATTGACTATTTATTTTCAAAGTTTTTTTTACTAGAGTTCCTATTAATCCACACCCACTAATGATTAAGGTACTGGGGCAAATGGAAAGAAAAGTCATTGAGGGTATAGTAGACTTAGACTTTGCAATATGCTCATTCTTGAGTGGTTACTCCTGACAGAAAAAGTTTCTCAGGGTACCCTATTTGCATTAGTTGCATCCATGAGGAAGTTTGGTCCTGTCTAACAGTCCTAATTTTTATTGCCATCAGGGGAAGGACTGACACTTTTAGGGTGATGGTATGAACATATTTACCAGTTTTATTAAGTAGAGACTGGCCAGGTTTTCTTAAACTCTGTAGAGAAGAAAGGGAAATGGTTATTTCTAATGTGACTGAAACTCTGTGAGAAACATTTCCTTTTGCCCCTGACTTATTTCTCAATCAGAAAAACACAGAAACAGAAGAGAGTGGACCCCATAGCCTAGGAGTCATGATAAGTTGTTCTGTGTGAGGGGGTTACGTTACCAGCTGTGGTTACTACTTATAATGAAGATATAGAATTACAGAATTTAAATGAGGAAGTGCTTCTCCTCGAACCCCTTTCTGGCTTAACTGGAGCATCCTAAGTTTAAAAGGGCTATCAAAAATGTTGTGGCTGTTGATGGTCAACTTTTGTGAAAGAGCTCAGGTATCCTTGATTAATTTTGCAGGATATTATTTAGTGTTATTTGGTTGTATGACAATTGGTTACATCTGCCTTTTTAGAAAACAAGTTATGTCTTTGGCCTACTTGATTACTTAGTGTGGATTTCTAGGGCTGAGACAACGTTTTTTTGGCAGGTGTCTGTGCTGAGATGGCTAGATTTTCTGCATTTTGCCCTGACTGTTAGAGGACGGCTACAATGCACTCAGCTCCTGTTCCATTATGTCCTTTTCCTATTGGTGGTGTTAATTGTAAAAAATAATAAGAGGGCCAAAGCTGTTTGGACCTATTGAGACATCCTTTAAACTAAAGCATGCAAATATATTTTGGTGATAATAGATTATGCCACTTGGTATCCAGAGATGCATCCTATGTGTGTCTCAAAGACCAATACTGGAAGTATTCTCCCAGGGGGTGTAGTATGGTATGCCGGCGGCCGGGCTCCCTGGGACCAGCATACCGGCACCGGAAGCCCAACCGCTGGCATACCGACAGTGTGGCGAGCGCAAATAAGCCCTTTGAGGGCTCGCTGTGCTTGCCACGCTGCGCGCCACGCTATTTTATTCTCCCTCCAGGGGGGTCGTGGACCCCCACGAGGGAGAAAAAGTGTCGGTATGCCGGCTGTCGGGATTCCGGTGCCAGTATACTGTGCGCCGGGATCCCGACAGTCGGCATACTGAAGACCACCCCTCCCAGGTGGGTCTACCAATTTTATGTTCTGATTGATACAAATGGTCATGTGAGCACCTGCACTGATTTTGATGAGAATGTTGGTCTACCAGCCATAGAAAGACAATCTAGTCATGCATTTCAATCAGTGTTGAAATATTTATTGAAATTGAATGGGATAAACGCCTCTCCCCCTGTTTGCTGTTCATTACCAGCTTTTCACTATTTGCTATCCTCTATAGGAGAAAGACTTAGTACAGTTCAACCTACTTTGGGAGCCCTGGAGGAGCAGTCAGCACAGGGGGAATAAGATCCTGCTGTTTGATATAAATATGCATAAAAAACTGTATGTTGTTGACCAGTTGACATTTTTTGGTGTGACATTTATTTTGGTCCTCAGGTAACTCAGAATGCACAGACAGAGCATAAGGTTCCTTTTGAACCACTTTTAACTCCAAAACCAGAAAAGTCATTTGGACCAATGGCCCTCAAATACCATGGGTCGCATAGCCCTCCTCTACCTCTTTTGAGGTGTTCAGGTGAACTGAGAGGAGGATTTCCAGTTGCCTGAAAATCACTCTTGGCCCATAATTGCGGTCAATGTTTCTTTGATAGGTTGTTCCCTTTCCCATGACAGCCCAAAAGCCACAGATTCTTTCTGACACTCCTCTGCTGGCTAGTGCAAATCACAAAGAGACCAGCACATTAAAGAATGTTAATGGGCACCATTTGTAACCAGAAGGAGAGGAAGAGTCTGTCTCTGTAGTGCCAGATGGAAGAAGGTAAATGTATGTACAAATACATATGTAGGTGGGTGCATAGGATTATAAATTAATGGCAGGGTGAGGGTTAATTATTTAAAGGTAAAATAAATTATTAATTTTGAATTTGAGATATAACCTATTTTCTAGTTTAATCTATTATAAAATTGGTATCTTTCTCCAGCAGGGTCCACAGGTTATCCATAGGATAACATTGGGATATGATGACGCGACAGCGGATTTGCACCAATCGGTCAAAGCTTTCGTCCTCCCAGCATGCAACGGGCACATCCATATATCCCTGCCTCCTGGCTCAGGCAAATCAGTTTTTTGTTTGGTGCATCAGGAGCCAGACCATGGTCAAAGGGCTGCTGGTTTTTAGCAACCATAAGCTTTTTTATTTTATTTTTATAGTCTTACTATTTTTTGAACGATCTTTCTAAAAAGCATCTTATACGTACCTTGGAAAGAGTACCTTGGAAAGAGTCGCTCCAACAACTCCCCGCTGGGTTGCGTCAATACTTACCCATGAGTACAGTGCTGTTTCAGCGGGCATCTTTGTTGGATGTACTAGCAAGTCCAGCAGACGTTACCAGGCTGTGGCCGGAGCACGGGGAGAAGGTAAGGCATTGGTTCCGCTTAGAGGGGGAACACAGACACAGCCGCACTGTTTTGGGAGGAGACTACCAAACAGTCAATGACACAGCTGCCACCTAGGGTGCACCAGAGCTAAGCCCTAGGGATCATAGGCGCAAGGGATAGTAAGAGACCGCAATCCCTTGGGTTGATGTCAACAGCGGGGAGTCAGATGCTCCCTTGGTCATTTCCTCATGACCAGTTTCCTCCGAGTTTCCCGCCATGAACTGAGTTTCCGCTTCTGTCTAAGATGCTTTGTATCTAAAAGGACCCATTCGCAGCATAGGCGGCTGTGTGACTGGTGCCTCTGTGTTCACTTGGGTGTCTGTATTCACTGTAGGTTTACGGGGCGAGTGTGTACACTAATAGCATCTGGATCCACTCAGCGTTCGCTAACATATTGATTGATTCTGGAAGCGGGGTGAAGTCTCCCTGTATCCCAGTCTACTGAGCTGGGCAACACAGCACTGAATCTCTATCTACCTTGTGAGTACGAATAGTTAGATAAGTGCTGTAAACTAGTACTGCTGTTTTCTTTCGCTGTGTTACTGAATATGGTTAAAACTCCTATGTAAGGTAATGCAGTAATATGTTTCTCCTACATACTTGAAATGTATTTGTACTTGATTATGTGCACATATTGCTTATTATACTAATTTATAACCTGTGACTGATTGCTAGTGTGATTGCTGACTTTACTATAACTGTCAGTTTTTCTGTATATTCCATTCCTCAATGCTGGTGCATGGCAGGGTAGGGTCGGATTGTGTGTCACTTTAATAAAATTTAAAGTGATTGCAGTCACAAATTGTGTAGTAACACTGTAAAGGGGTGTGATTTATTTATCATGTCTAAGAGCGGCAAGGGTGAGGAAAATACACCTCCCACAGCAGCACAAATACTCATTTCTTGTTGTCTTGCAAATCTGGGTTAACCTCTCAGGATCTGATTCAAAATGGATTGTGTGCAAATTATTTAGCTTTCGCAGAAGCCCTTTAAATAAACCAAGGCAAGCACAGGTTCACGTTGAACCCCCATGGGCTACTTTTGCACAAACATTATCCAGTATGGCTGAGCAGGATAATGCCAGCTTCAGTACCAGGGACAGGTTACCCTATTAACCCATACATGCAACCTTCCTCCTGGGGTTTATTTCATTCAGCAGGGAAAGCGGCAGCCTCTCAACAAAGACAGGCTGAAAGTCTGGGGGGGGGGGTAAGTAAATCACATAGATATGAGACAACATCTTCACAGTCTACACATGTTTCAGATGAGGACTCATCGGAAAATGAGGACTCATCACACTCCGGGTCTGCATATGAAGCCAAGGAGGAAGGAATCAGCTCAATAGACATACTTGAGCTGATTAGTGCAATGAAAGCAATTCTTTCCTTAAAGGAGGCGGCAGAGCCTACGTTAAAATACCAAGGCACCTGGTATTTTAAACATCCTAAAACAGCTAGGACTGAGTTTCCTGGGTCAGAACAGCTGACGGAAAATATGCACGAGGCTTGGGTTATGCCCAGTAATAAGTTTAGAATTCCAAGGAAATGTAATGCCAATTATCCTCCTCCAGTTGAGGACTGTTAAAAAAAAAGGAAGTTTCTACCAAAGTAGATACGTATGTCATTCGACTGGTGCGAAAATCTTCATTACCTGTGCTGTCAACATCCTTAAATGATGTCACAGATAGGGGAATTGAAGGTTTTCTTAAAACCATTTTATCCTTGTCTAGGGCAATCATAAGACCAGCCATGGCTTCAGCCTGACTGGCGAAAGCAGTGGCAGCCTGGGCTGATGCATTGGAGGATGATCTTCAATAGCATCTAGAGAACAAAAAATACCATATGCATATAACAAACAGGCGGCAACGTTTATAGCGGCCTTAGTTATGGGTACAATTTCCCCTCAGGCATCAGCTTCAGCAGTAGTAGCTCGCAGAGCAGGTTGGCTACATACATGGAAAGCTGACTCAGAATCTAGGAAGGTTCTGGAGTCTTAGCTTTTTTTTACTAATATTCTTTTTGGAAAAGAATTAAACAGTATTTTGGAGTAAGAAGCAGACTCCAAGAAAGTGAAGTTCCTTCCTCACAAAAAAGGGTGATGGCAAACAGTTTAAATTCAACATGCCTTGGTAAGACTAAAAAGCATTGGACTACCGGAGGACTGGCTCCAAATCAGAAGAGGTGCAGACCTCTACCTGGAGAACCCCAGGATGGGAAGCCAACTTCTTCAGTTGCACAGATTTGGTAGCAGTCTACCACAAATGCCTGGGTACAAGAAGTGGTATTTCACGGTTATGCATTTGCTCTTAAGAAACACCCTCCTCAAAGATTTTTTAACCAGCCCGTCTTCAATGGAAATGAAGGCTAGGGTTTTGCAAGAGGCAGTTTAGCAGTTGCTTCAGTCAGGAGTGATAATTTAGTTCCTCCTGCACAGTGAGGACAGGGTTTATTACAACCTGGTTCTATTCCAGAAGCCAAATGGGTCGTCCCAGCCCATACTCAATCTGGGTGCCTCTGGTTCATATGGAGACTTTAATGTTCCATTATTTTGGCCATGGAGCTGGAGGTTTTTATGGTATTCCTGGATATCCAGGAGGCTTACCTACATGTGCTTATAGCACTGTCCCATGAGCGCTATCTTAAGTTGCTATCCTCCAGCAGCATAGTTTAGTTCAGGTCCTAACATTTGAACTGGCCACAGCTCCCAGAGTATTAACCAAAATTATGGTGGTAATGGCATCTTATCTCTGTCAGCAGGGGATAAGGATTTTACCATACCTCAATGATTTATTAATACTGGCACAATCTCAGGAATGTCTTCAGTGTCATCTGCAACAGACAATAACTTGTTGACAGTGACACGATTGGCTCATAAATTGGGCAAAGTCATCGCTGGTTCCATCACGACAGGGAGACTCCTTTGGATATCAGATTGGGAAACTCTGACAACGGATGCCAGCCTTTAGGGGTGGGGAGCATTGTCAGAAAGGAGTTGCTTCCAGGGGCAGTGTACCAAGGAAGAAAGTTGCCTGCCAATAAATATATTGGAACTTCTGGCCATATATATGGCAATTATTCAGGCAAAGATCATCCTTCAGAGGAAACCAGTTCAAATCCACTCGGACAATGCAGTGGCAGTAGCATACCTCAATCATCAGGGAGGAACTCGCAGCCAAAACACAATGAAGAAGGTAAGTCACACATTAAGGTGGACAGTACTTCATTATTCAGCCTTGTCCCCAGTATTCATTCTGGGAGGAGTCCTAAACTTGGAAGCTGATTTTCTCAGTAGACACGCCATTCAGGCTTTACACCCCTAGGTCTTACAAAGTTTGGTAGACAATGGGGTTTACCAAAGATAGATATCATGGCGTCCCCTCCAGAACAGCATAGTTTCCGCATACGGGTCAAGAACAAAGGATTCCAGAGCGACCTTTGTGGATGACCTGTCAGTGAGATGGGACTTTCGTCTGGCTTATGTGTCTCCACCAATCGCCCTGTGACTCAGGGTGATGAGAAAGGTAAGACAAGGTAAGGGTGCCGTGATACTAATAGCTCCGGCTTGGTCCAGAAGGCAGTTTTACACAAATCTGCAGAGAATATCGACGGATGCTCCATTCCTACTCTCTCAACATCCAGATCTACTGGCTTGGGGTCCTTGCTATTACAAGCACTTGGATCAACTGTGCTTGTAATAGCAAGAGGATTCTCACAACAGGTAATTCAAACAATGATCAGAGCAAGGAGGCCTTCCTCAGCTCGCATTTATCACCAAATATGGCAAGCCTATATTCAATGGTGCAGTGACCGTAAATTTGATCCTAGGTCTATCAGAGTTTCCAGGGTCCTAGCATTCCTTCAATTAGATCAAACGTCTAAGGGTGGCTTCCTTGAGAGTGCAAGTGTCAGCATTGACTGTATGGTTACAAAAGACAGTTGCTAACCTACAGGATATGCGCACTTTTTTCCAGGGAATGCTGCACATTCAACCTCCTTTTGTTCCTCCTACAGTGCCTTGGGACTTAAGTTTAGTCCTAAAGGCTATTCAAGTTGCCCCATTTGAACCACTTAAATGAGTGAATCTTAAATGGTTGACAGCTAAAGTTCTCTTTCTACTGGCTATTGCTTCAGCTAGAAGAGTTTCAGATTTAGGGGCATTTTTATGTCGCCCTCCTTTTCTGATTTTTTATCAAGATAGAGCGGTTCTTAGAACCAAATCTGTGTATCTTCCTAAGGTGGTGTCTGTATTCCACCTTAATGAAGAAATTGTAGTCCCTGCCTTCCAGGGACTGGACCTCTCTGTGGAAGATGCATCGTTGGATGTAGTCCATGCCTTAAGGATCTATGTAGAGTGTACCAGTGCCATCAGAAAAACAGACACTCTCTTCATTCTCTACGGATTTCACAAGAGAGGATGGCCTGCTGACAAGCAGACACTGGCAATATGGTTTCAGATGACAATATCAGAAGCATATTCTCAAGCTGATCTCCCTGTTCTGGATAATGTCTCTGTTCACTCTACTCGTAAGGTAGGTCTGTCATGGGCAGCACAACGTGGTGCTTCTGCAGAACAGATATGTAAGGCAGCCACATGGTCTTCCATGAACACATTTATTAGACATTATGCCTTTGATACCTTTGCCTCTCAGGATGCTGAATTCAGGTGAAGGATTCTCCTGTCCAATAAGGAGCGTCCCCACCACTAAATTGCTTTGGGACATCCCAATGTTATCCTGTGGATACCCTGTGGACCCTGCTGGAGAGATATACATTGATAACGGTATTTCTCCTAAGTCCACAGGATCCACATGGATCCCACCCTGATGAACCTGATTTGAGGATCCTTTCAATCACTAACCTTTTCCTTCTTGTATGGAAGGGTTTGCATGTGTGTTTTTCTCGCATGATTAGGGCTTTCTGTGATGCTCCTGCCTTGAGCTTTGGAAAAACAACTAATTTGCCTGAGCTAGGAGGCGGGGATATATGGACAGATTGGTGCAGATCCGCTGTCGCATCATCATATCCCAATATTATCCTGGGGATCCTGTGGACTTAGAAGAAAATAAGATTTTACTCACCGGTAAATCTATTTCTCGTAGTCCGTAGTGGATGCTGGGAACTCCGTAAGGACCATGGGGAATAGACGGGCTCAGCAGTAGACTGGGCACTCTAAAAGAAAGATTAGGTACTATCTGGTGTGCACTGGCTCCTCCCTCTATGCCCCTCCTCCAGATCTCAGTTAGGATACTGTGCCCGGAAGAGCTGACACAATAAGGAAGGATTTTGAATCCCGGGTAAGACTCATACCAGCCACACCAATCACACCGTATAACTCGTGATACTATACCCAGTTAACAGTATGAAATATAACTGAGCCTCTCAACAGATGGCTCAACAATAACCCTTTAGTTAGGCAATAACTATATACAAGTATTGCAGACAATCCGCACTTGGGATGGGCGCCCAGCATCCACTACGGACTACGAGAAATAGATTTACCGGTGAGTAAAATCTTATTTTCTCTGACGTCCTAGTGGATGCTGGGAACTCCGTAAGGACCATGGGGATTATACCAAAGCTCCCAAACGGGCGGGAGAGTGCGGATGACTCTGCAGCACCGAATGAGAGAACTCAAGGTCCTCCTCAGCCAGGGTATCAAATTTGTAGAATTTTGCCCCTGATCATGTTGCAGCTCGGCAAAGTTGTAAAGCCGAGACCCCTCGGGCAACCGCCCAAGATGAGCCCACCTTCCTTGTGGAATGGGCTTTTACTGATTTAGGATGCGGCAATCCAGCCGCAGAATGCGCCAGCTGAATTGTGCTACAAATCCAGCGAGCAATAGTCTGCTTAGAAGCAGGAGCACCTATTTTGTTGGGTGCATACAGGATAAAAAGCGAGTCGGTTTTCCTGACTCCAGCCGTCCTGGAAACATAAATTTTCAAGGCCCTGACTACGTCCAGTAACTTGGAATCTTCCAAGTCCCTAGTAGCCACAGGCACTACAATAGGTTGGTTCAAGTGAAAAGCTGATACCACCTTAGGGAGAAAGTGGGGACGAGTCCTCAATTCTGCCCTATCCATATGGAAAATCAGATAAGGGCTTTTACATGACAAAGCCGCCAATTCTGACACCCGCCTGGCCGAAGCCAAGGCCAATAACATGACCACTTTCCACGTGAGATATTTCAGATCCACAGTTTTAAGTGGCTCAAACCAATGTGATTTCAGGAAACTCAACACCACGTTGAGATCCCAAGGTGCCACAGGAGGCACAAAAGGGGGCTGAATATGTAGCACTCCCTTTACAAAAGTCTGAACTTCAGGCAGTGAAGCCAGTTCTTTCTGGAAGAAAATCGACAGAGCCGAAATCTGGACCTTAATGGAACCCAATTTTAGGCCCATAGTCACTCCCGACTGTAGGAAGTGCAGAAAACGACCCAGCTGAAATTCCTCTGTAGGGGCCTTCCTGGCCTCACACCACGCAACATATTTTCGCCAAATACGGTGATAATGGTTTGCGGTTACTTCTTTCCTGGCTTTTATTAGCGTAGGAATGACTTCCTCCGGAATGCCCTTTTCCTTTAGGATCCGGAATTCAACCGCCATGCCGTCAAACGCAGCCGCGGTAAGTCTTGGAACAGACAGGGCCCCTGCTGTAGCAGATCATGTCTGAGCGGTAGAGGCCATGGATCCTCTGATATCATTTCTTGAAGTTCTGGGTACCAAGCTCTTCTTGGCCAATCCGGAACCACGAGTATCGTTCTTACTCCTCGCCTTCTTATTATTCTCAGTACCTTTGGTATGAGAGGCAGAGGAGGGAACACATAAACCGACTGGTACACCCACAGTGTCACTAGAGCGTCCACAGCTATCGCCTGAGGGTCCCTTGACCTGGCGCAATATCTAGTTTTTTGTTTAGGCGGGACGCCATCATGTCCACCTGTGGCCTTTCCCAACGGTTTACCAACCGTTGGAAGACTTCTGGATGAAGTCCCCACTCTCCCGGGTGTAGGTCGTGTCTGCTGAGGAAGTCTGCTTCCCAGTTGTCCACTCCCGGAATGAACACTGCTGACCGTGCTAAAACGTGATTTTCCGCCCATCGGAGAATCCTTGTGGCTTCTGCCATCGCCATCCTGCTTCTTGTGCCGCCCTGTCGGTTTACATGGGCGACTGCCGTGATGTTGTCTGATTGGATCAGTACCAGCTGGTTTTGAAGCAGAGGCCTTGCCAGACTTAGGGCATTGTAAATGGCCCTCAGTTCCAGAATATTTATGTGTAGGGACGACTCCTGACTTGACCAAAGTCCTTGGAAATTTCTTCCCTGTGTGACTGCCCCCCAGCCTCGAAGGCTGGCATCCGTGGTTACCAGGACCCAGTCCTGTATGCCGAATCTGCGGCCCTCTTGAAGATGAGCACTCTGCAGCCACCACAGTAGAGATACCCTGGTCCTTGGAGACAGGGTTATCAGTCGATGCATCTGAAGATGCGATCCCGACCACTTGTCCAAGAGGTGCCACTGAAAGGTTCTTGCATGGAACCTGCTGAATGGAATTGCTTCGTAAGAAGCTACCATTTTTCCCAGGACTTGTGTGCAGTGATGCACCGATACCTGTTTTGGTTTCAGGAGGTCTCTGACTAGAGATGACAGCTCCTTGGCTTTCTCCTGCGGGAGAAACACTTTTTTCTGTTCTGTGTCCAGAACCATCCCCAGGAACAGTAGGCGTGTGGTAGGAACCAGCTGTGACTTTGGAATGTTTAGAATCCATCTGTGCTGTTGTAGCACTTCCCGAGATAGTGCTACTCCGACCAACAACTGCTCCTTGGACCTCGCCTTTATAAGGAGATCGTCCAAGTACGGGATAATTAAAGCTCCCTTTTTTCGAAGGAGTATCATCATTTCTGCCATTACCTTGGTAAAGACCCTCGGTGCCGTGGACAGTCCAAACGGCAGTGTTTGGAATTGGTAATGGCAATCCTGTACCACAAATCTGAGGTACTCCTGGTGAGGATGGTAAATGGGGACATGTAGGTAAGCATCCTTGATGTCCAGGGATACCATGTAATCCCCCTCCTCCAGGCTTGCAATAACCGCCCTGAGCGATTCCATCTTGAACTTGAATTTTTTTTTATGTATGTGTTCAAGGATTTCAAATTTAAAATGGGTCTCACCGAACCGTCCGGTTTCGGTACCACAAACAGTGTGGAATAGTAACCCCGTCCTTGTTGAAGTAGGGGCACCTTGACTATCACCTGCTGGGAATACAGCTTGTGAATTGCCTCTAGCACAGCCTCCCTGCCTGAGGGAGTTGTCGGTAAGGCAGATTTGAGGAAACGGCGGGGGGGAGACGCCTCGAATTCCAGCTTGTACCCCTGAGATACTACTTGAAGGATCCAGGGATCCACCTGTGAGCGAGCCCACTGATCGCTGAAATTTTTGAGGCGGCCCCCCACCGTACCTGGCTACGCCTGTGGAGCCCCCGCGTCATGCGGTGGACTCAGAGGAAGCGGGGGAAGAATTTTGATTCTGGGAACTGGCTGACTGGTGCAGCTTTTTCCCTCTTCCCTCGTCTCTGTGCAGAAAGGAAGCGCCTTTGACCCGCTTGCTTTTCTGAAGCCGAAAGGACTGTACCTGATAATACAGTGCTTTCTTAGGCTGTGAGGAAACCTGAGGTAAAAATTTTTCTTCCCAGCTGTTGCTGTGGATACGAGGTCCCAGAGAACATCCCCAAACAATTCCTCACCCTTATAAGGCAGAATCTCTATGTGCCTTTTAAAGTCAGCATCACCTGTCCAGTGTCAGGTCTCTAATACCCTCCTGACAGAATGGACATTGCATTAATTCTGGATGCCAGCCGGCAAAATATCCCTCTGTGCATCCCTCATATATAAGACGTCTTTAATATGCTCTTATGTTCGCAAAATAGTATCCCTGTTTGACAGGGTCACAGACCACGCTGCAGCAGCACTATCTGCAGGTCTCAGTCTAGTACCTGAGTGTGTAAATACAGACTTCAGGATAGCCTCCTGCTTTTATCAGCAGGTACCTTCAAAGTGGCCATATCCTAAGACGGCAGTGCCACCTTTTTTGACGAACGTGTGAGCGCCTTATCCACCCTAGGGGATATCTCCCAGCGTAACTTATCCTCTGGCGGGAAAGGGTACGCCATCAGTAACTTTTTAGAAATTACCAGTTTCTTATTGGGGGAACCCACGCTTTTTCTCACTCATTTGATGGGGGAACAAAACACTGCCTGCTTTTTCTCCCCAAACATAAAACCCTTTTTTTTTTTTTAGTGGTACTTGGGTTAATGTCAGAAATGTGTAACACATTTTTTATTGCCGGGATCATGTAACGGATGTTCCTAGTGGATTGTGTATATGTCTCAACCTCGTCGACACTGGAGTCAGACTCCGTGTCGACATCTGTGTCTGCCATCTGCGGGAGCGGGTGTTTTTGAGCCCCTGATGGCCTTTGAGACGCCTGGGCAGGCGCGGGCTGAGAAGCCGGCTGTCCCACAGCTGTTACGTCATCCAGCCTTTTATGTAAGGAGTTGACACTGTCGGTTTATACCTTCCACCTATCCATCCACTCTGGTGTCGGCCCCACAGGGGGCGACATCACATTTATCGGCATCTGCTCTGCCACCACATAAGCCTCCTCATCAAACGTGTCGACACAGCCGTACTGACACACCGCACACACACAGGGAATGCTCTGACTGAGGACAGGACCCCACAAAGCCCTTTGGGGAGACAGAGAGAGAGTATGCCAGCACACACCAGAGCACTATATAATGTAGGGATTAACACTATATTGAGTGAATTTTTCCCAATAGCTGCTTGTATATACAATATTGCGCCTAAATTTAGTGCCCCCCCTCTCTTTTTAACCCTATGAGCCTGAAAACTACAGGGGAGAGCCTGGGGAGCTGTCTTCCAGCTGCACTGTGAAGAGAAAATGGCGCCAGTGTGCTGAGGGAGAAGCCCCGCCCCTTTTTCAACTGACTTTCTCCCGCTTTTTCTGGAATACTGGCAGGGGTAATTTTACATCTATATAGCCTCTAGGACTATATATGATGTAGATTTGCCAGCCAAGGTGTCATATATTGCCCTCAGGGCGCCCCCCCCCCCAGCGCCCTGCACCCATCAGTGACCGGAGTGTGAGGTGTACATGAGGAGCAATGGCACACAGCTGCAGTGCTGTGCGCTACCTTGGTGAAGACTGATGTCTTCTGCCGCCGATTTTCCGGACCTCTTCTTGCTTCTGGCTCTGTAAGGGGGACGGCGGCGCAGCTCCGGGAACGAACACCAAGGCCAGTTCCATGTGGTCGATCCCTCTGGAGCTAATGGTGTCCAGTAGCCTAAGAAGCCCAAGCTAGTGGCAAGCAGGTAGGTTCGCTTCTTCTCCCCTTAGTCCCTCGTTGCAGTGAGCCTGTTGCCAGCAGGTCTCACTGTAAAATAAAAAACCTAAAATAAACTTTCTTTCTAGGAGCTCAGGAGAGCCCCTAGTGTGCATCCAGCTCGGCCGGGCACAGAAATCTAACTGAGATCTGGAGGAGGGGCATAGAGGGAGGAGCCAGTGCACACCAGATAGTACCTAATCTTTCTTTTAGAGTGCCCAGTCTCCTGTGGAGCCCGTCTATTCCCCATGGTCCTTACGGAGTTCCCAGCATCCACTAGGACGTCAGAGAAATACTGTTATCAACAGTAAATACTTACCATAACGTATACATTTCATTACAAAAACGTGTTGCCCAGCTGGATTTATTGGTACACATTATTAGTGGCTGTTAAAAAATTCTAGAGAGTGCCAATGCTTTAAAGGCTCTGGTGTCCAACTTACTGGACATGTTCCTGGATTCCATATATATCCTGGGGAGAACTAATTTGATATGTCATGATATGGTGACTACACCTGGAGTTGAGCAGGTGCTTCACTATCAGATCATGGAAGGAAATTTTGTTGTGGTCAATGACTATGTTCTCCCTAAGGTGGCTCTAATCCATGCATGCATGCATCCAACACCTGCCTTACAAGCTGGTGTTTGGTTCTCCTGTGTTTTTAATTTCAGAAATGTTAATGCCCAGAATGTTGGAATCTTAATGCAGACTTTTTTATCCAATGCTTTACTGGAGTGCCAGACTTCCACTTTGGGCAGTAAGAATTTGATTTACTTCTATTGATGTGAACTTCAAAATGTCTGCTAACAGGTTACCTCCTCGCCAAAACTTTTATTGTGCTGTAGAACACATTTCTTAATCTAAGTTTCTTTTGTTTTGTCCA
Organism: Pseudophryne corroboree; assembly: GCF_028390025.1. Classification (NCBI taxonomy): domain Eukaryota; kingdom Metazoa; phylum Chordata; class Amphibia; order Anura; family Myobatrachidae; genus Pseudophryne; species Pseudophryne corroboree. The sequence goes on along the minus strand of NC_086449.1, from coordinate 234,438,764 downwards.
ACACTGAATTTCAAGCAGTGGAAGAATATAAATAAATCTTGAGTAAAGAATAATTCAGCCATCCACATTCCTTGTTGGTGGTGGGTTCTTTTCTGTGCCTAAGGGAGATGTCAATTTTTGTTCTTGTATTAGCTACAGAAACCTTAATAGGACCTCATAAAACACAAAGGACCACTTCCATTAATTTCTGCACTTTTTTACCAAAGTAAGTGATCCAACATATTTCATAAATTTGATCTTAGAAGTTCTTCAAACTGATCAGGATTAAAAAGGGAAATTAATGGAAAATGGCATTCAACAACCATTTGGGTTACTATTAGTAGTTGGTAATGCCCTATGATTTTTGTACACACCATACTCCATGACCTTATCAATGAGTTCTTTAGAAACTTTTTATAAAAATTCACCTTGGTAGATTTGGATTATACACTCTTCAATCGAAAAACATTGCAATTAGGTTTAGATTGGAGGGAATATAGAAAATTTAGGGGGTCATTCAGAACCGATGGCAAACTAGTTTTTTTTGCAGTGGTGCAATCGGGTCTGAATTGCGCATGCATATGCACCGCAATTCACAGGCACGCCGGCCGCCGGCGACGCGCATCGCCGGACAGCGATAGATTTTATGAAGAAGAATATTGACAGGAAGAGGCCGTTTGTGGGTGGCAACTGACCGTTTTTAAGGAGTGTCTGGGAGAACGCAGGTGTGCCCAGCCGTTCGGAAGGAGGGTCTCTGACGTCAGCATTGGTCCGGAATGTTGCAGCGGGTTAGTAAGTCCTGGGCTGTGCAGAGACTGCACAAACATTTGTTTGTGCAGCTCTCTGTACATCCGTTCGCAACCCTGCCCAGCGATTACCCCTGTAGGCGGCGATTGCCTGGTCGCAGCAGTGCCGAAAACGCCAGATCTGAATTAGGCCCTTAGTTGTGTGCTAAGTCTGAGAAATAAGAATTTTAAGTTGATGAAGTTGCATTTCTAGGGTATATTATTTCTTCCAAGTAATTTGGTATGAATCCAAATAAAGTACAATGCATAATTAATTGGAAACTACCTCACAAATCTTAAATCCATAAAGGAGGTTTGCCAGCTATGACAGATTTCTTTTTAACTGTTGTTGCTCCCATAGCCACTATGACCAAAAATGTAGCGAACATTTTGGATTGTTTAACCAAGGTATTGACAACTTTAATTTGATTAAAATCTAGATTTACCTTGGCTGCCATCCATCAGCATCTTGATAGCAGCATGCTGCTTATTGTTGAACTAGATTATACAGAAGTGGTTGCCAGAGCAGCGTTGTCTCAGGGCCTGATTCCGATAAGTGCTTCAGTTGCTTTTGACCAATGTTTAGTTGACTGCACCAGCACTGCCTGCAACACTGCTGCTGCTCCGGACATTCAATTGTTTGTTCGATCAGGTGCGCATACTGCGGGCACACATTATTACTGCTCTGCCCTTTCTGAGGTGGCAAGCAGAAATGTGCAAAAAGTCTGGCAAGTTGCAATTTTTTTTTACATACCCAGTACTTTAGATCGCATAAAAATCAATGAGGGTCATTCCGACTCGATTGCACGCTGCAGTTGTTCGCAGCACAGCGATCAGGTTGGAACTGTGCATGGCTGTCATTACCTAGCGATTGCCTCTGCCTGATTGACAGGCAGAGGAGGTCGCTAGGCGGGAGGGGGTGGCACGGCGGTGTTTGGCTGCCGTTTTCGGGGTGCGGTCCAGCCACAGCATCCGTGGCCGGACTGTGCGGGGCAGCGGGTCGCAGCGGCTGCGTTACATCACACGCAGCCGCTGCCACCCAGGGCAGCAACGAGTAACTCCCGGCCAGCCGCAGGAGCTGCGCTGTCTGGGGGTTACTCTTCAAGTACAAAAGCATCACCGCTGTGCGATGCTTTTGTTCTTGTGGGGGGCGGACTGACATGCGGGGCGGACTAGCCCTGTGCTGGGCGTCCCCCTGCATGTCTGGGAAGATGATCGTAGCTGTGCTAAATTTAGCACAGCTATGATCAACTTGGAATGACCCCCAATGTGTGCCCAGAACAAACATTTTTATATTGCCCTGTCTAAAGTAACGAGTCATGTGCTGCAACGGTGTCAGGAATCGACTTACCGCTGTTATATCTGTCCGCCGGAGCGGACTCCGTCCGGGGTCACTGCATGTTGCTGTCACCTGTCACCCTGCTCGTGGATACCATCTCAGGCCTGGGAGCGCCCCTGGAGTCAACGGGCGTGTGGGCGCGCCGCGTCCCAGCCGGGCCGCGTCATGGGCGCCGCCATGACAGTTTTCCCCAGTGTAAGTGCGGCAGCCAATCCGGAGCTTGGCCGCACCTCCTCGTCTCACTCCAGCCAATACCTGCCGGTCAGGGGGTATATCAGGAGCTGCAGGGTGAGTCAGAGGTTGTCCTGAACTTTGTGTCACTCCTGCGACTCGTGTGTTTGGACCTGTTATCCTGTTCCTCTGTGTTCCTGGATATTCTCCTAATCCTCCGTGTTCCTGGATATTCTCCTGATCCTCCGTGTTCCTGGATATTCTCCTGATCCTCCGTGTTCCTGGATACTCTCCTGTGTCTCCGTGTTCCTGGATATTCTCCTGTATCTGCTACTCCGTGGAACTACAAGCACCAGCACCACAGCAATACCTTTCTGGCTTCACACCTTCTACACCTGCAGTGTGCTCCAGCCATCAGCAGTAGAGACTCCCTATCCAGGTGCATTCTAACATCTCACCTGTGATTCAGCCTGCAAGCTGATTGTGCTTTCCACCAGCACAGTGGACATTAACACCACGTCTCCTGCATTGCTACCAGGTTTGCTACCATTATTCCCATCTCTGCTGGCTCCACGTTTTAACCATTCCGGTTTCATCTCCTTATTACAAACTCTGCCATAGACTTTCAGATTACCATTTGCCATTACCATTGCTATTACCATTGCCGTTACCATTGCCATTTCCATTGCATTCGTTTGTTTTACTTTCTGCTGCATTATTATTATCTGGACTTTCTGTTATTAATAAACCTCATTGTGCACATGCGCAGAAATCCAGTACTGCCTCCTCAATTCATTCCTCCTACCTCCACTGACCCACTAGCGCCCCCTCCGGGGACACAAACAAAACCGTCTCTGACAGTAAGTTCAGGACCGATGGACTCGGACGGTGGTCAGAGTGTGGGGTCAGGGGCCTTAAAAAATCTGGTCTCCCGTTTGGATGGACAAGAGGTTGTGCAGCAGCAGATATTCCAGTTTCTGCAAGGGATGTCCTCCCGGATTGATACGTTACAACAATCTCTGCTAAGTGCGCCTGCACCTCCAGTTCCTGTTACCCCTGCACATGCCAGTATTGGGGGTTCTTCTTCTTCTCCGGCTGCATCTGCTCCTGTATCTCGTTTGCACTTGCCTGTGCCTAGCAGGTATGATGGCAGTCCGAAGTTATGCCGTGGATTCCTCAACCAGTGTGAAGTCCAGTTTGAACTTTTACCTCACAATTTTCCCACGCCAAGGTCCAAGGTTGCTTATATCATCTCACTGCTCTCTGGATCAGCCCTGAGCTGGGTGTCTCCTCTGTGGGAACGTGCCGACCCGTTGATGAACAACTATGCCGAGTTTGTTTCCATCTTCAGACGCATCTTCGATGAACCGGGTCGTGCAACATCAGCCTCCGCAGATCTTCTCCAGCTCCGTCAAGGGACTCGCAGTATGGGCCAATACGTCATCCAGTTCCAGACGCTAGCCGCAGAGATCCAGTGGAATAACCAAGCCTTGGTAGCAGCCTTCTGGCATGGACTCTCGGAGAGGATAAAAGATGAACTGGCAACTCGTGATATTCCTGAGCAATTACCCGAGCTAATCTCCCTATGTATCAAGTTGGACTCTCGCATCCGCGAACGCAACAATGAGCGTGCTCGTGCTGAGTGTCGCAAACCAAGAATGGTACCTCCTGTACAGTTGCAGCCTCCACCTTCTGATGAGCCTATGCAAATTAATAGGTCCCGCTTAACTGCTGAGGAGCGGTCAAGGAGACTCCGTGAGAGACTGTGTCTTTACTGTGCGGCAGTAGGCCACCAAATAAGTTCTTGTCCAGTGCGTTCGGGAAACGCCAGATCCTGACTTGTAAGGGAGGAGTCAAGTTGGGATCTTTCAAGCAAGCTCCTTCAACCCAAGATCTCATTCTTCCTGTGACCCTAGAGACGACGGCTGGACTCCAATCTGCAACTGCGTTGGTAGACTGTGGTGCAGCGGGGAATTTCATCACTCAAGCTGCGGTAGACAAGTTTCATCTGCCGGTCTGTGAACTTTCATGTCCCGTCTACATTACGGCAGTAGATGGTAGCCGTATCTCTAAGGGGTATATCACTCAACAAACCAGGCCAGTGATACTGGGGGTTGGGTTCCTACATTCTGAGTTAATAAAGTTTTTAGTTATTCCACAGGCAACTCAGGAGATTGTGTTAGGTATGCCCTGGCTCCAGCTACATAACCCACAGATTGATTGGGCTACCTTACAACTAACTGCTTGGGGTTCACATTGCCGTCAGTCCTGTTTAGCCCAAGTTGTTCCTGTCAAGACTTCTGAAATCAAGACCCAGTCTACTCTTCCTATGGCCTATCAAGATTTCGCTGACGTCTTCAGCGAGAAGGCCGCTGATGTCCTGCCGCCCCATAGAGAGTGGGATTGCCCCATCGACCTCATTCCTGGCAAAAAACCACCTAGGGGGCGCACCTACCCGTTATCTGTTCCTGAAACCGAAGCGATGAGCGAATACATCAAAGAAAACCTACAGAAAGGATTCATCCGTCCCTCATCATCACCTGCTGGGGCAGGTTTCTTTTTTGTTAAAAAGAAAGATGGAGGACTACGTCCATGTATTGACTACCGGGGACTTAATGATATTACCGTTAAGAACAGCTACCCGTTACCTCTTATTACCGAGTTATTTGATAGACTCAAAGGAGCCCGCATCTTCACCAAGTTAGATCTCCGCGGTGCCTATAATCTCATCAGAATCCGCAGCGGTGACGAATGGAAGACAGCTTTCAATACTCGGGATGGCCATTACGAGTACCTGGTAATGCCATTCGGGTTGAGCAATGCTCCAGCAGTGTTTCAACACTTTGTTAATGAAATTTTCCGTGACGTTCTGTACAAGTATCTCGTTGTTTACCTGGACGATATCCTCATCTTCTCTCAAGACCTCCCTTCTCATCGTCTCCAAGTCCGTGAAGTCCTCCGACGTCTTCGTGAGAATTGTCTTTACGGCAAATTATCTAAATGTACCTTTGAGGTTACCTCCATACCCTTCCTGGGGTATATAATTTCTGGATCGGATCTCCAGATGGACCCGGCAAAATTGGAAGCTATTGCCAATTGGTCCATTCCGAACACTCTCAAGTCCATTCAACGATTCCTGGGCTTTGCCAATTATTATAGGAAATTCATCCGAGGCTTTTCAACTCTCATTGCTCCTATTACTAGCTTAACTCGGAAAGGGGCAGATCATTCCAACTGGTCAGAAGATGCCCTGGCTGCGTTTCAAAAAATCAAGATGGCTTTTGTTACCGCTCCAGTTTTGTTACAGCCCGATATTAATAAGCCATTCGAGTTGGAGGTGGATGCTTCCACAGTAGGAGTGGGAGCTGTTCTCTCTCAGATGGGAGCTGACGGGAAGATTCATCCCTGTGGATTCTTTTCCCGTAAGTTTCTTCCTGCAGAAGTTAATTATTCCATCGGAGATCAAGAGCTTCTGGCGATTAAACTGGCCCTTGAGGAATGGAGGTATCTCCTGGAAGGGGCGAAGTTTCCATTTAATATCTATACGGATCATAAAAACCTGCTCTACTTGAAGGCAGCTCAGTGCCTTAATCCTCGCCAGTCCCGATGGGCTATGTTCTTCTCCCGTTTTAATTTCAAGCTCCATTTCCGCCCAGGTTCTCAGAATACCAAAGCAGATGCCTTGTCTCGATCCATGGAATCTGAGGACGAGATATCCGATCCAGTACCACGCTCCATCCTGGATCCTGTTGCTTTTGCTTCTTCACAAGTTTCTCCGGCTCCGCCTCCTGGTAAGACTTTTGTTGCTCCTGAACTCCGTTCTAAGTTGTTGTCTTGGGCTCATCAGTCTAAATTTACTGGGCATCCTGGTGTCCTAAAGACTTTTAAATTTCTCTCTGAAACATACTGGTGGCCGAAGATGAAAGTCGACATCAAAGACTTTGTGGCGTCTTGCCCTAAATGTGTGCAGCACAAAACTCCTCGTCAGTCTCCAGCAGGTCAGTTACAGCCATTATCCATTCCCAGCCGTCCTTGGTCACATCTGTCTATGGATTTCATCTCTGACCTTCCCTCCTCCCAAGGATTCAATACCATCTGGGTAGTGGTCGACAGATTTACCAAAATGGCTCATTTTGTTCCACTCCAAGGACTTCCTTCCGCTCCAAAACTGGCTCAAATCTTCCTACGGGAGATTTTCCGTTTACATGGACTACCCACTGAAATAATATCTGACCGTGGAGTTCAGTTTGTGGCAAGGTTTTGGAGAGCTCTCTGTTCTGCCATGCAGGTCCATCTCAAGTTCTCGTCAGCGTATCATCCTCAGACGAATGGGCAGACAGAGAGGGTAAACCAGGAGTTGGAAACTTTCCTGAGACTGTACATATCATCTTCCCAAGATGACTGGGTAGATTTGCTCCCGTGGGCTGAATTCGCTCACAATTTCCGCTACCACACAGCTACTGAAACTACTCCGTTCTTCGCTGTTTATGGGCAGCATCCACGAGTTCCTGATTTTCAAGACCTTCCTAGCATCGATGTTCCTGCTGCCACTACTGTCCTCAGTCAGTTCTCAACAATCTGGAGGAAGATTCATACTTCACTCAAAAAGGCTTCTGCCCGGTACAAATTCTTTGCCGACCGCAAGAGACGTGCAGTTCCCAGCTTGAAACCTGGGGATAAAGTCTGGCTGTCAACCCGGAATCTTCGTCTTAAAGTGCCTTCGATAAAGTTTGCACCACGCTTCATTGGTCCTTTCTCCATCGAAAGAGTTCTAAATCCTGTGGCTTACAAGCTCAAGTTACCCTCTTCATTGCTTATTCCTAATGCTTTCCATGTCTCTCTCCTCAGACCATTAGTCCTAAATCGCTTCCAAAGAGCTCTTCCAGCTGGCCCCAGCATTCCAACTCAGCGGGGCATAGAGTTCGAGATAGAGAAGATCCTGGACTCCCGTCACCGGTATGGTCGTCTGCAATATCTCATCGACTGGGCCGGCTATGGCCCTGAGGAGAGGAGTTGGGTGAACTCTGCTGATGTCCACGCTCCCAGGTTGGTCCGTGTTTTCCACAGGTCTCATCCTTCCAAGCCACGTGGGTGTTCGGTGCCCACCCATAAGGGAGGGGGTACTGTCAGGAATCGACTTACCGCTGTTATGTCTGTCCGCCGGAGCGGACTCCGTCCGGGGTCACTGCATGTTGCTGTCACCTGTCACCCTGCTCGTGGATACCATCTCAGGCCTGGGAGCGCCCCTGGAGTCAACGGGCGTGTGGGCGCGCCGCGTCCCAGCCGGGCCGCGTCATGGGCGCCGCCATGACAGTTTTCCCCAGTGTAAGTGCGGCAGCCAATCCGGAGCTTGGCCGCACCTCCTCGTCTCACTCCAGCCAATACCTGCCGGTCAGGGGGTATATCAGGAGCTGCAGGGTGAGTCAGAGGTTGTCCTGAACTTTGTGTCACTCCTGCGACTCGTGTGTTTGGACCTGTTATCCTGTTCCTCTGTGTTCCTGGATATTCTCCTAATCCTCCGTGTTCCTGGATATTCTCCTGATCCTCCGTGTTCCTGGATATTCTCCTGATCCTCCGTGTTCCTGGATACTCTCCTGTGTCTCCGTGTTCCTGGATATTCTCCTGTATCTGCTACTCCGTGGAACTACAAGCACCAGCACCACAGCAATACCTTTCTGGCTTCACACCTTCTACACCTGCAGTGTGCTCCAGCCATCAGCAGTAGAGACTCCCTATCCAGGTGCATTCTAACATCTCACCTGTGATTCAGCCTGCAAGCTGATTGTGCTTTCCACCAGCACAGTGGACATTAACACCACGTCTCCTGCATTGCTACCAGGTTTGCTACCATTATTCCCATCTCTGCTGGCTCCACGTTTTAACCATTCCGGTTTCATCTCCTTATTACAAACTCTGCCATAGACTTTCAGATTACCATTTGCCATTACCATTGCTATTACCATTGCCGTTACCATTGCCATTTCCATTGCATTCGTTTGTTTTACTTTCTGCTGCATTATTATTATCTGGACTTTCTGTTATTAATAAACCTCATTGTGCACATGCGCAGAAATCCAGTACTGCCTCCTCAATTCATTCCTCCTACCTCCACTGACCCACTAGCGCCCCCTCCGGGGACACAAACAAAACCGTCTCTGACAAACGGCGTGTATAAAAATATTTGAATCCTCCCCATAGAGTGACTCCCAGACAAATAATTTATTTTATATCTAAATCTAAAAATGATAAGGGTGATGCATTATCCCATAGTTACTGTAGGAACATGCACAGGCTTTAGAAAGACTACCCATTATGTCACAGTCTTGCATTTTGCCAGCCTTAATTCAAGAAGTTTTTGTAATTTCTCAAGAAAGATTTCAGAAAATCCAGGCATCAGGTCTTGGAAATTGTGGTGACTATCCCTTAACCATTTGGCTGGCCTGGTCTCGTGAGACATAATCACACCAATACGGACTTTCAGTAATACGGTCGGTTCTCAAGTGAGCACCCACAGCTGCCAGAAGAGAATCTTCTTGCAGACGCCGGACTCAAACTCATCACTATGGGTGAGATTTATCAATGGCATTTTCTGTGGTTTTCTGTATCACCGTGGGATAGCCCAAATGTATCTGCTGCATTCCTTGACAGAGCAGGGCCCATAGCCTTCTATGATGTTGGGATCTGGCTATATACAATATATCAAGCTCTGGAAAGTGTAGCTTTTTCCACAGCTTGTCTCTAATGACCCAAGAAAGAATCCAAAGGATCCCTCTACAAAAATGTCTGCTAGCCATGCACATTATATTAACTGGATCAGAAACCCATAGGTGAATGACTTCACTACTACAGTTATGTATTACGGACCTGTGCTATGAAGATAGAAATTATGGATTTTGCTGGACCTTAAAACAGGTAAGTACACAGTGATGATCATTATGCAGATCACATATTAAGAACCTAATTCTGAGTGAAATGCAATATTCGTGGAGTTGAGGGTTTTTCTGATACTGCGTGTACGTAAAAATCCTTATAAACAAAAGAGCGGTTACGATTGAGAAGCACGGTTATCCAAAATGCGTTGGGTTTGTACTGGGCATTCCTGAGCAGTGACTGGGAGGTGGCTATTCAGACACACAAAGATGGCCTGTCTTATAGGCATGTTATGGGAGTGTCACGGGCATACTGTGTTACTGAACTGGGTGCAAACTCAGATGCTTAATCTCTCACATTGGAGGCCATACCCTGATGAAGATCTACACAGCCTTCTGTGTCAAGGTGATTTATAATTTTTCATCTGCTTAGTACCCACAAACTAATGGTCAGGCAGCCAGTATCAACCAGTGCATTAAGTATTTTGTTTGTAATTGGCTTGTATACTTACCATGAGATGAATTTGCCCATTACATTGTGGTGCGTGTTTCATCTGTTTTCATCATTCTGACCCGATCGCACGTTGCAGTTTTTTGCAGTGTAGCGATCGGGTCAGATCTGCGCATGCGCATGGCCGCCCGTCGCTACACTACGATCGCCTCTGCCTGATTGACAGGCAGTCAATGGGCAGGAGGGGGCGAAACGGCGGCATTTAGCCACCGTTTCATGGGCGCGGTCCGGCGTCACATGCAGCCACTGTGGGCCGGGGAGCGTGCAAAGGCATCGCCGCTGTGCGATGCCTTTGTACTTCTGCGGGGGGAGGGGGGGGGAGCACTGACATGCTGGGCATCCCCCCACATGTCTGAGTTCATGATAGTAGCTGTGCTAAATTTAGCACAGCTACGATCATCTCGGAATGACCCACATAGGCTCTACAGTTTTTCTATGTATATGTGTACCACACTATTTAATCTATTTAAAAAAAATAAAAATATTTATGTCTTACAGATGGGATGTGCACCCAACAATGAAAGATGTATGGAGGAGTGTCCAAACTTACTTTACTTGACCTCAATTAACCTCGTGGTTAGCCGTAGACCGCAATTTTCCCACCATAGACTATAATGGAGGATCGCGATCCTCCATTATAGCCGGTCCGCTCCGCATGATTGACAGGCCAGGAGCGCACAGCCAATCAGGAGAGCAATATGACATGGTGCTCCCTGATTGGCTGCCGGGTCCTCTAGTAAAAGCAGTCACGGGAGGTCCCGGCATTCGGGAAAGTGGATCCAAGTGTAAACACGGATCCCCTTTAGTTGCGTGGTTCGGTATTTTTGGTTTGTTTGTTTGTTTGTTTTTTTAACCTATGGATGCTTATAGGGAAAGAAGAAGAACGATCTACACAGGACTTTTGGTGAGTATATATATATATATATATATATATACTCACCAAAAGTCCTGTGTAGATCGTTCCTCTTTTTTTTTTTTTACAGGTACCCTATTGGATTCTACATTGACAAGTGGACGTGAATGGCGGACTGGGATGTAGGTAAGTATGTATTAGTGTTTGTGTTTTATTAAAACTTTACTGTCACAGTGTGTTGTGTTTTTTGGGGGGTATTTCTTTTGTTGTGGAACTACAGGTACCAGCGGGCCTTTTAATTCCCTGCATGATGATACTTGTGGTTCTCTGAGTACCAGCATGTGGGGGAGGCTTGCTCCACAGCAAAAGACAATATATTATTTTTTTACACTTTTACCGGCTATCAGCCTGGCATCTACCACCCAGGGGTGCTGGGGACAGCCTCGGACTTCACCCCTGGCCCTTGGGTGCCTGGAGGGGGGAACCCCATGATTTTACGGGGTCCCCACTCCCCCATGGAACCCCAGCCAGGGGTGACTAGTTGGGGGGGTAATGCCACAGCCACAGGGACCAATATAAATGTGCCCCCCGGCTGTGGCATTATGTCCCTGGCTAGTGGATCCCGGTGCTGGTTTTAGGAGACTGACGCTCACGATGCATTGAATTGCTAAGTATTATATTCTTATTGCTACTTATGCCAATGTTTACACTATGTACTTTTGAAGAAAAGCATATGGATTAAATTGGATTCAACCTTGCTGCTGGTTTATGTGGACTTTGTTGGGTTTGAAAATTGCTATTATATTGGATTTGGTACTTCAAAATGTATTTCATTTCCATAAAAGTATCTTTAAAAAAACTGAGATACAGTACTGTATCTGAGGATCAATGTTTGAGCAAATGGTTTGTCATTAACCACTGAAAAGCCACCAGGGCCTTGGGTTTTCAGGGCTTTTGCATTTTGTAATCTCTTCCTCTGAAACGTCTGATTACTTAGGAGGAAATTTGAGTTATGTTAGAAAAGTTGTAAGATGCCAAATACTGAGGTGTTTCCTGAAGATATGAATTATCATTCCAAGAGTTCCAGCCCCCCCTTCACTTTATTTCATGTGTTCTAGCCGCCCTTCCCTTTATTCTATATGTTCTGTAAGTTTTATAGTAAACGTAAAACTATTTATTTAGCACCCTAGTGTCATAAACTAATTTCCCATTTTTATTTTTTTACAGTGTAAATGGCTTGTGATGCTTTTTTCACTCTTTGTTTGTTAGCTAACTCTATTACTGTACTATAAAATATTTGGTTTGGAGAATTAAATTTCCTTTCTGTCTTTACAGCTATCAAAGGGCATGATTCTGATATGTACATTTTTTCCACAGCCACAGGGAAGAACATGGAAGCACAGGGAACCGTCTGTGTAATTCCGTACAAATAAAATGCAAGTGCAGCAAGAGGCGTCTGCAGGAAATAGTCATGAGAGCTACACCCACTACACCCCCAAAATGCTGCAGCATGTCAGTTATGCTGCGGCTAAAATGGGAAGCGAGTGATCTTGCAGGACCAAAAACATCAGATTTGTATGTAAACCTTTGGATTCGTGTGCAAATCTGGGTCAGGCCCAATGACTGAAGTTCTCGCTCAAACTGCTCATACTATTACATACTCTAATAAATTGAGATCGTTTGGGAACCTGTTCTAGTGCTTGAATTTGTGATATTAAAGTATTGTTGTGAATTTTGGGTTGCATATTTCTTTCACTAGTAATCTCTGCCATGTCATCTTCCTACACTGTGAGATTGAGGTCAAAATAAAATAGAATGAGGACTTCCGGTGGGCGTGCCTAACACAGTGGCCGCTTCTTACTGCGGATTCCCCATTTTCCGGCATTTAACACCGTCAAGGGACCACCATCAACCCCCCCAAACTGGGTGAACATCTCCCTAAAGGGAAGGGGATAACAACGGGCAAGACCCATGACATCGCGGTCAGCTCCTTGCACCGTGACTAGCCGAATTGTGTGCTAGCTACCTGCACCCAGTGGCCATCTTGAGACATGTAGGGCGGTGTTTTCCCCATCCAGGTACTTTACAGGTCGCTATACTAGAGAAATGTGCAGCCTGCATTGGCGCTCAGACAGTAAGATGAATCCCTTAGATTGATAGGGATAAAATTGAATGAGACAATATGTCTTTTAGATGGAATAAAGTGCATTTAATCACATCAACAAACATAAAATCACACATAAAGATAAAAAGTGGTATCACAGAATTTATAATGGACCTGGAGGCAGTGACTGGTTTAAAGTGACTGTGCAATATGTAAACACTAAATCTCTCACCATCTGGTGGCCCTGCGGTGGGCTAGCTTAAAAAAAGCAGTTTGGGTCCAGAGCTGAAATAGCCCGGCACCACCGCATAGGCATCAATCAGCCCCTCTGTCCAGTAGATCCTCTTTCCAAATACAACGCGTTTCGGTCAAGTAATTCTGACCTTTTTCAAGTTTAGATAGAGGATTAAAAGCCTGGGTACATATTTATACCTATAAACCTAATTAACATAACTAACACCTGTGCTTCAAACAGCGCCGGGTCTCTCCGGCTCGTACTGCCGGAAATGATGCGCTTTGCGTTCCAGCGCCGGCAGGAAGTCCCATGATGTGCGTTCCATTCTAAGAGCGCCAGGTCCGCCCGGCTCCCGGATATGATGTATTATGCGATCCAGCCCTACCAGAAAGTGCCATAGTATACGTTCCATTGTTTTGTTATGCCGGAAGTACTCTCCCGGCCGCGGCGATCTCCTCTGTATCATCCGTCCATAATGGAATCATCATACAAAATAAGGAATGCAGCACATTATTCGATCTTAGTGCCAAACTTTTTTGTTGAATCCATTAAATCATATATATGTAGATCTTTGAAATGGAGACCGCACCCGCCATCTTTATTAAGGGAAAGAATACATTTTTCCATCTTCTTTGTGCAATGGTAAAAGGATTTGAATTTCCAACTGAGACTCCTTCTCATAGATCTTTCAAAGAGATGACCCTCTCTGACCAAACTTTGTGGTACTTTGTATTCCCACTAGTCCTTCCCTATTACCCGAGTAGGGTCACTCTTCTTTCCGAATAGAATAGATGGAATTCTCACAGGGGATGTTTGTCAACATATACGATCCACAATATAAAAAGAAAAAAGAAGAAATAATTAAAGGTACACATACTGTTTAAAAGTGATGATCACATTCATATTTAATCTAAAAACCACTTTAATTCGAAAACAGTATTGTGTCCATTAGGTTTTAAGGAGTTTAGGTCAAATATCCAACGCATCTCACTTTGCGCAAGATGTTTTTCAAGATCTCTATTTTTCCAGTTGGATTTGACTTGTTGTATACCTAAAAATCTGGTAATATGTCCCTCACATTTATTATGCACTTTATTAAAGTGCTCTGAAAATGGGTGACTATCCAGGCCCTTACGGATGTTATACACATGTTCAGCCATTCTGGTTTTCAAGGGCCTGGATGTCTTACCCACGTATACTTGTCCACACCTGCACTTAAGAAAATATATAATATTTCGTGAGTGACAGGTGATGAAGTCCCTGATCTTATATTTCTTCCCATTTACTGTGAACTCTGTAATTTTTCTTGGTAGATCTTTTTTGGTGGTTGTCCTACACATCAGACAAGCGCCACATCTATGGAAACCCTGATTACATGTTCTAGACAGGGAATTTTCAGGTAAACTGCTCTTGACCAACCGGTCCTTAAGGGACTTTGCTTTTTTATAAATGAACGTGGGTTTATTGGGAATAATTTTCCCAATAGCAGGATCATCCTGCAGGATCCTCCAATTATGTTTGAAGATCCGTTCAATCCTCTTATGATGTGCACCGTATTTGGTGACAAAGGCCCATTCGTACGGGTTCCCACTTCCTTCCATGGGGGCCTTTTCCATTAAAAGGGCTTTTCTATCTACACACATTACTTGTTTCTCTGCCTTCCCCAAAATGGACTCTGAATACCCCTTCTCTTGGAAGCGATTTCCCATAACTTTCATTTGTACTTCTAATATCTTGGGATCTGTGCAATACCTCTTGAGGCGCTTATACTGGCCTACTGGGATATTTTCCAGCCACTTATGATGGTGTTCACTGTCTATGTTAATGTAGGCATTTGAATCCGTTGGTTTACGGTGAGTTTGTGTACAGATGGAATCGCCCTCAATATAGATCTTTAAATCTAAAAAGACCAACTCCTTTTTACTTTGATAAAAAGTTAAATGAATATTAAAATTGTTGTGATTAAGAGATTCTAGGAATGGTAACAAACTTTCATCAATACCACTCCAATTGATTGATTGACTGATTGATGCCTATGCGGTGGTGCCGGGCTATTTCAGCTCTGGACCCAAACTGCTTTTTTTAAGCTAGCCCACCGCAGGGCCACCAGATGGTGAGATATTTAGTGTTAACATATTGCACAGTCACTTTAAACCAGTCACTGCCTCCAGGTCCATTATTAATTCTGTGATACCACTTTTTATCTTTATGTGTGATTTTATGTTTGTTAATGTGATTAAATGCACTTTATTCCATCTAAAAGACATATTGTCTCATTCCATTTTATCCCTATCAATCTAAGGGATTCATCTTACTGTCTGAGCGCCAATGCAGGCTGCACATTTCTCTAGTATTTGAACTTTTTGGGATTTAAGTGTTTGTCCCTCCCGGTGTAGAAGCAAGGCTGCACAGTCTGTTTTAATTGCGCATATACTGTCACTGTACACCCTCTCTGTGGCACTTTACAGGTCGCTGCCTGGATCTTGGATCCCCTCCTCTGTATGGCCGGCTGGCTTCCTCCCAGCCAAAACCTGCAGTGTGGGGTGCTACTGGTGGATCCCTGTGTGCGCTTCTCTGGGTGGGCTGCTGTGCTGGGTAGCTCACATGTAGTGCTCCCCCCTGCCATGCTGCAGCAGAGCAGCTCTGTGTCAGTGTAATGCATTCTCACTGATAGATTACCTCCCCTGGCATCCTCTCACCTGCATGTTACCACCTTCTATGCTCTTCTCTATGTGAACATATTACAGCAGCATATCACTTTAACATTTATACACAACTATACCATGGAGAAATTTGTGGCTAAAACACCCAGAAATACTAAAGGATCAGAAACAGAATGAGAAGCCTCCTGTGGTCACCTCGTCTCCTACCCCAGCCTCTCCCTCCAGAGATGATTCATCGGACCACATGCTCTACTTTGGCTAAAAGGGCTAAAGAAATATAAGACAGACTGTCTGCCTTACTGGATGCTAAATTAGCCCCCTTCACCAAGGCTGTGAATTCAGTGACTGCACTTCTGAAGCAACACACCTCACACTTAACAGAGGCCGAAGATAGGATATCAACCCTGGAGGATGAGTTACAAGAGGCAAAGACCTTACTACATACTCAAGATACCAATATGCTGGCATTTCAAGACAAATTGGAGGAACTTGAAAATCGGAATTGCCGGAATAATCTGCACGTAATCGGTCTGCTGGAATCAGTGAGACCTAAAGAGCAAGTCTATATTGTTTCATCATGGTTGCCTGAAGCTCTGGGGCTACCGTCAACTGCCAAACCACTTCAAGTTGAAGGAGCCCACTGTATCGGCCCAGACCATCGTGATAAACAACCACAGTACACTCGTCCAGTCATATTCCGTCTTCTAAATTATCTTGACAAGGTGCAGATAATGGACGCATACCGCAAACTGAAAGATTTCAAATATGAGGACACCTGAATCCTTTTGTTTCAAGACTTCTCGTTTCAAGTCTCTGCTAAAGGCTGGGAATTCTCTCCAATCTGCACCGAGATGTTCTCAAAGGGCATTCAATTTTAATTTCTCTACCCTTCCAAACTTTGTGTTCATCATGACGCCATTACCTCCTTCTTTGAAACTCCTCAAGCCGTGAAGAACTTTTTGTCCTCATTGAATTCTTCATCTCCTAGATCCTCTGCTGCTGACACGGACTGATATCTAGATCTGATAAGTATCAGAATTGCCTTTATAACATGCCATTATTTGTAATACAAGTTTATTTTGTGATGTCAGGGAGGTCCTGTGCTTTTTGCCGCGGATCAAGTTTGTTCTGCCTGCCTGACGGGACTAGGGCTTAGTGTTCCTTCTGTTTTTCCATGTTTTTTTTTTCTTTTTCACTTTTTTCTTGTTTTTATACTTCTTATCATCAAATTGTACTAGTTTATTGGTTTATATGGCCCTTCAGGCCATTAGACTGGGTTCCTATAATATTTAAAATGATTGACAGGATATATTCTATATATTTACTTGAATGCTTTTCACACATTCAAATGTAATTTACCAATGTCATAGTTCATTTGGAAATAATGTACGAATGTCCTTATTGGCCTACTCGCTGGGATAGGCCAGGGACTTACATAAGTTTAATTTTCCTCCTTAGGTTTCCCAAACGAGGTATAGGATAATAATATGACGTCCTCACAGTCCAAAACCTCTATCAAATGCATATCTTGTAATGTAGAATGGGTGAACACCCCCATTAAGCGAAAAAAAAGTCTTGAGCCATCTGAAAATACTCTGCCCAGATGTTGTATTCCTACAGGAAACACACTGGAGAGCCTCCGACCCTAACACATTACGTGACACCTGGGTCCATGGCTTTAAATCGGCTTCCTATCATAGTAAATCTCGAGGGGTCCTTATTATATTTAGCAAATCTGTTCAATATGTAATTTGCGATGAGAGGTATGACCCAGAAGGCCGATTCCTATTCCTGAAGGTTTGACATTGAAGGGGAACTGTACACGTTATTTTGTCTCTACGCCCCTACGGGCTCAAATGCATCCTTTTTCTCTGATGTTTTTACCAAATTGCAGGACTGGACGGAGGGGACTGTGATCCCGGGTGGAGACCTTAATGTAATTATGGACCCAGAACTGGATGTTTCAGGTGGTCCCAGATGCATCAGCAATAATCAGTCATCTCCCCCCACAGTCTCCCTTCTCATTGACTCCATCACCTTGATAGATCCTTGGAGATTTTTTCATCCAACATCCCGTGAGTATACCTTTTATTCCCACCCCCATAATTCCTTTTTCCGATTAGATTACTGGCTGACATCCAGTTCCCTCCTACTCAAGGTAGAACAGGTAAAAGATATCTTATTATCAGACCACGCTCCCATTTGGATGACTATCACCCTCCTTAAACCCAAAACCTTTTCTTATAACTGGAAATTCCCTGATTATTTAGCATCTACAGACGATTTCAGAACCCATTTAGCTTTAGTTTTTTTCCAATTATCATACAGATAATAGTACAGGTTGAGTATCCCTTATCCAAAATGCTTGGGACCAGAGGTATTTTGGATATCGGATTTTTCCGTATTTTGGAATAATTGCATACCATAATGAGATATCATGGCGATGGGACCCAAGTCTAAGCACAGAATGCATTTATGTTTCATATACACCTTATACACACAGCCTGATGGTAATTTTATCCAATATTTTTTATAATTTTGTGCATTAATCAAAATGTGTGTACATGCACACAATTCATTAAAGTTTCATATACACCTTATACACACAGCCTGAAGGTCATTTAATACAATATTTTTAATAACTTTGTGTATTAAACAAAGTTTGTGTACATTGATCCATCAAAAAACAAAGGTTTCACTATCTCACTCTCACTCAAAAAAGTCCGTATTTCGGAATATTCCGTATTTCGGAATATTTGGATATGGGATACTCAACCTGTATACACTGTCCGGATATTAATTTATTTTGGACAGCGTCTAAACCGGTTTTAAGGGGTCATATTATCGCTTACATTGCAGCAAAAATGAATAAACTTACCCAAAGATTATCCAAAGCCACCACAGCAGTATCTGTTGCATATTCTGCATTACTGGTAAACCCTTCAGATGACACTCTTTGCACGGAAAGGGCACAGATGAATCTCAATTACCTCAAAAAATCAATACTTACGATGGGGAAATAGACCTGGGAAACTCCTGGCCAGTATGGTGCGTGCAGCTGTGACCCCGATTTTATTAATACAATCACATGACGACATCCTTTCCACCTCTCAGACTGAGATAAATTCGACTTTTCTGACTTATTTTGAATCCTTATATTGTGCCCCCATAGATGACCCAAAAGCAGGAATGAATTTTCTAACCCACCTAAACCTCCCAGTACTCACTGCAGATGACAAGGAATTTTTGATGTCCCCAGTCACAGCACAAGAGGTAGAAATCACGATTAAGTCACTCCCTGCAGGTCAATCCCCTGGACCAGATGGTCTGACTGCTGCTTACTATAAATCCCTATCAAGACAAGTTTCTCCATTTCTTGCCCAGCTATTTAATTCCATTCTTTCTGGTGAGCCACCCCTTCCCCCACAGTTCGATATAGTTACGATTATCCTGCTTTTTGACAACAATCCCACACTTCCCTCTTCATACAGGCCAATCTCCTTACTGAATCAAGACTTCAAGATATTTACAAAATTACTTGCCACCCGACTACAACCCATACTGTCCAAACTGATTCACCCTGCCCAAACAGGATTTATGTGTCGCAGACACTTGGTCCGTACTAACATCAGAACTCTTTTGGCTGCTATGATAGCGACACACTGCGCTGGCCTGGTAGATAACCTGGTAGTAAGTTGTGACGTCGATAAGGCATTCGACAGGATATCCTGGGCTCATCTTTCACGGGTATTTCAGGTTCAGGGATTTGGCACCCTCTTCCTTCAGGTATTCTCCACCCTTTATCATGACCCCATGGTCTTTTTAACTGTTAACTCTAATAACACGCACTGTTTTAATTTAGCCAGAGGCACAAGACAGGGTTGCCCTCTCTTCCCTCTTTTATTTAATCTTGCCATAGACCCACTTTTTCAGTTTTTTTATTAAAGAATCTCTCTGGCAAGGGATACGGGTCGGGGATACAGAGGTGACGTTTTTGGCATTTGCCGATGATGTTCTTCTCTACTTCTCAAATCCTAAAATAGCAATCCTGAGAGTCCTTACTTTGCTGGTAGATTTCAAGGTGGTCTCTGGGGTTTAAAATCAACTACCTTAAGAAAGAAGCATTAGCTTTTTTTCCCGAGGGACAAAGGGGGTGGCAAGACTACTTCCCCTTTCAGTGGGTGAAGGGTGACTGTTTTACTTATTTAGGCATAAAAATACTTTGACACCCATCATTATTGCATGATTGTAATGGGCTCACCTCCCTTTAACATATATTGGACGTTGTCACCTTTTCAAAATATGTTTCCCCCGGTTTTTGAATGTCCTCCAAATGATTCCTGTTTACCCCTCTAAAAATATGTTAACGATCCTAAATAAGTTCTTTCTAAATTCATTTGGGCAAACAAACATCCCAGGTTCTCCCTATTTAAACTGCAATGGAAATGTGAAATGGGGGGCCTTAACTTACTGTGGCTATGGTCCTTTGCCTTGGTGGCTAATTATAGAGTGGCATCTGACAGCATTAGTGGCTCCCAAAAGTATTAAAATAGCCATTTGGACCAATCTTTTACCTCTGGTTGGAATCTGGTGCCTTTATTACACACACCACCTCAGACCCTCCCACCAGCATTCAAAGACAACTGTTTAATAAATTCTGCCTGTGTTGCCTTGCGTACATTGTGCCCCCGACTAAAGTTATTACGTTATCATTCTATATTTCTGCCCTTATGGGGAAACCCCAATTTCCACCCACAACTCATGTCCCCCATTTTTAGGGAATGGCATAATCATGGTCTTTGTTGCGTATTCCAATTTTTACAACCAGAATCATTTATTCTTCTAACACGCTCCCAACTTCAGGAGAAATTCCCAGCCCTATCAATACCTCTATTTCCCTTTATACAGGCCTGTAGTTATGTGAACTCCATAATACCTAAATTAGGATACAGGGGTATCTCCACTGACCTTGATAGTGCCTTCCAGCGTAATCTGGGATCCCCACTTACAACATCACAAATTTCTGACCGGGCCCGCCCAATACTGAAACTTGAAGAAGGGTCGATGGGATTGTTGAGGTGGAAACGGGATTTACCTGATATTACCATGGAATCCCTGCTTTCAGCCTACCAAATCTTGAATAAGCAACTCGTTTCTATTTCATACGTAGAGATGAACCAAAAAATCTTGCACAGGGCGTATTTTACACCCAAACTTAATTTTTTTATAGGAAAGGCTGACACATCTGCTTGTTTAAGTGTGGATCCCATGATGCCGATATTAAGCCTAGCCTTTGTCCTGTCCCCTGATTCAGTCCTTATGGACTGCCCTTCAAGGGTACAACACTTACGACCTACACCTGACCTTTGCTATCACACATCAGTGATGTATGGGCCTTCTGGAGTATAGCCTCCGCTGAATCTAGAACTGGATTGTCCAGTGGTAACCTCAAATTGCTAAATAATTGTCCGCAACTGCGAAAAAGACGATATTATCCAAATGGATATCCCCTGATCCGGTATCTATAACTCTCCTGTTTCCCAGAATGTCCTACTTCTTCATAGTAGATTTGTCTGACGTTTCCTTACAAAAGGAACAAAAGACAGCTGTTTTCTTTTGACACATGGTTGCCTTATATTAAAACACTACCCCCAGTGACTAAAACACTTCTATGTCAGAGCTTCCAGCTCACCACATGGTATAATATAACAGTAATGGATACTGGTCACCCTTTCTGAGTTGGGACTTGGATCTTCTATATTCCTCTCCGATGTATAGGTTTTATGTACTGTGACTCTATCTGTTATATACTGTGACATCGTGTGAACCTATTTGGAATTAAAAAAATACTTACATTTCATATTTTTAATAGTCTCATTCAAGCATCATAATGTCCCAGCATTCTGAGTTTTCATCAAGTAAATATTGTTTCTAGAACTGGGTTGAATGTATAGATCTCTTAGCTAGAAAGTGGATTAGAGCTGTGAAGCCTAGAATCATGTCACTTAATTCATAGGGTGGGAATAGAAAGTATTGTTTATGGATGAAGGGTTAAGTAATATTGAAGGTATCAAAAGAAAGGCCACCGTGTGTCTGTTAAAGGATTTGGAGCCAGTCTTCAGGTCTTATTCTTTGATCCATGTTGTATTTCATACAGTAGATATCATTATTAGCATCTTCTCCCACCAAGAGTTGGCCAGTTGGATTTAATGTAGGTTGTGAAAGAACATACAGAAAAAAGCTGGAGTGTTCTGGGTCTGGTGATAACCAATGTTATCAGTTGTGACATAGGAATCATAAAATGACATTTTCCTACGTATTACCTATCAATGTATATATACTGTATAAAAATGTTACTTGCAGGGGACATTTGAATTGTAAAAGAACTGTATGTTTACTCTACCCAGCAGGAGGTCCTTTGTAGCTGGTACTGTCTTCCTGGTCATCCATAGCGGCATCAAACTCTTTTGAAGGAAGGCATTTTGCCCAGTACGGTCAAGTCACAGACCTCAGCCTTCAAACAGAATGAAACAAAATATTAAGCGACCCCTTCTTGTTTGACAGGGAAACCCTATGGTAAAAGAACAAAGATACAAATATCCCAATCAATTACTTTTGGTTTTAAAAGTGCTAAAATCCACAAGGGTGGGGGTCAAGTAGCAGAACTGGAGAGATAAATATGTCTGTTTAGCAAAATCCAGTATGCAATTTTTGGAGGATAGCCATGCATTGAGAATACTCCTTTCCTCTTGTCTTTGCAAAACCTCCCGCATCAGAAACCTAAGGTCTTCGTAGTAAGTTCTGAATTTCTGAAAACTTTATTCCTTTTGAGTTTTTCATTTCTGAAATTATTGCAATATAATCTGTGTATTTATACTTTGTAATTTTTTTTAACTAAAAGCTTTGGAAACAGTGTAACACTCTATTTCACATGAGCCCAGGCTCCCTATTTCAGCAGGGTGCTGGAGGAGTATGCAAAGATCCAAACCTCTACTACTAGAAATTTGTGAAGTATGCTGTATGGCGTTCACTTGGACGCTGTCAGCATTAGGACTAATGGTCTTCTAACCTCACCATAGTTTGCTTATGGCCATGCCTACCTAAGGCCACTTTTGGAATTTTCTTTTTAGGGCCACCTTAAATTCTCAATCCACTTCCAGCTCCAGACAAAAAAGGTGTTGGTGGGGCAAATTATGCATACAGTATATCTGCCCAAGCCTAAGTAAAAATGATTGCTTATGGTGTTGGCAGAGCCTAAAGCTATGTGCAGCACTTACAAAATAATATTATATATATATATATATATATATATATATATATATATATACATGGTTCAAACAAGCAGTGGCACTCGGAGTCTTAAGTTGCAAAGGTGTATATTAAAAACTTCTTTTTTGCCCAGTGACATTAAGGGGGACATTTACTAAGCAGTGATAAGAGCGGAGAAGTGAGCCAGTGGAGAAGTTGTCCCATCAACCAATCAGCAGCTCTGTATAATTTTATAGTATGCAAATTATAGCTGTTACTTCAGTGCTGATTGGTTGCCATGGGCAACTTTCCAGTGGCTCACTTCTCCGCTCTTATCACTGCTTAGTAAATGCCCCCCTAAGTCACAGTGAAATTGCTTTACACTTTATTATACGAGGTGTATTTTGCACATCCTATTGATTTATACAAGTAAGCACTTTTCATAATAGTGGCACATTCATCCTGCATATCCAGGATTTTTATCACTTATAGAATTCTATTTGGCCTCCAGTCAACTTGTCTATGTGTAAAACACGTTAGATCATATAGAAGTTAATTGTTAGCGCAGCTTCCTAATTGAATGTCAGCAATAACTACAAAAGGTTGTTCACTGATCACGCATTTCTACTAAGCAATTTTTCTTTCTTTTATCTTTATATGTGTAAGTGAGTTTTGTAGTTTTGTAATATGCACTATTTCTTCCTATATTCCAGCGCGAAGTGGAGCAGGTGGCGACTGTACGGGTAACCATGGCTACCGGCCATCGCCAGCCCCATGACGCATTTGGAATATGACCTGCTGATCTCTTTTCTGGACTGCACTGGCAGGCTTCTCCTTGGTTTGTTATTTATAATAATAATAATAATAATAATAATTATAATAATAATAATAATTATTATTTTATTTATATAGCGCTCTTTCTCCAATAGGACTCAAGGCGCTTAACAGATACATAGCATAATATAGTACAGAAAATAATGACGTACATTTTCATAAAATACAGAAGCATGAATATACTAAAAGGGACATTATGGAAATGCTTGAGTAAACAGAAAAGTCTTTAGTCTACTTTTGAAGGATTCTATAGTTGGGGCCTCTCGCACTGTGCGGGGAAGTGAGTTCCATAGAGTCGGAGCCGCATGACTAAAAGCTCGACCCCCAGATGAATTACGGTAGATTCTAGGTACTGCTAAAATTCCTTCATCTACAGATCGCAGTAATCGAGTGGGGCAGTATGGGGTCAGTAGCTGCTTCAGGTACCTTGGGCCTTGGTCATGTAATGCTTTGAATTGTATTATTGTATTTTGTGTTACTCTCCTTGACAAAGATGTGCTAAAGACCCGAAACGTTGGGATTGCTTTGTGATGTGTTAATATACACCTTTGCCACTTAAGACTGCGAGTGCCGCTGCTTGTTTTACCACGTTGTTTTATATATATATATATATATATATATATATATATATAAAAATATATATATATAGATATATATATGTATATATATATAAATATATATATATTGCTGTTTTACAAACAGAACATGTTAAAATAAATGATACCTTTAATTTATATTAAAGCACAGTGCTCTTAGTCCAAAATATTCTGTATATCTATTGGAATGTTGAACTGCGCATGAGTTATTCCCAACGCCTAGTAACTTAATCTCTGATGAATTTGCTTACTTGCTAGGTACAGCAAGTACTGGTAGCCATTGTCAAGTGAATATTTTTGTGACAGAAGATAATCAGTGTGATTCTAGTGGGATTTGTTCAAATTGCCAGTGAAAATATAGACAGGATTTCATAGGCTGGGCTGTATTACAGTATTGTGATGAAGCTGCATTCAAAAGTGTTCAGTCACAGTTAAATCAGTTTATTTTGTAAAGTTGTATAATCAGGAGAAACAGCTACTATAAAGCAAGGAAGTTGTTCCCTGTGAATAAGCAGATTTGTGAATAAATCCAGCATATATTGCTCCAATTAGCATGAACAGAAGAAATGGCTATATTCATCCGTGTGCAGAATCGGACACATCCCGCGATATGACCACCCATACTCATCATCAGAGCGGGCTTTCACCAATCCTACTGTATACCAAGTGTAAAAGCAACACCTGAAAGCAGGTATATTGACGCTTACGTCTACTCTGCTAAGCCCACAGATGTCTTGTTATGCCCCCACCAAATTTCACCTATGTGAGAACATCACTTTACAACACAGTTCCTACAGTCAGAAGTGTAGATGCAATTCTATACATTGAATGGGGTAATTCTTTGAAAATCAGTAATGGAGAAGGATTTGGGGGTGATCATTGACAATAGACTTAGCAGCAGTCCGCAATGTTGAGATGCTGCAGTAAAGGCCAATAGGGTACTAGCATGCATAAAATGGGGAATAGAGACCAGGGATGAAAGTGTAATCCTGCCACTGTATAAAGCATTGGTACGGCCTCATCTAGAATACTGTGTACAATTTTGGGCTCCACACTATAAAAAAGACATAGTTGAACTAGAAAGGGTTCAGAAAAGAGCTACAAAATTAGTTAAGTGCCTAGAGTCATTGGATTATGAGGAAAGACTACTTAGGCTGGATATGTTTACGCTAGAAAAAAGGCACATACCTGTAAGAGGGGACATGATTAATATCTTCAAATATATCAAGGGGCAATATAAGGAACTTTCAGGCGATTTACTTATTAAGAGCTCTGTACACAGGGCACGGGATCATCCCCTTAGGTTGGAGGGGAGGAAGTTTAAGACCAAGTGTAGGAGATGTTTCTTCACAGTGCAGACAGTGAGTTCATGGAATTCACTGCCGGAGAGTGGTAATGTCGAATTCAATCGAGGCATTTAAAATTCAATCGAGGCATTTAAAATTCGATCGAGGCATTTAAGAAAGGATTAGACAAATTTTTTGCGGAAAATAGCTTCTAAGGTTATAAGTAAATTGGAGATAATACAGCATACAGCACTCTAGTTTGAACTCGATGGACAATTGTCTTTTTTCAACCTCAACAACTATGTAACTATGTAACTGAAAAGTCAGCATCGCCTGTACTTGCATGCACTCAGGTCCGGAGCATGTGTTGTGCAAAACACCCAAATCACATTCTTTAACAGGCATATGTCTAATTCCTCATTTGTTCCTGAATTTACAGGGTAGTGAGAGCCTTATCTAATCCATCCTAAAGCAAGTCCAGAATCTGTGGAATATTAGTAAAATCCAGATCTCTATTCCAAGAAAAAAATGGCACTCCAGGGGTTCGACTGCATAAACTCAAAGGTTAATTTTGAGGATACTCAAAAGTATCTTTACTTTTCCGAAATTAGCAAGTGCGTGCAACCACATAATCAATTAGAACAATTTTCAATTTTTTTCCAACATTCGCATTTGTTTTTGATGAACAAGGCCTACCAGGACGTTCATTATCTTTGACATCCTCACGACCATCACTAAATCTTTTGTGCCACTCAAACACACATACACATACGTTCCCTGACAATGAACCTTATCTGCAATCATCTGCATCTCCAGCCAGCCATAATGTTCCAAAGATCCAGCTATCACCAATATGGGCGGCTACCCAACCCATTTTGTCAGGGAATTTCATCACTGGGACTTCATCACTGTGTGTGTTTTAACATATACATATAATTTTTTTTAAATATACTGTACATTACTTGGAGAGTGTCCAGAATGCATCACCAGATGCAGAGGGATTGCTGCAAAAACCACTGTGCCATTTTATGGAGAATATTTGCAAGATGCCATGTTATTGGTCCCTTCAGTAAAATGTATTCATGCGGATTTGCAAAATATCTCTGTGAAAATGGGAGTTATCAGTATTATAAAAGCAGTATGGTACCTGTGGTTCAAACATGCAGGGACCTGTATTTCCACCTGTAAAATACAGTGTTCTTTATATTTTTTGCAATTAAAAGCTATCAACTCAGCATCCACCACTAAGGGATGCCGAGGATAGCCCAGGGCTTCAGCTCCGGCCTTGTGTGCCTTTATTAGCACTCCTGATGAAGGTGTGGGAGGTTCCACACAGAAACGCGTTGAGCCGATACCAAGATTCTCTAAAAACTTTGGACACCATTTGTATTTAACACATTTCCCAGACCAGCTTCAAACTTTGAGAACTATCCTAATCCCAAATCGCAGTGGGTTACCTGTACCAAGCGAGACCACTCTGCCAAATTGTATGGACTGCATACCCCTGGCTGGTTGAATCATCTCAATTCTGCTGGGTAATATACCGGATTTTGAATCTTGCTAATAATTGCATTTTGCTTAAATCTGCCTGCGTGTTCCAAAGGATTAAGATTACCAATATCCTCATGGTCTGAATGAGGAACTAGTACTGTGTTGATCCCATATAGACTGGTCTTAAAATCTGCATAGACTAGGGAGATGGACTGCGATGCTGGCGTGGACACTGTCACAGAGCAGGACCCCACTATATCTGCCAGGGCATAGGAGTACAGGTTGGGTGTGCTAGCGCCCCTATTGATAAGGCTCCATAGTACCGGTGGTGAGGTCCAGCATAGGGGAGTTGATGCTTGACCTGTAGCCCCACCCCCGGCCCAGGGCTCCATCTCCTCGCAGATTTCCTGCCCTGGAGATTCCTCACAATCTCTCTTAGTTCCTGACAGAGACGCTGGGCGCCATCTTCTGAGCATAGCTGCTGCCGACACTTGAGTATTCTACATGTCTTGTTACAGACAGCATTAGTAAAGAAAGAGTGTACCTATTCCAGAATATATTGTACGAGTATTCTGATATATATATATACTAGTCCAGTGCAGTTTTATTGTGCTTATAATAATCTTTGCATTGCCTGTGACTGTGTGTGCCTGTATCTGCTGTATGGTTTAACTCTCATGTGTATCCCATCTAAGGTAGCTATCATTATATTCTGTACCTGAAGGGACTCGGTGCGTCAGGGTCCTCTAATATAGTGTACACAGTACTTGTCGCTGGGTGTAGTATGGTATGCCAGTGGCCAGGCTCCTGGTGGCCAGCATTCTGACGCCGGAATCCCATCTGCCGGCATACAGTCAGCTGGGTGAGCGCAAATGAGCACCTTGTGGGCTCGCTGTGCTTGCCGTGCTGCGGGCACGGTGGCGTGCTACGTGTGCCATGCTATATGTTCTCCCTCCAGGGGGGTCGTGGTCCCCCAAGAGGGAGAAAAAATTTCAGTATGTCGGGTGTCAGGATCCCAACAGCCAGCAAACTGAAGACCACCCCTTATCACGGGATCAGTACTAATTGCCGGCGGTCGGAATCCCGGCGGTCGAAATACCGACGCCGGAATCCCGACCACACAATCCCGACAGGGGTGGTGAGCGGAACGAAGCCCCTTGCGGGCTCGCTTCGCTCGCCACGCTGCGGGCACGGTGCCTCGCTACGCTCGGCACACTATTATATTCTCCCTCTATGGGTGTCGTGGACACCCACGGAGGGAGAATATGTCGGGATTGTGGCGGTCGGGATTCCGGCGTCGGTATTTCGACCGCCGGGATTCCGTCCGGCGGCATCCTGACCGCATCCCCTTATCACTATATGGATATTTTACTGTGTTACAGTCACGTACACCGGTATTTAGTTCACAAGGTGTCTGTACTCTTACACTGGTTGTGTGATTTGTCCGCAGGTTGTGTACTCTGTCTGGCTTCATTGTACTAATAGCCTGATTGTTGTTTTATTACAATGTCTAACAATAAGGGCAGTAAAACTCTGGAGGCTCCTGTAAATTGCAAGGTATGCTCCAGAGGTTTACATGAGGAGGAAGTATTGTTGATACACCTCCCAGTCAGCCAGGCAGCTCCTGTAACTACAATGGAGCCACCCTGGGCTATGTTCACTACCCTCCTAGGGACTCTGGTGGATCATTTAGCCCCCCCTATGGGACCTCTGGTGCCATTGCTGCCACAAGTTGTCCCTATAGTAAATCCGCCTTGGGCGGAAATTTTGTCTACCTAGCTGCAGCATTTGAATAAGCCTTTGGTTAGACAGAAATCTACTCCAGAAAGAGGCATAACTAAGGCAGGGCGAGTGGGGTACGTGCCCTGGGCGCCTTGGCAGTCCCAGCAGAGGGGGGCGCCGCCGGCGGCCAGGGCATCATGCCCACTCACCCCCGTCATGCTGCAATGTGAGGGGATGAGAGTGCAGCATCTCTCCTGCCCCTCAATGTGCTAACAGCCGCTGCCGCGCGCCGTGTGTGTGTCTGTTCTCCAGCGGCCTTAGCCAATCAGAGCTTGTGGACCGGCTCCTGATTGGCTGCCGGTCCGCGAGCTCTGATTGGCTAACGAACCGGTGCCACATAGCCGCCGCCGGAGACCTGGAGCGTTGAGGGGCAGGAGAGGCACTGCGCTCTCCTCCCCTCACATAGCAGAGGGAAGGAAGCAGTGAGTGACTGGGGGGGGGGGGGGCTGGGGGGTCTTATATATGGCACTGTGGGGCATGTATGGCACTGTGGGGCATTGTATCTGGCACTGTGGAGCATGTAACTGGCACTGTGGGGCAAGTATCTGGCACTGCGGGGCATGTATGGCACTGTGGGGCATGTAACTGGCACTGTGGGTCATTGTATCTGGCACTGTGGGGCATTGTAACTGGCACTGTGGGGCATTGTATCTGGCACTGTGGGGCATGTAACTGGCACTGTGGTACATTGTATCTGGCACTGTGGGGCATTGTAACTGGCACTGTGGGGCATTGTAACTGGCACTGTGGGGCAATGTAACTGGCACTGTGGGGCATGTATATGGCACTGTGGGGCATTGTAACTGGCACTGTGGGGCATGTATCTGGCACTGTGGGGCATTGTAACTGGCACTGTGGGGAATTGTAACTGGCACTGTGGGGCAATGTAACTGGCACTGTGGGGCATGTATCTGGCACTGTGGGCATGTATCTGGCACTGTGGAGCATTGTAACTGGCACTGTGGGGCATGTATCTGGCACTGTAGGGCATGTATGGCACTGTGGGGCATGTAATTGGCACTGTGGGGCATTGTAACTGGCACTGTGGGGCATGTATCTGGCACTGTGGGGCATGTATCTGGCACTGTGGGGCATTGTAACTGGCACTGTGGGGCAATGTAACTGGACTGTGGGGCATGTATTGCACTGTGAGGCATGTAACTGGCACTGTGGGGCATTGTATCTGGCACTGTGGGGCATGTATGGCACTGTGGGGCATTGTATCTGGCACTGTGGGGCGCTGTATCTGTCACTGTGGATCTGACACTGTGGGGCACTGTGTATCTGGCACTGTGGGGCACTGTGTATCTGGCACTGTGGGGCAATTGTGTATCTGGCACTGTGTAAAAAGGGGACTCTGCATGCGTACTGTGCAAAAACTGAATGAAGGTGTGCTTAGAGACTACACAAGGGGTAGGTGATAGTGTGCTGAGAGGCGACACAGGGGGTAGGTGACAGTCATGTCGGCACGCCCCATTTTCAGTGGCCACACCCCGTCTGTTGCATGACCACGCCCATTTTTTGGTGCACACCTTCGACGCGCGCACATACTTCTTTTTGTGTGTGTGTTTTTTTTTTTTTTGGGGGGGGGGGGGGGGCGCGCCACTCTTCATCTTGCCCTAGGCTCCAAAAACCCTAGTTACGCCTCTGACTCCAGGTCACTCCCGTGTCCCAGGGTATTCTATTCCTCCTCACAATCCACTAACCTCTCTGATGTTTCATCTGATGAGGAGGCAGTGCATATGGTCCTGTAAGACTCTGAATCATGTGTTACTGATGAGGATTCTCCCTTGCAGGTTGATGTCCCTGCCCTGGTGGCTGCTATTAAGCAGATCTTACAAATCACTGAGGATGAGGATTCCACTACAGTGGCCAAGAAAACTGATATGTTTAAACAACAGAAAGTGGTTAAAACTGTATTACCCCATTCTGATCATCTTGTGTACATCAGGAGTGAACCCTGGTCTACCCCAGGTAAGAAATTCCCGCTCCCTAAACGGACTTTGGCTCACTATCCTCTCCCTGCAGAGTTATGTAGCATGTGGTAAAATCCACCACCGGTGGATTCTCAAATCACCCGTCTCATGGTGACGTCTACTCTGCCTATCACCACTGTCACCTCCCCAAATGAACTGACCGATAAGCGTGTGGAGAAATGCCTGAAATCTATATATTCCCTCGCAGGGGCCATTCATAGACCCGGCCATTCATAGACCCACCATAGCTGCCTCTTGAGCCGCAAAAGGTATTGAGGCGTGGTTTCAGGTGTTAGATGATGAGCTACCCAAGGATACTTCTGACAAGGCCAGACAATACCTGTCTCATATATGCACCGCCACCTATTACATTGAGGAGTTGTCTTCTATGGCGGGGGTACTGCCGGCCAAAGCGTCATCCCCGCCTGTCCTGGCTCACCGCATACTGTGGTTAAGGTCGTGGAAAGTGTATTTGGACTCCAAGAAGACCTTGGAGGTACTCCCCTTTACTGGGGACATTTTATTTGGAGATGTCCTGAATAAAATAATGTCTGACTTAGCAGCTACTAAGACTGCTTTTCTTCCTCCTACTAATCCTTCTATACAGAAAGCAAAAACTACCACTTTTCGTTCCTTTCTACCTCCAGGGAAAGCCAAGGGTCAGTCTTACCCCAGACAATCTCGTGCTCCCAAGACCACCAAACCCAAGACGAAACAGTCCTGGGCAGCCCATCAGCCTGCTTCGAAACAAGACTAGCCTGCTGCATGGTATCCCAGGGAGGCCGACTTCTACAGTTCGCCAAGGTCTGGTACAGACCACTTCAGACGCTTGGGTACTGTAAGTTGTCTCTCACGGGTACGCTGTCTCCTTCAAGAGACGTCCCCCTCACCAGTTCTGCACTACGTTACTCCCTCCGGACCCATTGAAGGCTCAGGCTCTACAAACAGTGGTAGGTTTCCTCCTGAGTACAGGAGTGGTTGTGCCGGTGCCTCAGTCCCAGCATGGCAGAGGCTTTTATTCTACCCTGTTTCTGGTGCAGAAAGCCAATGGGTCTTTTCGGCCTATACTCAACCTCAAGTCACTGAACAAATTTGTGAGGGTAGCCAAGTTTTGTATGGAAACATTGCGCTCTATTGTGCTGGCGATGGAACCCGGAGATTACATGGTAACCCTGGATATACAGGATGTTTATCTGCATATTACTATTGCCATATCGCATCAGCAGTTCCTGCGGTTTGCTATTGGCGACAGTTACTACCAATTCCAGGCTCTGCCATTCGGACTGACCACGGCTCCTCAGATCTTTACCAAGGTTGTGGCTGTGATGACAGCGCACCTCCGTTGCCAGGGAGTCAGAATCCTCCCATACTTGGATGACCTGCTGATTCTGGCGAGTTCCCACGATGTCCTCCACAGTCATCTACAATTGACGGTGAGTTGATTACATACCCACGGATGGCTGATCAATTGGAAGAAGTCCTCGCTGGTCCCAGCTCAAAGCATGGTGCACCTAGGGGCGCTTCTGGACAAACACAAAGACTGTTCCTGTCTCCAGACAAGGTCCTGAAAATCCAGGAGAGGATAAGACACTTCATCCGTCAATCCAGAGTGTCGATTCACTCAGCGATGCAAGTACTTGGCCTGATGGTGTTGACATTCGACATGGTGGAGTACGCATAGTTTCATTCCTGCCCCCTGCAATGAGTAATTGTTGCCAAGTGGGATGGCCTGCCTCATCGGATCAGATCCAAAATGATCTTGTTGATTCCAGAGGTTCGTTTGTCGCTGACCTGGTTGCTCCAGGACCAGCAATTGAGCAGGGGCAGTCCCTTCTGGATCCACGACTGGTTCCTCCTGATGACAGATGCCAGTCTGAGGGGAATGGGAGTGGTGTTGGAGTAACACTCTTTTCAGGGTCGGTGGACCAAGGAGGAATCACTCCTTCCAATAAACATCCTAGAGCTGAGGGTGGTGTTCAATGCATTATCACTTACCCTGCCTCTGGTACGGAACAGACCAGTTCAGGTATGGTCAGACAACGCCACGACAGTGGCATCCATAAACCATTAAGGTGGCACTTGAAGCCGCATGGCTATGAAGGAAGTCTCAAAAATCCTTTGTTGGGCAGAACGCCACCTGCCAAGTATATTGAAAGTGTTTATTCCGGGTGTCCTGAACTGGGAAGTGGACTACCTCAGTCGCCAGGATGTACATGCCAGAGAGTGGAGTCTTCATCCGGAAGTCTTTCAACTCCTAGTGGACAGGTGGGTCTACCGGACGTAGGATGCACTTGCAATTCCATGGAACTTTCGGCTGCCTTACGTTTTCCCTCCAGTGTCACTCCTGCCCAGGGTTCTTCAGAAGTTCAAACAGGAAGGAGGTATGCTGCTTCTAGTAGCTCCAGCATGGCCCAGAAGGCATTGGTTCTCAGACCTGCAGGGTCTATCGACAGGGCATCCCCTTCTACTTCCTCAACGACCAGACCTCCTTGTACAGGGCCCTTGTCTCTACCCACACATGGCCAGACTGGCTTTGATGGTGTGGCTCTTGAAGCATCACTCCTGAGAGCCAAAGGATTTTCAGAGGCAGTTATTCAAACAATGTTGAAAGCCCGCAAACCAGCCTCTGCCCAGATTTATTACAGGGTTTGGAATTCTTACTTCACCTGGTGTGCTGCAAAGAATTATGATGTCCATGGATTCAGAACTTCCAGAATACTGGCTTTTCTGCAAAGAGGCCTGGACTTAGGTCTTTGTCTGGCCTCTCTCAAGGTTCATATATCTGCCTTGTCAGTTTGGTTTCAGAGAAAAATTGCCTCTATACCTGATGTTCAGACATTCATTCAGGGCGTTAATCAGATTCAGAATCCCTATGTCCCTCCTTTGGCTCCATGGGATTTGTTGTGCTGAATGCTCTGCAAGAGTCTCCATTTGAACCTCTTGAATCTGTGGACCTTAAATGGCTCACGGCCAAGGTCCTGTTCTTGCTGGCCATTGCCTCTGCAAGATGGGTGTTGAACTTAGGAGCTTTGTCCTGTTGTCCACCCTTTCTCATATTCCACCGGGTCCGGGTGGTTCTACGAATTCGCCCCGGTTATTTGATTATGGTGGTGTCATCTTTTCACTTTAACCAAGAGATTGTGGTTTCAGCCTTTGTCTCTCCGAATTTGTCTCCCAAAGAACGTTCTTTGGATGTGGTTAGGGGTCTCCATGTCTGTGTGAAGAGGGCTGCCTCCATCAGGAGGTCGGATTCCCTTTTTGTACTGTTTGGTTTACACAAATGTGGCTGGCCTGCGAATAAGCAATCCTTGGCCAGATGGATTAGAATGGTGATTGCACAAGCCTATGCACAGGCTGGACTCCCAGCTCCTGCTGCAGTTAAAGCCCATTTTACTCGGTCTGTTGGACCTTCTTGGGCGATCTGCCGTGGTGCATCCCCAGAACAGTTGTGCAAGGCTGTTATGTGGTCCTAAGTGAACACGTTCATTAGGTTCTATGCCTTTGATACTTCCGCCTCCAAGGATGCTTTCTTTGGATGTCGGGTTCTCTTACCCGCTAGGGCGCGTCCCCTCCCTTGAGGAACTGCTTTAGGACATCCCCGATGTTTTCCCTGTGGAACACAGTGTACCCTGCTGTAGAAAAGGAGAGTTATGGTAGACTTACCTTGGTTAACTCTCTTTCTTCGGGGTACACTGGGTTCCACAGGGCGCCCACCCTGATGCACCTAGCTTCTTTGGGTTGTATGGCATTAGCCGCTGGTACCCTCTCCTGTCGTGAGATTGTGGCTCTATGTGACTAACATCTGCCTTCTCTTTTACCTGCTCCTGCATTGGACTAGTTAATAAAACTGAGCTCTCAGTGCCTGGAGGCGGGGTTATAGAGGAGGCCCCAATGAATCCTGGGAGAGTCAAAGCTTTGTTTAATGGTGCCTCTGGATCAAGATCCTGCTCTACACCCTGATGTTTTCCCTGTGGAACCCAGTGTACCTAGCAGAAAGAGAGTTAACTATGGTAAGTCTACCATAACTCTCCTTTGACTATATCCTAGTTTCATATAATTACTGTATGTCAATTTTATAATAAATGCTCAATTGTTTTAAATGAACAGTGTATAAGCTATTATTCTGTTCCAACAACCCCAAGCACCATCCTTCTTTTTGATACTACTGTCTATTTTTAAGGAGAGTCACTTACTCCTTGGTGGCAGTTGGTAGTTGCACCGCAACAGCCTTTCCCTTTTGTTTTTGATTCCCACTCCCCCAGGAATCCCTGGCCATGGCTGACTAGTACCAGAATGCGGGGCATTAAAGGGCCCACTGGTACCTGTAGTCCCCCTGTAAAAGAAATATTACATAAAGACAGTACATGTACACCGTGAAAGTAAAAGTTTATTAAAGCATACATACATGCTCACATACATACACTCACACAGAAGCTGGTCTTTTTTGCATGAGTTTTATGTGTGCAATGGCAAAAAATTTGGATGTAAGTTTTGCCATTGCAAGATGCAGGATTGCAGGAAACGTGCGAGTTTGCATGTTTTCGGATCCTATTACATTGTGCGAGTTCTCAAATAAGTCTAGCGCTAAACTTGCACTTTTTCAGAACTGAGACGCTATTGCATCTCACCATTGGCAAGAGATAAAGTGGAGAAGTTGCCCATAGCAGACAATCTTCTGTCATTTATCTAGCACAGTATTTGAAATGACAGCTACAAGCTGATTGCTTATTTTGGACAACTACTCAACTTTATCCCTCTCCAAGGCTTGATACATTCCACCCCCAAAGGATCTAAAGATCATCTGGATAAGATAACATTAATCTTATCTCAGCTGAGTCATGTTCATACTTACTACACCTCTGTTTCTATTTCCTATAGATTTATATATAAAAACATTTTTGGCACCTGACAAAAGTTATGTCATCACATTTGTGTCATGACCTAATCTTTTACCTACTGTATAGAAAACGACATTGAAGAAGCTGCTTATTATGTAAGTGAACAATATTGTCGAATAATAGCCAAAAGCTGTTAAATCTCAGCCCACTTGCATATTGTGATTGAATGAAGGGAAATGGTATGTCTTTTTATAAAATTTCTGTGGGCAGTAACACTTTTTTTTTAGATGCTAAGTGGATAACAGCAGTGACTGTCATATGCATTTTGCTTGGATGTGTGTACTATTTTGCTCATTGTACAATTGTTATTCAAGCAAAAAAACATTTTAATTTTCTAGAAATGTGATTCATTTTGCTATTGATTTTGTTACAGCACTAAAAATGAAATAATAAAAAAGAAATCCGATGGAGATAAAGAAAATGTCAAAAACATTTTGTACTTCTTCTTCATATGGTGCTTTTTCAAAACATTGTGAAAGGTCAATTAATAATAGACCTTCAAAAATGTGTTTTAAAAAAAAAAAGCATTATACTGGATTACCACATGGACATATATATATATATATATATATATATTAGTGATGAGCGGGTTCGGTTTCTCGGAAACCGAACCCCCCCGAACTTCACCTTTTTTACACGGGTCCGAGGCAGGTTAGAACCTTCCCGCCTTGCTCGGCTAACCCGAGCGCGCCCGAACGTCATCATCCCGCTGTCGGATTCTCGCGAGATTCGGATTCTATATAAGCAGCCGCGCGTCGCCGCCATTTTACTCGTGCATTGGAGATGATAGGGAGAGGACGTGGCTGGCGTCCTCTCCGTTTATTGTAGAAGACAGTTGATTCTTGTTTGTTTTTTATTGCTAAATTGTGGGGAGGATTGGGGAGCAGCTGTTAGGAGTACAGTGCAGAGTTTTGCTGATAAGTGACCACCCGTTTTTTTATCCGTTCTCTGCCTGAAAAAAACGCTCCATACCATATCTGTGCTCAGTGTGCTGCATGATATATCTGTGCTGAGTGCTCACACTGCTTAATTGTGGGGACTGGGGAGCAGCTATAGCAGGAGTACAGTGCAGAGTTTTGCTGACAGTGACCACCAGTATACGTTGTCTGCCTGAAAAACACTCCATATCTGTGCTCACAGTGTGCTGCTTTATTGTGGGGACTGGGGACCACCAGTATAATTAATATTATATAGGAGTAGTACAGTGCAGAGTGCACTGCTGTACCTACCTCTGTGTCGTCACTCGTCATCTATTAAGTATACTATCCATCTGCATTGTATACCTGTGGTGCATTTTAGACTAGTTTAGCAGTTTGCTGACAGTGTCCACCAGTATACTATATATAGCAGTACGGTAGGCCACTGCTGTACCTACCTCTGTGTCGTCACTCGTCATCCATTAAGTATACTATTCATCTACTGTCACGATCCGGGTATCTGGACGCCATTTCTTACCCATCAGATGCCTCCTAAGGCTGGCTCAGCGCTCCAGGACCGGATCCCATCTGTTATCCTGATGTTTACATTCCTGTATCCTCTCCTGTCACTCTGAGACGCGGTCACAGTAAACGCCATATTACACCTGGCATGGCGTCTCCCGCGGCCTCCGCCGCTGTCCCTGAGCTTCTGCATGCAGAGTGTCTGAGTGGCGATTACGTCAGCCGCGGCCTCCGCTGTGTCCGCGTGGTTGGATGTGCACCTGTCAGCTTGGCGCCTCCTGTCTCCGGTGGCCGGCGCCGCCATTACTGTTTTCATTACCACATGGATTACAAACCAAACTTCCCTCCAAGTGTCTGCATGGGCGCAGCCATCTTGGATTTTGTCAGCTGATCATTTCCACCAATCTGTTCTCAGTATTGATAATCTGCATAATTGCCTAGCCAATCCCTTCCTTGCTGCAGGTATAAATACACTGATCCTGAGCAAGGAAGGCGTCAGTGCTTTGGTTGTCAAACCTAGTTCCTGTTTGTCTCTCTCCTGTGATTGTCTTCCAGGTTCCAGCTCCTGTTTCAAGACTTCCACCATAGAGACCCGCACCAGCATTCCACCTGCGGTGTAGCCTGACTCTCCGATCCATTGTGGATTCATCTGTTTCCAGCTACAACATTACCTGCTTCCAGCCCAGCTTCCAGCAGAGTACAGCTTCTCTTAAAGGGCCGGTGTCCTTTCTACAGTTTACCACTCTCCACCGGTATTATTATTTCTCCGCTCTCAAGTTCTACATTTCATTCATATTGCATCGCTCTCAAGCTTCATTTATTATTTAACTGGTTCCAGCCAGTATCCACTCCGTGCCAACATCTGTCTGGTTCCAACCAGAACCCACAGCAGCTATTTTATTTACAGCAGTCCAGCTTTCCCTGGAACACCAGCTGGTACGATCCTGGGCTTTCTTCATTGCTACAGTCGGGCCTGTTAAGGACTTTCCAACTCGCAGATAATAAGAACTGTCTCATACTACCAGAGCTCTGTGGCCCCTGCCACCCTGTAGTATCCAGGAACTGTATTATTTCTCTGCTGATTTTATGTTTCTTTTACTGCTACTGTGATGCATGGAGTTTGTCATAAATAAACATCATTGACTTTTATTCAAGTGGTCGTGGTCACGCCTTCGGGCGGTTATTCTTCATGTTACTTACATGTCCAGGGGTCTGATACAACCTCCCAGGTTCCGGTACATCTCAGCCCCTACAACTGAGGCTGCCTCCCGTCAGCTCAGGCCCTTAGTTGTGACAGTAAGCACTGACCTAATGAATCCAGCCGGAGACCAGGATCAAGCGGCCAGGCCGATGCAAGAACTGGCAGCCCGACTAGAACATCAGGAGGCTGCACAGGGCCACATCATCCGCTGTCTCCAGGATCTCTCTACTCGGCTGGATGGGATTCAGACAACTCTCTGTGGATCAGGCGCTTCTGGTGCGTCAACCACAGTGACTCCAGCTATAACCCCACCCACCTTACCCATTTCTGCTCCACGTCTTCATCTTCCAACGCCAGCAAAATTTGACGGATCTCCAAGATTCTGCAGGGGATTTCTCAACCAGTGTGAGATTCAGTTTGAGCTACAACCTGGCAATTTTCCCAGTGACCGTACAAAAATTGCTTACATTATTTCTCTTCTCAGTGGCTCAGCCCTTGATTGGGCATCACCGTTATGGGAGAGGTCCGACACCCTGCTATCTTCTTACACTACATTCGTGTCAACATTCAGGCGCATCTTCGACGAGCCAGGCCGGGTAACCTCAGCTTCATCCGAGATTCTCCGTTTACGCCAGGGGTCACGTACTGTAGGACAATATCTGATACAGTTCCAGATCCTGGCATCCGAACTGGCATGGAACGACGAGGCCCTGTATGCTGCATTCTGGCATGGCTTATCTGAGCGTATTAAAGATGAGTTAGCTACCAGAGACTTACCCTCTAAGTTAGATGAGCTAATCTCACTCTGCACGAAAGTTGATTTACGTTTCAGAGAGAGAGCAACTGAGCGTGGAAGATCATCTGCTCCAAAATCTTCTGCTCCTCCTCCTCGCCAACTGTCACCAACTAAAGATGAGCCCATGCAAATTGGCCGTTCCCGTTTAACTCCTGCTGAGCGCCGAAGACGTCTCTCCGAGTCTCTCTGTCTTTATTGTGCAGCTCCGTCTCACACCATTAATGCCTGTCCCAAACGTCCGGGAAACTC
The DNA here is from genome assembly GCF_028390025.1 of Pseudophryne corroboree. Classification (NCBI taxonomy): domain Eukaryota; kingdom Metazoa; phylum Chordata; class Amphibia; order Anura; family Myobatrachidae; genus Pseudophryne; species Pseudophryne corroboree. The sequence goes on along the minus strand of NC_086449.1, from coordinate 234,399,459 downwards.
CAAATCCTAGCTCGCCAAGGAGAGGGCCGGCTAGGAGTAGTGATCTCCTCTCCATCTCCTCAAGATTGTAATCTCCCAGTCTTGCTTCAAGTTGCTCAACGTTATCGGAACGTCATTGCCCTCCTTGATTCCGGAGCAGCTGGGAACTTTATTACCGAAGCCTATGTTAAACGGTGGTCCCTACCCACCGAGAGACTTCCTTCGTCCATTTCTTTAACTGCCGTGGATGGCAGCAAAATTTTTGATGCAGTTATTTCTTTAAGGACTCTACCAGTTCGTCTGAGAGTGGGAGTTCTTCATTCCGAACTTATTTCTTTTTTAGTGATTCCAAGAGCCACACATCCTGTGGTCCTGGGCCTTCCATGGCTCCGTCTTCACAATCCTACAATTGATTGGACGACTACGCAAATCCTGGCATGGGGTTCCTCCTGTGCTGAGACATGTTTGTTTAAAGTATTGCCTGTCTGTTCTTCCTCCCCCAGGTCGTCTGATGTTCCACCTCCTCCATATCAAGATTTCACGGATGTGTTCAGTAAAGCTTCTGCTGATATCCTTCCTCCTCATAGAGAATGGGACTGCCCGATTGATCTCGTTCCAGGGAAGGTTCCACCTCGAGGCCGAACTTATCCGTTGTCTCTGCCTGAGACGCATTCTATGGAGGAATACATTAAAGAGAACCTAGCAAAGGGGTTCATTCGACCTTCTTCTTCTCCAGCCGGCGCAGGCTTCTTTTTTGTAAAGAAGAAAGATGGTGGTCTGCGGCCGTGCATCGACTACAGAGGTTTGAACGACATTACCATCAAGAACCGTTATCCTTTACCCCTGATTACTGAGCTCTTTGACAGAGTTAGCGGAGCTACCATCTTTACAAAGCTGGACTTGAGAGGTGCGTACAATCTCATCCGGATCCGTGAGGGTGACGAGTGGAAGACCGCCTTTAACACCCGTGACGGACATTATGAGTACCTCGTCATGCCCTTCGGATTGAGCAATGCTCCAGCTGTCTTCCAGCATTTTGTTAATGAGATCTTCAGAGACATTCTATACCGTCATGTCGTGGTCTATCTAGACGATATCCTCATTTTTGCCAACGATTTAGAGGAACATCGTTTTTGGGTTAAAGAGGTTCTGTCCCGTCTCCGTGACAATCATCTCTATTGTAAATTAGAGAAATGCGTCTTTGAAGTCAAGTCCATTCCGTTTCGAGGGTACATTGTGTCCGGTTCCGGACTAGAGATGGATCCTGAGAAACTACAAGCAATCCAAAATTGGCCGGTACCCTTAACCCTCAAAGGGGTCCAGAGGTTCTTGGGGTTCGCCAACTATTACCGAAAGTTTATACGAGACTTTTCCACCATTGTGGCGCCTATTACTGCTTTCACTAAGAAGGGTGCTAACCCGTCCAAGTGGTCTGAAGAAGCCATGCAAGCATTTCATCTTTTAAAACAAAGGTTCATCTCTGCGCCTGTTCTGAAACAGCCTGACATCGACTCTCCTTTCATCTTAGAGGTGGATGCCTCCTCCGTTGGAGTAGGAGCGGTGTTATCTCAGAGGGCTAAAGATGGCCATTTACACCCCTGCAGTTTCTTCTCCCGGAAGTTCTCCCCAGCTGAGCGCAACTATGCCATTGGCGACCAGGAGTTGCTAGCCATCAAGCTCGCTCTAGAAGAGTGGAGGTATCTGTTGGAGGGAGCTTCTCATTCAAACACCATACTTACAGACCACAAGAACCTTTTATATCTGAAAGGCGCACAATGTCTCAACCCTCGTCAGGCCAGATGGGCACTTTTCTTTTCCAGGTTCGACTTTAAACTCCAGTTCTGTCCGGGCTCTCAGAATCGCAAGGCCGATGCCCTTTCCCGCTCATGGGAGCAAGAAAATGAGTCAGAGTCTTCAGACAAGCATCCTATTATAAATCCGTTGGCATTCTCCACGGTAGGGATGGACTCTACGCCCCCATCAGGGAAAAGTTTTGTGAAACCGATGCTAAGGAAGAAGCTCATGCATTGGGCCCATGCATCCCGTTTTGCCGGACATACAGGTATCCAAAAAACCCTGGAGTTTATCTCTAGGTCCTATTGGTGGCCAACTCTGAAAAAGGATGTCTTGGAGTTTATTGCATCTTGCCCAAAGTGTGCTCAACATAAGGTATCCCGCCAGTCGCCTGCGGGGCAACTGGTTCCACTATCTGTTCCCCGTCGACCTTGGACCCATTTGTCGATGGATTTTATTACAGATTTACCCATGTGCAACAAGTTCAATACCATCTGGGTGGTAGTTGACCGGTTCACCAAGATGGCACACTTCATTCCTCTCACCGGTCTTCCGTCAGCTTCCAAGTTGGCTCAAGTATTCATACAAGAGATCTTCCGACTCCACGGTCTTCCTGAAGAAATTATCTCAGATCGAGGAGATCAATTCACAGCCAAATTCTGGCGAAGTTTATGTCAAGTCCTCCAAGTCAAGCTAAAGTTTTCCACGGCTTACCATCCTCAGACCAATGGTCAAACCGAGAGGGTGAATCAGGACTTGGAGGCCTTCCTCCGCATCTATGTGTCCTCCTCTCAAGATGACTGGGTTCAATTACTTCCCTGGGCCGAGTTCTGTCATAACAACCAGTATCATTCTTCATCTGCTTCAACACCATTCTTCACTAACTTTGGATTCCACCCTAAAGTCCCTGAGTTCCAACCGCTTCCAGCAACTTCTGTTCCCGCAGTGGATATCACCTTGCATCAGTTTGCCAATATCTGGAAGAGCGTACGATCAGCTCTGCTCAAGGCATCGTTCAGGTACAAGAAGTTTGCAGATAAGAAGCGTCGAGCAGTTCCTGCTCTCAAGGTGGGTGATCGGGTATGGTTATCCACGAAGAATTTGAGGTTAAGAGTTCCCAGTATGAAGTTTGCACCTCGCTATATCGGTCCTTTCAAGATTGAACAAGTCATCAATCCTGTTGCTTACAGACTCCAGTTGCCTCCCTTCTTAAAAATACCCAGGACATTCCATGTTTCCCTGTTGAAACCGCTGATCTTGAATCGGTTTCATTCCTCACTTCCTCCAACTCCGAAAGTCCAAACTCAACGAGGCGTTGAGTATGAAGTAGCCAAGATCCTGGACTCACGTCACCGTTACGGTCAACTACAATATCTTATTGACTGGAAGGGTTATGGCCCTGAGGAACGTTCATGGACCTATGCTTCTGATGTCCATGCTCCTGCCTTGGTCCGGAGATTCCATTCCAAGTTTCCTCAAAAGCCAAAGAAGTGTCCTGGGGCCACTCCTAAAGGGGGGGGGGGTGCTGTCACGATCCGGGTATCTGGACGCCATTTCTTACCCATCAGATGCCTCCTAAGGCTGGCTCAGCGCTCCAGGACCGGATCCCATCTGTTATCCTGATGTTTACATTCCTGTATCCTCTCCTGTCACTCTGAGACGCGGTCACAGTAAACGCCATATTACACCTGGCATGGCGTCTCCCGCGGCCTCCGCCGCCGTCCCTGAGCTTCTGCATGCAGAGTGTCTGAGTGGCGATTACGTCAGCCGCGGCCTCCGCTGTGTCCGCGTGGTTGGATGTGCACCTGTCAGCTTGGCGCCTCCTGTCTCCGGTGGCCGGCGCCGCCATTACTGTTTTCATTACCACATGGATTACAAACCAAACTTCCCTCCAAGTGTCTGCATGGGCGCAGCCATCTTGGATTTTGTCAGCTGATCATTTCCACCAATCTGTTCTCAGTATTGATAATCTGCATAATTGCCTAGCCAATCCCTTCCTTGCTGCAGGTATAAATACACTGTGCCTGAGCAAGGAAGGCGTCAGTGCTTTGGTTGTCAAACCTAGTTCCTGTTTGTCTCTCTCCTGTGATTGTCTTCCAGGTTCCAGCTCCTGTTTCAAGACTTCCACCATAGAGACCCGCACCAGCATTCCACCTGCGGTGTAGCCTGACTCTCCGATCCATTGTGGATTCATCTGTTTCCAGCTACAACATTACCTGCTTCCAGCCCAGCTTCCAGCAGAGTACAGCTTCTCTTAAAGGGCCGGTGTCCTTTCTACAGTTTACCACTCTCCACCGGTATTATTATTTCTCCGCTCTCAAGTTCTACATTTCATTCATATTGCATCGCTCTCAAGCTTCATTTATTATTTAACTGGTTCCAGCCAGTATCCACTCCGTGTCAACATCTGTCTGGTTCCAACCAGAACCCACAGCAGCTATTTTATGTACAGCAGTCCAGCTTTCCCTGGAACACCAGCTGGTACGATCCTGGGCTTTCTTCATTGCTACAGTCGGGCCTGGTAAGGACTTTCCAACTCGCAGATAATAAGAACTGTCTCATACTACCAGAGCTCTGTGGACCCTGCCACCCTGTAGTATCCAGGAACTGTATTATTTCTCTGCTGATTTTATGTTTCTTTTACTGCTACTGTGATGCATGGAGTTTGTCATAAATAAACATCATTGACTTTTATTCAAGTTGTCGTGGTCACGCCTTCGGGCGGTTATTCTTCATGTTACTTACATGTCCAGGGGTCTGATACAACCTCCCAGGTTCCGGTACATCTCAGCCCCTACAACTGAGGCTGCCTCCCGACAGCTCAGGCCCTCAGTTGTGACATCTACATTGTATACCTGTGGTGCATTTTTTTAGACTAGTTTAGCAGTTTGCTGACAGTGTCCACCAGTATACTATATATAGCAGTACGGTAGGCCACTGCTGTACCTACCTCTGTGTCGTCACTCGTCATCCATTAAGTATACTATCCATCTACATTGTATACCTGTGGTGCATTTTTTTAGACTAGTTTAGCAGTTTGCTGACAGTGTCCACCAGTATACTATATATAGCAGTACGGTAGGCCACTGCTGTACCTACCTCTGTGTCATCACTCGTCATCCATTAAGTATACTATCCATCTACATTGTATACCTGTGGTGCATTTTTTTAGACTAGTTTAGCAGTTTGCTGACAGTGTCCACCAGTATACTATATATAGCAGTACGGTAGGCCACTGCTGTGTACCTACCTCTGTGTGGTCACTCGTCATCCATTAAGTATACTATTCATCTACATTCTATACCTGTGGTGCATTTTAGTTTTGCAGTTTGCTGACAGTGTCCACCAGTATACTATATATAGCAGTACGATAGGTCACTGCTGTGTACCTACCTCTGTGTCGTCACTCGTCATCCATTAAGTATACTATCCATCTACATTCTATACCTGTGGTGCATTTTAGACAGTTTTGCAGTTTGCTGACAGTGTCCACCAGTATACTATATATATACTTATAGCAGTACGGTAGGCCACTGCTGTACCTACCTCTGTGTCGTCACTCGTCATCCATTAAGTATACTATCCATCTACATTCTATACCTGTGGTGCATTTTAGACAGTTTTGCAGTTTGCTGACAGTGTCCACCAGTATACTATATATAGCAGTACGGTAGGCCACTGCTGTGTACCTACCTCTGTGTCGTCACTCGTCATCCATTAAGTATACTATCCATCTACATTCTATACCTGTGGTGCATTTTTTTAGACTAGTTTAGCAGTTTGCTGACAGTGTCCACCAGTATACTATATATAGCAGTACGGTAGGCCACTGCTGTGTACCTACCTCTGTGTCGTCACTCGTCATCCATTAAGTATACTATCCATCTACATTCTATACCTGTGGTGCATTTTAGACAGTTTTGCAGTTTGCTGACAGTGTCCACCAGTATACTATATATAGCAGTACGGTAGGCCACTGCTGTGTACCTACCTCTGTGTCGTCACTCGTCATCCATTAAGTATACTATCCATCTACATTCTATACCTGTGGTGCATTTTAGTTTTGCAGTTTGCTGACAGTGTCCACCAGTATACTATATATAGCAGTACGGTAGGTCACTGCTGTGTACCTACCTCTGTGTCGTCACTCGTCATCCATTAAGTATACTATCCATCTACATTCTATACCTGTGGTGCATTTTAGACAGTTTTGCAGTTTGCTGACAGTGTCCACCAGTATACTATATATATACTTATAGCAGTACGGTAGGCCACTGCTGTACCTACCTCTGTGTCGTCACTCGTCATCCATTAAGTATACTATCCATCTACATTCTATACCTATGGTGCATTTTAGACAGTTTTGCAGTTTGCTGACAGTGTCCACCAGTATACTATCTATAGCAGTACGGTAGGCCACTGCTGTGTACCTACCTCTGTGTCGTCACTTGTCATCCATTAAGTATACTATCCATCTACATTCTATACCTGTGGTGCATTTTAGTTTTGCAGTTTTCTGACAGTGTCCACCAGTATACTATATATAGCAGTACCGTAGGTCACTGCTGTACCTACCTCTGTGTAGTCACTCGTCATCCATTAAGTATACTATCCATCTACATTGTATACCTGTGGTGCATTTTTTTAGACTAGTTTAGCAGTTTGCTGACAGTGTCCACCAGTATACTATATATAGCAGTACGGTAGGCCACTGCTGTGTACCTACCTCTGTGTCGTCACTCGTCATCCATTAAGTATACTATCCATCTACATTCTATACCTGTGGTGCATTTTAGACAGTTTTGCAGTTTGCTGACAGTGTCCACTAGTATACTATATATAGCAGTACGGTAGGCCACTGCTGTGTACCTACCTCTGTGTCGTCACTTGTCATCCATTAAGTATACTATCCATCTACATTCTATACCTGTGGTGCATTTTAGACAGTTTTGCAGTTTGCTGACAGTGTCCACCAGTATACTATATATAGCAGTACGGTAGGCCACTGCTGTGTACCTACCTCTGTGTCGTCACTCGTCATCCATTAAGTATACTATCCATCTACATTCTATACCTGTGGTGCATTTTAGTTTTGCAGTTTGCTGACAGTGTCCACCAGTATACTATATATAGCAGTACGGTAGGCCACTGCTGTACCTACCTTTGTGTCGTCACTCGTCATCCATTAAGTATACTATCCATCTACATTGTATACCTGTGGTGCATTTTTTTTAGACTAGTTTAGCAGTTTGCTGACAGTGTCCACCAGTATACTATATATAGTCGTACGGTAGGCCACTGCTGTACCTACCTCTGTGTCGTCACTCGTCATCCATTAAGTATACTATCCATCTACATTCTATACCTGTGGTGCATTTTAGTTTTGCAGTTTGCTGACAGTGTCCACCAGTATACTATATATAGCAGTACGGTAGGCCACTGCTGTGTACCTACCTCTGTGTCGTCACTCGTCATCCATTAAGTATACTATCCATCTACATTCTATACCTGTGGTGCATTTTAGACAGTTTTGCAGTTTGCTGACAGTGTCCACCAGTATACTATATATATACTTATAGCAGTACGGTAGGCCACTGCTGTACCTTCCTGTGTCGTCACTCGTCATCAATTAAGTATACTATCCATCTACATTCTATACCTGTGGTGCATTTTAGACAGTTTTGCAGTTTGCTGACAGTGTCCATCAGTATACTATATATAGCAGTACGGTAGGCCACTGCTGTGTACCTACCTCTGTGTCGTCACTCGTCATCCATTAAGTATACTATCCATCTACATTCTATACCTATGGTGCATTTTAGTTTTGCAGTTTGCTGACAGTGTCCACCAGTATACTATATATAGCAGTACGGTAGGCCACTGCTGTACCTACCTCTGTGTCGTCACTCGTCATCCATTAAGTATACTATCCATCTACATTTTATACCTGTGGTGCATTTTTTTAGACTAGTTTAGCAGTTTGCTGACAGTGTCCACCAGTATACTATTTATAGCAGTACGGTAGGCCACTGCTGTGTACCTACCTCTGTGTCGTCACTCGTCATCCATTAAGTATACTATCCATCTACATTCTATACCTGTGGTGCATTTTAGACAGTTTTGCAGTTTGCTGACAGTGTCCACCAGTATACTATATATAGCAGTACGGTAGGCCACTGCTGTGTACCTACCTCTGTGTCGTCACTCGTCTTCCATTAAGTATACTATCCATCTACATTCTATACCTGTGGTGCATTTTAGACAGTTTTGCAGTTTGCTGACAGTGTCCACCAGTATACTATATATAACAGTACGGTAGGCCACTGCTGTGTACCTACCTCTGTGTCGTCACTCGTCATCCATTAAGTATCCTATCCATCTACATTCTATACCTGTGGTGCATTTTAGACAGTTTTGCAGTTTGCTGACAGTGTCCACCAGTATACTATATATAGCAGTACGGTAGGCCACTGCTGTGTACCTACCTCTGTGTCGTCACTCGTCACCCATTAAGTATACTATCCATCTACATTCTATACCTGTGGTGAATTTTAGACAGTTTTGCAGTTTGCTGAAGGTGTCCACCAGTATACTATATATAGCAGTACGGTAGGCCACTGCTGTGTACCTACCTCTGTGTCGTCACTCGTCATCCATTAAGTATACTATCCATCTACATTCTATACCTGTGGTGCATTTTAGACAGTTTTGCAGTTTGCTGACAGTGTCCACCAGTATACTATATATAGCAGTACGGTAGGCCACTGCTGTGTACCTACCTCTGTGTCGTCACTCGTCATCCATTAAGTATACTATCCATCTACATTCTATACCTGTGGTGCATTTTAGACAGCTTTGCAGTTTGCTGACAGTGTCCACCAGTATACTATATATAGCAGTACGTTAGGCCACTGCTGTGTACCTACCTCTGTGTCGTCACTCATCATCCATTAAGTATACTATCCATCTACATTCTATACCTGTGGTTCATTTTAGACAGTTTTGCAGTTTGCTGACAGTGTCCACCAGTATACTATATATAGCAGTACGGTAGGCCACTGCTGTGTACCTACCTGTGTCATCACTCGTCATCCATTAAGTATACTATCCATCTACATTCTATACCTGTGGTGCATTTTAGTTTTGCAGTTTGCTGACAGTGTCCACCAGTATACTATATATAGCAGTACGGTAGGCCACTGCTGTACCTACCTCTGTGTCGTCACTCGTCATCCATTAAGTATACTATCCATCTACATTGTATACCTGTGGTGCATTTTTTTAGACTAGTTTAGCAGTTTGCTGACAGTGTCCACAAGTATACTATATATAGTCGTACGGTAGGCCACTGCTGTACCTACCTCTGTGTCGTCACTCGTCATCCATTAAGTATACTATCCATCTACATTCTATACCTGTGGTACATTTTAGTTTTGCAGTTTGCTGACAGTGTCCACCAGTATACTATATATAGCAGTACGGTAGGTCACTGCTGTGTACCTACCTCTGTGTCATCACTCGTCATCCATTAAGTATACTATCCATCTACATTCTATACCTGTGGTGCATTTTAGACAGTTTTGCAGTTTGCTGACAGTGTCCACCGGTATACTATATATAGCAGTACGGTAGGCCACTGCTGTGTACCTACCTCTGTGTCGTCACTTGTCATCCATTAAGTATACTATCCATCTACATTCTATACCTGTGGTGCATTTTAGACAGTTTTGCAGTTTGCTGACAGTGTCCACCAGTACAATTTATATAGCAGTACCGTAGGCCACTGTTGTGTACCTACCTCTGTGTCGTCACTCGTCATCCATTAAGTATACCATCCATCTACATTCTATACCTGTGGTGCATTTTAGACAGTTTTGCAGTTTGCTGACAGTGTCCACCAGTATACTATATATAGCAGTACGGTAGGCCACTGCTGTGTACCTACCTCTGTGTCGTCACTCGTCATCCATTAAGTATACTATCCATCTACATTCTATACCTGTGGTGCATTTTAGACAGTTTTGCAGTTTGCTGACAGTGTCCACTAGTATACTATATATAGCAGTACGGTAGGCCACTGCTGTGTACCTACCTCTGTGTCGTCACTCGTCATCCATTAAGTATACTATCCATCTACATTCTATACCTGTGGTGCATTTTAGACAGTTTTGCAGTTTGCTGACAGTGTCCACCAGTATACTATATATAGCAGTACGGTTGGCCACTGCTGTGTACCTACCTCTGTGTCGTCACTCGTCATCCATTAAGTATACTATCCATCTACATTCTATACCTGTGGTGCATTTTAGACAGTTTTGCAGTTTGCTGACAGTGTCCACCAGTATACTATATATAGCAGTACGGTAGGCCACTGCTGTATACCTACCTCTGTGTCGTCACTCGTCATCCATTAAGTATTCTATCCATCTACATTCTATACCTGTGGTGCATTTTAGTTTTGCAGTTTGCTGACAGTGTCCACCAGTATACTATATATAGCAGTACGGTAGGCCACTGCTGTACCTACCTCTGTGTCGTCACTCGCCATCCATTAAGTATACTATCCATCTACATTGTATACCTGTGGTGCATTTTTTTAGACTAGTTTAGCAGTTTGCTGACAGTGTCCACCAGTATACTATATATAGCAGTACGGTAGGCCACTGCTGTGTACCTACCTCTGTGTCGTCACTCGTCATCCATTAAGTATACTATCCATCTACATTCTATACCTGTGGTGCATTTTAGACAGTTTTGCAGTTTGCTGACAGTGTCCACCATTATACTATATATAGCAGTATGGTAGGCCACTGCTGTGTACCTACCTCTGTGTCGTCACTCATCATCCATTAAGTATACTATCCATCTACATTCTATACCTGTGGTGCATTTTAGTTTTGCAGTTTGCTGACAGTGTCCACCAGTATACTATATATAGCAGTACGGTAGGCCACTGCTGTACCTACCTCTGTGTCGTCACTCGTCATCCATTAAGTATACTATTCATCTACATTGTATACCTGTGGTGCATTTTAGTTTTGCGCAGTAAATATAGTAGTAGGCCATTGCTATTGATACTGGCATATAATTCCACACATTAAAAAATGGAGAACAAAAATGTGGAGGTTAAAGGGAAAGATCAAGATCCACTTCCACCTCGTGCTGAAGCTGCTGCCACTAGTCATGGCCGAGATGATGAAATGCCATCAACGTCGTCTGCCAAGGCCGATGTCCAATGTCATAGTAGAGAGCATGTAAAATCCAAAACACAAAAGATCAGTAAAATGACCCAAAAATCAAAATTAAAAGTTTCTGAGGAGAAGCGTAAACTTGCCAATATGCCATTTACGACACGGAGTGGCAAGGAACGGCTGAGGCCCTGGCCTATGTTCATGGCTAGTGGTTCAGCTTCAAATGAGGATGGAAGCACTCATCCTCTCGCTAGAAAAAAGAAAAGACTTAAGCTGGCAAAAGCACAGCAAAGAACTGTGCGTTCTTCAAAATCACAAATCCCCAAGGAGAGTCCAATTGTGTCGGTTGCGATGCCTGACCTTCCCAACACTGGACGGGAAGAGCTTGCGCCTTCCACCATTTGCACGCCCCCTGCAAGTGCTGGAAGGAGCACCCGCAGTCCAGTTCCTGATAGTCAAATTGAAGATGTCACTGTTGAAGTACACCAGGATGAGGATATGGGTGTTGCTGGCGCTGGGGAGGAAATTGACAAGGAGGATTCTGATGGTGAGGTGGTTTGTTTAAGTCAGGTACCCGGGGAGACACCTGTTGTCCGTGGGAGGAATATGGCCCTTGACATGCCTGGTCAAAATAACAAAAAATCAGCTCTTCGGTGTGGAATTATTTCAACACAAATGCGGACAACAGGTGTCAAGGCGTGTGTTGCCTTTGTCAAGCTGTAATAAGTAGGGGTAAGGACGTTAACCACCTCGGAACATCCTCCCTTATACGTCACCTGCAGCGCATTCATCATAAGTCAGTGACAAGTTCAAAAACTTTGGGTGACAGCGGAAGCAGTCCACTGACCAATAAATCCCTTCCTCTTGTAACCAAGCTCCTGCAAACCACACCACCAACTCCCTCAGTGTCAATTTCCTCCTTACCCAGGAAAGCCAATAGTCCTGCAGGCCATGTCACTGTCAAGTCTGACGAGTCCTCTCCTGCCTGGGATTCCTCTGATGCATCCTTGAGTGTAACGCCTACTGCTGCTGGCGCTGCTGTTGTTGCTGCTGGGAGTCGATCGTCATCCAAGAGGGGAAGTCAGAAGACCACTTGTACTACTTCCAGTAAGCAATTGACTGTCCAACAGTCCTTTGCGAGGAAGATGAAATATCACAGCAGTCATCCTGCTGCAAAGCGGATAACTGAGGCCTTGGCAGCCTGGGCAGTGAGAAACGTGGTTCCGGTATCCATCGTTAATTCAGAGCCAACTAGAGACTTGATTGAGGTACTGTGTCCCCGGTACCAAATACCATCTAGGTTCCATTTCTCTAGGCAGGCGATACCGAAAATGTACACAGACCTCAGAAAAAGACTCACCAGTGTCCTAAAAAATGCAGTTGTACCCAATGTCCACTTAACCACGGACATGTGGACAAGTGGAGCAGGGCAGACTCAGGACTATATGACTGTGACAGCCCACTGGGTAGATGTATTGCCTCCCGCAGCAAGAACAGCAGCGGCGGCACCAGTAGCAGCATCTCGCAAACGCCAACTCGCTTTGTATCACCGCTTTCCAGAATAGGCACACAGCTGAAAACCTCTTACGGCAACTGAGGAAGATCATCGCAGAATGGCTTACCCCAATTGGACTCTCCTGGGGATTTGTGACATCGGACAACGCCAGCAATATTGTGCGTGCATTACATCTGGGCAAATTCCATCACGTCCCATGTTTTGCACATACCTTGAATTTGGTGGTGCAGAATTATTTAAAAAACGACAGGGGCGTGCAAGAGATGCTGTCGGTGGCCCGAAGAATTGCGGGCCACTTTCGGCATTCAGGCACCGCGTACAGAAGACTGGAGCACCACCAAACATTCCTGAACCTGCCCTGCCATCATCTGAAGCAAGAGGTGGTAACGATGTGGAATTCAACCCTCTATATGCTTCAGAGGATGGAGGAGCAGCAAAAGGCCATTCAAGCCTATACATCTGGCCACGATATAGGCAAAGGAGGTGGAATGCAGTGGAGAATGATTTCAACGTTGTGCAAGGTTCTGCAACCCTTTGAACTTGCCACACGTGAAGTCAGTTCAGACACTGCCAGCCTGAGTCAGGTCATTCCCCTCATCAGGCTTTTGCAGAAGAAGCTGGAGACATTGAAGGAGGAGCTAAAACAGAGCGATTCCGCTAGGCATGTGGGACTTGTGGATGGAGCCCTTAATTCGCTTAACCAGGATTCACGGGTGGTCAATCTGTTGAAATCAGAGCACTACATTTTGGCCACCGTGCTCGATCCTAGATTTAAAACCTACGTTGTATCTCTCTTTCCGGCAGACGCAAGTCTGCAGAGGTTCAAAGACCTGCTGGTGAGAAAATTGTCAAGTCAAGCGGAACGTGACCCGTCACCATCTCCTCCTTCACATTCTCCCGCAACTGGGGGTGCGAGGAAAAGGCTAAGAATTCCGAGCCCACCTGCTGGCGGTGATGCAGGGCAGTCTGGAGCGAGTGCTGACATCTGGTCCGGACTGAAGGACCTGCCTATGATTACAGACATATCGTCTACTGTCACTGCATATGATTCTCTCACCATTGAAAGAATGGTGGAGGATTATATGAGTGACCGCATCCAAGTAGGCACGTCAGACAGTCCGTACGTATACTGGCAGGAAAAAGAGGCAATTTGGAGGCCCTTGCAGAAACTGGCTTTATCCTACCTAAGTTGCCCTCCCTCCAGTGTGTACTCCGAAAGAGTGTTTAGTGCAGCCGCTCACCTTGTCAGCAATCGGCGTACGAGGTTACTTCCAGAAAATGTGGAGAAGATGATGTTCATTAAAATGAATTATAATCAATTCCTCCGTGGAGACATTCACCAGCAGCAATTGCCTCCAGAAAGTACACGGGGACCTGAGATGGTGGATTCCAGTGGGGACGAATTAATAATCTGTGAGGAGGGGGATGTACAAAGTGAAAGGGGTGAGGAATCGGAGGATGATGATGAGGTGGACATCTTGCCTCTGTAGAGCCAGTTTGTGCAAGGAGAGATTGATTGCTTCTTTTTTGGTGGGGGCCCAAACCAACCAGTCATTTCAGCCACAGTCGTGTGGCAGACCCTGTCACTGAAATGATGGGTTCGTTAAAGTGTGCATGTCCTGTTTATACAACATAAGGGTGGGTGGGAGGGCCCAAGGACAATTCCATCTTGCACCTCTTTTTTCTTTCATTTTTCTTTGCATCATGTGCTGTTTGGGGACAATTTTTTTGAAGGGCCATCCTGCCTGACACTGCAGTGCCACTCCTAGATGGGCCAGGTGTTTGTGTCGGCCACTTGTGTCGCTTAGCTTAGTCACACAGCCACCTTGGTGCGCCTCTTTTTTTCTTTGCATCATGTGCTGTTTGGGGAGTATTTTTTTGAAGTGCCATCCTGTCTGACACTGCAGTGCCACTCCTAGATGGGCCAGGTGTTTGTGTCGGCCACTTGTGTCGCTTAGCTTAGTCACACAGCCACCTTGGTGCGTCTCTTTTTTCCTTTGCATCATGTGCTGTTTGGGGAGTATTTTTTTGAAGGGCCATCCTGCCTGACACTGCAGTGCCACTCCTAGATGGGCCAGGTGTTTGTGTCGGCCACTTGTGTCGCTTAGCTTAGTCACACAGCCACCTTGGTGCGCCTCTTTTTTTCTTTGCATCATGTGCTGTTTGGGGACAATTTTTTGGAAAGGCCATCCTGTCTTGATTGACACTGCAGTGCCACTCCTAGATGGGCCAGGTGTTTGTGTCGGCCACTTGTGTCGCTTAGCTTATTCACACAGCGACCTTGGTGCTCCTCTTTTTTTCTTTGCATCATGTGCTGTTTGGGGACAATTTTTTGGAAGGGCCATCCTGTCTTGATTGACACTGCAGTGCCACTCCTAGATGGGCCAGGTGTTTGTGTCGGCCACTTGTGTGGCTTAGCTTAATCACACAGCCACCTTGGTGCGCCTCTTTTTTTCTTTGCATCATGTGCTTTTTGGGGAGTATTTTTTTAAAGGGCCATCCTGTCTGACACTGCAGTGCCACTCCTAGATGGGCCAGGTGTTTGTGTCGGTCACTTGTGTCGCTTAGCTTAGTCACACAGCCACCTTGGGGCGCCTCTTTTTTTCTTTGCATCATGTGCTGTTTGGGGAGTATTTTTTTGAAGGGCCATCCTGCCTGACACTGCAGTGCTACTCCTAGATGAGCCAGGTGTTTGTGTCGGCCACTTGTGTCGCTTAGCTTAGCCATCCAGCGACCTCGGTGCAAATTTTAGGACTAAAAATAATATTGTGAGGTGTGAGGTGTTCAGAATAGACTGGAAATGAGTGAAAATTATGGTTATTGAGGTTAATAATACTATGGGATCAAAATGACCCCCAAATTCTATGATTTAAGCTGTTTTTTAGGGTTTTTTTGAAAAAAACACCCGAATCCAAAACACACCCGAATCCGACAAAAAATTTTCGGTGAGGTTTTGCCAAAACGCGTCCGAATCCAAAACACGGCCGCGGAACCGAACCCAAAACCCAAAACGCGAAAAATTTCCGGTGCACATCACTAATATATATATATATATATATATATATATATATATAGGATATTGCAGGATTTTGCAGGATTGGAGCAGCAGCAATAGGTCTGATGGAATCCAGTCCAGGTTTTAGCTGAGTCTGTTGTAAGCCACAGCTCAGCTATTCACTCCAACTTGTCTGCTACCTTTAAAAGTGTGTTTGTTCAGTAGGTCTTTGTTCCTGATACCAACAAGTGGCCAGTCGAAAGGTTGGGGGTCTGGGGTTACGTTAGGAGCCATTTGGAATCTGTACTACTTGTGCCTATTAGAATTTGTAATGTGCTGCTTTTTAAAGACCTGCATGTACTATGTAACTTGCCTGAGGTGGAAATAAAGTGAGTTGGACTGTAAATGTGACAGAACCATGTCTATGTGATTCTGTCACATTTGGCACCCAAACAGGGATCACAATTGCTGAACAGTATCCACAGCAAAGCCCTGAAACTTGAACCGGATCCACCCACAGCAGCAGTGAGAAACATGCTGCATAGCGTCTTGGTGAGTTTGTGAATCATTAAATGACAGTAGATACTACTATATGTGTCTTTTGCAGATTGTGCACAATACAAATTGTTTGCTAATTATTGTGTACAGGGCCAGAGGCCCAGGGCATGGTGTGCAGTGTTAAGGGAAGCCAGACTGAGTAAAGTATGGCTATAGCCTAAGAAACATACAGCTCCACGTATAGCAGAGATTATTGCTTTGGATCATAGTGTACAACACTGGGCCCTGCAGGGTGACCCCCACACATTTGAGGAGTTAGCAGTGGTGATTAAGAGGTACTTGACACTGGGAAAACTGAATAAAGCCAAGCAAGGGTTACAGCCAGTACCTAAGCCCAGAACCCAGGACCCCATTGTTAAACTAAACAACCTGCCTCAGCCATATGTTTTGAGTGCGGTTAACCCTGACATGCACGGCGGACTGCCCAAATCAGGGTGAGCCAATGGATTTCAGTGCAGGGAAAACAACATGACCTGTAGTCTGCATGGCGGCTGGAAGTATTTCCCCAACTGAAGCCACCCTATTTCATCTGATGGTACAGACAGAAGGCCAGGATATCTGGGCCTTGGTTGACACTGGCAGAGAATTGTCTATTATTTCTGCTAACCTGGTTCCTCCCGGGTCTGACCAGGATTTACCCCCAGTAAAGGTGCTGTGTATACACGGGGACATAGAAGAATGCCCACGAGTGCACCTGCTGGTGGTAATTAAAGGAGGACCAGTAAAAATGGTAGCAGCAGTAGCATCCAAGCCTCCTTATCCACAGATCCTGGGCTGGGAATCCCCGCTAATAATACCCCTTTCACACTGACAAATATTTCCTGGGTTATTGCACATGAACGCGCATCAACCCGGGAATTTGCTCAGTGTGAAAGGGTACTTAAAGAATATCCCAGACAGGATAGGAGGGGACTGAATTAGGTTAAGATGTGTTGTTTGGTATCCTGCTGTAGGGTATTTTTAGAGCAATATTCCGGTGTTAGTTTGCAGAAGATCGCACACTCCTGCGAATAGTTATGCGCAGGAGCAGAATATTAATATCAACTGTATTTACTGTACTCCTGATATTCGGCGGGAACCCAGTGGAGAACATCTGCAAGTGCACCTGGACCAGACATCGCCCACCTATTCAAACCGACCTATGACCTCTCCTGTACTGTAAATGACCATCCCAGTGTCCAATAGACAAAGAGATCACAGTTTCCGTTGTGTTAGGTTTTGGACAAATGTATATAAAGCCAGCTGCAGGCCTGGTCGCACACAATCTCTGAAGATCATCTACCTTGATGATTGAGGACCGGACTGGGAAGCGCAGGCGAACAAACGTATGTACCATTGACTGTAGACTTTTTCTCTTATTGTATTGTATTATTCTTGTAAACCCCTGCTAGTAAAATAACCATTGGTGGATTAGACCCCAACATAGTTTTGAAATACAATTGGTGTCGTTTCCCATTTCCTTGCTAAGGTTTAAAGTGTATTTACAGCCACTCGGGCTGCTGCATTGTGCTAACAGCGTGTAGGCCTGTGAGTGCAAACTGTGTAGTTACTACGCCCGTTCGGTGTGGGTACGTAGAGTGTGCACACGGTACGATCTTGTGTACGTAAGGAGCATAAACAGTACAAAGGTGAAAGGTTAAATACAGCGGCAGCAGCGGCTTAAACTTTGGTGAAATAAGGTATAGCTTTCTGTCCTGTAAGATAATCAGCATTCACGCAGCCTCTGATTTGATCCATGAATCCACCGGGATTCAGTTCCTTCTCGCATTAGATATTACCCGTACTGCCAGAGGAACTATAAATTATAGGTACATCCATGCGCTAGCGAACTTGATAGACAATATCACCGAGATGTATGATGACACCTTCAGATATACGGGAAGGTAGTTACAAACCTACAAGAAGGAACTGATCCAGCACAGGATGGTCCTTAATTACGTCACAGCCGTGACCGGTGGGTACTGTGTTACCCTGGCAACTCAATATGGTGTGAAGTGCTGTACACAGGGCCGGACTGGCCATCTGGCACTTCTGGCAAATGCCAGAAGGGCCGATGGCCACTTGGGCCGGTCCAGCGGTCACTGAGACACGCTGCCGCTCAGTCCGGCGGCAGCATGTCTCAGCTGTCAGGAGAGGAGAGGAGAGCAGAGCGCCCGCCAGCGCGGCTGTGTCTGGTGCTGCGGCGGCTTTGTTCAAACCAGCCGCCGGTTCGTGAGCCAATCAGAGCTCGCGGACCGGCAGCCAATCAGAAGCCGCTGGTCCGCGAGCTCTGATTGGCTCACGAACCGGCGGCTGGTTTGAACGAAGCCGCCGCAGCACCAGACACAGCCGCACTGGCGGGCGCTCTGCTCTCCTGATTCACCCCCGTCCCTCACAGCACGGAGGAGCAGCAGCAGCAGTGCAGCAGCGGTAAGCAGCTACAGCAGTGGCTGCTGTGGGGACAATTGTATATCTGGCTCTGTGGGGGAATTGGCTGGCACTGTGGGGCATTTGTATACCTCGCACTGTGGGGGCAATTGTTTACCTGGCACTGTGGGGGCATTTGTATACCTGGCACTGTGGGGGCATTTGTATACCTGGCACTGTGGGGGCAATTGTTTACCTGGCACTGTGGGGGCATTTGTATACCTGGCACTGTGGGGGCATTTGTATACCTGGCACTGTGGGGGCAATTGTTTACCTGGAACTGTGGGGACATTTGTATACCTGGCACTGTGGGGGCATTTGTATACCTGGCACTGTGGGGGCATTTGTATACCTGGCACTGTGGGGGCAATTGTGGATCTGGCACTGCACTATTGGGGGCATATAATGTAAATTTCGGCTCATACTGGGTGCTATAATGTAAATTTCGGCTCATACTGGGTGCTATAATGTAAATTTCGGCTCATACCGGGTGCTATAATGTTAATTTCGGCTCATACTGTGTGGTATAATGTGAAAGAGGCACCAGTACTAGATAGTATAAGGGGTCCTACTATTGTGGTGCATAATGCGTATAAGGGGTGTATGGTGTGATAAACTACACTGAAGGACACCCCCCCTTTTGAGTGGCCACGCCCCCTTTTCTGGAGCGCTTATTTACAAACTTCACATTTACATACCCCCACTTAAAAATTTCCACTTCAACCACAGGTTGTGTGTATTTTAATAGAAAATTATGTACGCTTGTATGTTGTTAGAATATTAATTATATTTGTAAGAGCATAGACTAATAAGTGGGAGAAGTCAGGAATAGTAAGGGGAGGAGTCACAGAGGTGGGCCTGTGTGCTTCAAAAATGCCAGGGCCTATTTTTAGTCCCAGTCCGGCCCTGGCTGTACATATATTACAAACAGCACTGACGACCCCACGGAGATGATCGATCAGAAGATGGACGAGATCTTGCAGTTGCAGTGGGAGTTCAGGAGGAAGCACAATCTTACCTTAGCGACTGTGGGTAATGAACTGACTGGCTGGGTCTCATGGTTGAACCCACGCAAATGGTTCTCAGGGTTAGGAGAGTGGGCACAGAATGTTATTATGAGTGTAGGGAAGTTTCTCCTTTGTATCCTGGGAGTCATCATAATTATTGGCCTGATATCTAGGTGTGTTCGAATTCTAACGCGGCGCAAGCACAGCACAAATTTGATGAGTCTAAGGAACGAGAGCGCTGTTACAGCAGCAGATTTGATTTATGATCCATCCATAGAGACAGTGTTATGATAAGGATTGCAAATTAATTTCATGGCCTGTTTCTTTCACAATTTTTCTCTGTTTCCCCCCCTTACCCAGAAAACATCCAACTGGAAAAGACATCAGCCCTACCCAAATGCTTATGTGAATGTATTTTTATATATATATGTGTCTTATCTGCATCTCTGCAACCCTCAGTTAATGGCACACATAGTCGACAGGTGTTATACACATATAGTAGCACTCACATATGTTCCCCCTCCATGTATCATCAACTAAATGTGCTCACCATTTGTTGGAATAAGAAGCCGAAAAGAGCTCGGTAGTGTTTGTTTGCCCATTTACAGACCCTTAATACGGGATGAGAAGGATTTAATGTATACTTCGCAATACCTCGAAGCTTACTTAGAACATAAACTGCACGATGATTCATACATACATTCTTTTACTATCCCACTAGGCTATACATTTCCCACCTACAACTCTTCCTCGGTCATCCAAACTTGTATATATTGTAAAGGTAATATTTTCTGTTTAGTAGTAGATTGTGGCAGTTATTGATGACTGCCAAAGGGTGGACTGTCGAAGTCGAAAATATTTCAGAACACACATCACGTACAAACTACACACAGATGGCCTCCGTGCGCGTACTTGTTCTGCAATGCGTGCGCATGCTCGCAGGTTGCGTATGATCGCTCCCGCGGTCCTGCGTTTTAGCGTGTGGTATGAGTAATTACGGTAGTATTTGTAATCGCATGGAAAAGCCATAAAAACACATCACATATTTAATTCCCATAGTGCACAATTTTCTCATAGTCTACATGCACCACACCAGCGAGTTACACTTGCTTAAAGGGTATGATAACAAAGGGATTCACCTTTACAGGATAGGAGGGGATAGAATTTGGTTAAGAGGTGGTGTTTGGTATCCTGCTGTAGGATATTTTTAGAGCAATATTCCGGTGTTAGTTTGCAGAAGATCACACGCTCCTGCGATTAGTTATGCGCAGGAGCAGAATATTAATATCAACTTTATTTACTGTACTCCTGATATTCGATGGGAACCCAGTGGAGAACATCTGCAAGTGCACCTGGACCAGACATCGCCCACCTATTCAAACCGACCTATGACCTCTCCTGTACTGTAAATGACCATCCCAGTGTCCAATAGACAAAGAGATCACAGTTTCCGTTGTGTTAGGTTTTGGACAAATGTATAAAAAGCCAGCTTCAGGCCCGGTCACACACAATCTCTGAAGATCATCTACCTTGATGATTGTGGACCGGACTGGGAAGCGCAGGCAAACAAACGTATGTACCATTGACTGTAGCCTTTTTCTCTTATTGTATTGTATTATTCTTGTAACCCCCTGCTAGTAAAATAACCATTGGTGGGTTAGCCCCCAACATAGTTTTGAAATACAATTGGTGTCGTGTCCCATTTTCTTGCTTAGGTTTAAAGTGTATTTACAACCACTTGGGCTGCTGCATTGTGCTAACAACGTGTAGGCCTGTGTGCTCAAAACTGTAGTTACTACGCCCGTTCGGCGTAGCTACGCAGAGTGTGCACACGGTACGATCTTGTGTATGTAAGGAGCGTAAAAAGGTGAAAGGTTAAATACAGCGGCCGCAGCGGCTTGAACTTTGGTGAAATAAGGTATAGCTTTCTGTCCTATAAGATAATCAGCATTCACAATATATATATATATATATATACACAGTAGAGATGAGCGGGTTCGGTTCTCAGAAAACCGAACCCCCCGAACATCCCTTTCCGAGCCCGGATCCGAGTCCGGCTCTGAACTTCCCACCAGACTTGGAAGCCAGAACGAGGCAAAACGTCATCATCCCACTGTCGGATTCTCATGGGTTTTGGATTCCATATAAATAGCCGGGCATCGCAGCCATTTTCACTCTGGACTTGGAGAGTGAGGGAGACAGACCTGTATCTCTCTGTGGGTGGTGGCGTCGGGTGGAGTTAATGTGTGCTCTGTCAGGGTGCTGCAGCAGTCACTGTAGTGTACCTGTGCTGTGTTAGGGGTGCTGTCCTGGCTGTCACTGGTATTTCATCTGCTGTATGGGTGCTGCAGCTGTACATGGGTGTAGCTGTCCTCCTGTATGTTGTCAAATATAGAGGTGCTGCTGTTTAAATAACATTACACTGGCACTGTATGCTGTAAAAATTCAGGGGTGCAGTTGTTAATAATTAAAAGCACACTGCTCCTGTATGCTGTAAAATATAGGGGTGCTGCTGTTAAAATAACATTACACTGGCCCTGTATGCTGTAAAAATTCAAGGGTGCAGTTGTTAAAAATTAAAAGCACACTGCTCCTGTATGTTGTAAAAATATAGGGGTGCTGTTGTTAAAATAACATTACCCTTGCCCTGTATGCTATAAAAATTCAAGGGTGCAGTTGTTAAAAATTAAAAGCACTTTGCTCCTGTATGCTGTAAAATAAAGGGGTTTTGCTGTTGTTAAAATAACATTACACTGGCCCTGTATGCTGTAAAAAATTCAAGGGTGCATTTGTTAAAAATTAAAAGCACACTGCTCCTGTATGCTGTAAAATATAGGGGTACTGCTGTTAAAATAACATTACACTGTCCCTGTATTCAGTAAAAATTCAAGGGTACGGTTGTTAAAAAATTAAAGCACACTGGTCCTCCTGTATGCTGTAAAAATATAGGTGTGCCGCTGTTAAAATAACATTACACTGGCCCTATATGCTGTAACAATTCAGAGGTGCAGTTGTTAAAAATGAAAATCCACACTGCTTCTGTATGCTGTAAAAAATATAGGGGTGCTGCTGTTAAATAACATTACACTGGCCCTGCATGCTGTAAAAATTCAGGGGTGCAGTGAAAATAAATGTACACTGGCCCTGTCTTGTATGCTGTAATAATTCTAGGGTGCAGTGAAAATTAATGTATTCTCGCCCTGTCTTGTATGCTGTAAAAATTCAGGAGTGCAGTGAAAATAAATGAACACTGGCCCTGTAAGCTGTAAAAATTCAGGGGTGCTGTCAAAATAAAAGTACACTGGTCCTGTATTCTGTAAAAATGCAGGGGTGCAGTGAAAATAAATGTACACTGGCCTTTACTTGTATGCTGTAAAATTACAGGGGTGTTATGAAAATACAGGGGTGCTGGCACTGTCCGCATTTGCGATGTCCAGGTCTGACCTTCACAAAACTGTATGGAAAGAGGAGGCTCCTACCACCATTTGCACGCCCTCTGCAAGTGCTGGGAGGAGCAATACCAGTACAGTTGCTAATATTGAGATTGAGGATGTCACTGTAGAAGTACACCAGGATGAGGAGGATATAGGTGTAGCTGGCACTGCGGAGGAAGTTGATGATGAGGATTCTGATGGTGATGTGGTTTGTTTGAATAAGGCACCAGTGGAGACAGTTGTTGGCAAAATACCAAAAAAGCCACCACTTCGGTGTGGAATTATTTCTCCACAAATCCGGACAACAGGTGTCAAGCCATGTGTTGCCTTTGTCAATCCATAATAAGTAGGGGTAAGGACGTTAACAACCTAGGAACATCCTACCTTATACGTCACCTGCAGCGCATTCATCATAAGTCATTGTCAAGTTCAGCAACTTTGGGTAATAGTGTAAGCAGTCCACTGACACCTAAATGATATGGTTTGTTTGTTTGAATAGTATTTCTCTGTGAGGATGAGGATGTGAATACTGAAGGGGGGGGGGGGAGAATCTGAAGATGAGGACGACATCTTGCCACTGTAGAGCCAGTTTGTGGAAGGATAAAGTAATTGCTTCTTTTTTAGTGGGGGCCCAAATAAAGCAATCATTTCAGCCATAGTCATGTGGCAGACCCTGTCGCTGAAATGATTGGTTTATTAAAGTGTGCATGTCTTGTTTATACAACATAAGGGTGGGTAGGAGGGCACAAGGACAATTCCATCTTGCACATCTTTTCTTTGCCACATCATCCAGGGGTGCTTCCCTATATGGGGTGCTGTCCCTCTGCCCTATCAGTCCAGGGGTGCTGCCTCACTGCTGATTAAGTCCAGGGGTGCTGTTGCCTGTCTGCTCTGCTGTGTAATTCTCCAGGGGTGCTGCCTATGCTGTATAAGTCCAGGGGTGCTGCCGTATAATTCCAGGGGTGCTGATGTACTTGATCCTTTGTTTTAAATGAAACCTAGAGCAGATATGAAACAAGCTTCAACATCACAAACAGATTTGTGAAAACTAGCCACAAAGGTGGAAATGGAAATTGACGAAGTGTTTTTAAATAAAGTGGGGAGAGACCACATTTGTGGCCAAAGTCAGTATATAGCATTTAAAATATTGACATTTTTTAATCTGGGAGGAATATGATTTACAGTCGGTAACTAAACATAAAACATTATTTCAATTAGGACATTATAATGAACTCGTCTTAACACAGATTACTGTCACAACTGAGGGCCTGAGCTGACGGGAGGCAGCCTCAGTTGTAGGGGCTGAGATGTACCGGAACCTGGGAGGTTGTATCAGACCCCTGGACATGTAAGTAACATGAAGAAGAACCGCCCGAAGGCGTGACCACGACAACTTGAATAAAAGTCAATGATGTTTATTTATGACAAACTCCATGCATCACAGTAGCAGTAAAAGAAACATAAAATCAGCAGAGAAATAATACAGTTCCTGGGTACTACAGGGGCAGGGTCCACAGAGCTCTGGTAGTATGAGACAGTTCTTATTATCTGCGAGTTGGAAAGTCCTTACCAGGCCTGACTGTAGCAATGAAGAAAGCCCAGGATCGTATCAGCTGGTGTTCCAGGGAAAGCTGGACTGCTGTAAATAAAATAGCTGCTGTGGGTTCTGGTTGGAACCAGACAGATGTTGGCACGGAGTGGATACTGGCTGGAACCAGTTAAATAATAAATGAAGCTTGAGAGCGATGCAATATGAATGAAATGTAGAGTTTGAGAGCGGAGAAATAATAATACCGGTGGAGTGTGGTAAACTGTAGAAAGGACACCGGCCCTTTAAGAGAAGCTGTACTCTGCTGGAAGCTGGGCTGGAAGCAGGTAATGTTGTAGCTGGAAACAGATGAATCCACAATGGATCGGAGAGTCAGGCTACACCGCAGGTGGAATGCTGGTGCGGGTCTCTATGGTGGAAGTCTTGAGACAGGAGCTGGAACCTGGAAGACAATCACAGGAGAGAGACAAACAGGAACTAGGTTTGACAACCAAAACACTGACGCCTTCCTTGCTCAGGCACAGTGTATTTATACCTGCAGCAAGGAAGGGATTGGCTAGGCAATTATGCAGATTATCAATACTGAGAACAGATTGGTGGAAATGATCAGCTGACAGAATCCAAGATGGCTGCGCCCATGCAGACACTTGGAGGGAAGTTTGGTTTGTAATCCATGTGGTAATGAAAACAGTAATGGCGGCGCCGGCCACCGGAGACAGGAGGCGCCAAGCTGACAGGTGCACATCCAACCACGCGGACACAGCGGAGGCCGCGGCTGAGGTAATCGCCACTCAGACACTCTGCATGCAGAAGCTCAGGGACGGCGGCGGAGACGCCATGCCAGGTGTAATATGGCGTTTACTGTGACAGCGTCTCAGAGTGACAGGAGAGGATACAGGAATGTAAACATCAGGATAACAGATGGGATCCGGTCCTGGAGCGCTGAGCCAGCCTTAGGAGGCATCTGATGGGTAAGAAATGGCGTCCAGATACCCGGATCGTGACAACACCCCCCCCTTTAGGAGTGGCCCCAGGACACTTCTTTGGCTTTTGAGGAAACTTGGAATGGAATCTCCGGACCAAGGCAGGAGCATGGACATCAGAAGCATTGGTCCATGAACGTTCCTCAGGGCTATAACCCTTCCAGTCAATAAGATATTGTAGTTGACCGTAACGGTGACGTGAGTCCAGGATCTTGGCTACTTCATACTCAACGCCTCGTTGAGTTTGGACTTTCGGAGTTGGAGGAAGTGAGGAATGAAACCGATTCAAGATCAGCGGTTTCAACAGGGAAATATGGAATGTCCTGGGTATTTTTAAGAAGGGAGGCAACTGAAGTCTGTAAGCAACCGGATTGATGACTTGTTCAATCTTGAAAGGACCGATATAGCGAGGTGCAAACTTCATACTGGGAACTCTTAACCTCAAATTCTTCGTGGATAACCATACCCGATCACCCACCTTGAGAGCAGGAACTGCTCGACGCTTCTTATCCGCAAACTTCTTGTACCTGAACGATGCCTTGAGCAGAGCTGATCGTACGCTCTTCCAGATATTGGCAAACTGATGCAAGGTGATATCCACTGCGGGAACAGAAGTTGCTGGAAGCGGTTGGAACTCAGGGACTTTAGGGTGGAATCCAAAGTTAGTGAAGAATGGTGTTGAAGCAGATGAAGAATGATACTGGTTGTTATGACAGAACTCGGCCCAGGGAAGTAATTGAACCCAGTCATCTTGAGAGGAGGACACATAGATGCGGAGGAAGGCCTCCAAGTCCTGATTCACCCTCTCGGTTTGACCATTGGTCTGAGGATGGTAAGCCGTGGAAAACTTTAGCTTGACTTGAAGGACTTGACATAAACTTCGCCAGAATTTGGCTGTGAATTGAACTCCTCGATCTGAGATAATTTCTTCAGGAAGACCGTGGAGTCGGAAGATCTCTTGTATGAATACTTGAGCCAACTTGGAAGCTGACGGAAGACCGGTGAGAGGAATGAAGTGTGCCATCTTGGTGAACCGGTCAACTACCACCCAGATGGTATTGAACTTGTTGCACATGGGTAAATCTGTAATAAAATCCATCGACAAATGGGTCCAAGGTCGACGGGGAACAGATAGTGGAACCAGTTGCCCCGCAGGCGACTGGCGGGATACCTTATGTTGAGCACACTTTGGGCAAGATGCAATAAACTCCAAGACGTCCTTTTTCAGAGTTGGCCACCAATAGGACCTAGAGATAAACTCCAGGGTTTTTTGGATACCTGTATGTCCGGCAAAACGGGAAGCATGGGCCCAATGCATGAGCTTCTTCCTTAGCATCGGTTTCACAAAACTTTTCCCTGATGGGGGCGTAGAGTCCATCCCTACCGTGGAGAATGCCAACGGATTTATAATAGGATGCTTGTCTGAAGACTCTGACTCATTTTCTTGCTCCCATGAGCGGGAAAGGGCATCGGCCTTGCGATTCTGAGAGCCCGGACAGAACTGGAGTTTAAAGTCGAACCTGGAAAAGAAAAGTGCCCATCTGGCCTGACGAGGGTTGAGACATTGTGCGCCTTTCAGATATAAAAGGTTCTTGTGGTCTGTAAGTATGGTGATTGAATGAGAAGCTCCCTCCAACAGATACCTCCACTCTTCTAGAGCGAGCTTGATGGCTAGCAACTCCTAGTCGCCAATGGCATAGTTGCGCTCAGCTGGGGAGAACTTCCGGGAGAAGAAACTGCAAGGGTGTAAATGGCCATCTTTAGCCCTCTGAGATAACACCGCTCCTACTCCAACGGAGGAGGCATCCACCTCTAAGATGAAAGGAGAGTCAATGTCAGGCTGTTTCAGAACAGGCGCAGAGATGAACCTTTGTTTTAAAAGATGAAATGCTTGCATGGCTTCTTCAGACCACTTGGACGGGTTAGCACCCTTCTTAGTGAAAGCAGTAATAGGCGCCACAATGGTGGAAAAGTCTCGTATAAACTTTCGGTAATAGTTGGCGAACCCCAAGAACCTCTGGACCCCTTTGAGGGTTAAGGGTATCGGCCAATTTTGGATTGCTTGTAGTTTCTCAGGATCCATCTCTAGTCCGGAACCGGACACAATGTACCCTAGAAACGGAATGGACTTGACTTCAAAGACGCATTTCTCTAATTTGCAATAGAGATGATTGACACGGAGACGGGACAGAACCTCTTTAACCCAAAAACGATGTTCCTCTAAATCGTTGGCAAAAATGAGGATATCGTCTAGATAGACCACGACATGACGGTATAGAATGTCTCTGAAGATCTCATTGACAAAATGCTGGAAGACAGCTGGAACATTGCTCAATCCGAAGGGCATGACGAGGTACTCATAATGTCCGTCACGGGTGTTAAAGGCGGTCTTCCACTCGTCACCCTCACGGATCCGGATGAGATTGTATGCACCTCTCAAGTCCAGCTTTGTAAAGATGGTAGCTCCGCTAACTCTGTCAAAGAGCTCAGTAATCAGGGGTAAAGGATAACGGTTCTTGATGGTAATATCGTTCAAACCTCTGTAGTCGATGCACGGCCGCAGACCACCATCTTTCTTTTTTACAAAAAAGAAGCCTGCGCCGGCTGGGGAAGAAGAAGGTCGAATGAACCCCTTTGCTAGGTTCTCTTTAATGTATTCCTCCATAGAATGCGTCTCAGGCAGAGACAACGGATAAGTTCGGCCTCGAGGTGGAACCTTCCCTGGAACGAGATCAATCGGGCAGTCCCATTCTCTATGAGGAGGAAGGATATCAGCAGAAGCTTTACTGAACACATCCGTGAAATCTTGATATGGAGGAGGTGGAACATCAGACGACCTGGGGGAGGAAGAACAGACAGGCAATACTTTAAACAAACATGTCTCAGCACAGGAGGAACCCCATGCCAGGATTTGCGTAGTCGTCCAATCAATTGTAGGATTGTGAAGACGGAGCCATGGAAGGCCCAGGACCACAGGATGTGTGGCTCTTGGAATCACTAAAAAAGAAATAAGTTCGGAATGAAGAACTCCCACTCTCAGACGAACTGGTAGAGTCCTTAAAGAAATAACTGCATCAAAAATTTTGCTGCCATCCACGGCAGTTAAAGAAATGGACGAAGGAAGTCTCTCGGTGGGTAGGGACCACCGTTTAACATAGGCTTCGGTAATAAAGTTCCCAGCTGCTCCGGAATCAAGGAGGGCAATGACGTTCCGATAACGTTGAGCAACTTGAAGCGAGACTGGGAGATTACAATCTTGAGGAGATGGAGAGGAGATCATTACTCCTAGCCGGCCCTCTCCTTGGCGAGCTAGGATTTGGAGTTTCCCGGACGTTTGGGACAGGCATTAATGGTGTGAGACGGAGCTGCACAATAAAGACAGAGAGACTCGGAGAGACGTCTTCGGCGCTCAGCAGGTGTTAAACGGGAACGACCAATTTGCATGGGCTCATCTTTAGTTGGTGACAGTTGGCGAGGAGGAGGAGCAGAAGATTTTGGAGCAGATGATCTTCCACGCTCAGTTGCTCTCTCTCTGAAACGTAAATCAACTTTCGTGCAGAGTGAGATTAGCTCATCTAACTTAGAGGGTAAGTCTCTGGTAGCTAACTCATCTTTAATACGCTCAGATAAGCCATGCCAGAATGCAGCATACAGGGCCTCGTCGTTCCATGCCAGTTCGGATGCCAGGATCTGGAACTGTATCAGATATTGTCCTACAGTACGTGACCCCTGGCGTAAACGGAGAATCTCGGATGAAGCTGAGGTTACCCGGCCTGGCTCGTCGAAGATGCGCCTGAATGTTGACACGAAGGCAGTGTAGGAAGATAGCAGGGTGTCGGACCTCTCCCATAACGGTGATGCCCAATCAAGGGCTGAGCCACTGAGAAGAGAAATAATGTAGGCAATTTTTGTACGGTCACTGGGAAAATTGCCAGGTTGTAGCTCAAACTGAATCTCACACTGGTTGAGAAATCCCCTGCAGAATCTTGGAGATCCGTCAAATTTTGCTGGCGTTGGAAGATGAAGACGTGGAGCAGAAATGGGTAAGGTGGGTGGGGTTATAGCTGGAGTCACTGTGGTTGACGCACCAGACGCGCCTGATCCACGGAGAGTTGTCTGAATCCCATCCAGCCGAGTAGAGAAATCCTGGAGACAGCGGATGATGTGGCCCTGTGCAGCCTCCTGATGTTCTAGTCGGGCTGCCAGTTCTTGCATCGGCCTGGCCGCTTGATCCTGGTCTCCGGCTGGATTCATTAGGTCAGTGCTTACTGTCACAACTGAGGGCCTGAGCTGACGGGAGGCAGCCTCAGTTGTAGGGGCTGAGATGTACCGGAACCTGGGAGGTTGTATCAGACCCCTGGACATGTAAGTAACATGAAGAAGAACCGCCCGAAGGCGTGACCACGACAACTTGAATAAAAGTCAATGATGTTTATTTATGACAAACTCCATGCATCACAGTAGCAGTAAAAGAAACATAAAATCAGCAGAGAAATAATACAGTTCCTGGGTACTACAGGGGCAGGGTCCACAGAGCTCTGGTAGTATGAGACAGTTCTTATTATCTGCGAGTTGGAAAGTCCTTACCAGGCCTGACTGTAGCAATGAAGAAAGCCCAGGATCGTATCAGCTGGTGTTCCAGGGAAAGCTGGACTGCTGTAAATAAAATAGCTGCTGTGGGTTCTGGTTGGAACCAGACAGATGTTGGCACGGAGTGGATACTGGCTGGAACCAGTTAAATAATAAATGAAGCTTGAGAGCGATGCAATATGAATGAAATGTAGAGTTTGAGAGCGGAGAAATAATAATACCGGTGGAGAATGGTAAACTGTAGAAAGGACACCGGCCCTTTAAGAGAAGCTGTACTCTGCTGGAAGCTGGGCTGGAAGCATGTAATGTTGTAGCTGGAAACAGATGAATCCACAATGGATCGGAGAGTCAGGCTACACCGCAGGTGGAATGCTGGTGCGGGTCTCTATGGTGGAAGTCTTGAGACAGGAGCTGGAACCTGGAAGACAATCACAGGAGAGAGACAAACAGGAACTAGGTTTGACAACCAAAGCACTGACGCCTTCCTTGCTCAGGCACAGTGTATTTATACCTGCAGCAAGGAAGGGATTGGCTAGGCAATTATGCAGATTATCAATACTGAGAACAGATTGGTGGAAATGATCAGCTGACAGAATCCAAGATGGCTGCGCCCATGCAGACACTAGGAGGGAAGTTTGGTTTGTAATCCATGTGGTAATGAAATCAGTAATAGCGGCGCCGGCCACCGGAGACAGGAGGCGCCAAGCTGACAGGCGCACATCCAACCACGCGGACACAGCGGAGGCTGCGGCTGACGTAATCGCCACTCAGACACTCTGCATGCAGAAGCTCAGGGACGGCGGCGGAGGCCGCGGGAGACGCCATGCCAGGTGTAATATGGCGTTTACTGTGACAGCGTCTCAGAGTGACAGGAGAGGATACAGGAATGTAAACATCAGGATAACAGATGGGATCCGGTCCTGGAGCGCTGAGCCAGCCTTAGGAGGCATCTGATGGGTAAGAAATGTCGTCCAGATACCCGGATCGTGACAATTACAGGTTGAATCGGATGGGCATTTTGCCTCTTTTCAACCTCTTTAACTATGACTCAGAAGAGACTGAATCATAATCCAGTGCAACTGCCGGAGAGGTAAAAGTGATATTTTCTGCTGGAGCATTAGAGAGAGGTTCTTCTCAATTAT
This sequence comes from Pseudophryne corroboree, assembly GCF_028390025.1. Classification (NCBI taxonomy): domain Eukaryota; kingdom Metazoa; phylum Chordata; class Amphibia; order Anura; family Myobatrachidae; genus Pseudophryne; species Pseudophryne corroboree. Next base: position 234,368,315 of record NC_086449.1, on the reverse strand, counting down.
TTCATGTTAGGGTCTCACTCAAATGAATGTCTCCAATTAGTCAACCTTAATTTTTGATTTATTATTGATGTTACACATTTTGTGATTATGTATTTAGAAGATGTGCATTTGTTGTACAGGAATCTTCTTTTCCAAAGGGCTGCGTGGCGTTATTGTAAGACCTAGCGGTGTTAGAAGAACAGAGTTTCAGTGATCTTCCATTGCATCATCTTTCCATTGCACTCAGCCTGGCAAGAAGCTCCTGTGAGGCACTGAATAAGGGCCCAGTATGGAGTCTCATGGTGGCTTACAGCCAGGAAGATGCCTGGCTTGCCAGGCTGAGGCATTCTGTTGGCACAGAGGTTAGCATTGCTTCCTCCCACGGACCCACTATAGAGTGGTAAGCTCGACTAGAGCAGGGGCTCAATAACAAAAAAATTCACTGCACAGTCCTGTTTAGTACTTTATCGAACCCACCCGAACTCAACTTGCACCATCCGGGGCTGTTGTGTGGGCTCAGGAGAGGTTGCTAAAACATCTAAGGTTCTGCTTTAATTAAAACTAAAATATGAATAAAATAAACAAGACACACAGGCATGCTCACATGCGTGTAACTGGGAGCTTTGAAAAATTAAAATACGCCACAAAATATGTAAATAAAAATGCAATAATAAATGGAGCAAAAGAAACCCACAAGATTTTTACAAAATAAGTCTCCAGACTCCGTGAAGGGGAAAATATCCAGTCTTGATCCTGTGGTATACACCAGTGTATTTATTTGTATCCCAGCATTAAATCCGAGATTATCTTAATCCCTGAACATGGAGAAGGGGGTACAATTTTGGAGGCTTTGGCCCCTAGTTTTTCAGTTTGTCCAGTAATGTGGTAATTAATAATTATATATTTGCTTGGTTCTGTTCCACACCAATGTAGGAGTGGAGGTGAAAGACTGTGTGTTGTTCCTGATTGCGTGTGTCTCTCTAATTTTTAATCACCTTCTCAAAATGTGAAAAGTCATCAAAGAAGGAGGTGGTATGTTTGTAGTTAGCTATGATTCGGAGAACTTGGCAAGCTTTTTCCAGGGGGACCACCTATCCTTGAAATGATGGGTTTATTAAACTGTGCATGTACTGTTTAAACAACATACGGGTGGGTGGGAGGGCCCAAGACAATTTCATCTTGCAACTCTTTTTCTTCTTTGCATAATGTGCTCTTTGGGGCCTAGTTTTTAAAACTGCCATTCTGTCTGCCACTGCAGTTCCACTTCTAGATGGGCCAGGTGTTTGTGCTGCCCACTTATGTCGCTTAGCTTAGTCATCCAGCGACCTCGTTGCACCTCTTTTTTTTTTTTTTTTAGCATTATGTGCTCTTTGTGGCTTAGTTTTTAAAACTGTCATCCTGTCTGCCACTGCAGTGCCACTCCTAGATGGGTCAGGTGTTTATGCCATTCACTTGAGTTGCTTAGATTAATCATCCAGCGACCTTCTGGCCTAAAAACAATATTGTGAGGTGTGAGGTGTTTAGAATAGACTGGAAATCAGTGGAAATGAATGTAATTGAGGTTAATAATACCGTAGGATCAAAAGTACCCCCAAATTCTGTGATTTTAGCTGTTTTTATGTTTCCCCCCAAAAAAATCATCCAGATCCAAAACCAAAACCAAAACTCAAAAGAGCGGTTTTTGCAAAACCAATCCAGATCCAAAACATGAGCAGGGATCCAGATCCAAAACCAAAACACGAAAAGTGTCCACCACACATCTCTAATATACAGTATATAGGATGCTGTTCGATCGGCACTCCAGAGATGAGATTCCTGGGCCTGGGTGCCTTTGCAGTAAAAATATGATACTGTGATGATCAATCCTTGCAAAGTAAATCAATGCACGGCACTCCAGGGCTTATTTCAAAATAGTGCAGTTTGTGCAACGTTTCGGGGAATTAATCGCCCCCCCCCACACACACCTTTTCAATCATATTGCTTGAAAAAGGGGATTAATTCCCTGAAATGTTAAAATAAGCCCTGGAGTGCCATGCGCTTGATCATTACAGTATTATACACAGTATATATATATATATATATATATATATACACTGCTCAAAAAAATAAAGGGAACACTAAAATAACTCAGACACTACTGAGCCTCATTTTGACTTGTTTTAAGGACATTACATCAAAGTTGGATCAGCCTGTAGTGTGTTTTTGCACTTTAATTATGAGGGTGACTCCAAATCCAGACCTCCATGGGTTAATAACTTTGATTTCCATTGATAATTTTTGTGTGATTTTGTTGTCAGCACATTCACATATGTAAAGAACAAAGTATTTAATAAGAATATTTCATTCATTCAGATCTAGGATGTGTTAGTTTAGTGTTCACTTTATTTTTTTGAGCAGTGTATATATATATATATATATATATATATATACACTGCTCAAAAAAATAAAGGGAACACTTAAACAACACAATGTAACTCCAAGTCAATCACACTTCTGTGAAATCAAATTGTCCACTTAGGAAACAACACTGATTGACAATCAATTTCACATGCTGTTGTGCGAATGGAATAGAAAACAGGTGGAAATTATAGGCAATTAGCAAGACACCCCCAATAAAGGAGTTGTTCTGCAGGTGGTGACCACAGACCACTTCTCAGCTCCTATGCTTTCTGGCTGATGTTTTGGTCACTTTTGAAAGCTGGCGGTGCTTTCACTCTAGTGGTAGCATGAGACGAAGTCTACAACCCACACAAGTGGCTCAGGTAGTGCAGCTCATCCAGGATGGCACATCAATGCGAGCTGTGGCAAGAAGGTTTGCTGTGTCTGTCAGCGTAGTGTCCAGAGCATGGAGGCGCTACCAGGAGACAGGCCAGTACATCAGGAGACGTGGAGGAGGCTGTAGGAGGGCAACAACCCAGCAGCAGGACTGCTACCTCCACCTTTGTGCAAGGAGGAACAGGCGGAACACTGCCAGAGCCCTGCAAAATGACCTCCAGCAAGCCACAAATGTGCATGTGTCTACTCAAATGATCAGAAACAGACTCCATGAGGGTGGTATGAGGGCCTGACGTCCACAGGTGGGGTTTGTGTTTACAGCCCAACACCGTGCAGGACGTTTGGCATTTGCCAGAGAACACCAAGATTGGCAAATTCGCCACTGGCGCCCTGTGCTCTTCACAGATGAAAGCAGGTTCTCACTGAGCACATATGACAGACGTGACAGAGTCTGGAGACGCCAAGGAGAACGTTCTGCTGCCTGCAACATCCTCCAGCATGACCGGTTTGGCAGTGGGTCAGTAATGGTGTGGGGTGGCATTTCTTTGGGGGGCCGCACAGCCCTCCATGTGCTCGCCAGAGGTAGTCTGGCTGCAATTAGGTACCGAGATGAGATCCTCAGACCCCTTGTGAGACCATATGCTTGTGCGGTTGGCCCTGGGTTCCTCCTAATGCAAGACAATGCTATACCTCATGTGGCTGGAGTGTGTCAGCAGTTCCTGCAAGACGAAAGCATTGATGCTATGGACTGGCCCGCTCGTTCCCCAGACCTGAATCCAAGTGAGCACATCTGGGATATCATGTCTCGCTCCATCCACCAACGCCACGTTGCACCACAGACTGTCCAGGAGTTGGCGGATGCTTTAGTCCAGGTCTGGGAGACAGAGGCGTAACTAGGGTTTTTGGAGCCCAGGGCAAGATGTAAAATGGCGCCCCCCACCCCGAAAAAAGCACACAAAGAGAAGCATGTGCGCGCGCCAAAATGGGCGTGGCCACGATCCAGAAGGGGTGTGGCCACGACCCAGAAGGGGTGTGGCCACGCTCCAGAAGGGGTGTGGCCACTGAAAATGGCCCACAGTGCCAGTTACATTGCCCCACAGTGCCAGTTACAATGCCCCACAGTGCCAGTTACAATGCCCCACAGTGCCGGATACATGCCCCACAGTGCCAGTTACATAGCCCCACTGTGTCAGATACATGCCCCACAGTGCCAGTTACATTGCCCCACTGTGCCAGATACATGCCCCACAGTGCCAGTTACATTGCCCCACCGTGCTAGATACATGCCCCACAGTGCCAGATACATGCCCCACAGTGCCAGTTACATTGCCCCACTGTGCCAGATACATGCCCCACAGTGCCAGATACATGCCCCACAGTGCAAGTTACATTGCCCCACAGTGCCAGATACAATGCCCCACAGTGCCGGATACATGCCCCACAGTGCCAGTTACATTGTCCTACTGTGTCAGATACATGCCCCACATTGCCAGTTACATTGCCCCACTGTGCCAGATACATGCCCCACAGTGCCAGATACATGCCCCACAGTGCCAGATACATGCCCCACAGTGCCAGTTACATTGCCCCACTGTGCCAGATACAATGCCCCACAGTGCCAGATACATGCCCCACAGTGCCAGTTACATTGCCCTACTGTGTCAGATACATGCCCCACAGTGCCAGTTACATTGCCCCACTGTGCCAGATACATGCCCCACAGTGCCAGTTACATTGCCCCACTGTGCCAGATACATGCCCCACAGTGCCAGATACATGCCCCACAGTGCAAGTTACATTGCCCCACAGTGCCAGATACAATGCCCCATAGTGCCGGATACATGCCCCACAGTGCCAGTTACATTGCCCCACTGTGTCAGATACATGCCCCACATTGCCAGTTACATTGCCCCACTGTGCCAGATACATGCCCCACAGTGCCAGATACATGCCCCACAGTGCCAGTTACATTGCCCCACTGTGCCAGATACATGCCCCACAGTGCCAGATACATGCCCCACAGTGCCAGTTACATTGCCCCACAGTGCCAGATTCAATGCCCCACAGTGCCGGATACATGCCCCACAGTGCCAGTTACATTGCCCCACTGTGCCAGATACATGCCCCACAGTGCCAGATACACCCCACAGTGCCAGTTACATTGCCCCACTGTGCCAGATACATGCCCCACAGTGCCAGTTACATTGCCCCACCATGCTAGATACATGCCCCACAGTGCCAGCTACATTGCCCCACTGTGCCAAATACATGCCCCACAGTGCCAGATACATGCCCCACAGTGCCAGTTACATTGCCCCACTGTGTCAGATACATGCCCCACAGTGCCAGTTACATTGCCCCACCGTGCTAGATACATGCCCCACAGTGCCAGATACATGCCCCACAGTGCCAGATACATGCCCCACAGTGCCAGTTACATTGCCCCACAGTGCCAGATACAATGCCCCACAGTGCCGGATACATGCCCCACAGTGCCAGTTACATTGCCTTACTGTGTCAGATACATGCCCCACAGTGCCAGTTACATTGCCCCACTGTGCCAGATACATGCCCCACAGTGCCAGATACATGCCCCACAGTGCCAGTTACATTGCTCCACAGTGCCAGATACAATGCCCCACAGTGCCGGATACATGCCCCACAGTGCCAGTTACATTGCCCTACTGTGCCAGATACATGCCCCACAGTGCCAGATACATGCCCCACAGTGCCAGATACATGCCCCACAGTGCCAGTTACATTGCCCCACTGTGCCAGATACATGCCCCACAGTGCCAGATACATGCCCCACAGTGCCAGTTACATTGCCCCACAGTGCCAGATACAATGCCCCACAGTGCCGGATACATGCCCCACAGTGCCAGTTACATTGCCCCACTGTGCCAGATACATGCCCCACAGTGCCAGATACATGCCCCACAGTGCCAGGCCCCGCTCAGTGCCAGATACATGCCCCACTGTGCCAGATACATGCCCCACAGTGCCAGTTACATTGCCCCACTGTGCCAGATACATGCCCCACAGTGCCAGTTACATTGCCCCACAGTGCCAGATACAATGCCCCACAGTGCTGGATACATGCCCCACAGTGCCAGTTACATTGCCCCACTGTGCCAGATACATGCCCCACAGTGCCAGATACATGCCCCACAGTGCCAGGCCCCGCTCAGTGCCAGATACATGCCCCACTGTGCCAGATACATGCCCCACAGTGCCAGGCCCCACTCAGTGCCAGATACATGCCCCACTGTGCCTGTGCCCGTGCCCTCCCCGTTCACTTACCTGCCGCTTATGTGAGGGGAGGAGAGCGCAGCGCCTCTCTCCTCACCGCTCCGTCCATGTCTCCTGTCCCGTCTTCAGCGGCTGTGTCTGGCGCCGGTTCGCTAGCCAATCAGAGCTCGCGGACCGGCAGCCAATCAGGAGCCGGTCCGCAAGCTCTGATTGGCTGACGCCGGAGACCGGACACAGCAGCGCTGCTGGCAGCGCTGCTAGTGCTGGCAGTAGCAGTGAGGGGAGTGAGAGACGCTGCGCTCTCCTCCCCTCACATTTAGGGTTGACGGGGGCGAGTGGGGCATAATGCCCTTGCCGGCGGCGGCGCCCCCCTCTCCTGGGCCTGCCAAGGCGCCCAGGGCACGTGCCCCGCTCGCCCTACCCTAGATACGCCTCTGCTGGGAGGAGATCCCACAGGAGACCATCCACCACCTCATCAGAAGCATGCCCAGGCATTGTAGGGAGGTCATACAGGCACATGGAGGCCACACACACACTACTGAGCCTCATTTTGACTTGTTTTAAGGACATTACATCAAAGTTGCATCAGCCTGTAGTGTGTTTTTTCACTTTAATTTTGAGTGTGACTCCAAATCCAGACCTCCATGGGTTAATAAATTTGATTTCCATTGATAATTTTTGTGTGATTTTGTTGTCAGCACATTCAACTATGTAAAGAACAAAGTATTTAATAAGAATATTTCATTCATTCAGATCTAGGATGTATTGTTTAAGTGTTCCCTTTACTTTTTTGAGCAGTGCATATATCTTATGTAGTGCCTTTTTTATGTTTTAAAATTAAAAAGTTTATGCACTATGGGTGCCCCCTCTTTATGCTTTTTTTTATACATATGTGTATGTATATATATATATATATATATATATATAAAATTAGACTTCTAGTTGGAGCACTCAGATGTACGGTATAATTCAAATGGAGCTGGATCATTAATAAAGCCGGTATTTACCTAGAAATGCAATTAAATAGCAAAGGACAGCCCCCTCCCCGATAAGAGCTCTCCCTTGTAATAGAAGAACTTCTTGATTTAGAATACAAGAGCCTGTCTGAGCGTGCGCAGAGTGGCGCAGAAGACGATGGGAGTGCTTGTAGGGATCCGATTGCATCCTGCCAAAAATCTGTCTGAATTCTAAGAGTTTTCACTTTCTTTCCCATTTCTAATAAAAATTTGTCCAGGCAGAAATACAATAAATAGTGGAAAACTGCTCTAATCAAGCTGGTAACAATCCCCAGGTGCTGCGGGAGGGGGTTACTCTAGACAAGAAATACAAAAGGGATTTTTCCCACGCACTCTGCTGGCTGTTAGTAAGAAGAACTATGGCCCTCATTCCGAGTTGTTCGCTCGGTATTTTTCATCGCATCGCAGTGAGAATTCTCTTAGTGCGCATGCGTAATGTTCGCACTGCGCATGCGTCAAGTAACTTTACTAAGAAGAAAGTAATTTTACTCACGGCTTTTTCGTCGCTCCGGAGAACGCATTGTGATTGACAGGAAATGGGTGTTACTGGGCGGATGTACGGCGTTTTAGGGGCGTGTGGCAGGAAACGCTACCGTTTCCGGAAAAAACGCAGGCGTGTCTGGAGAAACGGTGGGAGTGCTTGGGCGAACGCTGGGTGTGTTTATGACGTCAGCCGGGACCGAAAAGCACTGAATTGATCGCACAGGCAGAGTAAGTCTGGAGTTACTCAGAAACTGCTAACTCGGTTTTGATCGCAATATTGCGAATACATCGGTCGCACATTTAAGATGTTTAGATTCACTCCCAGTAGGCGGCGGCTTAGCGTGTGTAACTCTGCTACATTCGCCTTGCGAGCGAACAACTCGGAATGAGGGCCCATATACTATGTAATAATAGGAAATTTAGAGCTCTTCGTTACATATGTTTTGCAAAAGATATGATAAGCCTCCAGGCCACTTCACGGCTGCTCTATTGCTGGAGGTCCCTAACTAAGCATAGGTCCAAGGCTTGGACCCCACAAAGTCGGCTCAGGCCCGACCACCCCAGGGCAGCACACCATTGAAATACTAAAGTGTTAATATGTGTTAAGAAAGAAGCAGAAGCTATGGGTTAGAAAGTGCTACAAAAATAAGGGTGTTAATAAAATACTCAAAAGAGTAATATTAGTGAAAAAATAGGAGTGTTACATAAGTGCTAAATAAATAATATGGCATGCTACCCCAAGGTGGCCCAGCCCCACCAGACCCGGGGGGTACCACTCCCCAAACCCATACACAGGCAGAAATACAAAGAAAAAATATTTTGACCTGGGCTGCTATTGAACAATCTTGATGTGCTCTAGCTTTGGGGTACAGTAATAGGAAGCATCAGAGTTTGTTCACACCAACTATTTAGATGAATTTGGATTATTGAGAAATGTGCAGTTATAAAGATGCTCCTCTGTCAGTAATGATTCACTGACAGCCTCGGAGATGCCTACCGTACAAAAAAACACCCAGAAGATGGAAATGGAAAAAATCCAGAAAAATGGAAACATGTTTGGTCTTAATGCAGATCTGGTTCAAAAACAAACCATTAATAAGTAAAATGGGCAGGCTATATTGGTCAACTGATCTTTCTGTCAACATTCTGTAATTAAAGTTAATGTGTTTAAGTGGACAGAGAGCTCAGCTGTAATATAAACAGGGTACTTTGACATAACAAAAAGAATTGTGTTTGACTGTACAGTACATGCTCTGTCTGGAATAAATTATTATATCTAGCAGAGTGCTCACAGGAGGAAAGTGGATTTTTTGAAGCCTGCAGGTCATAGGAAGGTGAACTCTTAGAACTTTGTTCGTTCTTTTGTAATGAATGAGACATCTTTCTTTGTTTTTCTGATAATTCCTACTAGCAGTTTCACCCAGAACATGAAATATTCAAAAATTCATTACCAATTTGTTTTTCTGTGTTTGCAAACCACAAGTCAGTGGAAAAGAGACTGTGCAGCAGACATGAAGGCATGGAAAAGGAGCTATTTGGTGAAAAAGAAATGTGTAGAATATAAATAAACTGTAATAAATATATACTAAAATCTGTTAAATTAAATGTTATGAATTGTTTTAGCAGAAAGTCCATCAAAATATAATAATAATAATAATAATAATAATAATAATAATAAAAACATCTCCTCTCATCTTGTTTACCTTCATGCTGGAAGCTGTACCGAGGAGGTTCAGGACTAGTGGGGAATCTCATTAGAGTACAGCAAAACAGGAAAATCAGTACGCTCATTAATAATGAGAAAGTCATCAGGTTGGTTATGCAAAGCTTAAAGCAGGTTTCCATCAGATAACTGTAATATATTGGTTGGTATTATTTGGTTGCACAATGCTTAAAAGATTTGTCCACTGTCAGATAATTGTAACAGTTTGTACATTAACCTCTTCTCCAGCTTTAACGCCTGCATTTTTTTTAAACTTTTTTTTCTGTGGTATATTTATATGCATATAGTGTTGCCCTAGGACATGACCCAGCCTTGATCTATTCCCTGCACTGGTTACACTTGTATCCAGAAATAAAAAGAAAAGAGCAGTTGATGACAAAACCAAAGCAGACAGAGTAATGTATCTAAGAAAAGCTGCAAGAGGGCATGTACAGTCCAATAAGTCATGGGAACGCCACTTAAGAGTATTTACTATGATCTTTCAACAGCGTTATTCCTGTTCATTGTTCAATTAAACATTTTTTTAATACGTTTTCTTTGGCTGGCTTAGTCTGTCTCTTGCAGACTTCAAGTAGAGTTGAACAGATGCATTCTTTTTACATAAAATCCACATTTCCATACCACACAGGTGCAAAATAAGTTTATGCCTATGTCTATTTGCAGAATTAGTTAGGTCTTCCACTTACTATTCATTATGTTTAGTGAAGGAGAAAGGTGAAGAGAAGAGGTGTGTAAGCAGAAGCTGAGCATAAGTACTTGGCTTTGTAAATGATACTGAGCCAGACCTAGATGCAGACACAAATCTCCTGCCATATGGTGCACCTCGGGTGGGTCTGTGACCTCTGGTGTTGATGGCATTCAGCAACATTTAGTTAAATATTTCCATTTGTCTGCCTTCTGATGAGATGATTGTAGTTTGCCTTATCCAGCTGTCTTGTGCTTTATTAATTTACATTGGGTCTATAAACAGTCAGATTTGACTGTTTTACTATTATATTTTAAAACCGCAGCAGTGGTAGAATGTTTCAAATTAATCTATATTGTATTGCTCAAATCCAAACTACACATTAACACACTTAAAAAAAAACCCCAGTATGTCTTAAATGTATACCAAGAACTCCCACCTGTATCTTGCTAGGGCTGCAAATGCAGAGGTGTAAGTAAGTCTGTCTGACATCATCCTGGTGTATAGCATACACATGGAATTGCATCTTTGGTCAGATGTACATTTTATGTCTGCATTTTTTCCCATTAAATATGTCCATCTCTACCTGGGGCCCTATTAGTAAATTTGATAGTACATGGGAATGAAGCGTACTGCTCGATTAAACATGAGTTAAGATTGGCGAGTGTTACAGATGGGAGCCAATGAGGAGCAGTCATAAAAAAGACCTCTCCTGACAAAAACAATGTTTTATTAATATGACTATTAGAAAAAAACCACTCAAATTTTATACCTCCTGATTCCCCATGTCATGATCCTAGGCACGGCGATTCCCAAGAAAAGCCAATCTGTGAATCCCTGCCACGTGACACCGTTACTGGATACCTGAGCGTGTGCATTAATTTCAACATGGTCACTGCCACCAGCCAAAGTACAAACGTTTAGGGTATGAACCAAGGCAAACTTATGGCTTTTGCCTGCACCCAAAATTATTAATATTTCGGTAACGCCTCTTTCAGAGAGTTGGGTTGGATACATAACAGAAAACAAAGCTAAAATTGATTAATTTAAGTAAACACTTCAAAGCTTATGTTACAGAAAAAAAGAAATATAATGCTAAAAAGTCAAAGTCACATCAGAAAAGACAATTTCAAGGAAAATAAAAATAGGGAGATAAAAACCCACCGATCCTAGACATGCAGAGAGGAACGATGGGATGAAGTGAGGCCTCTTCAGATATTCGGGACAGTACAGAGCCAGGATGCTTCTCCTGACTTGCTTTTTTTGATAATGCACAATTTCAATCTGTGTTTCTCCTATTTAAAACTCAGGTTGCACGTTCAATCCCCCTCACTCTGGAGAGTTTTTTTTTAACCCTTCCAAAGCCAGAGAAGGTATTGAGTGTCAGCTCATACCTGGCTTCCCATCCACTCTCTCAGGGGCGAATTACCTTATCTTATTCTCCATTGAAGCTCTGCCATGGTTCTTGTGTAAACAAATGGCTAGTTCTGAGAGGACACAGAGCAGGAAGGGCTTAACACCTTTCTGGACCTAGCTCTGGTTCTGGGTAATTAAACTAGCTCTGGTCATGAGGAATTTCACACCTAAGCAGTCAGTGTGTCTCTGAGTTCTGTGGCTACAATGAAATGCCAGCAGATCAATCAAGCTTCTAACATTTGACATGCAAAGACAGTTATCACATACTGGTACATTGATACATCGATCAGAACATTGATATCACATACATTGATTTTAACAGGCCTATTTCTACTTGAAATAGCCTTGATCATGATACCCCAACCCATCCCAGGAGGAAAAAAAAAAATATGTCCTTGGACTTCCCACTTAAATAATGATTGCCATCCCCTGTGCGGAAATACCTCTTTATTATTAAGTAACTAATTAAAAACAGGAGATGGCAATCATAAATTGAGGGGGTAGTCCAGGAACCAGAGGCGTAACTAGGGTTTTTGGAGCCCAGGGCAAGATTAGGAATGACGACACTCCCCCCCCCCCCCAAATCTGGGCTCAGCACATGCTTCTATGACCCCCACTGTCACAGGTTACACTCTGCTGCTCATTATTTATCACAGAGCAGGCACCCGGCATCAGCAGCACATTGACGGAGGCGGGCGGGCGAGCAGTTACGATGCCCTGGTAGGTGGTGCCCCCTTCTGCTGGGGCTGCCATGACGCCCAGGGGTGCCCTGCTCGATTACCCTTAGTTACGCCTCTGCCAGGAACAGAGCATTTTGTCCCTCTTGGAATGGGTCATATTGGGAGGCATGAAATGTCAATGCTAAGATCGATTCCTTCTACTCCAGTAGCTGAAATTGATTGTAACAACCCTGGATTTCAAATGATTTTACTCTGCTCTGATATTTTTAGAATTGTATTAATCATATCTATTTAGTGCAAGTTCAGATATTGCTGCCTGTATAACAATGTAAGCTGTGGGATAATAAATGTGAATGCTACCTGCGTGAAAGATCACTATGTGTAATTGTTAGGAACCAGATGTAGTGTCAGCTCTAGCTGAATGGAAATCTAATGCAACATGCAGTAACATTCACACATGTCCCAGCTATTATACCAGGGAGATGAAGCATAGTTGGTGAGGTATCTGTCAAATCCTGGTGTCCCAGACAAGCAAATCCATATACTGTACTGTATGTATGTCTCTGCTAGCCGTTTTCTCAATAAAATTTGCCAGAGTTTAGTTCTCCTCTAAAAATTGCAGAACAACAACACAAACAGCAATTGTTGAGTAATTATCTGGGGAATTCTTTTTGTATTTGCTTTAAATCTGTCACCTTTCTTCTATTCGTTAAGTAATCCCTACATACATACAACATACCATAACTCAATTACTGCTCAATGGGCCTGATCAGAGATCCGCGCAAATGCAAATGTTGCTGCTGCCTGGATTTTTATTGCAAATCTCAGTGACTGCATACTAAAGAGGTGATTCAGATCTGATCGCTGGGCTGCTAATTTTGCTGTCCTGCATTTAGATAGTTGCCGCCTCCAGGGGGAGTATAAATTCACTGTGCAAGTGTACGATCCCATGTGTACGCCGTGCTGCAAAAATCCACTTTGTGCAGTGTGTGTGCAGCCCAGGACTTACTCCTCCAGTGCGATGAGAAAAGACTGATCGGGGCCAGAGCTGACGTCAGACACCCTCCCTGAAAGCGATTGGGTACGCCTGCATTTTTCCGGACACTCCCAGTAAACGGTTAGTTACCACCCATAAATAGCTTCCTCCTTTCAATCACCTTGACAACGCCCATGTGATTGGATTTTTCGCACCATCCTGTCGCTGATCAGCATTACTCTTTGTTGTTGTCTGATGCGTGTGCGCATTGCGGTGCATAAGCAAGCACAGCTAGTACCTGATCACCCGCTGTGCGAAACCGCACAGCAGCGATCAGATCTGAATGACCCCTTAAGACATAGGGACAGTTTACATTATCTTTGACCTTTGACTTTAACTCCTAGAACTTAACCTCTTTGCTTCAGATGATCATCTGATTTTGGGCACCGGGATTTTCTGCGGACTTTCTTTTCATATACAGTATATTCTCTGTTGAACCCATCAGTGCCTGTTACTTGTAGAGATATTCAGTAAGCAACTTTTTATTACAAAAGATCTTGCATGCATTCTCTTGCCACTACATCAGGGGCGTTTTAATAGAGGAGAGGACCCGCGTGCAGCTAGTAGACTATGGCTTAAAGGCAGAGCCTAATGCACATGCGCAGATCTCCGGGAACATGGCGTCTACACCTTGTTCCCAGGGACACCTCCAATGTGCATGCGCAAATCACTCGGAAATGACCGCGGCAGACATTTTCCAAGTGATTTGTGCCCACACTGCAGAGCCACTGCCACGGGACTCCGGCGGGGTAAGTATAGTTTATGAGTGCAGTGTGTGCAGTGTGAGCCCTCACCGACATAGGGGCTCGTGTGCACCACACACACTGCACCCTTATAGAAACACCTATGCCTGACATGTTCTCATGGAATTCTCTCTCATACAGCTCTTAACAGGCATCGTGTTAATGATTGTCTGTGTGCCTAATTGCATTTTCTCTAGTGGGAGCATAGGGCCTCATTCAGAGGTGTATCCAAATTTACAAATCCCATCACGATTCCACATGCAGCAGTTCTGTGAAAATATGCTAATGTCGCAGCTACAGGGATATGTACAGATGCCCAATGGTGTGATCTCTAATATGCTGCTTACATACAAAGATGCACTATCGGATACACATCGGTCGCACCATTGATCATCTGAGTAACTGCACGGCTGCTCAGAATGTCGGAAGTAAGCTGCTGGATCCTTTGCATCTATGTACCAAGATACAGTTATAGACAGAGACACGTACCTGTAACATTGCAAAATTCCTGCCTTTGACTCACCATCCCCATGTTACCTTCAACAAATGCTCACTTATTGTCAACCACTCTGTGTCCAAATCCTCACTGCGACTGCCATATGTAATCAAACTTGGCATGTGCACAGTGTGACTTTGATGCACGTGCAGTACAGAAAACATTGCTCAAATTTGCAAACATTGGCATTGCAAGCGTAACATTGAAGCTATTGACACCACATTCCTTTCCTCCTTGTTTGACTCACTTCTCTCTCCTATTCTCTCTCTCTCTCATGCCCTGAACAAGCCACTTCCACATACAATGCATCCCTTACTTCTGCTCTTGACTCTGTTGCTCCACCAACCACTATTCACCCTCGCAAATTAACACCTCAACCCTGGCACACCAAATGCACCAGATATCTGCAAAAATGCTCACGTACTGCTGAGCGACACTGGAGGAAATCACGCTCTAAGGCAGACTTTCTCCATTTCAAACTTATGCTCTCATCCTTCAGTGCTGCCCTTTCTCTTGCTAAACAGTCATACTTAAAGATCCTCATCTCTTACCAGTCTTCCAACCCCCGGCACCTCTTTACCACTCTCAACTCACTCCTCTGCCCACCTCCACCTCGTCTCCCTTCCTCACTCTCTGCTCTTGACTTTGCCACTTACTTCACATCAAAAATTGACTCCATACGTCAGGACATCACATCACACCAGACCATCAGTAACCAGCCTTCTCCCATCCCTTACCAACCCTCAACATCCCTCGCACCAACTCTGACATCTTTCTCCCATGCATCTGGAGAGGAAGTCATGGCCCTCATTCATTCCTGTCCCCTCACCACCTCCCCACTTGACCCTATCCCCTCCCGCCTCCTCCGCTACCTCTCTCCTTCTGCTTGTTCCCATCTTTCCCACCTTCTCAATCTCTCCCTCTCCCTCTGTCCCCTCTGCCTTCAAGCATGCACTCATCTCTCCTATTCTTAAAAAACCTACCCTTGATCCAAACACTCTCTCCAACTACCGACCCATCTCTCTCCTCCCTTTTGCCTCCAAACTCCTTGAGCGTATTGTCTACAACCGCTTTACTTCCTTTCTTTCCTCACACTCACTGCTTAACACATTCCAGTCTGGCTTCCGTCCTCTCCACTCCACTGAAACTGCCCTTACAAAAGTATGCAATGACCTCCATGCTGCTAAATCTAAGGCACACTACTCTCTACTTATTCTACTAGATCTCTCTGCTGCTTTTGACACTGTGGACCATCCTCTCCATTGGTCTGCGTGACACTGCCCTTTCTTGGCTGTCCTCCTACCTTTCTGACCGTTCATTCTCTGTCTCCTCTTATGACTCTACCTCCCCCTCACTTCCACTAACTGTAGGGGTACCCCAAGGTTCTGTCCTTGGTCCTCTACTCTTCTCTCTCTACACGTCCTCACACGGTAAGCTCATTAGTTCTTTTGGTTTCCAATATCATCTCTATGCTGATGACACTCAAATCTATCTTTCCTCTCCAGACCTCTCCCCTGCTCTCCTCACTCGTATCTCCAACTGTCTCTCTGCTACCTCTTCCTGGATGTCCCAGCGCTTTCTTAAACTTAACATGTCTAAGACTGAGCTGATCATCTTCCCTCCCTCCCGCATAACCTCACCTCCTACAATCTCATTATCTATTGATGGCACTACTATCTCCTCTAGCCCCCAAGTGCGCTGTCTTGGAGTAATCCTTGACTCCTCCCTCTCCTTCAAACCACACATTCAGCACCTCTCACAAACCTGCCATTTTCATCTAAAAAATATTTCCAGGATCAGACCCTTTCTGACGCAGGATGCTACTAAGACTCTTATCCACTCACTGGTCATCTCCAGACTGGACTACTGTAATCTCCTCCTAACTGGCATTCCTGACAAATACCTCTCTCCACTCCAATCTATACTCAATGCTGCTACCCGGCTCATCTTCCTCACCAAACACACTACGTCCACCTCTCCTCTCTTACTAGACCTTCACTGGCTCCCCTTCCCTTTCAGAATCCATTTTAAGCTTCTCACACTTGCTTACAAAGCCCTCACCCACTCCTCTACCATCTACATGTCTGACCTTATCTCCCTTTACACTCCCACCCATCCTCTTCGCTCTGCTAATGCACGTCGACTCTCCTGCCTACGGATTACTACCTCCCACTCCTACCTCCAAGATTTTTCACGTGCTGCACCACTTCTCTGGAATACCCTACCTCTCCCCCTCAGACTCTCCACCTCTCTACAAAACTTCAAACGGGCTCTCAAGACCCACTTCTTCACCAAACCCAGCCAAATCTCATCCTAAACACCTGTTCACGCTCTCTATGTACCCCATCTGTCTCGCCCCTGTCTGTCTACCCTCCCATTTAGAATGTAAGCTCTCACGAGCAAGGCTCTCTTCCCTCATGTGCTTATCATTTTCTTACTTTAATAATCTTCAACTGCACCAAATCCAGCAGTCTTCTGCCACCTGATACTTATTCCAGTGTCATCTGCTGATGTAGCTATGTTTATTTACCCTGTACTTGTCCTATAATGTCAACTGTAAGTTGCTGTTTTTCTGCTTGATTATTTATGTACTCTGTAATTGGGCGCTGAGGAACCCTTGTGGCGCCATATAAATAAAGGAAAATAATAAATAATAATAATAATTGCGACCACCTCTTAATCAGGCCCTGAGTTAGGTTTGACCTTCCCAGAGACTGATTAGGAAAAGGTCTGTTCCCGTAGAGGGTGATGGAGTGAATATTGCAGCTTTCCTTTAATTTGATTTACAGGTTGAGTATCCCATATCCAAATATTCCAAAATAAGGAATATTCTGAAATACGGAATTTTTTGAGTGAGATAGTGAAACCTTTGTTTTCTGATAGCTCAAAGGGGGTCATTCCGAGTTGTTCGCTCAGTAAATTTCTTCGCATCGCAGCGATTTTCTGCTTAGTGCGCATGCGCAATGTCCGCACTGCGACTGTGCCAAGTAAATTTGCTATGCAGTTAGGAATTTTACTCACGGTTTTTTCCTCGTTCTGGTGATCTTAATGTGATTGACAGGAAGTGGGTGTTTCTGGGTAAAAACTGGCCGTTTTATGGGAGTGTGTGAAAAAACGCTACCGTTTGTGGGAAAAACGCGGGAGTGGCTGGAGAAACGGAGGAGTGTCTGGGCGAACGCTGGGTGTGTTTGTGACGTCAAACCAGGAACGACAAGCACTGAACTGATCGCAGATGCCGAGTAAGTCTCGAGTTACTCAGAAACTGCACAGAGATGTCTTATCGCAATATTGCGAATCTTTCGTTCGCAATTTTAAGAAGCTAAGATTCACTCCCAGTAGGCGGCGGCTTAGCGTGTGCAAAGCTGCTAAAAGCAGCTTGCGAGCGAACAACTCGGAATGACCCCCAATGTACACAGACTTTGTTTAATACACAAAGTTATTAAAAATATTGTATTAAATGACCTTCAGGCTGTGTGTATAAGGTGTATATGGAACATAAATGAATTGTGTGAATGTACACACACTTTCCTTAATGCACAAAGTTATTAAAAATATTGGCTAAAATGACCTTCAGGCTGTGTGTATAAGGTGTATATGAAACATAAATGCATTCTGTGCTTAGACTTAGGTCCCATCGCCATGATATCTCATCAGAGTCGGCCATAGGCATAGGCAAACTAGGCAATTGCCTAGGGCATTTGATATGCCTAGGGGCATCAGCAGCTTTTGCTGATTAAAATGATATGCGGCATGCCTATATTCTGTGTGTAGCATTTCAAATGCAGATACAGCCACAGTCCCACACAGTATATAGGCATGCTGCATATCATTTTGATCAGCAGAAGCTGCTTGTGCATCCTAGCCACATAGCAATGCAAATAAGATGCATTTTCATGAAAAAAATGTGCCCGACGTTAGCTTTGAGGCAAGATTTATGAGGACACATCTGTATTCAAGCAGAGGCAGAGGTCACAGTGTTAGTGGCAGTGTGAGTGCTGTGTGCATGTGAGTGGGTTGGTTGTGCAGTAGTGTTCAGAATATGTGTAAGGAGCATTATGTGTGTCATGTAAAAATGCATTAATAATGTGCAACATATGTGTAAGGGGCACTATGTGTGTCATTATGTGTATAAAGGCATTAATAATGTGCGGCATATGTGTAACAGGGTACTACTGTATGTGTGTCATTATGTGTATAGGGGCAATAATAATGTGCAGCAAATGTGTAGGGGGCACTATGTGTGTCATTATGTGTATAAGGGCATTAATAATGTGTGGCATATGTGTAAGGAACATTACGTGTAAAAGGGCATTAATAAAGGTTGTCATAATGTGTAAGGCGCATTATGTTTATAAGGACATTAATAATGTGTCTCATATATGTAAGGGGCATTACTGTGTGGCATTATGTGTATAAGGTGCTCTACTATGCGGCGTTGCATATAGAAAGTGCACTACTATGTAGTCTAATGTGAATAAAGAGCAATAGGGTGTGGTGTAATGTGAATAAGGAGCAATTCAGTGTGATGTAATGTGAATAAGGAGCTCTACTGAGAGGAGTAACGTTTATAAGGTAAAGTGATACTACTGTGGGATGTAATATGAATTATGGATACTATCGCATGATCAAATGTGAATAAAGTTGCAGTACTGTGTGACGTAATTGGAATTGGGGTTACTAATGTGTGGCCATGCCTCTTGCCAGCAAAAACAACCCCCTTTTTGGGCTGTGCGCCAAATGTGCGAACTGTTCCTATTTAAAATATAGGGGGTACAAACCCCAAAATAAGGACTGCTATGGATGAGGGGTGATGGTGCTGGGAAAGAGGTGCAAGGTCAGAGGCTGAACCAGCGGTAGTGCTAGGGGGCACCAGCCAAAATCTTGCCTAGGGCATCATATTGGCTAGGGTCGGCTCTGTATCTCATTACGGTATGCAATTATTCCAAAATACGGAAAAATCCGATATCCAAAATACCTCTGGTCCCAAGCATTTTGGATAAGGGATACTCAACTTGTACTGTAAAACAAAAGCCAGATCCTTTTAAAATCCTTTGGGTCTACAGTATGTACTAAGCTTTGGAGAGAGATAAAGTGGTTGGCGATAAAGTGACAAACCAACCAGCTCCTAACTGTCATTTTCAAACCCAGCTTACATGGCAGTTAGGAGCTGATTGACTGATACTTTATTTCTGTCAGCTTTATCTCTCCCCAAGGCTTAGGGGGACATTTACTAAACAGTGATAAGTGCGGAGAGGTGAGCTAGTAGAGAAGTTGCCCATGGCAACCAATCAGCACTGAAGTAACATCTATAATTTGCATACTATAAAATGATACAGAGCTGCTGATTGGTTGATGGGGCAATTTCTCCAATGGCTCACTTCTCTGCTCTTATCTCTGCTTAGTAAATGTCCCCCTTAGTACATGGGCAAACTGTGCGATTCTGACTCGATCGCATGCTGCAGTTTATCGCAGTGGTGCAATCGGGTCAGAACTGTGCATGCGCTTGCGCCGCAGTGCGCCAGCGCATGCCCGACGGCCTTCAGCCGTCGGGCCGCTACGATCGACTCTGCCTGATTGACAGGCAGAGGCGGTCACTTGGCGGGTCTGAAAGGCGGCGTTTGGCCACTGTTTTGTGGGAGCGGTCTTGCCAACGCAGGCGTAGCTGGACCAAACGGGTTGCGGGCTGCAGTGGCTGCGTGACATCACACGTAGCTTCTGCAAGCCAGGGAGCGATGAGTAGCTCCCAGCCAGCACGCTAAAGCTGTGCTGGTCGGGAGCTACTCTTGAAGTGCAAAGGCATCACGGCTGTGCGATGCCTTTGCACTTCTGCGGGGGGGGGGGGGGGGGGGGGCGGCACTGACCTGCGGGGTGGACTAGCCCTGTGCTGGGCGTCCCCCCGCATGTCAGTGGGAATGATCGGAACTGTGCTAAATTTAGCACAGCTACGATCATCTCGGAATGACCGCCATAGACCCTTTGTGTACTGTTGCTACTGCTGTAACACAGGAAAAATAAGATTTTACTTACCGGTAAATCTATTTCTCGTAGTCCGTAGTGGATGCTGGGGACTCCGTAAGGACCATGGGGAATAGACGGGCTCCGCAGGAGACATGGGCACTTTAAGAAAGAATTTAGATTCTGGTGTGCTCTGGCTCCTCCCTCTATGTCCCTCCTCCAGACCTCAGTTAGAGAAACTGTGCCGGAAGAGCTGACAGTACAAGGAAAGGATTTTGGAAATCCAGGGCAAGACTCATACCAGCCACACCAATCACACCGTATAACTTGCGATAAACTTACCCAGTCAACAGTATGAACAACAACAGAGCATCAGTTCAACCCTGATGCAACAATAACATAGCCCTTATTGCAGCAATAACTATATACAAGTATTGCAGAAAAAGTCCGCACTTGGGAAGGGGCGCCCAGCATCCACTACGGACTACGAGAAATAGATTTACCGGTAAGTAAAATCTTATTTTCTCTAACGTCCTAGTGGATGCTGGGGACTCCGTAAGGACCATGGGGATTATACCAAAGCTCCCAAACGGGCGGGAGAGAGCGGATGACTCTGCAGCACCGATTGAGCAAACAATAGGTCCTCCTCAGCCAGGGTATCAAACTTGTAGAACTTTGCAAAAGTGTTTGAACCTGACCAAGTAGCAGCTCGGCATAGTTGTAATGCCGAGACCCCTCGGGCAGCCGCCCAAGAAGAGCCCACCTTCCTAGTGGAATGGGCTTTAACTGATTATAGCAGTGGCAATCCAGCCGCAGAATGAGCCTGCTGAATCGTGTTACAGATCCAGAGAGCAATAGTTTGCTTTGAAGCAGGAGCACCCAGCTTGTTGGATGCATACAGGATAAACAGTGACTCCGTTTTCCTGACTCTAGCCGTTCTGGCTACATAAACTTTCAAAGCCCTGACCACATTCAGTAACTCGGAATCCTCCAAGTCACGAGTAGCCACAGGCACCACAATAGGTTGGTTCATATGAAAAGATGACACCACTTTTGACAGAAATTGTGGACGGGTCCGCAATTCTGCTCTATCCATATGGAAAAACCAGATAGGGGCTTTTATGTGACAAAGCCGCTAATTCTGACACACGCCTAGCCGAAGCCAAGGCTAATAGCATGACCACTTTCCACGTGAGATATTTTAACTCCACCATTTTAAGTGGTTCAAACCAGTGTGATTTCAGGAAACTTAACTCCACGTTAAGATCCCAAGGTGCCACTGGAGGCACAAAAGGAGGCTGAATATGCAGCACTCCCTGACAAACGTCTGAACTTCTGGTAGAGAAGCCAACTCTTTTCGAAAGAAAATGAATAGGGCCAAAATCTGGACCTTAATGGAACCCAATTTTAGGCCCAAATTCACTCCTGACTGTAGGAAGTGAAGGAAACGGCCCAGCTGGAATTCCTCTGTAGGAGCATTCCTGGCCTCACACCAAGAAACATATTTTCGCCATATACGGTGATAATGTTTAGCTGTCACGTCCTTCCTAGCCTTTATCCGCGTAGGAATGACCTCGTCCGGAATGCCCTTTTCTGCTAGGATCCGGCGTTCAACCGCCATGCCGTCAAACGCAGCCGCGGTAAGTTTTGGAACAGACAGGGCCCCTGTTGCAACAGGTCCTGTCTTAGAGGAAGAGGCCACGGGTCCTCTGTGAGCATTTCTTGCAGATCTGGATACCAGGTACTTCGTGGCCAATCTGGAACAATGAGGATTGTTCTCACTCCTCTTTTTCTTATTATCCTCAGCACCTTGGGTATGAGAGGAAGAGGAGGAAATAAATAGACCGACTGGAACACCCACGGTGTCACCAGTGCGTCCACAGCTATCGCCTGAGGGTCTCATGACCTGGTGCAATACCTCTGTAGCTTTTTGTTGAGGCGGGATGCCATCATATCCACCTGTGGCAGTTCCCACCAATTTGCAATCTGCGTGAAGACTTCTTGATGAAGTCCCCACTCTCCCGGGTGGAGGTCGTGCCTGCTGAGGAAGTCTGCTTCCCAGTTGTCCACTCCCGGGATGAACACTGCTGACAGTGCGCTTACATGATTCTCCACCCAGCGAAGAATTCTGGTGGCTTCTGACTGAATCAGAACCGGTTGGTCGCGAAGCAGGGTCTCCGCTTGACGTAGGGCGTTGTATACAGCCCTTAGTTCCAGGATGTTGATGTGAAGGCAAGTCTCCTGACTTACCCACAGAGCTTGGAACTTTTTTCCCTGTTTGACTGCTATCCACCCTCGGAGGCTTGCATCCGTGGTCACCAGGATCCAGTACTGAATGCCGAATCTGCGGCCATCGAGAAGATGAGCACTCTGCAGCCACTACAGAAGAGGCACCCTGGCCCTGGGGGATAGGGTGATTAACCGATGCATCTGAAGATGTGATCCGGACCACTTGTCCAGTAAGTCCCATTGAAAGGTCCTCGCATGGAACCTGCCGAAGGGAATGGCCTCGTATGATGCCACCATCCTTCCCAGGACTCGAGTGCAGTGATGCACTGACACCTGTTTTGGTTTTAATAGGTTCCTGACCAGTGTCATGAGCTCCTGAGCTCTCTCTATCGGGAGATAAACCCTTTTGTCTAGAATCATGCCTAGGAAAGGCAGATGAGCCGTAGGAACCAACTGCGACTGGAATATTTAGAATCCAGCCGTGTTGCCGTTACACTTCCAGAGAAAGTGATACGCTGTTCAGCAACTGCTCTCTTGATCTTGCTTTTATGAGGAGATCGTCCCAGTACGGGATAATTGTGACATCTTGCTTCCGCAGGAGCACCATCATTTCCGCCATTACCTTGGTGAAGATTCTCGGGGCCGTGGAGAGACCAAACGGCAACGTCTGAAATTGGTAATGACAATCCTGTACCGCAAATCTGAGGTACGCCTGATGAGGTGGATAAATGGGGACATGAAGGTATGCATCCTTTATGTCCAGAGACACCATAAAATCTCCCCCTTTCAGGCTTGCTATGACCGCTCTTAGCGAGTCCATCTTGAACTTGAACCCTTTCAGGTATATGTTCAGGGATTTTAAATTCAATATGGATCTGACCGAACCGTCCGGTTTTGGGACTACAACATGGTCGAATAATAACCCCCTCCTTGTTGAAGGAGGGGAACCTTGACCACCACCTGTTGAAGATACAATTTGTGAATTGCAGTTAACACTATTTCCCTCTCGTGGGGGGAAGCCGGCAGGGCCGGCGGTGAGGGGGAATCTCCTCAAAGTCCAGCTTGTATCCCTGAGACACAATATTTATTGCCCAGGGATCCAACAGGGAATGAACCCACTTTTGGCTGAAATTACGAAGACGTGCCCCCACCCGGCCTAGCTCCGCCTGTGGAGCCCCAGCAACATGCGGTGGATTTTGTAGAGGCCGGGGAGGACTTCTGTTCCTGGGAACTAGCTGTGTTGTGCAGCTTCTTTCGTCTGCCCCTGCCTCTGGCAAGAAAGGACGTACCTCGGACTTTCTTGTTTCTTTGTGATCGAAAGGCTGCATTTGATAATGTCGTGCTTTCCTAGGCTGTGCAGGAATATAAGGCAAAAGATCAGAATTACCAGCCATAGCTGTGGAGATCAGGTCCGAGATCCCTTCTCCACACAATCCTCAGCCTTCCATATGCCTCTTAAGTCGGCATCACCTGTCCATTGCATATCTACAGGACACGTCAAGCAGAAATCGACATAGCATTGACTCTAGAACCCAGTAGACTAATGCCTTTTTGGGCATGTTTTATATATATATCTTAAGACAGCATCTTTAATATATATATCTATATATACATATATATATATATATATATACATACTAGGGTCTCAATCTCTGCTGATAAGGTACCTGTCCACGCTGCTACAGCGATATAAACCCATGCCGACACAATCGCCGGTCTGAGTAGTGTACCATAATGTGCATGCTATCTGCAGGATCCCTGAGGATAGCTGTTAAGTCAGGGCTACCTTTTGGGCAAACGTGACACCCTAGGGGAAGATTCCCATCGTATCCTGGCCCTAGTAGGGGAAGGATACTCCCTGAGAATTCTTTGTGGGAAACTGCAGTCTCTTGTCTGGAGATTCCCGCTCTTTTTCATCCTGAGAGGAGGGAAATTTACCTCAGCTTTCTTCCCCTTAAACATGTGTACCCTTGTGTCAGGGACAGATGAGTCATCAGTGATATGCAAAACATCTTTTATTACAATAATCATATATTGAATACTTTCCTGCCATTTTGGCTGTAACTTTGCATTATCGTAGTCGACACTGGAGTCAGACTCCGTGTCGATATCAGTGTCTATTATTTTGGATAGTGAGCATTGAGAGACTCTGACGGTCTCTGCGACATAGGGACCGACATGGGTAGATTCCCTGTCTGTTCTCTAATCTTTTGTGCAATAAATTCACCTTAGCACTTAATTACACATATCCAAACAGGTGTCGGCGTTGTCGACGGAGACACCCCTCACACACATATTTGCTCCATCTCCTCCTTAGGGGAGCCTTTTACCTCAGACATGTCGACACACACATACCGACACACCACACACTCAGGGAATGCTCATCTGAAGACGATTCCCCCACAAGGCCCTTTGGAGAAACAGAGAGAGAGTATGCCAGCACACACCCCAGCGCTATTAACCCAGGAATAACACAGTAACTTAATGTTAACCCAGTAGCTGCTGTTTATAATGATTTTTGCGCCTAATTATGTGCCCCCTCTCTTTTTACCCTCTTCTACCGTGTATCTGCAGGGGAGAGGCTGGGGAGCTTCCTCTCAGCGGTGCTGTGGAAATAAACATGGTGCTGGTGAGTGCTGAGGAAGAAGCCCCGCCCCCTCGACGGCGGGCTTCTGTCCCGCTTAAATATACATTTTCTTGGCGGGGGCCCATACATATATACAGTGCCCAACTGTATATATGCTAAACTTTTGCCAAAGAGGTCCCAATTGCTGCCCAGAGCGCCCCCCCCCCCCCCTGCGCTCTGCACCCTTACAGTGACCGGAGTATGTGAGGTGTGTGTGGGAGCAATGGCGCACAGCTGCAGTGCTGTGCACTACCTCAGTGAAGACTGGAGTCTTCTGCCGCCGATTTCGAAGTCTTCTTGCTTCTTATGCTCACCCGGCTTCTGTCTTCCGGCTCTGCGAGGGGGACGGCGGCGCGGCTCTGGGATCGGACGACGAGGGTGAGAACCTGTGTACGATCCCTCTGGAGCTAATGGTGTCCAGAAGCCTAAGAAGCAGGACCTATCTTCAGAGAGTAGGGCTGCTTCTCTCCCCTCTGTCCCACGATGCAGGGAGTCTGTTGCCAGCAGAGCTCCCTGAAAATAAAAAACCTAACAAAATACTTTCTTACAGCAAGCTCAGGAGAGCTAACTGAACAGCACCCAGCTCGTCCGGGCACAGACTCAAACTGAGGTCTGGAGGAGGGACATAGAGGGAGGAGCCAGAGCACACCAGAATCTAAATTCTTTCTTGAAGTGCCTATGTCTCCTGCGGAGCCCGTCTATTCCCCATGGTCCTTACGGAGTCCCCAGCATCCACTAGGACGTTAGAGAAATGCCCAATTACACAGTATTTCAACAAATTGTTCTTTATCTTTATTCAAGGTTAAGTGTTTAGTGTAACATTCTTTCTGGGCTCATTCATCTAAAATACTTCTCCAGAAAGATTGCTTTCCAGTTAGTTTTTAGCAACATTATATCCAATTCAGTTTTCAGTGAATAAAGATGGCTGTCCAATCAAAAGCTTATTTTTTTATAATTTCCACAGAAAATAAGCTTTTTGTGCCATATTGTTGGTGGGTCTACATTATGACAGTTTGTTCAACTGGTATTCTTGGCAGGATATACTGATGCCCTCGTGACATCTGTTGCAGAGATTTTATTTTCCTGGAAGCATTTATATCCACAGATTTCAACATTATGCTTCAGGGAAAGATATTCTGTCTGTGAAAGATATAAGAAAAAAAAATCCCCTAAAACTATTTCAGTGTTTTAATGTTTAAAAAATATGTACACCTCACACAAAGACTGATAGGCAGGTGCACGGTCTGTAACTGAATTAACTTAGTGAGGGTCTTCAGCTCAATTATTAAACTTTTCTGTTTATGGTTTGAGCATACAGTTTCGTGTTTGGAAGGTGGCAGTACTTGGTCATCCTACTGTCAATGGGGGTTATTCAGGTCGCATTGACCGCAATAATGCTGTACTCGGCAATGTTATTGCGGTCAATGGTGGTAATTCCAAGTTGATCGCAGCAGGATTTTTTTTAGCAGTTGGGCAAAACCATGTGCACTGCAGGGGAGGCAGATATAACATGTGCAGAGAGAGTTAGATTTGCGTGTGGTGTGTTCAATCTGCAATCTAATTTGCAGTGTAAAAATAAAGCAGCCAGTATTTACCCTGCACAGAAACAAAATAACCCACCCAAATCTAACTCTCTCTGCAAATGTTATATCTGCCCCACCTGCAGTTCACATGGTTTTGCCCAACTGCTAAAAAAAATCCTGCTGCGATCAACTTGGAATTACCCCCAATGTGGGGTGGGGGGATGGAGCATTGCGGGAGCAGCTTGGAGAAAACAGGGGGCGGGTCAGCGGAGTTTAAAGGGGTGGCTGTGGGACGTCACAAGCTGCCGCTCCGTATGGAAAAATGTTAGCTGACCATCTGCATAAGCAGCGGCTGCAGGGAGTCATCTACAATTGCTGTGACAAAATGTAAATTGCGTCACAGCTGGTGGACACCATTTTGCATACTGGGTGGCTTTGCTCTGCGATGGGTGGCCCCCAGCATGCGAAAGAATGGATTGCAAATTTTGCTTTTTAGCATAATTTGCAATCCGTACTGAATAACCCCCCATGTCCCTGCTAGCTTCACTGCTATGCTGTGTAATGTGCTGCAACATTAATAATAAACCTACTCAATTTACTGTACATTATAAACAGCATTGATATTGCAAATTATTTTGGAATCAAGTATGGAGTCCATAGTCCATAAGCCAGTGTCAGACAGGGACATGATGGGCCCACTGGCAGGAGTGCAATAATCGGGACCAGTGGCAGCTCCAGAGGCGGGGCCGCAGTGCAGTCCCACATTCAAATAAGGGAGCCACACCAACTGCCAGAGAGTCCTGGACAGCGATATTTCATAGCGTTTGGGGTGACTCACTTCAGGAACCCACAAAAAAGTGCAGCAAGCCTCAAAATGGTCATGGTAAGCAGAGGAAGTGTGATCAGCCATTGCAAACGCATGAACAGAGAAGTTGATAATCAGAAACATGCTATCCAACTGCACCTTATTTCCCAGTAATAATAGGGCAATTCTTGCTTTGATAAATCCACCTTTTATACAAGAAATATTGTTAATGAAAAATCCCTGTTTGGTTATGTTTCACCACCACCATTGAACACACCATCAAAACTTGAAGCACTCCTATGGCAGCTGCAGTTTCTCTGTCTGAATAAGGCCTCCTATGTGAGCGGTCAAGCAGCTGTGTATGCAACCGCTTTCACTGACATGCCCGTGACACTTCCATAACACGTCCACTGAACAAGCTATTTTGCATGTATTTCTAGCCTCCTTTCAGCCCCACCTCGGAAATCCATCACTTTTTCACATTTCTGATACAGTCCATCCCAATTGCAACAGTACCTTTGTGTTTACGCTCTAACATATGTATTGAATTACTTTTTATACATTTTCATGCATGAACAGTTGCAATAAATTGAATCAGTTGCAATAAATTGAATCAGGCCCATTGTTTAAAGATGTAATTATCTACCTTCCTAAGACATTGACAAGGCAATACTGTATACTCACCACTCAGTGACTGACACTTATTTACAGTACAGAGGGCTACTTTTCTGAGACAGAAACTGGCAGGGACCTCCTTATGCCTAGCTTTATAATATATATACTTACTCAGTAAAGACTTTTTCCATGACAAATGGTCACCTGGCTCCCTCAGCAGGTGTCAAGGCAGCTGGATCTGAAGGTTCAGACACCAACAATAAATGCCTGCTCATACAAAGTGCCATATTTTTCCACAACATAGCTGTTGGAATACCTGTACACAGTTCTTACCTTATCAGTCGGCACTGGGGTCTGGCTGTGAACTGTGAACTGCTCCTCAAGATGCAGATGACTAAAACAATGGGGGGATATTTCATAACTGGAATTTAAGTTTCAACGCATTCTGTACATCAGTCGTTTGAGCTTTAATTTGGTGGTGGGGCTGATGGTGTGGGTGTACTTTGAGATGTGGTGTTGTACAGGAGAAAGAAGTGCTGTACATGTCTTTTAACTGTTTCTTACATTAAGAAGCACTATGAATTTGTTTTCTGGTTTGATTAAAAATAATAATAAAAATTTTATAATTATTGATAAAAATCAGTAAAAACAGCAAAAATTAGGTAATTTTTGCAATCAAAAACCTGAAAATCTGACTTTAAATCTGAACTGCGTTAAGATCTGGACTGGGACTTGGTTAGGATCCACAAATTTCGGGTGGATTCTGAATTCTGGAGAACCGAACCGCACATCTCTAAACTGAAGACGCACTTTTCAGGGTTTACCTTCATGTTGGTCTCCCAGATTCTTTGCAGGATTTTGAAGAGCATATTGATTTCCTCCATAGTGCATAATCTACAATGATCTCAAATGGGTATCCCATGAAGAGATGCTCCATTCAGTGCTGGAATACCTCACTGCCTGTACATATACCACAGTGCATTCTGAAAAAAAAGGCATATCGTTCCAAAGGTGTTGTAAATTTAATGAGCATGGATCGTTGTTTATTAAGGGTAAGAGTCCACACTTGTGAATATTTTTGGGGGTTGGTCATGTCAGCAATCACTCAATCCACAGTTTTGAGAGGGTGGACTCATGAGAGACTTATTATTTCACTCCTATTTTCAGTCCTAAAGTTAGTGCTGACCAAGTGTAAGCTGGTGCCTGACGTGGTTTCCGGTTCTGCCAATCTGGTGTTAACCCTGTGGGGTGGGCTGCTGGAGGGTGCAACATGAGTCTACCTGTCTTCGTTCTTGGGATTTGATTTGCACCATGGTGCAAACTGGTTCATTTGCCATAAGCTTGGCAGTGCCCTAGGCTGTGGGCACCTGCACCCAAACTACTATACTCTACCACCCTCTTGATGCCCCTACAACTGGGGTGTGTGTCTGTTAAGCAGAGTGGTAAAGAGCAACAAAGGGCCCAGGTGATGGGGAAGGAAGAGAGGGTGTGTCCATGACTGCTTATAGAAAAACATAAATGAAAACTATTACGCTGGCTATCCCTGTCCTAGGGCATCCACTGAGTGTGTAGCCTACCTACACTTTGCCATACCACTGCCTGTTGTATACACATATTGCAATAGCCCATATAGCTGCCCCCCATCTCGTCACGCCTGCTGGTGAGCAGACAGCTATTAGATGAAAATGTATATAAAGAAATACATTGATCCCTAATGTAAATGAAGTGTGCATGTACCACCATAGTTTGGGCTGGATCACATCATTGGTGCCTTTAGCAAACATTATCATGTTTACTAGCAATACCTTTGATCAAGAGTATTCTGTCATTTTGCTTGTTATGTTACAAAGCAGAGTACAGTATCATTATTTTTTCTTTTTATTTGCAGCTAACATTTCTTTGCTGGAATTATATTCTGTTGAAAAAAATGAAAATATGTAGCATAATAGAATTTTCTCTGCCTGTGCTGCAAAATGATTCATTCTGCCATTACCACGGCATCACTCCGTTATACAAAGGGTTAAGGGTACATAAACAGTACATGCAGGCTGTGGCATCCATATTATAGTTACTATACGGCTTAATGATCCCTATTTTAGTCTTGATTACCCATTGTATGACAAACAGCACCAATTTACATAGGTATAAAAAAATAAAAAATAAACACCTCTGCATGAAGCCTGGGGTAGAAAAGCTAATTGAAATGTTTTCCTACATGTCTGTCCACCACTAATGCACTGCAATGCCAGCTCCAGTGTATAAATAATCCTCCATGTACAAGGTTGTGACTCATGAGCTGTTATTCCTTGTGTAGCTTTAATAAATGCCCTCCTCAGGGTTACAGATGATGAATATATCTTCCAGTGCAGGAAAATGAAGGCATTTTAATAGTTATGATTGCTGCTGTTATCTGAACATTACATACATTAATCTGACTGCCACTTTACATGGTATTTGTGACAGTGCTGAAAACACAGGCTATTAAACGTGGGGACATCTGTCCACGTCCAGATTTGTAAAGTTGCATATCATTATACTAATGCTTCCTTCAGCTCTCCCGTCTAATTATGATAACTTAGGCAATCGCTGCCATTCATTAGTTATGGATACCGGGTTTCGAGTGAACTGTTGGCTTTAGCAAAACTTAATACACAGTTGCATCGCTTTAGATGTTTTTTGACCTGTAGTGGTATAAAAGCTGTTGTAACTGTTGACATTATTACGCATGTAAATCATAAAGATAATGGGAGGTATTCAATTCTTTCCACCTCCTTCCACACCAGTTCTGTTTCTGCTGACAGGCGTGGTATCATCATTTCAGCTTGCTACCCCCGGGGTAGCGTGGCGCCCAACCCCTTATGCAGATAAACCTGATTACTGTAGGTGTGATATGCATGATAACGGGGATCATAGAAAGGAGATTGGGTGTGATCTATCATTTGAATACCGCCCATATGTGGCAATTGTTTTAATAAAGTAATGAAAGTCATGGTCTTAAAAGTACAGTGCAATGGTAGAGTATAAATCTGCCTATACAACCTGTAAACTGACATTTTGAGCAAAAGAGCCTCTCCATTCACTATCAGGTCCAATAGTCAGTAATCCGCTGTTTTCACACACTCGGCTGAATTCAGAGATGGATGCTAAAATATTCGCAGATGCGAATTTGTATGCAGCGGATGTGCTAGAAAATGCTATTGCTGTAGCCACCTGGAAATGTGACAGTTTTGCAGATCCAAGCCATTGGCAGCTTCACAGATACAAGCAACTGTGTAAGAGAATGCAGCGGTGGTCGCAGATCCTTCCATAATAAACTACCCAAGTAACCCTGTGGTTGCGCAGATTTGCTGTGGGATCTGAGACACTGATGACATTTTTTCTGTGTACAGAACCGCAGATGTAGGCTGCGACATGCCCCCAAAACAGTCACGACATGCCTGCATTCTTGCCGCCACCCCCATTACCTCCCCAAAACGGTCCCTCACTGTCAATCACTTTGAGAAGAAATCCTCATTTCGAGCAACATCGCCAATGTGCAGGCCCATGTGCAGTAAGACCGTGGTGTGTACTGTGTATGCAGTTAATCGATAACCACTCAGGCTCTCGGCATTGCATACATCTCCGAATCAGGCTCTCGGCATTGCATACATCTCTGAATCAGGCTCTCGGCATTGCATATATCTCTGAATCAGGCTCTCTGCATTGTGTACATCTCTGAATCAGGCTCTCTGCATTGTGTACATCTCTGAATCAGGCTCTCTGCATTGCATCTATCTCTGAATCAGGCTCTCATCATTGTGTAAATCTCTGAAACAGGCTCTCTGTACTGCATACATCTCTGAATCAGGCTCTCATCATTGTGTACATCTCTGAATCAGGCTCTCGGTACAGCATACATCTCTGAATCAGGCCCTCGGCATTGCGTACATCTCGGAATCAGGCTCTCTGCATTGCGTACATCTCTGAAACAGGCTCTCGGTATTGTGTACATCTCTGAATCAGGCTCTCGGTATTGCATACATCTCTGAATCAGGCTCTTGGTATTGCATACATCTCTGAATCAGGCTCTTGGTATTGCGTACATCTCTGAATCAGGCCCTCGGCATTGCATACATCTCGGAATCAGGCTCTCTGCATTGCGTACATCTCGGAATCAGGCTCTCATCATTGTGTAAATCTCTGAAACAGGCTCTCTGTACTGCATACATCTCTGAATCACGCCCTCGGCATTGCGTACATCTCTGAATCAGGCTCTCGGTACAGCATACATCTCTGAATCAGGCCCTCGGCATTGCGTACATCTCAGAATCAGGCTCTCTGCATTGCGTACATCTCTGAAACAGGCACTCGGTATTGTGTACATCTCTGAATCAGGCTCTCGGTATTGCATACATCTCTGAATCAGGCTCTTGGTATTGCATACATCTCTGAATCAGGCCCTCGGCATTGCGTACATCTCGGAATCAGGCTCTCTGCATTGCGTACATCTCGGAATCAGGCTCTCATCATTGTGTAAATCTCTGAAACAGGCTCTCTGTACTGCATACATCTCTGAATCAGGCTCTCATCATTGTGTACATCTCTGAATCAGGCTCTCGGTACAGCATACATCTCTGAATCAGGCCCTCTGCATTGCGTACATCTCGGAATCAGGCTCTCTGCATTGCGTACATCTCTGAAACAGGCTCTCGGTATTGTGTACATCTCTGAATCAGGCTCTCGGTATTGCATACATCTCTGAATCAGGCTCTTGGTATTGCATACATCTCTGAATCAGGCTCTTGGTATTGCGTACATCTCTGAATCAGGCTCTTGGTATTGCGTACATCTCTGAATCAGGCCCTCGGCATTGCGTACATCTCGGAATCAGGCTCTCGGAATTGCGTACATCCCTGAGTCAAGCTCTCGGCATTGCGTACATCTCGGAATCAGGCTCTCGGTACAGCATACATCTCTGAATCAGGCCCTCGGCATTGCGTACATCTCGGAATCAGGCTCTCGGAATTGCGTACATCCCTGAGTCAAGCTCTCGGCATTGTGTAAATCTCTGAAACAGGCTCTCTGTACTGCATACATCTCTGAAACAGGCTCTCGGTATTGCATACATCTCTGAATCAGGCCCTCGGCATTGCGTACATCTAGGAATCAGGCTCTCAGCATTGTGTACATCCCTGAGTCAGGCTCTCGGTATTGCATACATCTCTGAATCAGGCTCTTGGTATTGCATACATCTCTGAATCAGGCTCTTGGTATTGCATACATCTCTGAATCAGGCCCTCGGTATTGCGTACATCTCGGAATCAGGCTCTCGGAATTGCGTACATCCCTGAGTCAAGCTCTCGGCATTGCATACATCTCAGAATCAGGCTCTCTGCATAGAGTAACACTACATCTCGGAATCAGGCTCTCTGTACACTATAATGTACTTGCTAATAATCCTGACTTATAAAGACCAGCTTAATATTTAAGTCGTTGAATGGGGCATAGTATACTCTAAAACAGGCAGCCTTCACCTGAACTATGCCTCATTTGGGTAGAGAGTGGATGAGTCCAAGAGTTTCCTATTCCAGCAATAGGGAATTGTGGAAGAAATATCCTTTCTATTTTCATACCACACTGTAATAAGGATGATATTTTTATTTTTCACAAGAATTTTAGTTACTTTTAGTCATAAATGAACCATTAATATGTTAATGAGACGGGAAGTGTTGTACTGTTTCTTGGCCAGAGCTAGGGAATTACTAAGACCCATGCAGTACCAGACGGGGCAGGACTGACATACAAGATAAACCAGTCCACTTTCGTGGACATGGCAAAACCTAAAGTTATTTGCTATGTACTGTATTTGCCGTGCATCTAGCTTGCTGTCCTTAGCTACATTAGATAATAACCTTAGTAAAAATGGAACTTAGGACTTGCAAAAGAGAAAGGATAATATACCATGCCCTCCAACATTTTACACACAAAAATCGGTACAAATTAGAAAAGGGGGCGTGGCCGCGGGTAAAGGGGCGTGGTCACGCCCCTTTTCCTATACTTTCAATGGAAGTTTGGAGAGCCAAAAATAGGTACAGACCATAAAAAAAAAGGTACTGTACCTATTAAAAAGGTACAGTTGGAGGGTATGATATACTGTAGTTAAGGCTGCTACATAGGTGCATGGCAGGAGCATTAGGCCCTTATTTGTCATGCACTTTACAATCCAGTCATTAGAGTGGATCACTATACAACTAGGTCAGTATTTCATTTAGGTAGACAATTGCTTAATGCTTCAGGCTTGTGACTGTCTTTGATAACTGGGGTCCTTACAACCTTTTTACTATTGTGGGAAAAATGAGGACTGCACCATTTGGAGTTATAATTTCAATATGTTTTGCAATAATATGAAGGACTGCAATGAACCAGCATGCCTGTGTGGATACTCTAGACAGAACCATCAATAATTATAGTTTTTTTTGCACCCCCCCCCCCCCCCCCACACACACACACACACACACACACACACACACACACACACACACACGCGCGCGCGCACACACACACACAATATTTGAAGGCGCCAGCCAATGTGTGGGCATAGTGTGGCCACCATCTAGAGCTTCCATGGGAAGTGTCAGGACGGCGATAGTCCCCTTTCTGGCTGACCCCTCCTCACAGTCTTTCTCTGCCTGCCTCCAGGGCCCTCCTCTGCCCTGCACCCAGCTCCAGGCCCTACAGTGTGTGGATGTTTACTGTGTGATGGCCCCATCTCTGGGACCAGCCATGTGCCCTTCTCACCTTCTACTTCATATGTTCCTCCCTTCTTCCCCACTCCTCCTTCATCCTTTCTCTCCCTCCATTGAAGCACCCCCCCACATTTATGGAAAGATATTATATATATATATATATATATATATATATATATATTTGTCACGTAGGTGGTGTGGCAAGTAAATCCATCTGCCCCTGTGGGGACAACATTCAGCAATTTAGGGGTGCCAAAATAAAATGATATCTTGACCCCCCACCTTAACAAGTTTGTGGTTCCGCTGCTTACACATATTGCTGTTTCATGCTTTCACTACTTAACCTAACATTGTTTCAACACAGACAATACAATTTTTTTTTATACAGCCTCATTTTGCAAACACAAAGTAATAGCCCCCATACATCAGCAATAAATTGTTGCAATGTCCCGATCCCCCAATGGCCGCATCAGAGAAATATTAAACATGTTTAAAAATCCTGATTTCTCGTTCCTGGCCGAAAGGGTCAGGATTAGCAAATCGGGCATTTTTAACATGTTTAATTTCCCCAATTCGCAGACTGTCACTGGCCCCGATTGAAAATTTCAACCGTTTTTCCAGGTGCCGGTGGATTCAGGAATCAGGGCCGCTGATGCATGGGGCTCATACGTCTGGTAGTGCTCCTAGTTAATTCACGTAGTGGTTCGAAAATACTTTTAATGAGGCTCTATAAGATTCCGAAGTATGAAATATAACAGCAAAATAAACTCTGCTACACCAAAGCTCTGGGAGAGGTCATGTTCCTTTACTAATTGAGACAAAAGTGAATTTTCAATGGCTGTCAGCATTCATTGGCACAATTCTTAGTGTTAAACCATGTGGATCATTTCAGAACATCAGGAGCCACTGTGCAGTCATCAAGATGAATGACAACTACACACAGGTTCGCAGGAGTTTGTCTTCTGCAAATTTTAACCCATTTCTTACTAGAAGGGCTAGTGTCATGTGTCAGAAGTGACAAAGTTGTAATTAATTTCCAGGAGTAGATGCTGTAACTTGCATAAGGAATGATTTGTCTTTCTTGTGGGAGCTAGTTATAGATTAGAAAGCTGTGTTATTTGCTTACACAGGCACAGCAATAGATGTATAGGTTTCTATTTTCAGCACAGTGGGACCTATTTATTAAAATGACACATTGTGGAGATAAAAAATTACTTTTGTTGTGATTTAAGGATATTTTATCACTGTGCATACTGCACAGCGGAATCTGTCCGGTACGATAAGTTACTTATTGCTCTGAAAGCTCTCAGTCTGCTTTTCATGCTTTTCAAGGGAGCGGGGTGGGGGGAAAGGGTGACAAACAAATTTCCCCGGTTCAATGGCCATGAGCACGATAATACTGTACAATCAACTCACCCAGGTTTGAATTTGTGGTAAATAAAATATTACAAAGTAGACGTCTGAGACTTTGTAAGAAACTGAATAATCCAATGACCAGACCAAATAGGTCCAACATATATACTGTTGAAGTAATACTTAATGGGATCGGAATGCGATCCCTGTGGATGGGATGCCGGTGGTCACAATACTGATCCTAATGGTCAAGATCGTGATAGGGGTGAGGTAAGTATTCAGACCCCCTAACTTAACCCTCCCTTTCCGCAGCCAAACCCTAACCTACCCCCATAGTGCCTAAACCTTCCCCCCGCTTCTACAGCCTAACCATAAACTCCCCCCTTAGTTCTTAAAACTAACCTTACCCCTTAATGCCTAAACCTAACCCCCCCTTTTCACAGCCTATCCCTAAAGCTCCCCCCTTAAGGCCCAAACCTACCCCCACCCCCACCCCACCTTGGTGGTGCCTAACCCTTACCCCCCCTCCCCATAGCTTAAGCATAACTTCCCCGGGTGGTGCTTAAGCATAGCATAACACCCCCCCGACCCCCCTTCCTTCCCCGACACACCCTTGCCCACCCGACTATACTTACTTGCCGGATTCCGGCTGTCGGGATTCTTGCTCCGAGATCCTGACCTGTTGTAGATTCCAGTATCAGTGTTCTGCAAGGTGTTGGGATTCTGGCATCCGGGATCTTGAATGTATACCTACTTAATATATATAGATATTTCCTTTTCCAAAATAATCAAAAATATATTCCTCAGCGAAAAATATAAAAATAAAATAAAGGCAAAGACCACTCCAGTGTCATTGAGCCCGATTCAGGTGTGGTTGGAGCTGCACCCACTGTCGCAAAGTACCGATTATTGGTACTTTGTGCATGCGCAGGAGTTGGACCCATTCTGCAGGTGTGCGGACGGATTCAGTGACATAAGACACAGAGTGGCAGCAGACTGTCAGTGACTGACATTCTGCTGCCGTTGAGGGGGCAGTGACAGCCTCCGTTTATGAAAACGAAGGCATGTCGCTGCCATTTAGGGGGTTGGAAGATGTTGGGATCTCCATCACAGGACAGAGATTTCCTAGCCTCTGCAAAGGCCAGGATGGTGACTGGAGTGCTGTGTCCTAGGATAGACATCTCCTGCTGCTTTACCATACAAAGCTATCACTGCTGCTTTCAAGGAAGCAGCAGTGATAGTGCTCCAACCACATCTGAATCAGGCCCAATATGAAGCAACATGCTATGGAACCCCAACCATCACAGAGTTTAGCTTCCATTTTGCTCCAGGCCTTTCTTTCAGGGTGTTACTCAGTGCACTGTATGAAAGACTGTACAGAAGCATGGCTACTATATGGTTACACCTAACTTGCTGCAGGCTTTTTTATATGAAGTACCATACCATGTATCCTTCATCTATCACCATTTGTGTACTAACTACTAGTAATGGTGATGTGTGTAGTAAATGACAATGCAAAACACCTGGGGGTTAATTTACTTTACCTTCGGTTTTGGATAGTTTCTGGAAAAATGTATATTTACTATTGTAGTTATTCAGTTCTAATGATGAGCGGGTTCGGATCCTCGAGATCCGAACCCCCCCGAACTTCACCTATTTTACACGGTTCCGAGGCAGCCTCGGATCTTCCCGCCTTGCTCGGTTAACCCGAGCGCGCCCGAACGTCATCATCCCGCTGTCGTATTCGCGCGAGATTCGTATTCTATATAAGGAGCCGCGCGTCGCCGCCATTTTCACTCGTGCTTTGGAGATGATAGCGAGAGGACGTGGCTGCGTTCTCTCAGTTTCTGTGTTCAGTGTGCTGCAAATATCTGTGCTCAGTGTGCTGCAAATATCTGTGCTAAATGTGCTGCAAATATCTGTGCTCAGTGTGCTTGCAAATATCTGTGCTCAGTGTGCTGAAAATATCTACGTTCTCTGCATTTTAGTTGTGCGCAGTATATAGTAGGAGGACAGTGCAGAATTTTGCTGACCACCAGTATAAATATAGCAGTACGGTAGAGTAGTCCACTGCTCTACCTCTGTGTCGTCAAGTATACTATGCATCCATACCTGTGCTGCATTTTAGTTGTGCGCAGTATATAGTAGGAGGACAGTGCAGAATTTTGCTGACCTCCAGTATATATATATATATATATATAGCAGTACGGTACAGTAGTCCACTGCTCTACCTCTATGTCATCAAGTATACTATGCATCTATACCTGTGCTGCATTTTAGTTGTGCGCAGTATATAGTAGGAGGAGAGTGCAGAATTTTGCTGACCACCAGTATATATATAGCAGTACGGTACAGTAGTCCACTGCTCTACCTCTGTGTCGTCAAGTATACTATGCATCCATACCTGTGCTGCATTTTAGTTGTGCGCAGTATATAGTAGGAGGAAAGTGCAGAATTTTGCTGACCACCAGTATATATATAGCAGTACGGTACAGTAGTCCACTGCTCTACCTCTGTGTCGTCAAGTATACTACAAAAGTTCAGTAAAATGACCCAAAAATCAAAATTAAAAGCTAGAAAACTGCAGTGCCACTCCTAGATGGGCCAGGTGTTTGTGTCGGCCACTTGGGTCGCTTAGCTTAGCCATCCAGCGACCTTGGTACACCTCTTTTTTTCTTTGCATCATGTGCTGTTTGGGGACTATTTTTTAAATCTGCCATCCTGTCTGACACTGCAGTGCCACTCCTAGATGGGCTAGGTGTTTGTGTCGGCCACTTGGGTCGCTTAGCTTAGCCATCCAGCGACCTTGTTGCACCTCTTTTTTTCTTTGCATCATGTGCTGTTTGGGGACTATTTTTTAAATCTGCCATCCTGTCTGACACTGCAGTGCCACTCCTAGATGGGCCAGGCAGGGGCGGATCCAGAAAAGAATGACAGGGGGGGCACCATAAGTGGTTGTGCTATCAAGGAGGGGTGGAGTTAGAAGTGGAGTGGGCGTGGCGAAGTTTCAGTGCGTGTGACCAATTGTGTGAGGGGGTGTGGTCAAGTGCTCAATGTGAGTATCGAGTGTGTCTATGATCGAAATGCACTGCTGGAGGGGGTACAGGTCCACAGTTAGTTCTTATACCTTATGGGGATCATTCCGAAACGTTCGCACGCTGCTGGTTTTCGCAGCCGTGCGAACGGGTCGGAACTGCACATACGTAGCGGACGCAATGCGCAGGCGCATTATTGCTCAGCGACGGCCGTTGCTGGGCAACGACAAGAACACAGAAGAAAGCGATCGCAGGGGCGATCGCATTAAGATTGACAGCAGGAAGGTCACCCCCACTCCCCCCCCCCCAGCAAAAGACCGCTCACAGCAGCACCATTCTCTCTCCCCAGGTCACCCCCACTCCCCCCCCCCCCCCCCGAGGGGGAGATACAGGGAGAGGGAGGGTGCTTAGTGATAGTCACAGGAAGAGTGAGGGTAAGGGTACTGAGGGTGAGATACAAGGAGGGTGAGGGTGCTGAGGGAGAGTTACAAGGAGGGTGAGGGTAAGGGCATTGAGGGGGAAATATGGGGAGGGTAAGGGCGCTGAGGATAGTTACAGAGAGGGTGAGTGCTCTGAGGGGGAGTTACAGGGAGGGTGAGGATAAAGGCGCTGAGGGGGAGATACAGGGAGGGTGAGGGGGAGAGTAAGGGCGCTGAGGGGGAGTTACAGGATGAGGACAGGGACACTGAGGGTGAGCTACAGGGAGGGTGAGGGGGCTGAGGGGGAGATACAGGGAGGGTGAGGGGGCTGAGGTAGAGATACAGGGACAAAACATTTGTTTCAGGAAAGAAAAATATATTATATAAACATGATGTGACTGTACATACTATTCTCAAAAAACCATACTTTCCTATTCAAAATAATCTAAATAATGAAGCATTCCCTGACAATATCGCACGCCCATGCCTCCCTCCCGGCATCACATTTACTATAATACTACAAGTGCATGGACTGTAATATAATGCTACTAGTGCCTGTAATATAATGCTACAATGCATGGGATATAATATAATTCTACAAGTGCATTGTAGCATTATATTACAGGCACTTGTAGCATTATATTACAGTCCACGCACTTGTAGTATTATATTATAGTCAAGGCAGTGGGCATTGGCCCTCATTCCGAGTCGTTCGCTCGTTCTTTTTCATCGCATCGCAGTGAATTTCCGCTTAGTGCGCATGCGCAATATTCGCACTGCGACTGCGCCAAGTAATTTAACAATGAAGATAGTATTTTTACTCACGGCTTTTTCTTCGCTCCGGCGATCGTAGTGTGATTGACAGGAAATGGGTGTTACTGGGCGGAAACAGGCCGTTTTATGGGCGTGTGGGAAAAAACGCTACCGTTTCCGGAAAAAACGCAGGAGTGGCTGGAGAAACTGGGGAGTGTCTGGGCGAACGCTGGGTGTGTTTGTGACGTCAAACCAGGATCGACAAGCACTGAACTGATCGCACAGGCAGAGTAAGTGTGGAGCTACTCTAAAACTGCTAAGTAGTTTGTGATAGCAATATTGCGAATACTTCGGTCGCAATTTTAAGATGCTAAGATACACTCCCAGTAGGCGGCGGCTTAGCGTGAGTAACTCTGCTAAAATCGCCTTGCGACCGATCAACTCGGAATGAGGGCCATTGTTTTGGAGCAAATACCTTACAGCAGGTTTGCCCCACTGGCTGGTACCTGAGGACTGGAAGGAGCCGACAGCGCATGGTGGGTACAGGTCCTAAGGGTACAGGAGAAGACAGCTGCTGCGGATGGCGTGATGTCTTCACATTACGTTGCGGGCACCAGGTTCCCTTTGGTTATTAGGCAGGGGAGGATCAGCGCCGGCGGCTAAGAGTGAAAGTGTGAGTAGTACACTTTCACTGCACAGCGTACACGGCGTGGTGTCAGTGGGGAGCACAGCACCACGCCGGAGATCGGTAGCAGAGATCCCCAGCGGCGGCGGGCTGCATCTGTAAAGTTCCTCCTCCTGCTCGGCTCCTCCGTGTGAGCAGAACAGCAGCAGCAGGTGACAGGAGAGCAGGGGCAGGGGCAAACGCAGGATTTAGTGAGGGGGGTTTCCATGTGTGGGTGTGTGTATGTGTGTATGTATGTATGTATGTATGTATGTATGTGTGCACGTACATGTGTGTGTGTGTGTGTGTGTGTGTGTGTGTGTATGTATATATATATATATATATATATATATCTAATGACAAAAAATAGGCACTCACTGAAGATGTTGCTTAATACCAAGGTGTCCTCCATATATGTAATAGGTGGCATGCCCCCCCCATGCAGTAGAACCAGGCGGTACTCAGCGGTCTCTGTGAGTAAATCAATGTATTACAGTACAAAAGGCATAGTGTACCGATGTTTCAACGCCACATAAAGCGTTTTTTTTCCCTTCAAGCCTACAGTAAAGCACCTTGAAAAAAACGCCCATTGAAACATCGGTACACTATGCCTTTTGTAATACATTGATTTACTCACAAAGGCTACTAAGTGCCACCTGGTTTCCACTGCATGGAGAGGTGCATGCCAGTCTCCACCCAGGGAACTACTGCACCAGGGACATGCAGTATTGCACCATATAATACACACAGAGTAACACACAAACACATATACACAAACACACACCCAAACATACATACACAATCACATACATACACACATACATAAATTGCTACAAATACAAACATACATACAGTTACAGTATGTAATTACCCTTCCACCAGGCGCTAGCAGCACTGTAAGGACGGAGGGAACTTGAGCAGCCAGCAGCTCCCCCTTCACCCCTCCGGACTGTTTATAGTAGAGAGCTATGGTAGCTCTCTGCTGCCGCTGCAGTGCAGCGGCTCCGCGGTCGCGATCGCGAACGCGATCGCGGCTTTTACCTGAGATGGAGACAGCTGTGTCTCCATCTCAAGAACAGGAGATTCAACTCATCAGGGGGGCGTGCGCCACTGAGGGGGACATGTCGGGTGCCGGAGGCGGATGCGCACAGCGGCGGGGGACATGTCGGGGGCGGGTGCGCACAGCAGCATGGACAATACAAAACATCTATTAAAAATGACAGGGGGGGCACGTGCCTTGGTGCCCCCCCCCTAAATCCGCCACTGGGGCCAGGTGTTTGTGTCGGTCACTTGGGTCGCTTAGCTTAGCCATCCAGCGACCTTGGTACACCTCTTTTTTTCTTTGCATCATGTGCTGTTTGGGGACTATTTTTTAAATCTGCCATCCTGTCTGACACTGCAGTGCCACTCCTAGATGGGCTAGGTGTTTGTGTCGGCCACTTGGGTCGCTTAGCTTAGCCATCCAGCGACCTTGGTGCACCTCTTTTTTTCTTTGCATCATGTGCTGTTTGGGGACTATTTTTTAAATCTGCCATCCTGTCTGACACTGCAGTGCCACTCCTAGATGGGCCAGGTGTTTGTGTCGGCCACTTGGGTCGCTTAGCTTAGCCATCCAGCGACCTCGGTGCAAATTTTAGGACTAAAAATAATATTGTGAGGTGTGAGGTGTTCAGAATAGACTGGAAATGAGTGGAAATTATGGTTATTGAGGTTAATAATACTATGGGATCAAAATGACCCCCAAATTCT
Source organism: Pseudophryne corroboree (assembly GCF_028390025.1). Taxonomy (NCBI): domain Eukaryota; kingdom Metazoa; phylum Chordata; class Amphibia; order Anura; family Myobatrachidae; genus Pseudophryne; species Pseudophryne corroboree. The sequence goes on along the minus strand of NC_086449.1, from coordinate 234,325,580 downwards.
ATGATTTAAGCTGTTTTTGAGGTTTTTTTGTAAAAAAAACACCCGAATCCGACAAAACATTTTCAGGGAGGTTTTGCCAAAACGCGTCCGAATCCAAAACACGGCCGCAGAACCAAATCCAAAACCAAAACACAAAAAACGAAAAATTTCCGGTGCACATCACTATTCAGTTCCAGTTGTTTTTGCTGCTGTTGTCTGTCAGGTTGGCCTTTCCGAGCAAAACCAATGGCAAATAGAGGTTTAAATAGAAAAAAAACAAAACCGTGAGGTCCCCCCCCCTCCAAAACCAAATCAGCCCCAGACCTCTCAGCCTAAGCTGGTATTGTAAAATAGGGGAAAATGACATGGGGGTTCCCCTATTTTCTAATAATAAGCAACAGGCTAAACTGTAGCCCTGTCATAATGGCAAGCAGCCCCAAACCGGTCAGCCCACGGCTGGAATCCCTAGGGAAGTGAGGACAATACAAAACCCTACAAAGACCATACCCAAGGGGCAAACAACTTTGGACAGAAAGTCCAGGAGGGCCCATTTTCGCAGCCCCTGGGCTTTGTTTGCTGAGGTAGTAGATAATGTAAGAGTTAAATCATTTAATTTTTTTACCGGTGACTTGTAAGTTCCAGCAAGCCTGCTCCAACATAATAGCACTTGTCGAAGCACAAATGAGTGTCTCCATTCATTTCTGAGAGTGACCCTGTCACTTGCGCCGGGACTCTGTAGCGAGCAGGCCATTTTTTTTTCTGCTTTGCCAAGTGCCAGGATGCCTATATGACGTGAAGAGGATATGACCCTGGCATTTTATAAATAATAAATAGGTGAAAAAGGGAATTGTGGGCGTGGGTGTACTAAAGCCCAAGTGAGCTCATGTGCAATAGGCCCCCTCCTCTGAGTTATGCCCTCGCCCCATCCTGCAACTTACCTTGTGCAGGGCTGCTGACAAGCAGGTCCATCCTCAACTGCGATGTCATCTTTGGGAAGTTGAAGCCTGCGCACAAGAAATCAAAGGCTTTTCTTTCACTGTGTAGCACCATCTTGACGATGGTGTCACTGCTAGGGAAGATAGCATAGCAGAGTTGTCCAGTTTACAGGCAAAATGAAAGTATAATCTGGGTGCAGGATGCACAGTGCGGGATCTTCTCTGGAACTTTGTGCACTGCACACGCTGCATCCTTTATAAATACGCCTATGGTGAAAGGGGGATGCAGAAAATCCCGACCAGCGTCAGAATTTCGATGCCGGAATCCCTACAGCCAACAACCCAAACATAAGTATACTGGGGCGGGTTAGGCTTTGTTGTTGTTGGTGGTGAGGGGTTAGAGTTAGGCACTAGGGGAGGATTAGGGTTAGGCTGTGGGAGGAAAGAGTTAGGGTTAGGCTGCAAGAAGGGAGGGTTTGGGTTAGGGCGGGGAGAGGGATAGCATACTTACCCACCAAAGTGTTGGATGTCGCTGTTAGTCATGTGATCACCAGCATTCTAATCGCCGAGATCCTGTACCCAACCCGTGAGGGGGTGAGTTTATTTAATAAAAGACTACAACATACATTGGCAGTCTTACTGCATGTTTCATATTTTTTCACAGGTTGGCTACAGGTGCCGGTGAGCTTTTGTCTGGGCATGCTGGCAATTGTGGTTTGACACTGATATTCTGGTTCCATCTTTCCTACATATGTTATATATAATCGTTTCCAGCATTTCAGGCCCTTTATGTACTTTTAAAGTCCTGACATTACTGCCTCTACAGATGCCACCACCATCTTCTTCCTAGATTTCTAGTGCATCTCTGTGGAGTTGTGCTCCGGAGGGCACCTATTATACAGTAGACTTGGAGTACTGGCCACAAACATTATTGTTTTTAATATATAGTTCTAGATAATACACATGGATTGCAAAGGACTTGTGACACACAGACCCACAGTCAATTTAGCATTAGACGTATACTAATAGCATACATTTTGGAAGTCCCAATGTCTTAATACACACAGTGCGTACTGTATGTTCTAAAATTAAAATAAAATGTATGTATCAGCAAATTGAATATTGAGATGGTCACTGTTTTGTCAATAACAGGTTTACATCCCACTCTATTTCTTAAACATAAATATTGATATGTAGAATTACTAGTCGTTAAAAAACAATTGGTATACCTAATCTACTGGGTTTAACGCATCTGGAAGACTAATACCTATTTCTCATGTATTATTGAACTATGCTATCACATAAAACTCAGCATCTGATGCTTTCCTTGTTATGGGGATTTTGCTGTTCCACTGAAAGGAACATTAACATTCTTAGTGCTCTTGAACCATTAAACAGAGAACCTGTATGACATTCGTTCACATAGAAGCAAAGTAACACAGTGACAATTGGTTTTACCTCATTAATCCATGAGAACACTGTGCCACACTCCTAAAAGGATAAAGTATGCCGTAAATGGAATGTGTTTTAATGCATCAAAAACACACAGGCAGTACAGTACGTTGTCATTTTGATGCAAGAATGTGATGAAGGGCTTACAGTCTTTTCTGTTTGATGTCCAGATTCCTTTCCCTTTCATACGCTTTAATATTAATGTAAGAGGCTTTCCTAACAGTAAGACGAATCCAGGGGGCACTGTGCTCCAACAAATGATCACACATCTCTCACAGCGTCATATGTCTATATGGTCTGTAAGATAAATGAACACCTTCATCAGCAGATATGAAGTACTGTAGCTAAAAATAAAAATCTAAACCTGCAATTCAAAAATAAAAAATGTTTTTTGAGATTTTACAGAAAATGAGTAGAAATTATGTTTCAATCCTGGTATAAATAAGAATTTACTTACCGATAATTCTATTTCTCGGAGTCCGTAGTGGATGCTGGGGTTCCTGAAAGGACCATGGGGAATAGCGGCTCCGCAGGAGACAGGGCACAAAAAAGTAAAGCTTTACTAGGTCAGGTGGTGTGCACTGGCTCCTCCCCCTATGACCCTCCTCCAGACTCCAGTTAGGTACTGTGCCCGGACGAGCATACACAATAAGGGAGGCATTTTGAATCCCGGGTAAGACTCATACCAGCCACACCAATCACACCGTACAACTTGTGATCTAAACCCAGTTAACAGTATGACAACAGAAAGGGCCTCTTAAAGATGGCTCCTTAACAATAACCCGAATTAGTTAACAATAACTATGTACAAGTATTGCAGATAATCCGCACTTGGGATGGGCGCCCAGCATCCACTACGGACTCCGAGAAATAGAATTATCGGTAAGTAAATTCTTATTTTCTCTATCGTCCTAAGTGGATGCTGGGGTTCCTGAAAGGACCATGGGGATTATACCAAAGCTCCCAAACGGGCGGGAGAGTGCGGATGACTCTGCAGCACCGAATGAGAGAACTCCAGGTCCTCCTTTGCCAGGGTATCAAATTTGTAAAATTTTACAAACGTGTTCTCCCCCGACCACGTAGCTGCTCGGCAGAGTTGTAATGCCGAGACCCCTCGGGCAGCCGCCCAAGATGAGCCCACCTTCCTTGTGGAGTGGGCTTTTACAGTTTTAGGCTGTGGCAGGCCTGCCACAGAATGTGCAAGTTGAATTGTGTTACAAATCCAACGAGCAATCGACTGCTTAGAAGCAGGTGCGCCCAACTTGTTGGGTGCATACAATATAAACAGCGAGTCAGATTTTCTGACTCCAGCCGTCCTTGCAATGTATATTTTTAAGGCTCTGACAACGTCCAACAACTTGGAGTCCTCCAAGTCGCTAGTGGCCGCAGGCACCACAATAGGTTGGTTCAGATGAAATGCTGATACCACTTTAGGGAGAAAATGCGGACGAGTCCGCAGTTCTGCCCTATCCGAATGGAAGATTAGATAAGGACTTTTATAAGATAAAGCCGCCAATTCAGATACTCTCCTGGCAGAGGCCAGGGCTAGTAACATAGTCACTTTCAATGTGAGATATTTCAAATCCACCTTTTTCAATGGTTCAAACCAATGGGATTTGAGGAAATCTAAAACTACATTTAGATCCCACGGTGCCACCGGAGGCACCACAGGAGGCTGTATATGCAGTACTCCCTTGACAAAAGTCTGGACCTCAGGGACAGAGGCCAATTCTTTTTGGAAGAATATTGACAGGGCCGAAATTTGAACCTTAATGGATCCCAATTTGAGACCCATAGATAATCCTGATTGCAGGAAATGTAGGAAACGACCCAGTTGGAATTCCTCCGTCGGAACCCTCCGATCCTCGCACCACGCTACATATTTTCGCCAAATGCGGTGATAATGTTTCACGGTGACTTCCTTCCGTGCCTTAATCAAGGTAGGAATGACTTCTTCTGGAATGCCTTTCCCTTTTAGGATCTGGCGTTCAACCGCCATGCCGTCAAACGCAGCCGCGGTAAGTCTTGAAAAAGACAGGGACCCTGCTGTAGCAGGTCCCTTCTCAGAGGTAGAGGCCACGGTTCGTCCGTGAGCATCTCTTGAAGTTCCGGATACCAAGTCCTTCTCGGCCAATCCGGAACCACTAGTATTGTTCTTACTCTTCTTTGCCGTATGATCTTCAATACCTTTGGTATGAGCGGCAGAGGAGGAAACACATACACTGACTGGTACACCCAAGGAGTTACCAGTGCGTCCACAGCTATTGCCTGTGGATCTCTTGACCTGGCGCAATATTTGTCCAGTTTCTTGTTGAGGCGAGACGCCATCATGTCTACAATTGGTCTTTCCCAACGGTCTATTAACATGTTGAAGACTTCTGGATGTAGACCCCACTCTCCCGGATGAAGATCGTGTCTGCTGAGGAAGTCTGCTTCCCAGTTGTCCACGCCCGGGATGAACACTGCTGACAGTGCTATCACGTGATTCTCCGCCCAGCGAAGAATCTTGGCAGCTTCTGCCATTGCACTCCTGCTTCTTGTGCCGCCCTGCCTGTTTACATGGGCGACCGCCGTGATGTTGTCCGACTGAATCAACACCGGCTTTCCTTGCAGGAGAAGTTCCGCCTGGCTTAGAGCATTGTAGATTGCTCTTAGTTCCAGAATGTTTATGTGAAGAGACTTTTCCAGGCTCGACCACACTCCCTGGAAGTTTCTTCCTTGTGTGACTGCTCCCCAGCCTCTCAGGCTGGCGTCCGTGGTCACCAGGATCCAATCCTGAATGCCGAATCTGCGGCCTTCTAATAGGTGAGCCTTCTGCAACCACCACAGAAGTGACACCCTTGTCTTTGGTGACAGGGTTATTCGCAGGTGCATCTGCAGATGCGACCCTGACCATTTGTCCAACAGATCCCTTTGGAATATTCTTGCATGGAATCTGCCGAATGGAATTGCTTCGTAAGAAGCCACCATTTTTCCCAGGACTCTTGTGCATTGATGTACTGACACTTTTCCTGGTTTTAGGAGGTTCCTGACCAGATCGGATAACTCCTTGGCTTTTTCCTCTGGAAGGAAAACCTTTTTCTGAACCGTGTCCAGAATCATTCCTAGGAACAGCAGACGAGTTGTCGGGATTAAATGGGATTTTGGAATATTCAGAATCCACCCGTGTTGTCTTAGCACCTCTTGAGATAGTGCTAAAGCTGTCTCCAGCTGTTCTCTGGACCTTGCCCTTATTAGGAGATCGTCCAAGTATGGGATAACTAATACGCCTTTTCTTCGAAGAAGAATCATCATCTCGGCCATTACCTTGGTAAAGACCCGAGGCGCCGTGGACAATCCGAACGGCAGCGTCTGAAACTGATAGTGACAGTTTTGAACAATGAACCTGAGGTACCCCTGGTGTGCGGGGTAAATCGGAACGTGTAGATACGCATCCTTGATGTCCAAGGATACCATAAAGTCCCCTTCTTCCAGGTTCGCTATCACTGCTCTGAGTGACTCCATCTTGAACTTGAACTTTTTTATGTAGAGGTTCAAGGACTTCAGATTTAGAATAGGCCTTACCGAGCCATCCGGCTTCGGTACCACAAATAGAGTGGAATAATACCCCTTTCCTTGTTGTAATAGGGGTACTTTGACTATCACCTGCTGAGCGTACAGCTTGTGAATGGCTTCCAACACCCTCTCCCTTTCGGAAGAGACGGTTGGTAAGGCAGACTTCAGGAAACGATGAGGAGGATCCGTCTCTAATTCCAACCTGTACCCCTGAGATATTATCTGCAGGATCCAGGGGTCTACCTGCGAGTGAGCCCACTGCGCGCTGTAATTTTTGAGACGGCCCCCCACTGTCCCCGAGTCCGCTTGAGAGGCCCCAGCGTCATGCTGAGGTTTTTGCAGGAGCCGGGGAGGGCTTCTGTTCCTGGGAAGGAGCTGCCTGTTGGTGTCTCTTCCCTCTTCCTCTGCCTCGTGGCAGGTACGACAAGCCCTTTGCTCTCTTATTTTTGTAGGAGCGAAAAGGCTGCGGTTGAAAGGTCGGTGCCTTTCTCTGTTGGGGAGTGACTTGAGGTAAAAAAGTGGATTTCCCGGCAGTAGCCGTGGCCACCAAGTCTGATAGACCAACTCCAAATAACTCCTCCCCTTTATACGGCAAAACCTCCATGTGACGTTTTGAATCCGCATCGCCTGTCCACTGTCGTGTCCATAAGGCTCTTCTGGCTGAAATGGACATAGCACTCACCCGAGATGCCAGTGTGCAAATATCCCTCTGTGCATCACGCATATAGATAAATGCATCCTTTATTTGTTCTAACGACAGTAAAACATTGTCCCTATCTAGGGTATCAATATTTTCAATCAGGGATTCTGACCAAACTACTCCAGCACTGCACATCCAGGCAGTTGCTATAGCTGGTCGTAGTATAACACCTGCATGTGTGTATATATTCTTTTGAATAACTTCCATCTTTCTATCTGATGGATCCTTAAGTGCGGCCGTCTCAGGAGAGGGTAACGCCACTTGTTTGGATAAGCGTGTGAGCGCCTTGTCCACCTTAGGGGGTGTTTCCCAGCGCGCCCTAACCTCTGGCGGGAAAGGGTATAATGCCAATAACTTTTTTGAAATTATCAACTTTTTATCAGGAGCAACCCACGCTTCATCACACACGTCATTTAATTCTTCTGATTCAGGAAAAACTGTTTGTAGTTTTTTCACACCATACATAATACCCTGTTTTACGGTATCTGTAGTATCAGCTAAATGTAACGTCTCCTTCATTGCCAAAATCATATAACGTGTGGCCCTACTGGAAAATACGTTTGAATTTCTACCGTCGTCACTGGAATCAGTGCCCGTGTCTGGGTCTGTGTCGACCGACTGAGGCAAAGGGCGTTTTACAGCCCCTGACGGTGTTTGAGGCGCCTGGACAGGCATTAATTGATTGTCCGGCCGCCTCATGTCCTCAACTGACTGTTTAAGGGAAGATAAACCATCACGTAATTCCACAAATAAAGGCATCCATTCTGGTGTCGACCCCCTGGGGGGTGACATCTGCATATTTGGCAATTGCTCCGCCTCCACACCAATATCGTCCTCATACATGTCGACACCACGTACCGACACACACCGCAAACTCACAGGGAATGCTCTAATGAAGACAGGACCCACTAGCCCTTTTGGGGAGACAGAGGGAGAGTCTGCCAGCACACACCACAAAGCGCTATATATACAAGGGATATCCTTATATTAAGTGCTCCCTTATAGCTGCTTTAATATATATATATATAGCCATTAATGTGCCCCCCCTCTCTGTTTTACCCTGTTTCTGTAGTGCAGTGCAGGGGAGAGACCTGGGAGCCGTTCTGACCAGCGGAGCTGTGACAGAAAATGGCGCCGTGTGCTGAGGAGATAGGCCCCGCCCCTTTTTCGGCGGGTTCTTCTCCCGCTATTTTTCCAGTCAGGCAGGGGTTAAATATCTCCATATAGCCCCTATGGGCTATATGTGAGGTATTTTTAGCCTTGTATAAGGTTTATATTTGCCTCTCAGAGCGCCCCCCCCCAGCGCTCTGCACCCTCAGTGACTGCCCAGTGAAGTGTGCTGAGAGGAAAATGGCGCACAGCTGCAGTGCTGTGCGCTACCTTATGAAGACTGAGGAGTCTTCAGCCGCCGGTTTCCGGACCTCTTCACGCTTCAGCATCTGCAAGGGGGTCGGCGGCGCGGCTCCGGGACCGGACTCCACGGCTGGGCCTGTGTTCGATCCCTCTGGAGCTAATGGTGTCCAGTAGCCAAGCAGCAAATCCACTCTGCATGCAGGTGAGTTTACTACTTTCCCCCTAAGTCCCACGTTGCAGTGATCCTGTTGCCAGCAGGACTCACTGTAAAGAAAAAAACCTAAACTAAACTTTCTCTAAGCAGCTCTTTAGGAGAGCCACCTAGATTGCACCCTTCTCGTTCGGGCACAAAATCTAACTGGAGTCTGGAGGAGGGTCATAGGGGGAGGAGCCAGTGCACACCACCTGACCTAGTAAAGCTTTACTTTTTTGTGCCCTGTCTCCTGCGGAGCCGCTATTCCCCATGGTCCTTTCAGGAACCCCAGCATCCACTTAGGACGATAGAGAAATATAAATTGGACCTAATACCATAGGGAAAACAATGGGCACCATTTATGTAGCAGGACAATACGTGGATGCTCAGTGCATTTTGCTTTTCAGATATATTTGTGTCTTTTTTTTTTAAACCACTCACACATAAGTGCTCACCCACATCTACATCTGAGCAGGTCCTTTGTGTTATATTTTGTGTGTTTTTTGATCTATGGCTCCATGCTGCCTGTGTCTGTAAAAAGTTACTCTTCTACATCAAAGTACATCAAACAAATATATTAAGATATTTACTTTTTCTCTTAAAAATATTACTAGTTTGACAATCTTTCATTTATGATAGAGTACATGGCCTCAGTTCTGCCTTAGTGATTAACAATGTAACAGATTTAATAATATTAATTTATCTAATATCTGAAGCATTTTTTTTTTAAAACATTTTTTTTTTTAAAGTCCCCTGGCTTTCGCTTCTGGATCTAGGGTATTGGTTATTGCCACCAGCTGTGGCACTGTGGCCAGACACCCTATCACTTATTCCATAGGGGGAGAGTGATAAAGGGGAGAGAGATAAAGTACCAGCCAATCAGCTCCTAACTGCCTTATTACAGGCTGTATTTGCAAAATAACAGTTAGGAGCAGACTGGCTGGTACTTTATCTCTCTCCACTTTATCACTCTCCAAGTCTTAGTATATAGACCCCCATAGTGTTCACGCACCATTGGACTGATTTAGATAAAAGATGCACAGTTTGTGTATGAACGATGGGTCTGATTCAGAACTGTATGCAAACCTAATGTTTTCGCAGCTGAGTGATTATCGTTCAACTGCGCATGAATCTATGTGCATGGTCTTGCTGTGTCAGTCGCAGAGAGGATTTATTCGCAAGGTGATTCACAGTCAGGGACCATTTGGGGAAAGCAAAATCCCAAGCATGCCATGACCGTTTCGGGGCATGTGCCAGCCTGTGTCTGCGATCTCATATGCAGTAACAGTGGCTTTGGCATCTCCCTTCCTGCGGCCATGCTGTGTGATCATAAGGCTACTCAGAAGCCCCATAATGACTGCTAATAGAGCGATGCTACGGCTTTATATGCAGCTGCTGCGACTTCCAATGCTGCCATTAGTCGCCTCTATACAATTACAGGCAGCTGCGGCAGTTGCATATTTTTGCACAGTATCGGCGTACACATTTGTAGCTTTGGTGGCAGTAGAGTACATCTCTGAATTAGGCCCAAAGATGTATCTGCACAGTTGCATTTCCCTGCCTGTCTCTGAGTTCCATACAGATAACTTGCAACCTTAAAATCTAGCATACACATGCACCTGGAGCAAAGAGGTGACTATCATTATCATTAACTATCATATGCGCTCCTGATCCAGCTGTCCAGCTGTCCAAGTGCAAAGGGCCACAAATGCAGAATTTGTGCAAATGTGTACAAATATAAATATAAATGCACATTATGGACCTGATGGATAATTGAATGCAAATTGGACTTATATGTTACCGCATTGTAGGGGTTATTCAGAGACGCACGCAGATGGTTGCATACGCAGCCAGATCTGCGTTCATCTCCGCACAAGCTGGGGGCCGTCTAGCACAAGGCAAGGCCACCTAGCATGTGTGAGGCCGTCCTCCTATGCATCCGCAATTAGATTGTGGAGGCATCAGATCTAAGGTTAACCCCTGGCAGAGCAGCCTGGCTCCGCTGTCAGGCGGTCAGCGGACATCTTTTTTTTTTTTTCAGAACGGCTGCGTGTGACATCATGCAGCTGCCCTGAAAATGCTCCTGACACGCCCCCCCATTTGGTACACCCCGCCCCCCCCAGCGCCTTCCTGGATGTGGTCGCAATGTGTAAGGTCACGCACGCGCACTGCATTCAGTGAACGTGCGCAGACCAGATGGATGTGGCCGCTGTGAGCAACCGTGCGGCTGCTTACATCACTGAATTAGGGCCTGTGTGCACAACTATAAATGCGCATATTCACCCATATGCATGCTGCTTATGCTTGGTTTAATTCTCATCATCAGGATGTCCTTGAACCATCCCATACTTGGCACAAATAATACCCCTGGAAGCAGTATTCTCACCTACGTCCAACTGTGCATAGCCCATAGTTTCACAAGCATGACCTCATAGTTGCCTACATGAGAATTATTACAGTCCAGTTAGCAGAGCCGGCCTTAGGCATAGGCATACTAGGCAAATGCCTAGGGAATTTGGTATGCTTAGGGGCACCAGCAGCTTCTGATGATTAAAATGATATGCGGCATGCCTATATTCTGTGTGTATTCCTGGAAATCACTGTAATTTAACATTTCGTATGCAGATACAGCCGCAGGCGCACACAGAATATAGGCATGCTGCATATCATTTTAATCAGCAGAAGCTGATTGTGCATCCTAGCCACATAGTAATGCAAATAAGATGCATTTGCATAAACAAAAGGCGCCCGACGTTAGCAGAGCTGCCAGCTGACTCATGCCAGGCATCTCTTGCAGAACTAGCGGCAGTGCTAGGGGGCACCAGCCAAAATCTTGTGTAGGGCATCATATTGGTTAGGGCCGGCTCTGCCAGTTAGGCCACTTCTGTCCCTGGTGAAGTTGCGATGCGCACATGTATCCACTTGCATATGTTAGGTTCCACAGAATGTGTATTTGCAAAAACATGAAAGATACTCTATGCCAGGGATGAGGGACCTTTGGCCCTCCAGCTGCTGTTGAACTACACATACCAGCATGCCCTGCTACAGTTTTGCTATTTGCCCATGCTAAAACTGTTGCAGGGCATGCAGGGATGTGTAGTTCAACAACAGCTAGAGGGCCGCAGGTTCCCGACCCCTGCACTATGCAAACAGTTGTAAGCTAGCTCACCTCTGCTTTGGCCATAAAGTATGACTGGAGTATAAGTGTTGCATCTTTATATCATGTAACATTCACTTGTGCGCAACTCTAAGTCAGCATCAGTGTAACACAATGCAGAAACAGGTCTTCTGTATTGACCTTGGCTTCATTTTATTTTGACATCACAGGAAACCTCCTCCAGCTGTTCGTGCTATGCCACGGCAAGGGGAAGCTGATTCATTTCCCTTGGCATCTATGTATCTGACATGTCACCATTACAAGTGATCTATTGCTGAGGAGATACAGAGAACTTTTGGATCAGGACTTTCCTGCACAGACTGGCTTGTCCCCAAAATATAAGAATAAACAAATAACAAAACTAAAATATAGAAATGTGACAAAAATAGATTTAAAATTATTCTTTTTACATGCAAATTATATGACACATTCTCTATGAAATTGATGTATTTCCTTAAATCTACAAAACAGCCCCATCTCTCCAAATGTTGCCCTCCCCATTCCTGTGTAATACCCTGGTAGGGATGTTTCATAGTGTGTGTGAGATTCACTAACCTCGGTAGGTTCTCAGGGTTCTTTAGTCGAGTTACCCATTTCCACTTCAGATTCACTAATGAGGGCGGAGGTATGGAAGTACAGGACCAGTCTAAAGTATGTCATTCAAGGCCTCAATGGGGTCATTTTTATTCGAATGACAGAAAGTTATGTTGAGCAAAGGACGGGTTCACCAAAATAACATACAATATAAGTACTGTATAGGGGCCTAATTCAGAGTTGATCACAGCAGCAAATATATTAGCAGTTGAGCAAAACCATGTTCACTGCAGGGGGGGGGGAGATATAACATGTGCAGAGAGAGATAGATTTGGGTGGGGTGTGTTCAAACTGAAATCTAAATTGCAGTGTAAAAATAAAGCAGCCAGTATTTACCCTGCACAGAAATAAAATAACTCACCCAAATCTAACTCTCTCTGCAAATGATATATCTACCCCCACCTGAAGTGCACATGGGGGGTAATTCCAAGTTGATCGCAGCAGGAAATTTTTTAGCAGTTGGGCAAAACCATGTGCACTGCAGGGGAGGCAGATATAACATTTGCAGAGAGAGTTAGATTTGGGTGGGTTATATTGGCCCTCATTCCGAGTTGTTCGCTCGTTCTTTTTCATCGCATCGCAGTGAAAATCCGCTTAGTACGCATGCGCAAAGTTCGCACTGCGACTGCGCCAAGTAACTTTACTATGAAGAAAGTATTTTTACTCACGGCTTTTTCTTCGCTCCGGCGATCGTAATGTGATTGTCAGGAAATGGGTGTTACTGGGCGGAAACACGGCGTTTCAGGGGCGTGTGGCTGAAAACGCTACCGTTTCCGGAAAAAACGCAGGAGTGGCCGGAGAAACGGTGGGAGTGCCTGGGCGAACGCTGGGTGTGTTTGTGACGTCAACCAGGAACGACAAGCACTGAACTGATCGCACAGGCAGAGTAAGTCTGGAGCTACTCTGAAACTGCTAAGTAGTTAGTAATCGCAATATTGCGAATACATCGGTCGCAATTTTAAGAAGCTAAGATTCACTCCCAGTAGGCGGCGGCTTAGCGTGTGTAACTCTGCCAAATTCGCCTTGCGACCGATCAACTCGGAATGAGGGCCATTGTTTCTGTGCAGGGTAAATACTGGCTGCTTTATTTTCACACGGAAATTTAGATTGCAGATTGAACACACCACACCCAAATCTAACTCTCTCTGCACATGTTATATCTGCCTCCCCTGCAGTGCACAAGGTTTTGCCCAACTGCTAAAAAATATCCTGCTGCGATCAACTTGGAATTACCTCCATGGTTTTGCCCAACTGCTAACAAATTTGCTGCTGTGATCATCTCTGAATTACCCCCTATGTACATTACAGAGAGCAACTGTAATCACCTTTGTAACAATATACTTAATATATCAATCACTTTTGAATATACTACTCAGTATAATGAATCATTTGCAAATAGTGGCCCTCATTCCAAGTTGTTCGCTCGTTAGCTGCTTTTAGCAGCAGTACAAACGCTAAGCCGCCGCCCTCTGGGAGTGTATCTTAGCTTAGCAGAAGTACAAACGAAAGGATCACAGCGCTGCTACAAAAAAAGATTGTGCAGTTTATGAGCAGCTCGAGACTTACTCCTAGCTAGCGATCACTTCAGTCTGTTTAGTTCCTGTTTTGACATCACAAACACGCCCTACGTTCGGCCATCCAAGCCTGCGTTTTTCCAGGCACGCCAGCGCTTGTATCTGACACGCCTGCGTTTTTACACACACTCCCCGAAAACGGTCAGTTACCACCCAGAAACACCCACTTCCTGTCAATCACTCTGCGGTCAGCAGTGCGACTGAAAAGCGTCGCTAGACCTTGTGTGAAACTGCAATGGCTTTTGTGAAAGTACGCTGCGCGTGCGCATTGCGCCCCATACGCATGCGCAGAAGTGCAGATTTTTTTGCCTGATCGCTGCGATGCGAAAGAAAGCAGCTAGCGATCAACTCGGAATGACCACCTGTGTACGCAATAACACGAGTAGTTTTCAACTATTATACGCAATAGCACAAATCACTCTCAAATATTACATCCAATAAAAGAATAACTTTTCCTACTTTATTAGCAATATCACTGTGTATTTAGCAAGTACCAGAGATTATAACTCTAATGCAATTCTCTGTATCAGTGTTCCTGAGATATAGCTATAAAGATATATTTAGCAAGTGCCAGAGATTATAACTAATGCAATTCTCTGTATCAATGTTCCTGAGATATAGTTCTAGTATACCTGAGCTCAGGGTTTAAGGTTCCAATATAAGAATGGATATATATTAGAGATGAGCGGGTTAGGCTCTCAGAGAACCGAACCGTACCGAACTTCACCATTCGAGTCCGGTTCCGAGCCCGGCCCGGGTTTTCCTGCCTAACCCGGAAACGCGAACGAGGCAAAACGTCATCATCCCACTGTCGGATTCTCACGGGATTTGGATCCCATATAAGGAGCCGCGCGTCGCGGCCATTTTAACTACAGTCTCGGAGAGTGTAGTGAGAGGACGTGTCTCCGTCCTCAGTGTCTGTTTGGTGGCGAGGAAAAGTGGGGTGCGAGTCTTGTGCTGTGTTGTGCTGCTCAGTCCAGTTCAGTGTAGTCAGTGTATTGTGCTGCATCAGTCCAGCCAGTCACAGCGTTGGTGTCCTCTGCTGCTATATGTCCCCAGTGCTGCTGGCTGCTGTATAAGTCGCTTGCATTTTTTCTGTGTTGTCTTGCATCAGACTAGGGGTAGTGTCTTGTGCAGCATCAGTCCAGTGACCAGTCACAGTGGTGGTGTCCTCTGCTGCCAAATATCCAGTGTAGCTGTATAAGTCCCTTTTAGTGGGGCTGTGTTGTCCTGCATTAGAGCAGGGGAAGTGTCTTGTGCAGCATCAGTCCAGTGACCAGTCACAGTGTGGGTGTTCTCTGCTGCCAAATATCCAGTGTAGCTGTATAAGTCCCTTTTAGTGGGGCTATGTTGTCCTGCATTAGAGCAGGGGAAGTGTCTTGTGCAGCATCAGTCCAGTGACCAGTCACAGTGTGGGTGTTCTCTGCTGCCAAATATCCAGTGTAGCTATAAAAGTCCCTTTCAGTGGTCCTGTGTTGTCCTGCATTAGACCAGGGGAAGTGTCTTGTGCAGTATCAGTCCAGTGACCAGTCACAGTGGTGGTGTCCTCTGCTGCCAAATATCCAGTGTAGCTGTATAAGTCCCTTTTAGTGGTGCTGTGTTGTCCTGCATTAGACCAGGGGAAGTGTCTTGTGCAGCATCAGTCCAGTGACCAGTCACAGTGTGGGTGTCCTCTGCTGCCATATATCCAGTGTAGCTGTATAACTCCCTTTCAGTGGTGCTGTGTTGTCCTGCATTAGACCAGGGGAAGTGTCTTGTGCTGCATCAGTCCAGTGACAAGTCACAGTGGTGGTGACCCATGCTGCCATATATCCAGTATAGCTGTATAAGTCCCTTACAGTGTTGCTGTGTTGTGCTTCATCAGACCAGTGGTAGTGTCCTGGCCATCAGTCATTCCAGTGACCAGGCAGTCACAGTGGTATACGCTGCTGCTTTATGTCTGCTGCTACAGTATTATAATAATAATAATAATAACAACAACAACAAGTCACTCACAGTGTTGCTGTGTTGTGCTGCATCAGACCAGTGGTAGTGTCCTGGCCATCAGCCATCAGTCATTCCTGTCAAAAATTTGAGGATAAAATAGGGAAAGATCAAGAACCACTTCCTCCTAGTGCTGAAGTTGCTGCCACTAGCCATGACATAGACGATGAAATGCCATCGTTGTCTGCCAAGGCTGATGCCCAATGTGATAGTAAAGGGCATATAAAATCCAAATAGCCAAAGTTTAGTAAAAAGACCCAAAAAAAGAAATTTAAATGGTCTGAGGATTAACGTAAACTTGCCAATATGCCATTTACGACACGGAGTGGCAAGGAACGGCTGAGGCCCTGGCCTATGTTCATGACTAGTGGTTCAGCTTCACATGACGATGGAAGCCCTCATAACTGAGGCCTTGACACTTATGTTGGTGGTAGACATGCATCCGGTATCCGCCATTAGTGCAGTGGGATTTAGACAATTGATGGAGGTATTGTGTCCCCGGTATCAAATCCCATCTATATTCCAGTTCACTAGGCAGGCGATACCGAGATTTTGCCATTTAATTCAAGTTATTTGGACGAATAATTATTAATTCCAATGATTTTGGCAATTAATTCCAGTGATTTGGACGTATAATTCCAGTGATTTTGTAGTATAATTACAGTGATTTGGACGTATAATAATTATTAATTACAGTGATTTTGCCAATTAATTCCAGTGATTTGGATGTATAATTACAGTGATTTTGCAGTATAATTACAGTGATTTGGATGTATAATTATTAAATACAGTGATTTTGGCAATTAATTCCAGTGATATGGACGTATAATTATTAATTCCAGTGATCTTGCCAATTAATTCCAGTGATTTGGACGTATAATTCCAGTGATCTTGCCAATTATTTCCAATGATTTGGACGTATAATTCCAGTGATTATGCCAATTAATTCCAATGATTTGGATGTATAATTCCAGTGATTTGGACGTATAATTCCAGTTGGAATTGTTTGTGTCGCTTGGCTTAGTCATACTGCTACCTCATTGCACCTCTTCGACATCTTTGCATGAGGTGTTGTTTGGGGCCTAGTTTTTGAAAAGTGCCATCCTGTCTGACTCTGCCGTATAAGTCCTGGGGTACTGCTGTATTAGTCCTGGGGTACTGGCCTTATAAGTCCACCAATTGCAGATTTTTTAAAAATGACTGGAGCATACTGGAGATTCTGTCAGTGGACCAAACAATTGCAGCCCACTCTTGACATTCAGTCACTGCGTGACACTACTAGATGGGCGTGACACGACTAGGTGGTTGTGTTACTTAGCTTAGTCATACAGCAACCTTGGTGCACCTTTTTT
Source organism: Pseudophryne corroboree (assembly GCF_028390025.1). Lineage (NCBI taxonomy): Eukaryota > Metazoa > Chordata > Amphibia > Anura > Myobatrachidae > Pseudophryne > Pseudophryne corroboree. Next base: position 234,308,753 of record NC_086449.1, on the reverse strand, counting down.
TCTTCTTTGCATCACGTGCTGTTAGGGGCCTTTTTTGATATCTGTCCTCCTGTCTGCCATTACAGTGCCACTCCTAGATAGGCCAATTGTTTGTGTCACTTGGCTTAGTCAAACAACTACCTCATTGCAATTCTTTTTCTTCTTTGCATGATATGCTGTTTGGGGCCTTTTTTTATATCTGCCCTCCTTTCTGCCACTGCAGTGCCACTCCTAGGTGGGCCAATTGTTTGTGTCGCTTGGCTTGGTCATACAACTAACTCATTGCAATTCTTTTTCTTCTTTGCATGGTGTGCTGTTTGGGACCTTTTTTTGATATCTGCCCTCCTGTCTGCCACTGCAGTGCCACGCCTAGATGGGCCAATTGTTTGTGTCACTTGGCTTAGTCATACAACTAACTCATTGCAATTCTTTTTCTTCTTTGCATGGTGTGCTGTTTGGGACCTTTTTTTGATATCTGCCCTCCTGTCTGCCACTGCAGTGCCACGCCTAGATGGGCCAATTGTTTGTGTCGCTTGGCTTAGTCATACAACTACTTCATTGCAATTCTTTTTCTTCTTTGCATGATGTGCTGTTTGGGACCCTTTTTTTATATCTGCCCTCTTGTCTGCCACTGCAGTGCCACGCCTAGATGGGCCAATTGTTTGTGTCGCTTGGCTTAGTCATACAACTACCTCATTGCAATTCTTTTTCTTCTTTGCATGATGTGCTGTTTGGGGCCTTTTTTTATATATCTGCCCTCCTGTCTGACACTGCAGTGCCACTCCTAGATGGGCCAGGTGTTTATGTTGTCCACTTGTGTCGCTTAGCTTAGTCATCCAGCAACCTCGGTGCAACCTTTTGGCCTAAAAACAATATTGTGAGGTGTGAGGAATAGACTGGAAATGAGTGGAAATGATTGTTATTGAGGTTAATAATACTGTAGGAGCAAAATTACCCCCAAATTATGTGATTTTAGCAGTTTTTATGTTTTTCCCCCCAAAAATCATCCAGACCCAAAACCAAAACACCAAAGGGCGGTTTGGGCAAAACCAAGCCAAAACAAAAACACGAAAGTGGAATTGGAACCAAAACCAAAACACAAAACACGAAAAGTGCCAGCCGCACATCTCTATATATGCATATATATAAAGCCCATAAGTGCAAGGTTAAATCCTCCAAAGGACACGGTAGTAGATGTGATCCTGAGGGACAGGGGCACTGTTCTCCTTAGGATAATTCAGGGGCTGTCTTACCAAAAGGTTGCAATGTTCTGCACTCCATACTGGAATCTGCCTTTCCTTAATTAGAGATAAAGGAGCCGTCCCGTAGCTAATCTAAGGACTCCCTTTACTACTGGCTTGGTTAGGGACCAGGACATAATACAGGGCATTTGTGGTAGGTATTCACTCAATCCTGGTAGGTATGCTGGACCACCGGGTCTCCCACACGCTACTGGATCATGCAGCAGGTTATCTCTCTCTCTTTCGGTGCAGGGCTTACCTCACTGCATCAGCTCTGGATTAGTTGCTGATGTCAGGGGTGTCCCCTGTTGCTAACGCTGCTCCCTGTCATGCAATTTAGGAGCTCTGTGACTGATGCTGCTGGGATTGCTGGGGTGAACCGGAGCTCTGGCTTTGGGCACCGGCATTCACCAGGCGCTGCGGCTCCCTTGGCAGGTTACTGTCCCTCCTGGCCACACATTCTCGGCTGCAGCCCTCTACACCCTGCTGCCTGGTCCTCAGTGCAGCGTGGCTCTGTCTTCCGGCTCTCGCTCACTCGGCTGCCGCTGGCTCCTAATGGGTGCGCTGCTGGGTGGGCTGTCTCCGGCTCTTCTCATACGCTGGCCCCACGTGTGGCTTCTATCACTGCGTGTTCACTGCCTCCTCGCGCTGCTGATTCTCGCATGTGGCCGGGCGCACTCCTCTCAGTTGGACCCCCGCTTCACTACGGGGCTGCCACAGCTCCTACTCCAGGCACATCAACAACTAAGCCCTGCATTGACTCTGCACTCTACTCTGCACCAGAGCAACCACACACTCCACAGCTAAATTGTCTGCACTCCTCTCTTCTCTCCAGGTACAGGGCATATTATTTATCCCATTTCTCTGTCCAGGGCAACATTCTCTGTTTTTCTTGTAAATTCGGCAATATCGCATTTCCCATTATAGGGAATGCGATGTGAATTACTAAAAAAATGTCAATTAAAGGTTTGGAGTAGTTTTTCATGAAAACTGCTCCAAATGCCCTATCATACATTCAGGTGATTCTAAAATAATGTGAAAAGGGTGTGAAAACACCCTTTCTCACATTATTTAGTAAAAATAATGTTAATAAATAGGCCCCTTAGAGTGTATACATATAGGTGAACAACACATATTCCTCACATATTCCTTTGAGAGAAGAATTTTTTTGAATGTAGTACTGTGCTGCTGTGCTGGATGTGAGAGGTAACTTTTTGAAATGTTTATGGATACTCCACTTCCTAACATATTATTGTGAAATGCTACAGATAGACATGAGTATTGCCAGCACAAATATTGGGGTTGTTTAAGCAACCCACAGATATTTGCTATTCCTATACCTAGAGGAGGGGGTAACATTTGTGGTCAATTTTGTCATACACTAACTGTAGTCTGAACTAACTGCCTAAAATGTATCTTCCCTGTATAAAGCCCTCATAACTTAAAATTAAATAATTGTTCCAATATACTGCTAAAAAGTGCATGGGCATTTATTCTATCCCATCTATTGCTGCATGAGTCTAGAGGTTTCTTTTATGGACCCTGCTGGAGGTTGGTGGATTGTACAACAGAGTGATGACCCAGAAATTCACACCCAGCATTGGAGTCCTCAATACATCTCCCTTGGTCCACATGATATTCCCCAGGTGGGAAGTGGAGCTAAGAACTCAGTGCCATTGAAGATGGGTTAAAAAAGTAAATACAAAGACACCTAGTTAAAAAAGAGACTAAACTATTAAAGTACTTGCTACCTCGTGTTCTATGCACAGCCCAAGCCATGTGCTGAGAGGAAAGATGATTAACTTACTCCATCTGCACCTCACTGTACTTACTGTCTGCATCAGGTGCAAGTAGAACATAGGCACCCAGAGGGCAGCAAACACTATGATTTATTTGGACAATGGAGGTGAGTTCATACTTTTTATTTTTAGTTTAAAGTGGACCATCCATTTATTATTATTATTTTATTATTATTATCCTTTATTTCTATGGCGCCACAAGGGTTCCGCAGCGCCCAGTTACAGAGTACATATTCACATAATCAAAACAGGAAAACAGTGACTTACAGTTGAAGACCATATAGGACAAGTACAGAGTAACTAAGCATAACTACACCAGTAAACGACATAGAGATAAGTTCCAGGTGGCCAAAAAACTGCGTGATTTGGGCAGTTGAGGATTATTAAAGTAAGAAAAGGATAAGCACATGAGGGAAGAGGGCCCTACTCGTGAGAGCTTACATTCTAAGGGGAGGGGTAGACAGACAGGGGTGACACAGATGGGGTACATATAGATCGTGGAACAGAGGGTTAGGATGAGATTTGGCTGGGTTTGGTAAAGAAATGGGTCTTAAGAGCCCGTTTGAAGTTTTGTAGAGTGGTGGAGAGTCTGAGGGGGAGAGGTAAAGAATTCCAGAGAAAGGGAGCAGCACGTGAAAAATCTTGGAGAGAGGAGTGGGAGGAAGTAATCAGAAGACAGGAGAGCCGGCGTGCATTAGCAGAGGGAAGAGGACGGGTGCAATATTAAAAATATATGAATATAGTAACAAATGATTCGTAAAATGTTATAGCAACTGATACCCAAATATTCTTAAAACATTTGGAATATAAAATTAGCCCTTCCAAAAGCATCTATAACATACGTATTACATCTAGGATGAGTGCACACTTACATATCTGTAAATGGATCCTCAGAAGGCTCTTTGAAAGAAATGTTTAACAAGAAACTTGCTGCTGGGAATAAATGTTTGCGGAAATTAATGACACATACGTACTTTAATGCAGCTAAGCAAACAATTGGCAAAGCCCTGCTGACTCTTGCCTTGAGTTTTAACTAAGTTAAGACACATTTAGATTAGATTTTATTGATTAAAATGCCAGACTTTTTTCCGTGCATGACACACATTACTATACTTAGTGTACGATGAGGTTAAAGCGGCTTAATGGGAAAATATGCCCCATTTACAATTAACATACAGTTCTATTTTTTCTATATTTAATGCAACACTGGCATACAGTAGGTACAATGATACCTTTATTTCTTTGCATGTTTTTTTTTTTTGTATGTGAATTAATATGAATGATGGCTACCATACAGACTAGAGATGAGCGGGTTCGGTTTCTCTGAATCCGAACCCGCACGAACTTCATGTTTTTTTCACGGGTCCGAGCAGACTCGGATCCTCCCGCCTTGCTCGGTTAACCCGAGCGCGCCCGAACGTCATCATGACGCTGTCGGATTCTCGCGAGACTCGGATTCTATATAAGGAGCCGCGCGTCGCCGCCATTTTCACACGTGCATTGAGATTGATAGGGAGAGGACGTGGCTGGCGTCCTCTCCATTTAGATTAGGGTTGAGAGAGAGAGAGAGAGAGATTGACCTGAGGCTGTGATACTGTAGAAGAGAGTGCAGAGTTTAGTGACTGACGACCACAGTGACCACCAGACAGTGCAGTTGTTTGTTTTATTTAATATATCCGTTCTCTGCCTGAAAAAAACGATACACACAGTGACTCAGTCACATACCATATCTGTGTGCACTGCTCAGCCCAGTGTGCTGCATCAATGTATATATATATCTGACTGTGCTCAGCTCACACAGCTTATAATTGTGGGGGAGACTGGGGAGCACTGCAGTGCCAGTTATAGGTTATAGCAGGAGCCAGGAGTACATAATATTATATTAAAATTAAACAGTGCACACTTTTGCTGCAGGAGTGCCACTGCCAGTGTGACTAGTGACCAGTGACCTGACCACCAGTATATATAATATTAGTAGTATACTATCTCTTTATCAACCAGTCTATATTAGCTGCAGACACAGTACAGTGCGGTAGTTCACGGCTGTGGCTACCTCTGTGTCGGCACTCGGCAGCCCGTCCATAATTGTATATACCACCTAACCGTGGTTTTTTTTTCTTTCTTTATAGTCATACTAGTTACGAGTATACTATCTCTTTATCAACCAGTCTATATTAGCAGCAGACACAGTACAGTGCGGTAGTTCACGGCTGTGGCTACCTCTGTGTCGGCACTCGGCAGCCCGTCCATAATTGTATATACCACCTAACCGTGGTTTTTTTTTCTTTCTTTATGCATACATACTAGTTACGAGTATACTATCTCTTTATCAACCAGTCTATATTAGCAGCAGACACAGTACAGTGCGGTAGTTCACGGCTGTGGCTACCTCTGTGTCGGCACTCGGCAGCCCGTCCATAATTGTATATACCACCTAACCGTGGGTTTTTTTTCTTTCTTTATACATACATACTAGTTACGAGTATACTATCTCTTTATCAACCAGTCTATATATTAGCAGCAGACACAGTACAGTGCGGTAGTTCACGGCTGTGGCTACCTCTGTGTCGGCACACGGCAGCCCGTCCATAATTGTATATACCACCTAACCGTGGTTTTTTTTTCTTTCTTTATACATACATACTAGTTACGAGTATACTATCTCTTTATCAACCAGTCTATATATTAGCAGCAGACACAGTACAGTGCGGTAGTTCACGGCTGTGGCTACCTCTGTGTCGGCACTCGGCAGCCCGTCCATAATTGTATATACCACCTAACCGTGGTTTTTTTTTTCTTTCTTTATAGTCATACTAGTTACGAGTATACTATCTCTTTATCAACCAGTCTATATTAGCAGCAGACACAGTACAGTGCGGTAGTTCACGGCTGTGGCTACCTCTGTGTCGGCACTCGGCAGCCCGTCCATAATTGTATATACCACCTAACCGTGGTTTTTTTTTCTTTCTTTATACATACATACTAGTTACGAGTATACTATCTCTTTATCAACCAGTCTATATTAGCAGCAGACACAGTACAGTGCGGTAGTTCACGGCTGTGGCTACCTCTGTGTCGGCACTCGGCAGCCCGTCCATAATTGTATATACCACCTAACCGTGGTTTTTTTTTCTTTCTTTATACATACATACTAGTTACGAGTATACTATCTCTTTATCAACCAGTCTATATATTAGCAGCAGACACAGTACAGTGCGGTAGTTCACGGCTGTGGCTACCTCTGTGTCGGCACTCGGCAGCCCGTCCATAATTGTATATACCACCTAACCGTGGTTTTTTTTTCTTTCTTTATACATACATACTAGTTACGAGTATACTATCTCTTTATCAACCAGTCTATATATTAGCAGCAGACACAGTACAGTGCGGTAGTTCACGGCTGTGGCTACCTCTGTGTCGGCACTCGGCAGCCCGTCCATAATTGTATATACCACCTAACCGTGGTTTTTTTTTCTTTCTTTATACATACATACTAGTTACGAGTATACTATCTCTTTATCAACCAGTCTATATTAGCAGCAGACACAGTACAGTGCGGTAGTTCACGGCTGTGGCTACCTCTGTGTCGGCACTCGGCAGCCCGTCCATAATTGTATATACCACCTAACCGTGGTTTTTTTTCCTTTCTTTATACATACATACTAGTTACGAGTATACTATCTCTTTATCAACCAGTCTATATATTAGCAGCAGACACAGTACAGTGCGGTAGTTCACGGCTGTGGCTACCTCTGTGTCGGCACTCGGCAGCCCGTCCATAATTGTATATACCACCTAACCGTGGTTTTTTTTTCTTTCTTTATACATACATACTAGTTACGAGTATACTATCTCTTTATCAACCAGTCTATATATTAGCAGCAGACACAGTACAGTGCGGTAGTTCACGGCTGTGGCTACCTCTGTGTCGGCACTTGGCAGCCCGTCCATAATTGTATATACCACCTAACCGTGGTTTTTTTTTCTTTCTTTATACATACATACTAGTTACGAGTATACTATCTCTTTATCAACCAGTCTATATTAGCAGCAGACACAGTACAGTGCGGTAGTTCACGGCTGTGGCTACCTCTGTGTCGGCACTCGGCAGCCCGTCCATAATTGTATATACCACCTAACCGTGGTTTTTTTTTCTTTCTTTATACATACATACTAGTTACGAGTATACTATCTCTTTATCAACCAGTCTATATATTAGCAGCAGACACAGTACAGTGCGGTAGTTCACGGCTGTGGCTACCTCTGTGTCGGCACTCGGCAGCCCGTCCATAATTGTATATACCACCTAACCGTGGTTTTTTTTTCTTTCTTTATACATACATACTAGTTACGAGTATACTATCTCTTTATCAACCAGTCTATATTAGCAGCAGACACAGTACAGTGCGGTAGTTCACGGCTGTGGCTACCTCTGTGTCGGCACTCGGCAGCCCGTCCATAATTGTATATACCACCTAACCGTGGTTTTTTTTTCTTTCTTTATACATACATACTAGTTACGAGTATACTATCTCTTTATCAACCAGTCTATATATTAGCAGCAGACACAGTACAGTGCGGTAGTTCACGGCTGTGGCTACCTCTGTGTCGGCACTCGGCAGCCCGTCCATAATTGTATATACCACCTAACCGTGGTTTTTTTTTCTTCTTTATACATACATACTACTACGACATCTCTTTATCAACCAGTCTATATTAGCAGCAGACACAGTACAGTACGGTAGTTCACGGCTGTGGCTACCTCTGTGTCTGCACTCGGCAGGCAGTCCGTCCATAATTGTATACCACCTAACCGTGGTTTTTTTTTCTTTCTTCTTTATACATACATAGTTACATAGACATCTCTTTATCAACCAGTCTATATTAGCAGCAGACACAGTACAGTACGGTAGTTCACGGCTGTGGCTACCTCTGTGTCTGCACTCGGCAGGCAGTCCGTCCATAATTGTATACCACCTAACCGTGGTTTTTTTTTCTTTCTTCTTTATACATACATAGTTACATAGACATCTCTTTATCAACCAGTCTATATTAGCAGCAGACACAGTACAGTACGGTAGTTCACGGCTGTGGCTACCTCTGTGTCTGCACTCGGCAGGCAGTCCGTCCATAATTGTATACCACCTAACCGTGGTTTTTTTTTCTTTCTTCTTTATACATACATAGTTACATAGACATCTCTTTATCAACCAGTCTATATTAGCAGCAGACACAGTACAGTACGGTAGTTCACGGCTGTGGCTACCTCTGTGTCTGCACTCGGCAGGCAGTCCATAATTGTATACTAGTATCCATCTCCATTGTTTACCTGAGGTGCCTTTTAGTTGTGCCTATTAAAATATGGAGAACAAAAATGTTGAGGTTCCAAAATTAGGGAAAGATCAAGATCCACTTCCACCTCGTGCTGAAGCTGCTGCCACTAGTCATGGCCGAGACGATGAAATGCCAGCAACGTCGTCTGCCAAGGCCGATGCCCAATGTCATAGTACAGAGCATGTCAAATCCAAAACACCAAATATCAGAAAAAAAAGGACTCCAAAACCTAAAATAAAATTGTCGGAGGAGAAGCGTAAACTTGCCAATATGCCATTTACGACACGGAGTGGCAAGGAACGGCTGAGGCCCTGGCCTATGTTCATGGCTAGTGGTTCAGCTTCACATGAGGATGGAAGCACTCAGCCTCTCGCTAGAAAAATGAAAAGACTCAAGCTGGCAAAAGCAGCACAGCAAAGAACTGTGCATTCTTCGAAATCCCAAATCCACAAGGAGAGTCCAATTGTGTCGGTTGCGATGCCTGACCTTCCCAACACTGGACGTGAAGAGCATGCGCCTTCCACCATTTGCACGCCCCCTGCAAGTGCTGGAAGGAGCACCCGCAGTCCAGTTCCTGATAGTCAGATTGAAGATGTCAGTGTTGAAGTACACCAGGATGAGGAGGATATGGGTGTTGCTGGCGCTGGGGAGGAAATTGACCAGGAGGATTCTGATGGTGAGGTGGTTTGTTTAAGTCAGGCACCCGGGGAGACACCTGTTGTCCGTGGGAGGAATATGGCCGTTGACATGCCAGGTGAAAATACCAAAAAAATCAGCTCTTCGGTGTTGAGGTATTTCACCAGAAATGCGGACAACAGGTGTCAAGCCGTGTGTTCCCTTTGTCAAGCTGTAATAAGTAGGGGTAAGGACGTTAACCACCTCGGAACATCCTCCCTTATACGTCACCTGCAGCGCATTCATAATAAGTCAGTGACAAGTTCAAAAACTTTGGGTGACAGCGGAAGCAGTCCACTGACCAGTAAATCCCTTCCTCTTGTAACCAAGCTCACGCAAACCACCCCACCAACTCCCTCAGTGTCAATTTCCTCCTTCCCCAGGAATGCCAATAGTCCTGCAGGCCATGTCACTGGCAATTCTGACGATTCCTCTCCTGCCTGGGGTTCCTCCGATGCATCCTTGCGTGTAACGCCTACTGCTGCTGGCGCTGCTGTTGTTGCTGCTGGGAGTCGATGGTCATCCCAGAGGGGAAGTCGTAAGCCCACTTGTACTACTTCCAGTAAGCAATTGACTGTTCAACAGTCCTTTGCGAGGAAGATGAAATATCACAGCAGTCATCCTGCTGCAAAGCGGATAACTGAGGCCTTGACAACTATGTTGGTGTTAGACGTGCGTCCGGTATCCGCCGTTAGTTCACAGGGAACTAGACAATTTATTGAGGCAGTGTGCCCCCGTTACCAAATACCATCTAGGTTCCACTTCTCTAGGCAGGCGATACCGAGAATGTACACGGACGTCAGAAAAAGACTCACCAGTGTCCTAAAAAATGCAGTTGTACCCAATGTCCACTTAACCACGGACATGTGGACAAGTGGAGCAGGGCAGGGTCAGGACTATATGACTGTGACAGCCCACTGGGTAGATGTATGGACTCCCGCCGCAAGAACAGCAGCGGCGGCACCAGTAGCAGCATCTCGCAAACGCCAACTCTTTCCTAGGCAGGCTACGCTTTGTATCACCGCTTTCCAGAATACGCACACAGCTGAAAACCTCTTACGGCAACTGAGGAAGATCATCGCGGAATGGCTTACCCCAATTGGACTCTCCTGTGGATTTGTGGCATCGGACAACGCCAGCAATATTGTGTGTGCATTAAATATGGGCAAATTCCAGCACGTCCCATGTTTTGCACATACCTTGAATTTGGTGGTGCAGAATTTTTAAAAAAACGACAGGGGCGTGCAAGAGATGCTGTCGGTGGCCAGAAGAATTGCGGGACACTTTCGGCGTACAGGCACCACGTACAGAAGACTGGAGCACCACCAAAAACTACTGAACCTGCCCTGCCATCATCTGAAGCAAGAAGTGGTAACGAGGTGGAATTCAACCCTCTATATGCTTCAGAGGTTGGAGGAGCAGCAAAAGGCCATTCAAGCCTATACAATTGAGCACGATATAGTAGGTGGAATGCACCTGTCTCAGGCGCAGTGGAGAATGATTTCAACGTTGTGCAAGGTTCTGATGCCCTTTGAACTTGCCACACGTGAAGTCAGTTCAGACACTGCCAGCCTGAGTCAGGTCATTCCCCTCATCAGGCTTTTGCAGAAGAAGCTGGAGACATTGAAGGAGGAGCTAACACGGAGCGATTCCGCTAGGCATGTGGGACTTGTGGATGGAGCCCTTAATTCGCTTAACAAGGATTCACGGGTGGTCAATCTGTTGAAATCAGAGCACTACATTTTGGCCACCGTGCTCGATCCTAGATTTAAAGCCTACCTTGGATCTCTCTTTCCGGCAGACACAAGTCTGCTGGGGTTGAAAGACCTGCTGGTGACAAAATTGTCAAGTCAAGCGGAACGCGACCTGTCAACATCTCCTCCTTCACATTCTCCCGCAACTGGGGGTGCGAGGAAAAGGCTCAGAATTCCGAGCCCACCCGCTGGCGGTGATGCAGGGCAGTCTGGAGCAACTGCTGATGCTGACATCTGGTCCGGACTGAAGGACCTGACAACGATTACGGACATGTCGTCTACTGTCACTGCATATGATTCTCTCAACATTGATAGAATGGTGGAGGATTATATGAGTGACCGCATCCAAGTAGGCACGTCACACAGTCCGTACTTATACTGGCAGGAAAAAGAGGCAATTTGGAGGCCCTTGCACAAACTGGCTTTATTCTACCTAAGTTGCCCTCCCACAAGTGTGTACTCCGAAAGAGTGTTTAGTGCCGCCGCTCACCTTGTCAGCAATCGGCGTACGAGGTTACATCCAGAAAATGTGGAGAAGATGATGTTCATTAAAATGAATTATAATCAATTCCTCCGCGGAGACATTGACCAGCAGCAATTGCCTCCACAAAGTACACAGGGAGCTGAGATGGTGGATTCCAGTGGGGACGAATTGATAATCTGTGAGGAGGGGGATGTACACGGTGATATATCGGAGGGTGATGATGAGGTGGACATCTTGCCTCTGTAGAGCCAGTTTGTGCAAGGAGAGATTAATTGCTTCTTTTTTGGGGGGGGGTCCAAACCAACCCGTCATATCAGTCACAGTCGTGTGGCAGACCCTGTCACTGAAATGATGGGTTGGTTAAAGTGTGCATGTCCTGTTTTGTTTATACAACATAAGGGTGGGTGGGAGGGCCCAAGGACAATTCCATCTTGCACCTCTTTTTTCTTTTCTTTTTCTTTGCATCATGTGCTGATTGGGGAGGGTTTTTTGGAAGGGACATCCTGCGTGACACTGCAGTGCCACTCCTAAATGGGCCCGGTGTTTGTGTCGGCCACTAGGGTCGCTAATCTTACTCACACAGTCAGCTACCTCATTGCGCCTCTTTTTTTCTTTGCGTCATGTGCTGTTTGGGGAGGGTTTTTTGGAAGGGACATCCTGCGTGACACTGCAGTGCCACTCCTAGATGGGCCCGGTGTTTGTGTCGGCCACTAGGGTCGCTAATCTTACTCACACAGCTACCTCATTGCGCCTCTTTTTTTCTTTGCGTCATGTGCTGTTTGGGGAGGGTTTTTTGGAAGGGACATCCTGCGTGACACTGCAGTGCCACTCCTAGATGGGCCCGGTGTTTGTGTCGGCCACTAGGGTCGCTAATCTTACTCACACAGCTACCTCATTGCGCCTCTTTTTTTCTTTGCGTCATGTGCTGTTTGGGGAGGGTTTTTTGGAAGGGACATCCTGCGTGACACTGCAGTGCCACTCCTAGATGGGCCCGGTGTTTGTGTCGGCCACTAGGGTCGCTTATCTTACTCACACAGCGACCTCGGGGCAAATTTTAGGACTAAAAATAATATTGTGAGGTGTGAGGTATTCAGAATAGACTGAAAATGAGTGTAAATTATGGTTTTTGAGGTTAATAATACTTTGGGATCAAAATGACCCCCAAATTCTATGATTTAAGCTGTTTTTTAGTGTTTTTTGAAAAAAACACCCGAATCCAAAACACACCCGAATCCGACAAAAAAAATTCGGTGAGGTTTTGCCAAAACGCGTTCGAACCCAAAACACGGCCGCGGAACCGAACCCAAAACCAAAACACAAAACCCGAAAAATTTCAGGCGCTCATCTCTAATACAGACTTTAGAAAAACCTTGCCAACTAATGTCCAAATTATTATTACAATTATAGAAGGCTTACATGGTTTTAACAGTCAGTAATCTACAGTTAATATTTATTTGTAAAAATGTGTCCATTTGCATGGCCAACAAGACATCTTGTGGGCCCCAGTACGCAAGACAAATCGTGACCAGTTATAGGGGTGAGGCCATGCCTCACTCGGAATACGAGGACCTGTAAATATTGTGTTTAAATCTTGAGCTCCCCATAAAATGTTTAGGCAGCAGGGAAGGGAGGGTTAGGTTTAGGCAGCAGGGAAAGGAGGGCTATGGTTAGGCACCACCTGGGAGGGTTAGGCACCCACATGGGAGGATTAGGGTAGGGAGCCGGGGAGGGTTACGGTACTTTCTGAAGGCTGTCGGGATTTTGAGGGTCGGGATGCCGCTGTCGGCCTTCTGACCGCTGGCATCCCGGCCTTCGGTATACCATACCGAATCCGATCACTCAAACCCTGGCTATGCAACTGTCTGCAAGTTGTTGCAAAATCACCTATCCACACTGTGAATCTTATTTAAACATCTAGTCCCAGAAAACAACATCTTCTTCTTACATGCAAAGATAGAAATTACAAGTAAATCTATTTTGGTTGTAATTTTATACACCAAATTCCATTATTAAGGTTTATGACTAAACTATATGCATGCAACATACATAAAATTGCCTTTACTCATTCCACGTGCATAACCAATAACCATGGTCGTGTGTTCCTGATGTGAGGAGGAGACAGAGGTTGCTGCCAGGCAGTAGATCTTGCATTCACCAATAGTATTATTGGCTGTTAAAGTTTTGTTACCTCTCTTGTACTGAGATCAAGCATCAAGTTACATTACAGTGCAAGACAGGAAACAAAGCTCTATTAACTTATGATACTGAATTCTATAAAAACAAGATTTCTTAGTTCAAGATGTCCAGTTACAAGTCAAGAAGACTGCTGATCTATACCTTCAGGTTCTTTCATGGAGATAGTAAGACAGTCACACTTGGGAACAATAACTCAGCGGTTTGCAGTGTACACAGAATAACTGCAAAAATATGAATTGTCTGCAACCCATCCAAATAGTGCAACAAGAAAGCATAGCACTCTACCAGGAAAATATGGATTAGCATCCGCTGTATAGCCTTACCATGATAAATAATATATAACCATGAACACGTTAGGTACTGAGGAAAAATAGCTGCCTGTGGTTCTCTAAAAATATCCAGGACAGTCCTGTAAAGATTCATCCAAATTAAAGATGAGCAAAATTTCCACATCAGTTCTGTTAAATATTTGTGCAATACTGCATTTGTCAAACTTTTATATGTGGCCCTAAATGTTTCCATACCAAACTAACCTCAGGATACAGCAGGATGAATTGACTGCTGTCATCCCAGCTCTATTCATAAACTATAAATTCTGCAAAATGGGAACATATAAATTCATAGCGAGATGGCATGATGAGGAATGGCGATGCAAAGTCGGACAGACTGTATCGCTGCAACTTTGCACCTCTATGACATGGGCTGTTGTGATGATAAACTCAATTTGCGCAACAATAATTATATAATAACATAAAACAAGACAGGGACTTATATAAAAGCAATTTCTTACTCTGTTATAAATACCCTGAAATATAACATCACTGAAAGCAGGTTATAGGATTATGGATAAAGTAGTATATAACAATAAGCCTTGCATACAGTAATCCAAGTGCAGTACATGCATCTTAACGCAGCTGGAAACAGATACAGACCCACACAGAGACTTGGGACATGTACTAAGTAGTGATAAAAGTGGAGAAGTGAGCCAGTGGAGAAGTTTCCCATGGCAACCAATCAGCTGCTCTGTATATGTTTATAGTATGCAAATTATAAATGTTACGTCACTGGCTCACTTCTCCACTTAAATCACTGCTTAGTACTTGTCCCCCTTAGTGTTGGACTGGGTCATGAAGGGCCCACCAAGAGAATGCAGTGATAGGGGCCCATGCTTAATGGGTGTGGCCAGCCCTACTGAGGCTTGTCCAAACATTAGCGACCATGTAACTGATCCTCTATAGAATAACAGTGTATATAATATGAGTGCAACAGTCTGGAACCTGACATTAGAGAAGGTAATGGGGCACACCAGGGATTTCACCTGTACTCCTGTTGGCCAGTCCAACACTGTTCATGCATGCCTGTCCAAGCAGTATCACTTATGCTACCTAACCACCTCTGATTGACTGATTCCAAATGCATCTCTGAAGCTGGCAGATGATTTCTTCATCACTAGAGCCTATTCTAGTGAGCTGATTCTGAAATCTGAATAGCACGCAAAGTGGCTGCTGCAAAGCCAGATTTACTACCTAATACTAAAGCCAGAATCCGTTCTACTAATGCGAGGTTTCATGCGTGTACAATCTGTAACCAGTGCCGCCCACTGATTTTACACCTGCCGCTGCCACCATCATCTTCATTAGTAGCTGCACGTGCACCAGTTGGTGCAAGATATCCATCAGAAACAGATTTCTCTTCCATGTATGCACAGCTCAGAATCACATTGAGCTTTTGATACATGCATATGACATTCCCACAAGTCAGGGTAGTTACATGTGATTTGTGATTACAGTGTCACTGCCAAGTCCCCAACCTGAAACTCACTATTTCATTTAAAAAAAGAGCTGGCCATCTGACAGAGTGTTCTGCGTGTGTGCTGCATGCAAACACCAGTCATTTACGTCCATGCTAAGAGATCCATCTGACTCAGAATCAGGCGGTTTTGTTTTTGTGCATATCTTACCAATTTTTGTTCATATATGAGATGGAATTGTAATTGCTGTATTAGAGAACTTTTTGCAAGTTTTACTGATGTATTAGCAAATGCGTACTGTATTTTGTAAGCAAAACAATTAGTTAAAACCATGGGGGTAATTCAGAACTGATCGCTGCTGTGCGTTTTCGCACAGCGAGCAAATAGGTCCAAACTGCGTGTGTGTATGCACCACAATGCACAGGCACGAATGACAACAACAATAGGCATCGCCGGTCAGCGACGAGATGGTGCGAAAAATCTGTTCGCACGGGCGTTTACAAAGTGATTGACAGAAGGAAGCCATAAGTGGGTGGCAACTGAGCATTTACCGGTACTGTCCGGAAAAAACGCAGGCGTGCCCAAGCGTTTTCATGAAGGGCGTCTGACGTCAGCTCCGGCACTGATCAGCCTGTTTCTCATCGCACTGGAGGAGTAAGTTCTGGGTTGCGCACAAACTGCACAAAGTGAATTTTTACAGCTCAGCCACACATGCAAATGCACAGCGAATTTATACTCCTCCTGGAGGTGGCGACTATCTGATCACAGGACAGCAAAATTAGCAGCCCAGCGATCAGATCTGAATTAGGCCCCAGGGCGTAAGTGGTTGTGACGTGTGCCTGGCGTAAATCGGACACATAGGCTTCTGATGCCAACCTTCTTCAATATTGTTATTCTTCCAACTTAGCATATGCATGCAGTTTCATTTTTGTAATTAACTTACTTTATGTCTGTGAACTTGTATGCAAAGTATTCAGATATAAACATTTATAAGCCCCATAGTGTCCTAGCACAATATATAGGAATATATAGGGGGAGATTTATCAAAGCTTAGAGTGAGATAAAGTGGAACAAGATAAGGTACTAACCATCCTTAGCTCTCATTTTACAGGCTGTGTTTGAATAATGACAGCAAGGAGCTAATTAGTTGGTACTTTATCTCTCTCCACGTTATCACTTTCAAAGTTTTGATAAATCTCCTCCTGAATAGCAATTAAAATATCATACTAACCATCATATGATACTACCAGAGAATTGCTGTCACATCATAGCACAGGGTGGTCTGAGCATAGTGTTGGACCACCTACTTTTCTCTATCGTCCTAGTGGATGCTGGGGTTCCTGAAAGGACCATGGGGAATAGCGGCTCCGCAGGAGACAGGGCACAAAAGTAAAGCTTTCCGATCAGGTGGTGTGCACTGGCTCCTCCCCCTATGACCCTCCTCCAAGCCAGTTAGATTTTTGTGCCCGGCCGAGAAGGGTGCAATCTAGGTGGCTCTCCTAAAGAGCTGCTTAGAAAAGTTTAGCTTAGGTTTTTTATTTTACAGTGAGTCCTGCTGGCAACAGGATCACTGCAACGAGGGACTTAGGGGAGAAGAAGTGAACTCACCTGCGTGCAGGATGGATTGGCTTCTTGGCTACTGGACATCAGCTCCAGAGGGACGATCACAGGTACAGCCTGGATGGTCACCGGAGCCTTGCCGCCGGCCCCCTTGCAGATGCTGAAGTAAGAAGAGGTCCAGAATCGGCGGCAGAAGACTCCTCAGTCTTCTAAAGGTAGCGCACAGCACTGCAGCTGTGCGCCATTTTCCTCTCAGCACACTTCACACGGCAGTCACTGAGGGTGCAGGGCGCTGGGAGGGGGGCGCCCTGGGAGGCAAATGAATACCTATTTTGGCTAAAAATACCTCACATATAGCCTCCGGAGGCTATATGGAGATATTTAACCCCTGCCAGAATCCGTTAAGAGCGGGAGACGAGGCCGCCGAAAAAGGGGCGGGGCCTATCTCCTCAGCACACAGCGCCATTTTCCCTCACAGAAAGGCTGGAGGGAAGGCTCCCAGGCTCTCCCCTGCACTGCACTACAGAAACAGGGTTAAAACAGAGAGGGGGGGCACTAATTTGGCGTTAGAAATATATAAAAAAGATGCTATAAGGGAAAACACTTATATAAGGTTGTCCCTATATAATTATAGCGTTTTTGGTGTGTGCTGGTAAACTCTCCCTCTGTCTCTCCAAAGGGCTAGTGGGTCCTGTCCTCTATCAGAGCATTCCCTGTGTGTGTGCTGTGTGTCGGTACGTGTGTGTCGACATGTAGGAGGACGATGTTGGTGAGGAGGCGGAGCAATTGCCTGTAATGGTGATGTCACTCTCTAGGGAGTCGACACCGGAATGGATGGCTTATTTAGGGAATTACGTGATGATGTCAACACGCTGCAAGGTCGGTTGACGACATGAGACGGCCGACAAACAATTAGTACCGGTCCAGACGTCTCAAAAACACCGTCAGGGGTTTTAAAACGCCCGTTTACTTTAGTCGGTCGACACAGACACAGACAGGGACACTGAATCCAGTGTCGACGGTGAATAAACAAACGTATTCCTTATTAGGGCCACATGTTAAAGGCAATGAAGGAGGTGTTACATATTTCTGATACTACAAGTACCACAAAAGAGGGTATTATGTGGGATGTGAAAAAACTACCATAGTTTTTCCTGAATCAGATAAATTAAATAAAGTGTGTGATGATGCGTGGGTTCCCCCCGATAGAAAATTATGGGCGGTATACCCTTTCCCGCCAGAAGTTAGGGCGCGTTGGGAAACACCCCTTAGGGTGGATAAGGCGCTCACACGCTTATCAAAACAAGTGGCGGTACCGTCTATAGATAGGGCCGTCCTCAAGGACCAGCTGACAGGAGGCTGGAAAATATCATAAAAAGTATATACACACATACTGGTGTTATACTGCGACCAGCGATCGCCTCAGCCTGGATGTGCAGAGCTGGGGTGGCTTGGTCGGATTCCCTGACTAAAAATATTGATACCCTTGACAGGGACAGTATTTTATTGACTATAGAGCATTTAAAGGATGCATTTCTATATATGCGAGATGCACAGAGGGATATTTGCACTCTGGCATCAAGAGTAAATGCGATGTCCATATCTGCCAGAAGATGTTATGGACACGACAGTGGTCAGGTGATGCAGATTCCAAACGGCACAAAGGTGTATTGCCGTATAAAGGAAGAGGAGTTATTTGGGGTCGGTCCATCGGACCTGGTGGCCACGGCAACTGCTGGAAAATCCGCCGTTTTTACCCTAAGTCACATCTCTGCAGAAAAAGACACCGTCTTTTCAGCCTCAGTCCTTTCGTCCCTATAAGATCATATCTGCCCAGGGATAGAGGAAAGGGAAGAAGACTGCAGCAGGCAGCCCATTCCCAGGAACAGAAGCGTTCCACCGCTTCTGACAAGTTCTCAGCATGGCGCTGAGACCGTACAGGACCCCTGGATCCTACAAGTAGTATCCCAGGGGTACAGATTGGAATTTCGAGACGTTTCCCCTTCGCAGGCTCCTGAAGTCTGCTTTACCAAGGTCTCCCTCCGACAAGGAGGCAGTATGGAAAAAAAAAAAAAATTCACAAGCTGTATTCCCAGCAGGTGATAATTAAATTACCCCTCCTACTACAAGAAAAGGGGTATTATTCCACACTATATTGTGGTACTGAAGCCAGAAGGCTAGGTGAGACTTATTCTAAAAAAAAAAATTTTTTGAACACTTACAAAGGTTCAAATCAAGATGGAGTCACTCAGAGCAGTGATAACGAACCAGGAAGAAGGGGACTATATAGTGTCCCGGGACATCAGGGATGCTTACCTCTATGTCCCAAATTTGCCCTTCTCACTAAGGGTACCTCAGGTTCGTGGTGCAGAACTGTCACTATCAGTTTCAGACGCTGCCGTTTGGATTGTCCACGGCACCCCGGGTCTTTACCAAGGTAATGGCCGAAATGATGATTCTTCTTCGAAGAAAAGGCGTCTTAATTATCCCTTACTTGGACGATCTCCTGATAAGGGCATAGTCCAGGGAACAGTTGGAGATCGGAGTAGCACTATCTCGGATACTGCTACAACAGCACGGGTGGATTCTAAATATTCCAAAATCGCAGCTGATCCCGACGACACGTCTGCTGTGCCTAGGGATGATTCTGGACACAGTCCAGAAAAAGGTGTTTCTCCCGGAAGAGAAAGCCAGGGAGTTATCCGAGCTAGTCAGGAACCTCCTAAAAACAGTGCATCATTGCACAAGGGTCCTGGTAAAAATGGTGGCTTCCTACGAAGCAATTCCATTCGGCAGATTTCACGCAAGAACTTTTCAGTGGGATCTGCTGGACAAATGGTCCGGATCGCATCTTCAGATGCATCAGCGGATAACCCTATATCCAAGGACAAGGGTGTCTCTCCTGTGGTGGTTATAGAGTGCTCATCTTCTAGAGGGCCGCAGATTCGGCATTCAGGATTGGATGCTGGTGACCACGGAGCCCAGCCCGAGAGGCTGGGGAGCAGTCACACAAGGAAAAAATTTCCAGGGAGTGTGATCAAGTCTGGAGACTTTTCTCCACATAAATATACTGGAGCTAAGGGTAAATTTATAATGCTCTAAGCTTAGCAAGACCTCTGCTTCAAGGTCAGCCGGTATTGATCCAGTGGGAAAAACATCACGGCAGTCGCCCACGTAAACAGACAGGGCGACACAAGAAGCAGGAGGGCAATGGCAAAAACTGCAAGGACTTTTCGCTGGGCGGAAAATCATGTGATAGCACTGTCAGCAGTGTTTCATCCCGGGAATGGAAACTGGGAAGCAGACTTCCTCAGCAGGCACGACCTCCACCCGGGAGAGTGGAAACTTCATCGGGAAGTTTTTTCCACATGATTGTAAACCGTTGGGAAATACCAAAGGTGGACATGATGGCGTCCCGTCTGAACAAAAAACGGGACAGGTATTGCGCCAGGTCAAGAGACCCTCAGGCAATAGCTGTGGACGTTCTGGTAACACCGTGGGTGTACCAGTCGGTGTATGTGTTCCCTCCTCTGCTTCTCATACCTAAGGTGCTGAGAATTATAAGACGTAGAGGAGTAAGAACTATACTCATGGCTCCGGATTGGCCAAGAAGGACTTGGTACCCGGAACTTCAAGAGATGCTTACAGAGGTCTTATGGCCTCTGCCGCTAAGAAGGGACTTGCTTCAGCAATTACCATGTCTGTTCCAAGACTTACCGCAGCTGCGTTTGTCGGCATGGCGGTGGAAAGCCGGATCCTAAGGGAAAAAGGCATTCCGGAAGAGGTCATTCCTACCCTGGTCAAAGCCAGAAAGGAGGTGACCGCACAACATTATCACCACATGTGGCGAAAATATGTTGCGTGGTGTGAGGCCAGGAAGGCCCCACAAAGAAATTTCAACTCGGTCGTTTCCTGCATTTCCTGCAAACAGGAGTGTCTATGGGCCTCAAAATTGGGTCCATTAAGGTTCAAATTTCGGCCCTGTCGATTTTCTTCCAGAAAGAATTGGCTTCAGTTCCTGAAGTCCAGAAGTTTGTCAAGGGAGTATTGCATATACAACCCCCTTTTGTGCCTCCAGTGGCACTGTGGGATCTCAACGTAGTTCTGGGATTCCTCAAATCACATTGGTTTAAAACCAGTCAAATCTGTGGATTTGAAGCATCTCACATGAAAAGTGACCATGCTCTTGGCCCTGGCCTGGACCAGGCGAGTGTCAAATTGGTGGTTTTTTCTCAAAAAAAAAAAAAAAAAAAGCCCATATCTGTTTGTCCATTCGGACGGGGCAGAGCTGCGGACTCGTCCCCAGTTCTCTCCCTAAGGTGGTGTCAGTGTTTCACCTGAACCAGCTTATTGTGGTGCCTTGCACCTACTAGGGACTTGGAGGACTCCAAGTTGCTAGATGTTGTCAGGGCCCTGAAAATATGTTCCAGGACGGCTGGAGTCAGGAAAACTGACTTGCAGTTATCCTGTATGCACCCAACAAACTGGGTGCTCTTGCTTTAAGCAGACTATTGCTAGTTGGATGTGTAATACAATTCAGCTTGCACATTCTGTGGCAGGCCTGCCACAGCCAAAATATGTGGATGCCCATTCCACAAGGAAGGTGGGCTCATCTTGGGCGGCTGCCCGAGGGGTCTCGG
Source organism: Pseudophryne corroboree (assembly GCF_028390025.1). Lineage (NCBI taxonomy): Eukaryota > Metazoa > Chordata > Amphibia > Anura > Myobatrachidae > Pseudophryne > Pseudophryne corroboree. The sequence goes on along the minus strand of NC_086449.1, from coordinate 234,287,341 downwards.
CTTTACAACTTTGCCGAGCAGATACTTGGTCAGGGGCAAACACGTTTGCTAAATTTTACAAATTTGATACCCTGGCTAAGGAGGACCTGGAGTTCTCTCATTCGGTGCTGCAGAGTCATCCGCACTCTCCCGCCCGTTTGGGAGCTTTGGTATAATCCCCATGGTCCTTTCAGGAACCCCAGCATCCACTAGGACGATAGAGAAAATAAGAATTTACTTACCGATAATTCTATTTCTCGGAGTCCGTAGTGGATGCTGGGCGCCCATCCCAAGTGCGGATTATCTGCAATACTTGTACATAGTTACAAAAATCGGGTTATTATTGTTGTGAGCCATCTTTTCAGAGGCTCCGCTGTTATCATACTGTTAACTGGGTTTAGATCACAAGTTGTACGGTGTGATTGGTGTGGCTGGTATGAGTCTTACCCGGGATTCAAAATTCCTCCCTTATTGTGTACGCTCGTCCGGGCACAGTACCTAACTGGCTTGGAGGAGGGTCATAGGGGGAGGAGCCAGTGCACACCACCTGATCGGAAAGCTTTACTTTTGTGCCCTGTCTCCTGCGGAGCCGCTATTCCCCATGGTCCTTTCAGGAACCCCAGCATCCACTACGGACTCCGAGAAATAGAATTATCGGTAAGTAAATTCTTATTATTCCACTCCATGGTTACACACTTGTCTAAGCATAATCAGTTTTCTACAGTTGGTTGCTGATGAATTTGTATGTCACGCCATCAGAAGTAACAAGTAAGGGCTACAAACTTATAAAACATTCATTTGTCAAGGAAAAGGAGAAGAAAATAAATTGTTGTCATGGTTTTGGAAGAATCGAATGCTGTGCTGTTAGTTGCAAACTGGGAAATCATTTATCAGTCAAGAAATATAGAGAAGTCAATACAGTTTGTCATAATTCTGAGTGAATCGACATGCAGGCTCTAAGCTAGTATATCACTGCTCATACAGCTCACAGTTCTAGTTGTTGTCAGCTTAGGTAAATGCCAGTTCTGTATGCATCATATTTAAATTTTGGTTTCCCAGTTTATGTCAGTTTTTTAAGGTATAGATATATATCAACTTACTTTAAACACAATTCAATTTCTTTTTTAAAAGAATAATAATCATTTGCTGTGCATATCCTAGGAAATCAGTATTTATGTATTTTAGTATTAGATAATATTTTTCCTGTTTGTATTTTCAATTATACAATAGTTTAACTCCCTTTTGGCTAAGCACCATTTCATCAATTCTTTTCCATAGTTTTCATGGGGCTCCCAAGACTGGATTAAGAGTAAATGGAGGAATAAGAGGATATAAATGCTCTTTAAGGGGGACATTTACTAAGCAGTGATAATAGTGGAGAGGTGAGCCAGTGGAGAAGTTGCCCCATCAACCTATCAGCAGCTCTATATCATTTTATGATATGCAAATTATAGATGTTACTTCAGTGCTGATTGGTTGCCATGGGCAACTTCTCCACTGGCTCACTTGTCCGCTCTTATCACTGCTTAGTACATGCCCACCTAAATATTCAAGGAGAGATCTGTCTGATAGTTGATGTCTGAGTGTGCTAGGGAAATTGGAGGTGCTAGCCTTGGTTCCAGGCAGTAAATTTGGTAATAACGTTGTTCTAAGCAAGTAAAATATTGAGGTCTTCAATATATCATTGGTCCGCCATAGGTTTAATGACCCATACAGGGACATTTTAATATTAGAGAGGGCCCGTGTTCAGGTTGTGTGTGGGACCCCTCGTCTCTGGCAGTGCAGTAGACTCTGGCTTTATACCAGTATACTGTGCATGCTCAGGTCTCTGGGACTTCTCTACTGAGTATGCGAAAACCAATGGGAAAATGGCACCAGCGCCAGGCAATACAGGACTCTGGAACGGTAAGTATTATTATAGGGGTGCATTGTCTGTGGTGTGGGCCCCCCCATGGGACCGTGTGCACTGCATACCCTGCACCCATTATAGATACACAGTTGGACTTACGCATTTATAGTGGGAACAATGAGAGAGTAGCAGACAAGATTTTTGTTGGCTGAATTACATATGGGAATCTGGCAAGATCCCTACAGGGCTGCAGAAACATTGATTAAAGATACAGGCTTACTGGAATCAATAGTAGGAATGGGATGCAAACACCAATATTTTAAGGTAGATGTTCATCGTGCTTTTGATCTTTTGTTCTTTTAGTTTTTATCATCAATGGTGAGTAGATAATGTTTTATCACTAGCAGTACTGCTTCATCTTTCATGCAGTGCTGTTATTGACCAGCCTTTTGGAGAATACAGTGACAGCCATAATAGAACACTGATGCATAGCAAATATCGATGTTTAGCGATCCATGGCCTTATTCAGAGATGGTCACATGCAGTGGCCGCGTTCATGGGGTCTACACATGTGCAGCAGCCATAGTGCACGTGCGCGACCCTTCACCATGCGATTGCATCCTGGAAGCATACGATTGCATGGTGACTGCCAGGCGACAGGCATCCGGAAGCAGCGATGCGGCATTGGGGGGAGGAGATTGGGAAATGCAGATGTGTCTTGGCCCTTTTCGGGGCAAGCATATAGAGGCTATTCAGAGTTGGTTGCAGATGTTGCTCTTGCAGCAAAATCTGTGACCATATACAGTACTCCCATGCTGGGTGCCACCCTGCCCAGGGCAAGGCCGCCCAGCATGTGTGGTGCTGCACCATGATGCATTCACAATTTAATTGCAAATGCATGGAATAGAGGTCAACCCCTACATGCGCAGTCAAGCTAAATCTTCACTTCTAAAAATATGCACTTTAGTAAATATACCCCTTTGTTTTCTATCAAATCTATCCTAGTTAGAGATGTTTTTTGCACTTTTGTGACCAGATCACCAACACACAGTAGATGTCTATGTCTAATGAGAAAGGTCAGAAGGAAATGGCTAAGAAACTCCTAAAAGGCAGATGTCACCTTGCTTCCTTGGTCAGCCCTCTAATATACCCAAAACAATAATAAAAACACATCAAAGAAATTTGGCATTTAAATTTAGCCATCATATATTGATAACAGTATAGAGAGGATACTGGCAGGAAAGATGGGGTGAACAGATAAACAGAGGCCCCTAATGATAACAAAGAGTGGGCTGCATCCTTCACTTGGAGCATAGCTCTACTGGTTTTCTCTACTTCATATCTTAACCAACACTGAAGATCCATCCAGCTAGATGGTGTCGCTGACCCCCAGAGACCAGTAAAGTTAAGGAGAGAGGGTGAGATAACTGAAATCAAAGGGATCTCAAACATTATGCAGTATTGTTTTATAAGTGCTAGAGGCCCTAACTCCTGCCTCTTAGCTATAGCTGATTGTATAAATACTAAACCAAAACATGCATGGCCTGGCCTCAAAGCCGGGTCCTGCTTCAGGATTAAAAGTACTTCAGTCCTAAAGGGATTTTTGCCATCCAGTTCAATTGATAGGAAGTAAAAAGTAACTCAAAGATGTGTTACAACAGTCATACAGTATGTAGAATTGCATCACTAAATCATCTTTTCATTGTCTGGGGAAATCATAAGACCAGCCATGGCTTCAGCCTGGATGTCAAAGGCAGTGGTAGCCTGGGCTGATGCATTGGAGGGAAATCTTTCAATGGCATCTAGAGAGCAACAATCTCATACTGCACATATCAAATAGGCAGTGACGTTTATGGAAGAAGCAGCCTTGGATATGGGTACTACTGAATCTAAAAAGGTTTTGGAATCTTTGCCTTTTACTGGAGATATTCTTTTTGGTAAAGAATTAAATAGTATTTTGGAGTCAGAAGCAGACTCCAAGAAAGTGAAGTTTCCTTCCACATACAAAATCAAACCCAGATTTTCAGCTTTTCAACCCTTTTGGAATCAAGGAAAAGTGAAGGGAAAGGGTGATGGCAAACAGTCCCAATCCAAAAAGTCTGGTAAGACTAAAAAGCATTGGGCTACCAGAGGTACAGCTTCCAAATCAGAAGATAAGCCATCAGCCTGATGGTGCGGGCCTCCACCTTGGGGACCCGAGGGTGGGAGGCCGACTTCTTCAGTTTGCACAGATCCGGCAGCAGTATACCGCAGATGCCTGGGTCCAAGAAGCGGCATCTGACGGTTATGCATTTGCTTTCAAGGAACACCCTCCTCAAAGGTTTTTTTGTACCAGCCTGTCTTCAGTGGAAACGAATGTCAGGGCTTTGCAAGAGGCAGTTCAGAAGTTGCTTCAGTCAGGAGTAATCATCCCGGTTCCTCCTGTGCAACAAGTACAAGGTTTTTATTCCAACCTGTTCCTAGTCCAAATGGGTCGTTCCAGCCTATACTCAATCTCAAAGTGCTGAACAAGTACATTAAGTGCCTCGGTTTCATATGGAGACTTGATGTTCCATTATTTTGGCCATGGAGCCGGGGGATTTTATGGTATCCCTGGATATCCAGGATGCTTACCTACATGCTTACCTACATGTTCCTATAGCACTGTCCCATCAGCGCTATCTCAGGTTTGCTATCCTCCAGCATAATTTTCAGTTTAAGGCCCTACCTTTTGGATTGGCCACAGCAGTGACTTGCGGTGGGGTGAGGCAGGTGAGGCAGAGCCTTTCCTGTCATACTTATGTTTGTGCCACAGTTTGGACTGTATAAAGTATATGAAAAATACAAAGAATATGTTTGAAATATCTTCTTTGCATTATTTGAATAATTTTTATAGCCAAAACTCTGGAGTAAAAAGTCTATGGCAGGTGAGGCAGTACCTCACCTGGTTATCATTTCCGCACATCTCTAATCAAAACTCAGAAAATTTCCAGGAGTTTATGTTGCTGCACCTGTGTATAATGCCCAGGTGTACACTTTGACTCATATATTGCATGTAAATCTGGCTCTGGTGCTAGCCAGTGCCTCCTGAGCCATTTAGCTCACCGCACATCCCTGGTCCACAGCTCCCAGAGTGTTCACCAAAATTATGGTATCTTATCTCCGTCAGCAGGGGATAAGGATTTTTCCATACCTCGACGACTTAATCCTGGCACAGTCTCAGGAATTGCTTCAGTGTCATCTGCAACAGGCAATAGTTTGTTTACAGAGACACTGTTGGCTCATAAATTGGGCAAAGTCATCCCTGGCCCATCACAACGGATGACTCATTTGGGGGCTGTGCTGGATTCGGGTCTTCAGAGAGTATTTCTTCCTCTGAACAAAATATCCAAGATTCAGTCAAGGATTCAGGAGCTGCTACACAGTCAAAAGGTATCCATTCACGCAGCAATGCGTGTGATGGGGTTGATGGTGTCAACATTCGACATGGTGGAGTATGCTCAGTTCCATTCAAGGCCTCTACAACATCTGATCCTTTCCAAATGGAATGGTTGTCATCAGACAATAAAAACACAGACCATGGTCCTTCCTCTGGGAGTAAGGAGGTCACTAGCCTGGTGGCTACAGATATCCCATCTGGACAAAGGGAGACCCTTTTGGATATCAGATTGGGAAAATTCAGACAATGGATGCCAGTCTTGTGGGCTGGGGAGCAGTGTCAGAAAGGAGTTGCTTCCAGGGGCAGTGGACCAAGGAAAGGCAATGCAATGAAGGAGGTAAGTCACACATTAAAATGGGCAGAACTTCATCTTCCAGCCTTGTCCGCAGTGTTCATTCTGGGAGTCCTAAACTGGGAAGTGGATTTTCTCAGTCGACACGCCATTCATGCAAACAAATGGGCTTTACACCCAGATATCTTCCATATTCTGATGGGGGTTACCGGAGATAGATCTCATGCCGTCATGCCAGAACAACAAAGTTCCCGCATACAGGTCAAGAACAAAGGATCCCAGAGCGATCTTTGTGGATGCCCTGTCAGTGATGTGGGACTTTCATCTAGCTTATGTGTTTCCTCCCATCGGCCAGTTATCCAGGGTAATGCAAAAGGTAAAAAGCACAGTGATGCTAATAGGTCTGGCTTGGCCCAGAAGACATTGATAGACATATCTGCAGAGGTTATCGAAGGATGCTCCATTCCTTCTCCCTCAACGTCCAGATCTACTGTCCCAGGGTCCTTGCTATCACAAGCACTTGGATCAACTGTCTTTGACGGCGTGGTTCTTGAGACTTCCATCCTGAAAGCAAGAGGATTCTCACAACAGATAATACAAACTATGCTCAGAGCAAGGAAGCCTTCCCCAGCTCGCATTTATCACTGAATATGGCAAACCTATATTCAATGGTGCTGTGACTGGAAATTTGATCCTAGGGCATTCAGAGTCTCCAGAATCCTGGCATTCCTTCAGGCAGGAATAGACAAAGGTCTACGAGTGGCTTCCTTGAGACTGCAAGTGTCAGCATTAACTGTATGGTTCCAAAAGAAAACTGCTAACCTAAAGGTTAAAAAAATGCACCTAAATGAACCACTACCAAACATAGAAACATGTGAAATTCATTGAATTTAACACTAAACCAATCAGAATGCTAGTAAAAGCCCACCAGCTCACATGATGCACTCTCTTTCTGCTATCAGCCATGGCACATGTCAGTTATGGAGTAGCCTGGATGCAGTCAGTGGCTTCATTTGGTCTGCACCAGCTGACTGAAAGTGCCCAAGAGCGAGAAGCAGAACAGAGAACCAGCAAGTAGGTGTGCCGCTGAGCCTACGTAGGCCTAGGCTACTCCGTGGGTGGTTGAACCTTAATGCACTGTCTGATGAGGTCATACAGATGTTCCACCTCAATCGCAACAACTTAATGCACTTGTATGACCTTCTTAAAACTCAACTTGAGCCAGACACTGCATGGTAATGAGCCTTATCAGTCCTACACAAACTTCTGGTTGATCTGCACTTCTTGGCTTTTGGGAGCTTTCAGTCAGTCACTGGGAGTGTGGTAGGCATCTCCCAACCAACCTTCTCTCGCTACATGGGCCAAGTCCTTGGCACAATCAAGACCCTCTCTGGCTCCTATATCTGCTTCCCTAGCCAGGAGTCACAGTGGCATGACATCAAGTTAGCTTTTTATAGGATTGCAGATATGCCAAATGTCCTGGATGCACGCACATCGAGCTAAGACCACCTAGGACAAGAGCACATGTGTTTCTGAATTGACACCACACCTATTCCACCAATGTACAGGTGGTTTGTTATGCAAACCAAAGAATCATGGGCGTTGTGGATGGCTATTCTGGCTCATGTCTTTATTCTTTTATCCTCAGTCAGTCATCCCTGTATGCAAAGTTTGAGGCAGGACAAATGCTGGAGGGATGGTTGATTGGTAAGTATAAATTCCTCTGGTTACTTCATCAATACACACCTACAAATGTACTTATGATAACTTCCATTTATTCTTTTTTAACTGGGGACACAGGGTATGGCTGTTCTCCTGGCTTCTGACTCCATTTTCACTTCTTAATAGTCCTGCAGAGTGCAAGTATATTGATGCACAAAAGACCACTTTATCTGTGACAGAATGTACATTTGGCCTTTTAAAATCTACTGTCCGTTGTCTTGATAGAGCATCAGGGACTAAGGTGTATAGCAGGGGTAGACAACCCTGGTCCTCGAGAGCTACCAACAGTTCAAGTTTTCCAGCTCACCTAGCAGGTACACAGGTGTAGTCATTACTCACTGACACATTTTAAAAGATCCACAGGTGGTGGAGCTAATTACTGCACTTGTGATTCTGTGAGGTGCACTGGAAAATGTTAACTGTTGGTAGCTCTTGAGGACCAGGGTTGGCTACCCCTGGTGTATAGTATTGATAAGATCTGTGACATTGTGCACTGCTGCATGTTGCATAATATGTGCCTAAATCAACCACCAACCCCAGATTATGCAACGTGCAGGGAGCAGACAGGGCTACTGGTTTCATCTGGCGACTCTGTGAGCACAGAGTGGGAGGCAGGTTAGGTCATCATTGATAGCCAACTACTTTGCTGTATTTCACACAACATTGCAATTTCAAAAGAAACTAAAAATGTGCGTCCTACAAATGAACAGTTTTATCTGCAGCCACTCTAAAGCATGTATTTCCACCTGAGCAATAATTGTGGTTGTTTGTATCCATACAAATAACAAAGAAACATAGGAATGTGGGCAGCTAAACAAAACAACCAAGAATGTTTATTGCAGCATACAAATACCTGAAAAACGACCAATACAAAGAATTTGAAAATTATGTTTGATTTGACCAATATAGAGGCAACATAGGCCTAAATACCTCAAAAGAAACATCACATTCACATTTCATACAATGCTTTATATGCAGCATTGTTGAAACATTGGTTTGTAAACACCGGGAAAAAAATTACAAAATAAACTCTGCTTCTGTTTAAGCAAAAAAATGATTGCTAAAGAATGTTGTATAGCAAAAACAAAGGGTTTTTGTGGCTAATGTCAAATAATGACTCAACATCTCCTTCTAGGTGGACAGCAAGGAGAGGATGAGGAGCAGCAAGTACCAGTACCACCTTCTCTATTGCAGGCTCTATGCCTGGGTGGTGTTGGTGCAAGTGAGGGGTGGACACTACTACTACTGGGTCAACTTGATGCCTCAGGTAGGCCACCAACATTTTGTTGTGCTAAGATTGATACATTGGCATTATTCTCCCTTAGTAAATTATTTTAGCCTTCAAAGAGATGAATTCAATTTTCTTGAAAGGCCAACTTTGACTGGATTTGTGCCTGTAACATCCTGGTTATTGCTGAAAAACTCTGTGCCAAATTGGTGTTGAGCTGCATGACATTTTCATTTCACAGCATCAAACTAGCGTAACAGTACTGTCACATTGTTGCTACTGTTGACAAATTTGTGACAAATGCTCCATTTCTGTGTCTAACAGTGCCACATGACACTGATGGAATAAAGCCATTGAGTTCAGGAAGTCAGTGGCAGCTTCTACACCTGCTTGGGTTGTTGGCACCTGTAAGTCAGGGCTGGGTGGGCTTGGAGTTTGGATCTGTGGTGGTGTGCTGGAAGACAGATACAAAGTAAATGTCCTGTCATCATCTATTTGCAGTGGGTCGTACCTTGGGAATCTTGTCTTATCCGTGTTTGAGGCTGAAGAAAAACACAAGGTTAGTATGAGTGAAGCACAAAACAAACCTGCAAATGTACTTACCTGCCTATTGTTATTGGTGGGAGGCTTTGGACTTCCCATTACGACTTTGGGGGTCATTCCAAGGTGATCGCTCGCTAGCAGTTTTTTGCAGCCATGCAAATGCTATGTCGCCTCCCACTGAGAGTGTATTTTAGCTTAGCAGAAGTGTGAACGAATGGATCACAGAGCGCCAGCAAAGTTTTTTGTGCAGTTTCAGAGTAGCTCAAAACCTACTCAGCGCTTGCGATCACTTAAGACCATTCAGTTCCTGATTTTACGTCACAAACACGCCCTGCGTTCGCCCAGCCACGCCTGTGTTTTCCCTGGCACACCTGCGTTTTTTCGAACACTCCCTGAAAACGGTCAGTTGACACCCAGAAACTCCCACTTCATGTCAATTACTCTGCGGCAACCAGTGCGACTGAAATGCTTCGCTAGACCCTGTGTGAAAATACATAGTTTGCTGTACCCTTACATCGCGAGTGTGCATTGCGCCGCAAACGCATGCGCAGAACTGCCATTTTTTAGCCTGATCGCTGCGCTGCGAACAAATGCAGCTAGCGATCAACTCGGAATGACCCCCTTTGTCCTGTGATTATATATTTGGAGTGAGTTTATTGTTTAAAAATAAAAAAATGGTTTTCCTTGAGAAAAATATATGTTTTATAGTTTTTATAGTTGTTTTCCAAAAACTTGCATGCACATTTGGCAAAAAAAAAATAGAATTACCCAATGAACATTGTCCTTACAATGTGCAGAGCAGACAAACTTTACTCTGTATTGGTCTGATGTTAAACTTTGGCATTCAAACAAACATGACTTTTTCATGTACACTTACAAAGGTTATGTTTTCTTTACAAAAACAAAAAAAATACAAGATGGTGTACAATTTAATTTCTAAAATGGGCACATATAATTTACAATGAGACTATTTCTCACTTCCAACCTAACAGAAAACATACTGTATGTTAGTTTTAGTAAAGCCCTATGGCAAATTGTTACAAAATACAGATTTGGTTGAAAGCAAAATTGTAACCTCACAGAGCACAGAAAAGCAGTATGTCATAGGTTAGCATCAGCATATTACTCACCTTACTCTTGTAGGGCATCTGTGTCATGGACATTAAGTGCATGAACCACTTCTTGGGGTATTAAGGCCTGCAATGGCTCTTCATACTCCAGCCATTCTTGCTGGAAGAGAGAGCCAGCGCCACTCTGCCTATTCAGCCTGGCCTCTATGGTCACTTTACGCTTCACACGCCGTTTGATGTCATGGATGCACTTTTTGGGCACCTCCACAGAGCACTTCATTCTCCTCCTCCTCCCACTCTGGATCAGCCATAGGCTGCTGAACAGACACCTCATCCACATCCGATCCCATCTCCTGAGAACTCCTGCTCTCACTCCTCCATGACAAAAAAAAAACAATAAACACATAAAAAAATTAACAAAATAATACATTCCATACACCACCACCTAATTTACACATGCAACACACTCAGACAACACACACACACACACACACACACACACACACACACACACACACACACACACACACACACACACACACACACACAATGACAAGACAAAACTTAAAATGGCACAGGACAAAAGGAAGACAAACTTTAAAAAGTACCAAGACACAACAATTTTATAAGACTACTTTCAAGCCCAGACAATAATTGCAAAATGAGCTCTCCTTTCAAATGTGCGAAAACATCAAACACACTCCACCACAAGCGCCACCAATGCACATGTTCCCGCCAGTTTGTAGGTATATTCAGAACAACTTGATGCTGACAGTGTACCATGTGCGTTTTCTGACCAATCGGAATGAGCTGTGGAAATTAGTTACATTTTGGCGTCTTATGATGTGAATTCAGGTGCGACTTGTGTACGGATTTCCAGGTGCGACTGTAGATGCATATTGCGGCGTACACACAAGTGTGTTGGCGTGCGACTAGTGATGCATTTTACAACTAATTTGCCAGTGACTTCACATACAAAAAGAGTTAAATCGCCACAAAACACACATGTAATACTAATAATAATAATAATAATTTTATTTATATTGAGCTCTTTCGCAAATAAGACTTAAGGCACAATACAACATCGGAAGACAAAGACGCAAGTGAATGCACTTGCTAGTAAATTTGCGATGTTTGTTCTGGTGATTATGGTCGATAAGGGGTGATTTAAAGGGATCATACAAAAAACAATTCTCAATAAATTCCCCCCCCAGGACTCGGTTCGGCTCAAATCCACAAAATTCTGGTGGTTTCAGTTTTCTAAAGAACTGAACCACACATTTCTAATTAACACTAAATTAGACTTTGCATTGCTACATAAGTATTATAAAATGGACTTCTTAATTTCAGGATTGTAGGTTTATAAGTCCTACACACTGGCCGATATTCCTCAAAGATATGAACAATCTCATTCATTATTGAACGAGATAGTATGAGCGGATTCGGTTTTACTCGGTTTTACTCGGTTCTCAAAACCGAATCTTATTGGCTCACGGGTGTCACGTGTTTTGGATAGCCAATAAGATTCGGTTTTGAGAACCGAGTAAAACCGAGTAAAACCGAATCCGCTCATCACTACGGGAGATACCATTCATATCTTTGAGTGTGGAGTCACCAGCGATGAACGATGCGCGGCCCCGCGCTCATTCATCGCTGGTGCCCCGTCGGCTGTACATGCAGGCCAATATGGACGATCTCATCCATATTTGGCCTGCACTTCAATGGAGCCGGGTGACGGGAGGAGTGAAGAAACTTCACTCCGCCCGTCACTGCCCCCCCCGCCGCCGGGTCGCTCGTCGGCCGTATCTGCCGTCGGGCAGCTCGGCGGCGGATCTTTATATGTGTAGGGCCCATTAATGTTTTACAACTGTGTTATTCTGAAGCAGACTATGTTAACATTGGAATAAAAATACTCTACTAATGTGTCCTAATGAAGAGACTTTTGAAGATATAGTGTTGATAAGATAAAAAAGAATAATGGCAGGTACATATTAGACCTCATACTATTGCAATCAATTAATGGTGCACAAAGGCAGAAATAATTATTTTCAAGTTAACAAGCATAAACAGATTATGGGAGATGAAAACACAAATCAAGATTCACTATTCGGGAAAGGAATATTCTGTCATATGCTGCAAATCCTGTGGCTATCTCAGTTAGCGCAATGCTACCACAGACCTCCCTCTCTTTCATGGTGTGTGAACAACACTAATAAATCTCATTGCCATTTCATGATATGGTGTCACAGTACAGCAGCCATTCTCTTATCTGACAGCTGTAAAATATTAATTCCACTTGTCTCTGAAATTGTATCATCTAGAAGATGCAAAATAATGTCCTTTGTTATTATATCTAACCTGCTGAAAGCAGATACTTCACTCTTGTGGTGGCTGAATGAGCTTTATCATAGAACAGAGCTAAGCACCTTGGTGTTTGCCATTTGCTTGGGGTACTCAGCAGCACAATATTTGGCAGTGCATGCTGGGAAGGCATTTCAGCAATAGCAGAAATATCATGTAATCTAAGCACCTTCTGTACTATTATTTTTCAGTCAATTTAGGACCTTGATAACAACTACACAAACGTTATTTCATTAGAGGGGCCAAATGTAGAATTACGATATGTGCAACTGTATTAGAAACCCCTAGGTTCGTTTAAACTATAGAGACCACCCTGTTCTCTCTAAGGGTTGGTATCGATATCCTGCCGCACAGAATCCTGACAGATTACAGACAGTGGCAGTGGCGGAACTACCGCCAGTGCAAGCTGTGCCTTGCACTGGGGCCCGCCACTGTTAAGGGGCCCAAAGCAGCACGGCATGTAATGAGTCAAACTTACTCATTACATGCCGCTGTGTGCTGCCGCAGCACACAGATGCCTGCCGAGGAGAGGAGCGCAGCGGCCATGGGGGGAAGGAGGAGGGGGGAGGTGGAGGAGGGAGCCGCAGCAATGCTGTGTAATTGGTGGAGGCGCTGCTGCTGCTGTCCCTCTCCTTCACCATAGGCTGTCCTCCGCCGCTGTGAATGCTGGGAAGCGCATCCCAGCATTCACAGTGGCGGAGGACAGCCTATGGTGAAGGAGAGGGACAGCTGCAGCAGCGCCTCCACCAATTACACTGCGCTGCTGCAGCTCCCGAGTCCCCCTCCCTCCTCCTTCTTCTCCCCTGCCCGGGATCTCTGCCAGAAGCTGCTGCATCGAGGAGCCTGACTGCCAGCTGAGACAGTAAGTATAATCTATTATTTCTTTCTTTCTTTTTCTTTCTTTCTTTCTTTCTTTCTTTCTTTCTTTCTTTCTTTCTTTCTTTCTTTCTTTCAAGGGGGAGGCTGTCTGTGATAATGTGTAAAAAGGGGGATGCTGTCTGCCGTAATGTGTAAAAAGGGGGATGCTGTCTGCCGTAATGTGTAAAAAAGGGGGACACTGTCTGCCGTAATGTGTAAAAAAGGGGACACTGTCTGCCGTAATGTGTAAAAAAGGGGACGCTGTCTGCCGTAATGTGTAAAAAAAGGGGACGCTGTCTGCCGTAATGTGTAAAAAGGGGACGCTGTCTGCCGTAATGTGCAAAAAGGGGACTTTGCCATAATGTGTAAAAAAGGAACGCTGTCTGCCGTAATGTGTAAAAAGGGGGACGCTGTCTGCTGTAATGTGTAAAAAGGGACGCTGTCTGCCGTAATGTGTAAAAAATGGGACGCTGTCTGCTGTAATGTGTAAAAAAGGGGACTCTGCCGTAATGTGTAAAAAGGGGACGCTGTCTGCCGTAATGTGTAAAAAGGGGGACGCTGTCTGCCGTAATGTGTAATAAAGGGGACGCTGTCTGTTGTAATGTGTAAAAAAGGGGACTCTGTCTGCCGTAATGTGTAAAAAGGGGCGCTGTCTGCCGTAATATGTAAAAAAGGGGACGCTGTCTGCCGTAATGTGTAAAAAGGGGACTTTTCCATAATGTGTAAAAAAGGAATGCTTTCTGCCGTAATGTGTAAAAAGGGGGATGCTGTCTACTGTAATGTGTAAAAAGGGGGGCGCTGTTTGCCATAATGTGTAAAAAGGGGACGCTGTCTGCCGTAATGTGTAAAAAATGGGACGCTGTCTGGTGTAATGTGTAAAAAAGGGGACTCTGCCATAATATGTAAAAAGGGGACGCTGTCTGCCGTAATGTGTAAAAAAGGGACGCTGTCTGCCGTAATGTGTAAAAAGGGGACGCTGTCTGCCGTTATGTGTAAAAAAGGGGACGCTGTCTGCTGTTATGTGTAAAAAAGGGGACTCTGTCTGCCGTAATGTGTAAAAAGGGGACACTGTCTGCCGTAATGTGTTAAAAAGGGGACGCTGTCTGCCGTAATGTGCAAAAACAGGATGCTGTCTGCTGTGATGTGTAAAAAGGGGACGCTGTCTGCCGTAATGTGTAAAAGGTGGACTCTGCCGTAATGTGTAAAAAGGGGACACTGCTGTAATGTGTAAAAAAGGGGAATCTGTCCACCGTAATGTGTAAAAGGGTCTCTACCTGGTGTAGTGGTGCTACTGTGCGGCGTAATTTGAATAATGGAGACTACTGTGCACCGTTATATGAACTGGTATTATTTTGTGGCCACACCCTTTCCCCATGAAGCCACGCCCCTATATTTTTTGCGCGAGCCTAAGGCACACATTGCCCCTGTTTTACATAGAGGTGTGGGGGGCGCCGATTTCTTGCACACAGCGCTAAAATGTCTAGTTATGGCACTGTTGCTAGGTATCCATTTCCCTGGCCCTGAGCAGGTCACCCTTACCAGATCCTCCCCAGGGGTGAGGGGGTGGAGTTGGATGGGATGAGAAAGGGGGCCCAAAGCATTTTGTTGCACCTGGGCCCACTGCTCACTAGTTCCGCCACTGGACAGCTGCATCAACACTTTCAAAATCCTGATGGATTTTGGAAAGTATTTTAACCCTAACCCTAATCCTAACCTTAATCCACCCTTCCCACAACCTAACCCACCCCTCCAGCAGCCTAACCCTAACCACCCCCGTAGCCACCGTATTATGTGCTTTGACAGGACAAAAAGGCTAAAGATAGTTTTGTATAAAAGAGGAGCACTGTAGCTGATAGAGTGGCAAGATGAGGGTCCCAGTGTGCCTATAGGCTCCATAATATAAATCCAGCCAGCCCTATAAAATAGATTTGTGCCTATAGACTCCGTGATATAAATCCAACTATCTATATATTTTTATTTTATGTCTAGAGACTCAGTGATGTAAATCCAGCTCCCTCTATTTTTTGTTTGTACATAATGGGGTTTATTTACTAATATTCATGTTTTGTCCATTTTGAAGGGTGTTTGAACTCGAATGGTATCGGATGCATTTTACTGCAACTTTTTGAATCCTGATACGGTCATTCACTAAGCTGCCGAGTTTTGCACAATCGTTTTTCCCGATGTCGATGTTATTCGTAATATCAGGCAGTGTTTTACGGGCGTGATGAGTAAAACCCTGCCTGAAAAAACACAAGGAAACCCGGCCGGATCTGTGAGATCCGTGCAGGGCTTCATTGTGTACCTTAAAAAGTTCATTAAAGTCTTTAAAATTCTGGAAAAAATTGCGTGGGGTCCCCCCTCCTAAGCACAACCAGCCTCGGGCTCTTTGAGCCGGTCCTGGTTGAAAAAATGTGGGGTAAAAAATGACAGGGGTTCCCCCATATTTAATCAACCAGCACCGGGCTCTGCGCCTGGTCCTAATTCCAAAAATACGGGGGACAAAAAGCAAAGGGGTCCCCGTATTTTTGAAACCAGCACCGGGCTCCACTAGCCAGGTACATAATGCCACAGCCGGGGGACACTTTTATCCTGGTCCCTGCGGCCCTGGCATTACATGCCCAACTAGTCATCCCTGGCCGGGGTACCCTGGAGGAGTGGGAACCCCTTAAAACAAGGGGTCCCCCCTCCAGCCACCCAAGGGCCAGGGGTGAAGCCCGAGGCTGTCACCCCCCATCCAAGGGCGGCGGATGGGGGGCTGATAGCCTTTTTGTTAAAATGTGAATATTGTTTTTAGTAGCAGTACTACAAGTCCCAGCAAGCCTCCCCCGCAAGCTGGTACTTGGAGAACCACAAGTACCAGCATGCAGTGGATAACCGGGCCCGCTGGTACCTGTAGTACTACTACTAAAAAAATACCCCAATAAAAACAGGAGACACACACACCTTGAAAGTATAAGTTTATTCCATACATGCACACCTCCAAACATACATACTTACCTACCTATGTTCACACGAGGGTCGGTCCTCTTCTCCATGTAGAATCCATGGGGTACCTGTGGGAAAAATTATACTCAGATAATCCAGTGTAGATCGGTGCTCTTCTGTTTTTTTTGTAATCCACGTACTTTGCAAAATAAAAAAACGGACACCCGACCACGCACTGAAAGGGGCCCCATGTTTTCACATGGGACCCCTTTCCCCGACTGCCAGGAACCCCCCCTGACTTCTGTCTAAGAGGGTTCCTTCAGCCAATCAGGGAGCGCCACGTCGTGGCACCCTCCTGATTGTCTGTGTGCTCCTGTAGTGTCTGTCAGGTAGCACACGCCAGTGATACAATGTAGCGCCTATGCGCTCCATTGTAACCAATGGTGGGAACAATGACGTGGCGCTCCCTGATTGGCTGAAATAACCCTCTTAGACAGAAGTCAGGGGGGGTTCCTGGCAGTCGAGGAAAGGGGTCCCATGTGAAAACATGGGGCCCCTTTCAGTGCGTGGTCGGGTGTCCGGTTTTTTATTTTGCAAAGTACGTGGATTACAAAAAAAACAGAAGAGGACCGATCTACACTAGATTATGTGAGTATAATTTTTCCCACAGGTACCCCATGGATTCTACATGGAGAAGAGGACCGACCCTCGTGTGAACATAGGTAAGTATGTATGTTTGGAGGTGTGCATGTATGGAATAAACTTATACTTTCAAGGTGTGTGTCTCCTGTTTTTATTGGGGTATTTTTTTAGTAGTAGTACTACAGGTACCAGCGGGCCCGGTTTTCCACCGCATGCTGGTACTTGTGGTTCTCCAAGTACCAGCTTGCGGGGGAGGCTTGCTGGGACTTGTAGTACTGCTACTAAAAACAATATTCACATTTTTAAAAAAAAGGCTATCAGCCCTCCATCCGCCGCCCTTGGATGGGGGGGACAGCCTCGGGCTTCACCCTGGCCTTTGGGTGGCTGGAGGGGGGGGCCCCTTGATTTAAGGGGTTCCCACTCCTCCAGGGTACCCCGGCCAGGGGTGACTAGTTGGGTATGTAATGCCAGGGCCGCAGGGACCAGGATAAAAGTGTCCCCCGGCTGTGGCATTATGTACCTGGCTAGTGGAGCCCGGTGCTGGTTTCAAAAATACGGGGGACCCCTTTGCTTTTTGTCCCCCGTATTTTTGGAATCAGGACCAGGTGCAGAGCCCGGTGCTGGTTGATTAAATATGGGGGAACCCCTGTCATTTTTTACTCCATATTTTTTCAACCAGGACCGGCTCAAAGAGCCCGAGGCTGGTTATGCTTAGGAGGGGGGACCCCACGCAATTTTTTTTTGTGATTTTACACTAAACAGACCCTTTCCCATAGATAACCATGCACAGATCTCACTGATCCGTGCATGGTTATCCAAACTCGACTGGAAAAAGCAGGTCTATTTTTTTGCTGCTTTTTTTAACGAATCGAATAAAAACAGACCCGCACTTGAGCACTCAGAAACTAACACCCAAATACGAATGAATAGTGAATGGCCGTATTCTATGAAATAACAGCCGTGTTTGTCCGATGATCTATTCATTCGTATTTCGGAAGGCTGTCTTTCAAATCATTACGAATAGACCAGACACTGCCGAGATTGGTGCTTAGTAAATTCCAGGATTGGGACTTAGACAAAAAAACACAAATCGGCCAAACTCGGATTTTTAGTAAATACTGGCCAATGTATCAATAATGTTGCTCAATGGTACATGACACTCAGAAGCAATCTGTCCTATTGTTTTCTTGTTGCTATGAATTTCAAAGAAAAAAAGGGAGAAACAAAGTACTTTGTGTGCCACTTAAACTGTACAGTAGATATAGCGACAGATTTATCAAAACTCAAAAAGAAATAAAGTGGAGACAGATAAAATACCAACTAATCAACTTATAACTGTCATTTTACAGGCAGTGCTAGAAAATGAGAGTTACAAGGTGATTGATTGTTGACAATGTCTCCACTTTATCTCTCTCCAAGATTTGATACTGTATCTCTCCCTCATAGTGTTAAATCTACAGCATCATGGGTTAACAGAACAAACTAAAACCCGCTTGATAAATCTGGGCCTAAGTGTCCTTCATGATTATAAGTATGCAGGTGAAATACAATTAGTTTATCATTGTCTCCAAAACAGCAAAATACACAGGAGGTAAAACTGAATTGTAAATGTATGAAATAAGCACATTTCTGCGTGGACTTGATGACAGTGCAGTCCGAATTACGGTAAAGCAAGTGTTCCAGTTATATAGCCCTAGGCTGAGTAAGCATTGTTATTACCACAATCCATCTAAGTAACAGTAACTGAAGTCTCAGCATTATGCAGGTATTTACAGAGCCTCTTCTATATTACACATTCATAATGGAAGCTTTGAATAGTAGAAAAGTTGAGCCAAAATCTTTAGTCTGTCACAATAGATAGAATACACATCCAATCCTGAGCCATTTGAGTCAGTAAATTGGGATCATATTACAATTAAGGTTAGAATTCACAGAAGGCACCATTTCTAATTAACCCTCTGGGCGTGAATCTGATTTGGAAGTAGAGCGCAAAAAAAAAGGCAGTAATTGTGCACCTGGGCAAAACCATGTTGCACTGCAGATGGGTAGATGTAACATGTGCAGAGAGAGTTAGACTTGGGTGGGGTGTATCCAAAATGAAATCTAAATTGTAGTATAAAGCTGTCTTGCTGTTTTTGCTTTACTTACAGTACAAATCAAAATCAGGCCACCTGTACCCAAACAGTCGTCTTGTAAAAGATTGGCACAAACAAAAGGTAGACATGAAAATGGTTGACACATAAAATGGTCGACGTGTGTTTCATATCCTCCAACATTTTACACATAAAAATCGGTACAAATTAGGAAAGGGGGCATGGCCATGGGTAAAGGGGTCATGACCACGCCCCTTTTCCTATGCTTTCAATGGAAAAATTAAGAGTCAAAAATCAGTACAGACCATAGAAAAAAGGTAATGTACCTGCTAAAAAGGTACAGTTGGAGGCTATGTTGTTTTTAGGTTTTTCGGGTGTCAATTTTTAACTTTTAGCACATGGACAGTTGGACACCCAATTAGTGTACCTTGGGGGTAATTCCGAGTTGATCGCAGCAGGAAATTTTTTAGCTGTTGGGCAAAACCATGTGCGCTGCAGGGGGGGCAGATATAACATTTGCAGAGAGTTAGATTTAGGTGGGTTATTTTGTTTCTGTGTAAGGTAAATACTGGCTGCTTTATTTATACACTGCAATTTAGATTGCAGATTGAACACACCACACCCAAATCTATCTCTCTCTGCACATGTTATATCTGCCTCCTCTGCAGTGCACATCGTTTTGCCCAACTGCTAACAAAAATCCTGCTGCGATCAACTTGGAATTACCCCTCATGTCCCTTCACATGGCTTGCTTTGCTTGCCATGCTTCGAGCAAGGTCACCATTCCCATTTGTAGCCTATGTGCATGGTAAAGTATGAAAAAGTTATATATATATATATATATATATATATATATATATATTTTAAGACTCATGTCAACCATATGGGGTGTCAACCATTGTACATGTCGACCTTTTGACCATTTCGACCTAATGCATGTTGACCATGAGTGATATGAGGAAACCATTATCACAAAACAAAAAAAACAAATGTGTTTGTAAGAATTTATTATGGTGCAAACAACAAATTGATATTTATGGGGTGAATAATTAATTATATTAAAAAATGCAATGACTATTCATACTTATGGGGGCAAACTGAACTTGAACTTGAACAGTGGTTATTCTTTATTTCCAGAGGCAAGTGATATTTCTTTTTTTATAGTGGCAATCGCTAATCAAAATATATGGGGGCAATCATTATTTATGGGGAAAATCATTATACAGTACTTTATAGACAGGCACAATCAGTATTTTTTTATTTACAGAGCAATCAGTATCCCTTTTTTATAAACACATTGTTTTTCTTTATTTCCAGCGCCAATTGTTACTCTTTATTTATGGGGTCAGGATAACCTTTTGCTGAAGGTTACCCATGTTACTCTACAAGTGCTAATTTACATTCATATTATCCATGTGCTGGCACTTGAGCTTGCACTACAGTATATTTTACTGTTTTTAACCCTGATTAATGTCCATGGATACAGGGCTCTAAGTTTTTAGGGCCTCCAACCCCAAGAGAACAAAGCCTGATGCTGAGCGGGATGTTGCAGTATGTAAAGGAGGGGTCTTTTCTTTTCTCTCTCTCTCTTTTTTAAAGTTCTAACAGGTGCATGGAAATCTAAATGCTTGCTCAAACCACACCGTAGTACATTTCCCCCTACCTTTGTCTCCTTTTCATATATTTTTTTTCTTTTTTTAGAAAAATCCTATTTTCTTCAATCTAGGTAATGGATATTGGATAGTATATCATAAACTAGGTGATTCATCGCGCCCTACGTGCGCTCTTCACACCGTCGTGAGGGGCTATTCCCCCTTAACCCTTGCACGCTTTTGTGGCGTGCAATAGTTGTATTATATGGAGTATTACCTCCAATCATAATTGTGTGTGTGGTTAAATATTGCACGGACAAAGGGCGTGCAATGGTTAAGGGGTCATAGCCCCTTGCAACGGCGTGAACAGCGCACGCAGGGCCTGATGAATCACCTAGTAGGTGCTGTGGTTGGGGAAGTGGCAGGTGCGGGGGAGACGCGGATGGGGGAGGGGGACCAGGGGTGGGAGAGGGGTGGTGCGGGTGGGGGAGGGGCTGGTGAAGTTGTAGGGCGGGTGCCGTGGGTGGGGTCCGGAGCCACCACGGGTGCCGTGGGTGGGGGAGGGGCGGGTGCAGGGGTGCTGCGGGTGGGGGTGGGGGTCCGGAGCCACTGTGGGCGGTGGAAGGGGTGTGTGCGGGTACCACGGATGGGGCCCGGAGGTACTGCGAGCGGGTAATGCTTCTCCTGCTTCTCCTCCTGGAAGCAGCTAGGCTGCTGTCCTCCCTTTGGCAGTGGCTCTCCTGGATACTCGCACAGCAGCCAATCACTATTGTTAGCGCCGGTGTCCCAACGCACCGCATTACAGGGAAGAAGATGCACTCAATAAACTACAGCTCCCAGCAGCCCATAGTGCCTGAATGCTTCGGCGCTAAGGGTTGCTTGGAGCTGTAATTTATTTAGTGCGTATACTTCCCTGTAATGCGGGGCGTTGGGACACCTGCGCTAACAATAGTGACTGGCTGGCAGAACTGACTGTCTCGCTGAATCAATGTAAAAGGTGAGAGTGCTGTGCAGTGTCAGCATCCAGACATTACCCTCCGCGATACCGCCCACTCTATCCGTTGCATTAGCCATCTTGGGGCTTCCAGGCTGGCCAGCCAGGTGCTGTGTTGCGGAGCCAGGGCCTCTGGGGATCTGTGCGTGGCTGTGGCGGGGAGGCACTTCTGTGACATCACGTGCAGAGGAGGCTCCGGGGCTCAGAGAGTATGCGGCACTGGGAGGGCTAGGTAAGCCTTCCTCTGCGCCGCTTTCATACACATCTATGCCGGTGGCCATAGCAGCTTTTGTTCCACGTGTGCTGCAGCTAGGGAGTGGGGATTATTGATGCCAAAGGGAGCAGGCGGACTGGCAGCAGGACATAGGGGGTCATTCCGACCTGATCGTAGCTGTGCTAAATTTAGCACAGCTACGATCACTTACACTGACATGCGGGCAGGGCCGGATCAAGGCTCCAGGGGGCCCGGGGTACTTTAGACAAGGGGGGCCCCTGAGGGCTAAATATAGTGTATATACTGTAGGAAGGGGAGGTTCCTTACAAATATATATATATATATATATATATATATATGATTGATAAAAGTGAGCAGAAAGCTGTTGGAGGCAGAAACGAAGGATAGCACATTTTATTAAATAGAAAATTAGCATACATACACACAGCACACACATAGCATTCATAAACACTCACAAACAGCATACATACCACACAGCATACACACACACACACACACACACACACACACACACACACACACACACACACACACACACACACACACACACCATGCATACATACACACACACTACACACCAACAACACACACACACACACACACACACACACACACACACACACACACACACACACACTACACACCAACAACACACACACACACACACACACACACACACACACACACACACACACACACACACACTACACACCAACAACATATACACACACACTATACACCAACAACATATATATACACACACACACACAGCATGCATACACACACACACACACACACAGCATGCACACACACACACACACACACACACACACACACACACACACAGCATGCACACACACACACACACCAACATATACACACACTACACACCTACAACATATATATACACACACACCACTAACCAACTGAACAGAGGAGAAGAGGAGGAGATTCTGCCGGAGTCCATGTGAGTTAAACATAGGAGGAGCTGCTGCTGCTGCACATGCTCAGCAGCTTCCTCCACTGTGTGTTCGAGAGGCAAGAGAGGGTAGATGCTAGAATCAAGTGGGCTAAGGGACCTTTTCCGTAAGGGGGAGGAGTTATGACACAAGGGGGAGGAGCTATGCCAGCGGGATAGTTCCTCTACTATCCACGCCACCAACTATTACCTTTAGTAATCAGGTGGCGAGCGAAGCGTGGCGAGCGAAGCGAGCCCGCGAGGGTACTTTTCGGGTACCCTGTTCGCCCGTAGCTCCTCCCCCTGGTGACGTGTCTCCTCCCCTAGATACGTCAGAAGGTCCCTTCTCCCACTCCGAAATAGAATCAACCAGGCAGAGAGTTCAGCTGATCAGAGGCAGAGCTCTCAGTGAGGAGCAGCCAATTCATTCACGGCAGTTCGTAAGTGCCTGTGGGTGGCCCCGCCGGGTGCAGAGACGGAGACAAGGCTGTCTCCGTCTCTGAAACACAAAATTTGTCTGCAGAGAGGGGGAAGTTTTCACCACTGCCACCAATGAATGAACTTCCTAAAATAAAATAAAAACTACCAGTGCTTGACGGAAGGCACGGGGGGCCCTTAAATATGGGGGGCCCAGGGTAATGTGTCCCCTGGGCTCCCCCCTTAATCCGGCTCTGCATTCGGGTGGACGCCCAGCACAGGGCTAGTCCGACCCACATGTCAGGCCGCTCCCCCCCCCCCCCCCCCGCACAAGTACAAAAGCATCGTGGCTTTTGTACTTGTATAGTAACTCCCAGGCAGCACAGCTCCTGCGGCTGGCCGGGAGTTACTTGTCGCTGCCCAGGTCACAGTGGCTGCGTGTACAGCCGCTGCGGCCCGCCCCCCTCATGGTCCGGCCACGCCTGCGTTGGCCAGACCGCGCCCACAAAATGGTGGGCAAATGCTGCGGTGCCGCCCCCTTCCGACAAGCGACCGCCTCTGCCTGTCAATCAGGCAGAGGTGATCGCTAAGCAACGACAGCCGTCGGCTGTCATCCATGTGCCGGTGCACTGCAGCACCGGCGCATGTGCAGTTCTGACCTGATCGTTACGCTGCGATGAACTGCAGCTAGCGATCAGATCAGAATGACCCCCATAGGTCGCTGCAGTAAAAGGTTTGTTTTTTCCCTATCTACAGCACAGAGATTACTGCAGATGCAGTGGCGTATCCTCCATCTGTACCTTTTTGGCAGGTACAGGACCTTTTATTTATGGTCTGTACCGATTTTTGGCTCTCCAAACTTTAATTGAAAGTATAGGATAAGGGGCGTGGCCACGCCACTAGCCGTGGCCACGCCCCCTTTTCGGATTTGTAGCAATTTTTATGTGTAAATTGTTGTGGGTATGATGCTGCAAATGCAGTGGGCCTATTTTGGGGTGTGGAGCTGGAGCTGCAGCTCCATCAGGCCCACTGTCTATCCGGGTGGTCTTCAGTATGCCGGCGGTCGGGCTCCCGGCGCTCAGTATACCGGGGCCGGGAGCCCGACAGCCGGCATACTGACACTTATTCTCCCTCGTGGGGGTCCACGACCCCCCTGGAGGGAGAATAAAATAGTGTGGCGCGCGTAGCGCGCCACCGTGCCCGTAGCGCGGCGAGCGCAGCGAGCCCTCAAGGGGCTCATTTGCGCTCGCCACACTGTCGGTAAGCCGGCGGTCGGGCTCCCGGCGCCGGTATGCTGGTCGCCGGGAGCCCGGCCGCCGGCATATCATAGTGAACACGTCTATCCTGCTCTGGGAACACACAGCAGTCAAAGGGCAGAGCCTCCCATTGGATGTAACCTGTGTAGGAGGGCATTTCTCGCCCAATCAGCTGTGCACTGGGTGTGATAGACCTGCTGCTAACCCAATGAGAGCTCCTAGCCATGCCCAGCATTAGCCACACAGTCAAAGAGTGACAGATCTGGACAATTATATAGGAGATGTGGGAGGCACAGTTTAGGTTATATATTCTCCAAAGGGTTAGAGCATTTAGAACTGTCAATACATCTCTAAATAAATGTATTAGTTTAGAGCCATTTGAATGTTTTGCTTGTAGCATAGTAAATGCAGAGGAATCTGAAGATATATTGTTAAGCAGATGAAGTCCACTTTGTAGTTAACACATTAATGAGTTTATATAAGAACTAATGGTATAATAATGATGAGCTATTTTGTACAAGTTGCAAATATTGTCAGATGCCTATAAACTGGTAGGTGCGTAACGGATGTGAGCAAGGAGGTTAGTCCACACGTTGACTCTAAACCAGAGTAGGTTTTATTGAAGATAACAGGATACAGGTGATAGAAAATAAACAGAAGTCAATATGATTAGGTATCAATCTCTCCAGAGCCCTAAGCAATTTGATGCCCCAGGTGAGATTTTATTGGTGCCATCTGGCAGATATTCCCGTCCTTCCTCTAAGCATGCTGTGCGCGGCCATAAGAGACTAGCTAGTGAGACAGCCGCAGTGGCATGGCATCAACTTGAAGGGTGATGATTGATCTCATCACACTTCATTTGAACTGATGACACTGCCACCACGGGTTCCTCCCCAGTCATTATACTACTGCTGGCTGCGGACCCGTTTATTGCGGCGGGCTCAGGTGCAAGGTACCAGCTGCATCACCACTGTTCCGCCTTTGAACCAGCTTTCCTCTACCAGCACAGCACCCGTCACACAGCATCACAGATCACAGAAACACCCATCCCCAATCATCCCTCTCCCAACCAGCACACAGCACAAGCACCCCTAACAGCAATCAGCTAAGCATCCCTCACTACATGCTGAGCTGACTTTGATCAAAACATTTTTATAAAACATACTTTTTAAAGCTTTCTTACTATGGCACTGTGTGTCGGTCTGCACCTGCAGTTGTTATGCAGCTCTGGCTGAATTCTGACAGCTTGTGCTGCTTTGTGGGGGTGGCTAGCAGGCTGCAGGCAGTCAGTGCAGGTAGCAGCCCTCCTCCATCAGCCATTTTTGTTACTGTCTGCTTCCCCACTGTCTCTGCTCACCGATCCTGTACTCCCACTATTGACGGCTCAGCTGTATGAGCTGCCACCAGATCAAAACTGAGCTGAGAGCTCCAATCGCTGTAAGGAAGCCAGAGCAGGGCCACCACGATGTCCACCCATCAGGCGCTGGCCTGTCTCGTCGCTGCCTGCTGTCAAGCTGAGCCAACCTTGCATGCTTAAAAGAGCCGGCTCTGACTCTCCCCTGGGCTAAGTACTACTGAATATAGGAATACTGCACTGTGACTCTACAATAACACAGTGACATGCTTGGCCATATGCAAAGTAAACAACATGCAATTGCAGTCTAATCAGCCTGACCTTTAAATCTGGTGATGTTATGTCTTGTGATGTTATTCCCATGACATCACATGACATGTGATGTTATTGTGGCTGATGAGTAGTGCACAATAACACAGACTTTTGATGTTATTGTGGTTTAATGAGTCATTCACAATAACACTCAATTAAGAGACAGCTTGTAGCATTTAAGCATTTAACTACATCTCAAGAGCAAACATGCAATTATTGCAAGATTGCAACGTAAAAATTCTCTAGGGAATCAATAGGCTAATGTTGCATTTTGAATTTACCAACAGAAATGTTGGAAACGGAGTGAATACTCTAATAATAATAACATACTTCCTAACATTGGAAAACTCTGCCTCCTCCGAATAGCATGTGTGATAATGTTATGTTAATGAATTGTCCGCATCACAATGGGCATGGCCTGCTACGTCTATAATCTTAGGCTCTCTAAACCTACTTGGACTGCCGCATGCATCGGAGGCACCATTCCTCCACTGTGTGCAGAATCCACTCACTAAGTACATGTCAAGACCACCAGACAGCAAATTGTCCCGCCCACTTGTCCTGTCCAAATCAGGACGGTTGGTAGGTATGCAAAAATACTTATAACAATAATAATTATAATAACAATAACAATTAATATAAAAATGCACAACACTAAAAATAATAATAATAATAATAATAATAATAATAATAATAATAATAATAATAATAAAAAAAAAGAAATTTAAAAATAAGCCACATGTTCTCTTCTATAGATAGTATGGGACAGAATGGTAAATATATGATTCAAATAAACTTCATAAATAATAATGGATATTTTAGTACATGTTTTTGCATTAAACATAATAATAATAATAATAATGATCATCTCATTCATGTTATAAGCGCATCAAGCCATACTCAACAACCACATAATACACATACTGTAAATATATTTCAGTGTACAGTAATATAGAAAGTGCATCAAAACTCCCAGGTACGAATGTAACCTAACAGGAAAATTATATTAGCAGATCTCAATACAAAAATGAAACATGTCTGGAAATCAAATGAGCACGCTACCATTATCTTCTAATATTCATTTTGTATGCTCATATAATTGATATATTGTAAGGAGAGACATGACCAGCAGGATTTCAGTCCGTCTGCAGTTCTCCGCACTTTGCAATCATTTACAGTGAATGAGGAACCTGTCTATGAGTCTCTGGGTCTCATGTCATAGATTAATTGATAATTTATACTAATTTGTAGATAATAGTCAATTGCTATTTTTATCATTAATTGCAACTTCTGATGGTGTACAGTATTGATTTTCTGTGCCTGTTAGGTTGGTCTCTTCAGTAACATCCATTCACCAGCAATACCTGTCCTGTAATGTGGGTTTCAGACATGGAATCTAATTACAAAGCACTAAGTGATATAGTAAATACGACCAGACTTACTAATGTGCCCTCTTTAATGAAATTTCAAAGTTCTATTGATTTAATAAGTCCATGCATGTTGCATAATTAACATGGGACTTTAAGGCAAATCTAAACTGCAGTGGTCTGCAACATATTTCACGTGTTAATAGAGATAAAAATAAAACAAATATTATTTTTCTCTAATACCAACAAACACAGCCTTGATAGAACGATGATTCTGCCATTTTAACGTGCAGTTAAAATATGGTATTTATTTACATGCTTTGTGGCAAAATGTTCCTTTTTCCTTTCTCTTCAGTTATACACAGCAGTTAAGGAAAGTACTTATTATATAACAGGGAAATAGGCCGGTCTGAGCTTCCGTCTCCAAGGATGTCTTTGAAGGACAAAAAATGGACAAATCACGGCACGCTCTACCCTCCAACTGTACCTTTTTGGCAGGTACAGTATCTTTTTTATGGTCTGTACCGATTTTTGACTCTCTAAACTTCCATTGACAGTATAGGAAAAGGGGTGTGACCATGACCCTTTACCCGTGGCCACGCCCCTTTTCTAATTTGTACCGATTTTTGTGTAAAATGTTGGAGGGTATGGGTACGCTACTCTCTGCTGCTACACTACACAACTGCTGGACATAAACTGGGAGGAAGAACACAGATTGGGGCTGCATTGCTGCCTCCAACTCTCTGGAACTCACTTCCTTGAACAGTTTCAGAGGCCTCTATTCTAAAAACCTTCAAAACCAGACTCAAGACTTACCTGTTTACTTAAGCATTTCAATAAATGCTTTTGTAGTTTCTGGGGGGGGGGGGGGGGGAATATTGTACAACCCAAATGCTTAGCTCTCTTATCTGTACGCTATTAATAGTTATGTTTATTGTGTATCTGGTGTTTTTTAAAATCCAAATGTAAAGCACTTTGAGTCCTTTCAAGACAAAAGTGCTACATAATTAACATTATTATAACTATTGTTATTATCTATATATTAAAAGGAGAAGGACGACTTTTATGAATGACATATTTCTTTGATGCCGTACATCATTTACCAAATGAAAGGCCTTGGTCAGTAGATTTGCTTAATAATATTGGCTTTGTAATTGATTGCTGCATTGTAATTGGTTGCCTTGTTTTGGAGTTAGGGGGCAAAATGTTGTACTCTGGAAAATGTGACAGTTTGTGAACTCTCCCTGTGCATCTGCTGGGTGATCTGGAACATGTGACCTGCTGGGTGGTCTGGAAACTGTGACAGTAATTTGCAGCCACCCACCAAGCAGGGTCTTTTCAAAATTTGACTCCTAAGCGGGTGAAAAGGGGTAAAATATTCTGCACAGCAAACCTTTGCCTGGTTGAAAATGGGCACATCAGCTAGTTATTATTGTTATTATCATCATTATTATTTACAGTAACTATCTAACCACTATTTTACTCATAGACTAGTTCTAAATAGAATTGTATGTACTGTATTGAAAATTATTTTTTGAATTATAACAATACAGTATATACAGAACTGCTACTTTGTGACATTGCACTAACTTAAAAGAATATTTTTTTTTTTACTTCTTTTACTTTTTTAATTTTTTGGCAATGGACAACAGGGAGTCGGTACTGCTTATATGTGAATGCAGTGGGTTGAGTATGGCCTGCGGAGTCAGTGCAGCACCTCTAGATTAAGGGGACTGGACACAGCTTATGCATGGACACAGCACAGCCACTTGTAGATGGACACAGCACAGCCACCAATGGACACAGCACAGCCACTTGTAGATGGACACAGCACAGCCACTAATGGACACAGCGCAGCCACTTGCAGATGGACACAGCACAGCCACTTAATTTTTCCAGCCTTACCCTATTTAGTGAGTAAATAGTAAAGCTATATCAGGATGGGTCAGAGAGGCTTAGTTAAATGCCTCATTGAGCAAGACCTTTTTTTAATTGTACTTAGTGTCATTTTTATTTCATACTAGCATTTACCCATGGCTTTGTTTGCGTGGATGTCTGTTATTGCTCAGTCTAATTAATTTTCCAAAGCAGTAGTACCATCTAATATTTTGATGTATATTTTATATTGTACACATTGATCACAGAACTTCTTTGTAAACAATATTTGCAGTTCTTCTTTCAGGGCTTAATACAAAAAGATGCTTGGGGCCACTATCTCGTGAGCAAATCACATCAAGCTACCCATGGGAGAAGCAGCTGGCCCTAGGGATCTACTCCTGCCGGCCTGACCGTTTGCCCCTGCGACCTCCTGATCATCACAGTAAAGCAGATGCTTACAGGAAACTGCAGATGCTTGGATTGAAAAGGAAAATTGTTGGGGATAAGGGGTATACATGGTATAAACACAATCTCACCTGCACCATATCCCGATAGAATCTCTGCCTCCATTAGATTCCTCTGCAGAGCAGTAAATTTAAATTGGATTCCATTGCATAACTTGGGTGGAGTCAAGTTCCACAGAAACATGATGCGTCTGGTTTTTCCTTTTTTGCTCCTCTCCCTGATGTCACATTGAGATCATACTGTGCATACCTCAGTTTCTCTCTAGGTCACTAAGCTATACAACAGTGTAAATGCAATCCAAATTCATCCAGAAGTTTTTGCTTGATGCCGGAAACGAACAGAAAATAATATAAAAATGCAATTTTTTTTTATCCGTCTCCATAGTTCATAGACAGTCCCTAGAAGTATATTTCCCCCCCCCAAAAAAAAATTGCTATGCACAGACACAACCCTTACAGTTTTATTATAGGTTTACATAACTCGGTGGCGTCAAGTTCCGCAGAAACATGATCGGTACAAAAACTTTCAGTGTGCCGTGTGTCATGTGTCTGGTTTTTCCTTTATTGCTCCTCTCCCTGATGTCGCATTGAGATCCTACATACTGTACCTCAGTTTCTTTCAAGGTCACTAAGCAATACAACAGTGAAAATGCGATCCAAATTATCCAGAAGTATTTGCTTGATGCCAGAATGAACATACAAAAATTAAAATTTTCTTTTATCCCTCTCCGTAGTTCATAAACAGTCCCTAGAAGTGACCAAGGGGATTTTTGGGATATTTGAAATGTGCGCAGGGCAGCTTTAACAAGTGTAAATTGTCTAATGGGATGCCACCACACCCCACAGAAAACAGAAATTCAATACAGAAAGAAGACAATTTTTTCTCAGTATAAGCGCCCAATGTAGATATCAAGTGAAAAATAAAATATAAAATATACGTCCCTTAAGGGTATTCAAAATGGTGATCCTCAGTAGTTCAGCGAAAGTTCTCAGTTGATGTAATTAGTGTCCAGTCATTGTTACATGGAAAAATGCATTGATTGGCACCATTTTTTTCTTTTTGGATTTATAACTGTTCAACTACGCACTGGCACCTTGAGGCCTGAAACAGCTGCGGATCCAAAAGATACCTTGATAGGAACATTTCCACACTTCATTCTGTGAGTGTGGTATGCACCTTTTATTTGACATAGAAATATATGTAAAAAAAAGATACCTTTACATCTTCATTTTAAAGTGAGTTTAGGTATGCTCATCTATGCATACTTTTTGGTGGAGGACACACAGAAAGGGTGAAGAGTTTTAAAAGAAACCTTTATGTGCACACATTTGTTCTTCCCAGTGTGAGTTGGGGTACGCACTCTATACAGACCCCCCATTCATGTTACTGCTTTCCTGTTATGCTGATGGGATAAAAGGACTTTCTTTGAATACCATATAAAAAACAATAGTACACATTGTATGTTCTGTTTTTTTCCATGTAACAATGACTGGACACTAATTACATCAACTGAGAACTTTCGCTGAACTACTGAGGATCACCATTTTGAATACCCTTAAGGGACGTATATTTTATATTTTATTTTTCACTTGATATCTACATTGGGCGCTTATACTGAGAAAAAATTGTCTTCTTTCTGTATTGAATTTCTGTTTTCTGTGGGGTGTGGTGGCATCCCATTAGACAATTTACACTTGTTAAAGCTGCCCTGCGCACATTTCAAATATCCCAAAAATCCCCTTGGTCTCTTTGCATTTTCTTGCCACCTTTTGTTTTTGGGTTCCTGAATAGTGCTGCATAAACTTCCCATCTGTATCATGTTTTCTCTGCGAGACAACAGAAAAGCCACTTTTGATAGAATGTTTAATGATTATCATGATATACCCGAATAAATAGATGGTGATTTGGATAGTATGATGCACAAATTAGAGGGTATTCTCCAAAAGGAGAATAAAATATGGTGGGAGGTGATAACGATTGAAAAATATCTTGCTAATAAATTAATCCCACGAGGGCTAAAAATCGATAAAATAGCAAGCTTTTCCAACTCTGGTGAGGAATTTAAAAAAGAGTGGGAGACCATTCTTAATTGTTGCTCCTTCAATTTGATGGAGCTGATTGTAAAAGAAAGAAAGAAAGAGAGAGTTAAAACAGTTAGAAGAAGAAATTGGGATCTACAAATCGCTAGTAGATCCATATTCCAGTACAGAGGAATATAAAGAAATGGAAAAAACCATCCAATTTAGAATAAAGAGGACTGAAAAAATACTTATAGAAAAGAAATTAAAAAAATTCAATAGAGATAAGAGGGGAAGCACCGATATAGATGAAATTGTGAGGGAAGATGCTCCATCAGAGAATTATTCCCAACGCCAGAGATACCCTAAATCTATTTTAGGGGGCAGAGGTAGAACAGGATTTAAACCTAATAATCGAGACAAACAACCTTCGAACTTTGGGAGAATGACCCAGAGAAAAAATTATTCCCAGAGAGGTCCCTCTAGATCAATCTATCCAGATTATGGAGAGGAACAACATGAGGACACAATGGAATGGAGAAAAAATTCTCCTAGAAGACCAACCAGATTTAATGACTATAAACAGGTTACGGACAGAGAATATCATGTCCCCTTGAGAAATCGTTTTTCTTCCTTGAAAGAAAGAGAAAATGAGTCCTCCCCTTTTTTAGACTATCGTCTGCCCAACCACAAATACAGATAAAAAAACGTGGTAAAAGAGGGGGTCTTTTAACCTCCAAATTAAAGAATAAAAACAAACAACGTAAAAAGAAACGTAGTACTAGAATTAGGAGAAAATCTCCTATCAATGAAACAGTACATCCAAACAATCAAGGAGAAAGACGATCAGTGGTCAAAATTTTCAATCTAAGTAAACACCTTCTAACAAGGGATCAAACAACCCTGTTAGAAAAAGGGCTTAAATATGCCCCTACCAATTCCATTAGACCCTTTGACCTGTTCATAGATCTGCAAAAATTTAGTAGGAAACTCACTGTGAATTTTTTTTTCATTGGGCAACATAATGTAGAACAAGAGGGAGAAGAAAATGTTATCACTCCCTTTTGTCCAAAATCTTCTATCCCCAACACATTAAGGGACCTTTCATTGATACCTTTTGCGCTCTGGTCTTACATGACTTTGAAAATATAGAATCCAAACCAAAAAAAATTTAACAATACTGTCTCCAATCTCACATTCAAAGAACGTAAAGCTTTAAGGGAATTAGGAACGAATAAAAATCTGATTATCAAGCCTGCAGATAAAGGGGGGGGGGGATCGTCCTAATGGACGTAGAAAAATATGAGAAAGAAATGTACCGACAACTAGATGATGTCACCACTTATAGGAAACTTAGAGTGGACCCGTTAAGTTCCACTCAAGAGAAATGTAAAAGTTTAATTGATAAATATTTAAAGAAAGGTACTATTACCGATAAGGAGGCTTCTTTCCTCCACCATGAAGATCCAAAAACCCCGGTAATTTATTTATTACCCAAAGTTCACAAATGCCTGGTGGACCCCCCGGGAAGACCAATTATCTCGGGACTGGACTCCACCACTGCTAATTTGTCACAATTTATCGATTCCTTTTTACAGCCTTTAGTTAAAATGAACCAGTCCCATCTTACAGATACAAGGGATTTTCTGTTGAATCTAGAAAAAGTGGTCTGGGAGGAGGGACTCACGTTAGCTACCACTGATGTGAGTTCCCTCTATACTATCATCAACCATGACCAAGGTATCGAAGCAACCAAGTATTTCCTTGAACGATCTAGTTTGTCCAAAGATTTACAGGACTTTCTAATAGAGGGTATCCGTTTTATTTTGACTAACAACACTTTTCTTTTTAAGGATGATTTCTACATCCAAAAAACAGGGACTGCCATGGGCACCAGGTTCGCTCCGAGTTACGCCAACTTATTTATGGGGTTATGGGAACTTGAAACCAATTGGACCAATAACCCCTTCGGAACGAACCTGGTGTCTTATATGCGCTACATAGATGACATTTTTTTGATTTGGAAAGGTGGAAACGATCTCCTTGACAAATTTTTAACATCTCTAAATACCAATAATAAAAACATTACATTATCTTTCACCACCAGCACCAGTAGCATCAATTTCTTAGATATTACTGTCTACGTCAAAGGGGAAAAATTACACACCATGAATTACACCAAGCCAACTGACTCTGGTTCCTATATTCCTACGACCAGCTGTCATCACGACAGCTGGCTTAACTCTATACCAAAGAGTCAGATAAATCGATTGAGACGTAACTGTACAGAGCATGAGGTTTTTGTCAAACAAGCAGATGAAATGAAATCCAAATTCAAGGAATGTGGCTATGATGAGAACAACATCAATTTAGAAATCACCAAATTTAGCGAATTAAATAGGGAGGACCTTTTAAAAAAGAAATGTAAAAAAGATAAAAATCAGGAGTGTTACCAATGGTCATTTATAACAGAATACACCAATCAACATAGACGAATGGAAAAAATCATAAAAAAAACTGGAACATTTTAAAAAATTATCCAGTTATTGGTACTATTATTCCGGACAAACCAATACATATTTACAGAAAAGCACCAAATTTAAAAACAAAACTGGTATCTAGCATGTTATCCACAAAACCAAAAGGTCCTGTTAATAAATCCCATGGTTTTTATCGCTGTGGCTGCTGCCAAGGGTGTAAGCATATCAAATATACAGGTAACAGCAAGTTTGAAAAAATAGAGATCAATGGAAATGAAGTCCAGATAAAAGACTTCATAACCTGTAACTCGAAAAACGTAGTATATGTTATACAATGTTCGTGTGACAAGTTTTACATTGGTCGGACCTCTAGGCAGTTGAAAATTCGTCTATCTGAACATCTTAGAAATATCAAAAAAGGTCTTGAGACACACGCACTATCTTGCCACTTCAAAGAGACCCACGAAAGTTCTGTTGAACATATCAAAGCCTTTTATGGCATTAGGACTGTTAAGGGAAATATCAGAGGTGGAAGTATAACCAAAGCCCTAGCAAAACTGGAAATGAATTGCATTTATTCCTATAAAACTCTCTTTCCACAAGGCCTAAATAAGGACTTTGAATTGAAGTGGTTTCTTTGAGAAATAATGCTTACTTGTTTTTTTGTGTGTATTTTGGTTACCGATCTATAATTTTTCTTCCAGATACTCTACCACATCAGATTTGTATATAAAAAAATATTTCCTGTGGACTCGATTGAACTTTTTGGACCTTATCTCATCTATACATGTGTATATCCCGATAAAAGAAAGAATACATCAAAATGTTCATATTTGCATATTTATTTTTTTAGATCCTATCTATTTGTATACTACTATAAAGGAAGGTTACACTAATGTCATTATTTTTTCACATGTTTATTGTTTGAATGCTGTGTATATTGTTATAATTGTGTCAATATTCAAGGTCCACCAGTAGTTTTTTGCAGTTATCCCCCCTTCATATTTAATAAGAGCAGGCACCGCTGGATTCAGCGGTTCCCTTATCCTCAAACCCGGAAGTCACGCTGGAACGCACATCCGCGAGTGGTGGAACGCAAATCGCGTCACCACGCGACTTCCGTTTCTGGAAACCAACCGTGGAACGCACATCCGTTCGGTGGAACGCAAATGTGCGCCACGACGGGATGGAGGAGTTTGTAGTGTATTAACACCACCCTTCAGCCCAGCGGAACTACATTCACATGTACAAATGGAGGGGGACTATTTACAATAGTACACTTCCCCTAGACCCGTTTTTTGGCACACTACAGAATATTCAGTAGAACATATAT
Organism: Pseudophryne corroboree; assembly: GCF_028390025.1. NCBI lineage: Eukaryota > Metazoa > Chordata > Amphibia > Anura > Myobatrachidae > Pseudophryne > Pseudophryne corroboree. The sequence goes on along the minus strand of NC_086449.1, from coordinate 234,251,699 downwards.
TAAGCATGGAGTTATTGTACCATAGGTGGATTTCTTTACTATAATTATGTATTTTATACTGAAAGAATCCATAATTTTATTACTTTTTATACTAATTGGTTATTCACCTGTGAGGTCATTTCCTGTGACCTCATTGGCCAGTGCCCAAATAAATAGCATGGGGTTACACAGTGCCCACATGTCTTGAGGAAGGCTCCTGCTGAGCCGAAACGCGTCGACAACTTTGGGCACTGTGCAACTCCTAAAAAACCAACCTTCAAGGTATTTTTTATCACTTGATGCACCTTATACAGAATACAAGACTTTTTAGAAAAAATTGTTTTTGTGGCTGCAAATTCTAGCTCTCATATTTTTATTCTCCTTCTGCGGAGTGTTTTTACTTGTATGTATCCTTCTCCCAGCTATGGGATTTTGTATCAATTAAAACCCTTTTTTTCAAAAATGGATTGATTGGCACCATTTTTTTCTTTTTGGATTTATAACTGTTCAACTACGCACTGGCACCTTGAGGCCTGAAACAGCTGCGGATCCAAAAGATACCTTGATAGGAACATTTCCACACTTCATTCTGTGAGTGTGGTACGCACCTTTTATTTGACATAGAAATATATGTGAAAGATACCTTTACACACTTGTCTCATCTTCACTTTAAAGTGAGTTTAGGTATGCTCATCTATGCATACTTTTTGGTGGAGGACACACAGAAAGGGTGAAGAGTTTTAAAAGAAACCTTTATGTGCACACATTTGTTCTTCCCAGTGTGAGTTGGGGTACGCACTCTATACAGACCCCCCATTCATGTTACTGCTTTCCTGTTATGCTGATGCGATAAAAGGACTTTCTTTGAATACCATATAAAAAACAATAGTACACATTGTATGTTCTGTTTTTTTCCATGTAACAATGACTGGACACTAATTACATCAACTGAGAACTTTCGCTGAACTACTGAGGATCACCATTTTGAATACCCTTAAGGGACGTATATTTTATATTTTATTTTTCACTTGATATCTACATTGGGCGCTTATACTGAGAAAAAATTGTCTTCTTTCTGTATTGAGTCCCTAGAAGTATATTTCTAAAAAAAAAAAATTGCTATGCGCACACACAACCCTTACAGTTTTACTATAGGTTTAGATAACTAGGTCAGGAAACAGGAAATAAGAAGAAATCAATCAAACCGACAGTGGGTTGGGTAAGGATTCCCTGTGCTTAGAATGCTGACGGTCAGAAGACCAACACCGGCATCCCGACCTGCAGGATCCAAACAAATTTAGGGTAAGTATTCTAACCTTCCCTCTCCCCCTAACCCTCACTTCCCACAGCCTTAACCTACCCCCCCCTTCCCTCCAGCCTAACCCTGACCCTCCCTTCCCACAGCCTAATCCTAATCCTCCCTTCCAGCAGGGCTGACATTAGAAATATATGTAAATATATATATATATATATATATATATATATAAATTCAATAAAAACAAGATATATTTTTAAAAAGAATCCCTATGCACATATGGAACAACACCATATTGTGCCCCTTGCACCATATTAAGTCCCCACAGTAATGCCCACACATCATATTATGCCCCCATAGTTATGCCCCTGTCACCATATTATGACCCACACAGTAATGCCCCTCACAACATATTGTGCCCCCACATAAATGCCCTTGTCACCATATTATGCTCACACAGTAATTATGCAGGTTTCTGCCCATTGTCAGGGGTTCTGCTCGTCGGTAGGGGTTTTGCTTATTGTCAGGGGATTCCCCCACCTCTGTGGATCTGCCGTCTCGGCGGGGGCCACAGTTCAAGCCTACCTGCTTCAAACTATTGAAAACATCCCTCCCAAAATGGCGCCACCTCAGAGGAGACAGTTATTAAAGATACTAGAGCTTCCCCTAGTATCTTTAATAACTGTCTTCTCTGAGGGGTGGCCATTTTGAGAGGGACAATTTCAATAGAGCGCTGCGGACGTATGATGGCGGACTGATGGGGATGGATGGGGCAGGCGGATGGTGACATGAGCTGCCCGGGCCTTCCCCTTTCTGTCAGAGAGTCCGGGCCCAGGACAGCTGTGCCCCCAGTACTACCCAGATGATGTTGGTTTTGCTTTGTAAATGACTACTGCTTTAAAAATGGGGCAGACTTACACAAAGTCCCACACTTTTGGCAACTCAGAGGTTATTACATCAATCCCTTGGAGAGCAGAAGCAGGTAGATATGCTTTGTGCTGAATAGGAGCTTGAACTCTGGAAACACATAAGCAGCTTGTACTAGCTGCAATAGAAAGTTATTTAGCAGCAGATCTGGAACAGCTGACGGCTGAGGCTGATTAGTAACACATAGGCAAGAAGGAATCAGAAGACTTGCTGAAGCAGTTGCACAGTAACATACAGGAAACTGTGATGCCAATATTATGGATAATGCATACCCTCCAACATTTAATGCATAAAAATCAGTACAATTTATGAAAGGGGGCATGGCCACAGGTAAATGGGGCGTGGCCACGCCTTTTTTCCTATTCTTTCAATAAAAGTTTGGAGAGCCAAAAATCGGTACATACCATAAAAAAAGGAACTGTACCTGCCAAAAAGGTACAGTTGGAGGGTATGATAATGCTTGTACAGGTATACATGCAGGAAACAAAGAAGTTGCACTAGTACTGGAGTAAACAAGAAGGGATTTATTTTATATAGGGCTCTCTGGGTCTGAATTGGCTGCAACCATCATGTGCAGTCAGACTGGCTTGCAGTCACCTGACTTGACACAAGATGGCGGCATCCAGGTCCCTGCAGAGCTGGCTCCATTGCAAAGGATTCCTGTAAAACCTATGTTGCAGGGACAGGTGAGTAACGAACTGCTATAAAGCGGCAGCATTTTGTACAAATAAGGGGTCTCTAGTGCCAATTTGTGACAGTCAGTAGTTTTTAAGATATTCAAACCACCACATCTCGCACCATAATTTTTAATTGCAATAATGTGATAGCATCCAATACAGACTTCCTAGCAATAGAGCTATTGTATGAAATTATCTAACCTGTATTTTTTTTCTCAGTGGAAACATATTGGTACAAAATGTTGCCATTCAGAATGTCGGCACCAGAATGTCAACATGTTTTAAATGTCGACATTCAGAATGTCACAGACAGTGGGGTCTATGTATCAAAAATGCGATAATTTTCATATTTTTTATCGTCAGTTATCAGGTCTTTTTCATGTTTTTTATTTTTTTTTCCCGACATATGTATACATTTTTTTAATCGAAAATGTGATTGCGATAAAAGCCCAAAAATTTGATAATTATCGCTCTACTTTTCGGTCATTTTATCATATTTTTTATCGCATTTTGAAAAAATGAAGGGGCCTATTTATCACCATCCGCATCCAGGATGCGGATGACAGGTGATAAAATTCCCCAAGCTCACACTGCGAGACAGTGGCAGGGACAGAGCCAGGGGCAGAGAAAGCTGGGCAAATGCCACATTATCGCAGGACTGCCTGAGCTGGCGAGAATATCACAAGGCACGCTGCGGTATTTTTTCACTTTTTTTTTTATAGTAAATTTGGCCACATCACATTTCCCATTATAAGTATGGGGAATGCGATGTGGGTTACTAAAAAAAATGAACAAATGCCCTTTAAAACATTCAGGTGAAAACACCCTTTCCCACATTATTTTAGTAAAAATAATGTTAATAAATAGACCCCTAAATGAATTGCGCATGCTCTGTTTCAGAGCCAGACATGCACAGTGAGTTCCTTGGTGGCATTCAGCACATACTTGAATCTACAGCAGAAAAGAATAGCTAATTTACTATGGGGACACTTATTAGAAAACTGAAAGGGGAGGGAACTTTTACAAAGACAATTTGATTGGTTATTCTAATGACCGTTACTAAGATGAAACTCAACTGGCCTTCAGTAGTGTGCTGTTTAATTCCATCAGAACTATTAAGAGTCCCACAATCAATTATGAGATAATTTTTGTATGTATACAATATAAATCTCAAGCAAACAACATAGTAAATATTAGTACATTTTTAGACTAGTTCAATATATATAAGTATAATTTAGATAAAGGGAGATATTTTTTTGCATATTCTTTTTGTAAAATAAAGTAAATGTAGAGGTGGAACTACAAGAACAATCATGGACTATTACTAAACTTGCCAGTAAAAGCTGGTGAAAAAGATATGAAAAGTTTCAGACAATTTTCTCGATAATACAATGATACATAAGGTCCCCATTCATTTTCAATAGAGGTTGGAAAAGTCCCCCCCAAAATGCGAAAAGTAGATTTTTGCGGAAAAAAATCCAATAAATAAAATCGCAAAACAAGCATACAGACGATACTTAAAAAAATGCAAAAAGTATCAAAATTCAAAATTTATCTAATTTTTTAATGCAAAAAACTGTTGATACATAGACCCCATAATCTCCACCCAATTCCCACTTATTTAAAGTATTCCTTATGACAAATTGTGTTCCAAACACCCATCAAGTTATGTGACATTTCTTCCAAATCACTGTACATAATTAGCATACTTTTCATAATATTTTTTTTTTTTAAAGTTCCGTGGTCATAACAACTAGTTTTTGGATATAAGGGAACAGTCACATCTTGCATTTCCAGTAATGTTTTAAAGCCAAATATATTTGACAAGGAGTTTATGCAGGTATACCGTAGGTTTTCCAGGAGAAATGTAATTCCAACTAATAGAAATTAGCATTTTTGAAAATGTTGCTATTCATTTTGCTGTTGACTGAAACTCCAATATTCAGAATTTCTTTGATGAGAGGGAGAATGAACAACTTAAGTAAAGTTTATTTGTATGTCGTATACAAATGACATAGTTCTCTCTCTCTCATGGGACTAATTTCACAGGTCATTATACAGATATTTACTTAAATAAATCACTGCTTAAGTCAAGTGTGTAAATTTCAGTCAAGGCAGATGCAGAAATGACATTAAGTGGATGAGAATTTTGTGCATAAAAAGATATTTTGAATAATGGCCCTCATTCCGAGTTGTTCGTTCGCTAGCTGCTTTTAGCAGCATTGCACACGCTAAGCCGCCGCCCTCTGCGAATAGAAATTTCTTAGCAGTTTCTGAGTAGCTCGACACTTACTCTGCCACTGCGATCAGTTCAGTAAGTTTCGTTCCTGGTTTGATGTCACAAACACACCCAGCGTTCGCCCAGGCACTCCCCCGTTTCTCCAGCCACTCCCGCGTTTTTCCCAGAAACGGCTGCGTTTTTTCACACACACCCATAAAACGGCCAGTTTCCGCCCAGAAACACCCACTTCCTGTCAATCACACTCCGATCACAAGAACGAAGAAAAATCCTTGTAATGCCGTGAGTAAAATACCTAACTTTTGAGTAAAATAACTAAGCGCATACGCTCTGCGAACATTGCGCATGCGCAGTAAGCGACTAATCGCAATATAGTGAAATTCGACAACGAGCGAACAACTCGGAATGAGGGCCAAAATTACAAAAAAAAAACTGTAGTAATGGACTAAGGGGTACATTTACTAAGCAGTGATAAGAGCGGAGAAGTGAGCCAGTGGAGAAGTTGCCCATGGCAACCAATCAGCACTGAAGTAACATCTATAATTTGCATACTATAAAATGATAGAGAGCTGCTGATTGGTTGATGGGGAAATATCTCCACTGGCTCACTTCACCGATCTTATCACTGCTTAGTAAATGTACCCCTAAGGGCCTAATTCAGAGCTTATCGTAGATGTGCTAAATCACCGTTTCACCTGTCGACCTAGTGCATGTCGGCCTAAAGCCCATGTCGACCTTCAGTGGTCGACCTAATGACTGTCAACCTAAGTTGTGTCGACCCAACGACCCATACCCCAGATTTAAGGTGGCACTGTCTTATTTTCTGGTATTTAAAGGGTATTTCTATTCCTTCTGTTTAGGTGGAAGGTTGATAGCATACTGTACAATTTTATTTTGCTATGTTAAGTTGGTCTTAAAGAGCTTAGAGCAGATAAAAGTTCCATAGGGCAGATGTATGAATGGGTGTTATCGGTGCCGGATTTATACTTCACGGGCCCTAGGCTATATAGAACCACAAAAATATAACAATCTGGGCGCTTGTCTTATACCAATGGTACTGTTGTTAAAAAGTTTCAGTTAAGAATAAATATAAATATATTTGGATCAACTGCCTCCTCTCCTACTTCCAGTTTCCCTCAACCTATTTACCTACTTAACACTATGTCCAGGTTTTCATCTACTCCCCACATCACTCAGTGTCTACCTAATCATGGGGCAGATGTATTAACCTGGAGAAGGCATAAGGAAGTGATAAACCAGTGATAAGTGCATGGTGATAAGCGCACGAGCCAATCAGCTCCAAAATGCAAACTGACAGGAGCTTACTGGCTGGTGCGTTTATTACTTTGCACTTATCACTGGTTTATCACTTCCTTATGCCATCTCCAGGCTTTATACATCTGCCCCTATGTGTCTTGCCCCCTATTCACACCTCTATCCTTCCCCCCTAGTCTCCTACACCTCCCTCTCTCTCCCCTCCTCTGTCTCCCCTCCATTCCTCTGTTTCTTTCTCCCTCCATTCCTGTTACCCCACTTTCATTCACCTCTGCTCCATGGTCCTGCTACCCCACAACTCAGCCCTGCTCCCTCCCTCCCTTCCCTGTCATCTCCCCACCCCCCCATTCACATAACACTGAACTCCCTCCCTGCCCACCTCATGTAGTTTCTGCTCCTAGCTCAGGCATCCGCACTATCACTACTCTCTCATCATCCTTGCCCTCAAAGTTAATCTCACCTCACTGCTACAGCAACCCTGATAATCTCATTCACATCTCTCCCACAGACTCCTATCCCCTCTCCTGTGCCCTCGGGAATGCCAGATCTGTTTGTAACAAATTGGTCCCCACTCATGACCTTTTAATTTCCAACTCCCTGCACCTACTAGCTATTACTAAAACCTGGATTATGCCCCCCTGACACTACTTCTCCTGCTGCTCTCTCTGCTGGTGGCCTCGCATTCACACACACACCCCGACCTGGGGGTCGCCATGGGGGTGGTGTTGGGATCCTTTTACCTTCTAGTTACTCCTACCAACTCATACCACCAGAACCGTCCCTTACATTCTCTACATTTGAGGTCCATGCTATACGCCTCTTCCAACCAGTCCATCTTAGAGTAGCTGTCATTTACCGCCCCCCCTTCCTGGCATTGCCTCCAAATTCATCAACAACTTTGCTTCCTGGCTTCCTCACTTGCTCTCTTCTGAAATTTCCTCCTTTATCCTAGTTGATTTCAACATCCCTATCGATATCCCCACACAATCCCCTGCCTCTAAACTCCTTAACCTCACCTCTTCACTTGGTCTCTCCCAGTGGACCTCCTCACCCACTGGATCTGGTCTTCACTCACCGGCCAGTATTTACTAAAAATTCGAGTTTGTCCGATTTGTGTTTTTTTTTCTAAGTCCCAATCCGGGAATTCACTAAGCACCAATCTCGGCAGTGTTTGGACTATTCGTAATGGTTTGAATGACAACGTTCAGAAATACGAATGAATAGACCATCGGTCAAACGCGGCTGTTATTTCTTAGAATACGGGAATTCACTATTCATTCGTATTTGGGTGTTAGTTTCTAAATGCTCAATTGCGGTCGTATTTTTTTGCGAATCGGTAAAAAAAGCGGCAAAAAAATAGACCTGCTTTTTTCATTCGTGTTTACATGTGTTGACACTTACAAATCATTCTAACCTGAATTAGGATGCCTATAAAAGGGACACAAACTTCTCTCATGCAAAATAATTTATTTCCTTATGTTTGCAGCCCAAAACTTGTAGATTTGTAAGGCAATACACATTTTTCAACATATATCCATTATTACACACATTTGTGTTCAACTTTCAAATATTTCAAATGTTGTTGTTTCTGCATCATGTTTTTAAATCTGATTACTTATTTTTAACACACACAAACATGGCACAACAATAATGTCAGTCATTTTCGGACTGAATTATCTAAATATTATCCCCAACATATTAGGACACTTTTAGCCAACTCAATTGTGTTTTTATTGTCAATTCATCTAGAGAAGAAATGTTAAACAGTTACAATTCACATTGTAAATTGTATTGGTCATGGATGAATCTGCCTGGCTGCCAATTAGTCTGTCTGATGGCTCAAAGAATGATTAGAATCTATAAAGAGTAATGATTAGAAAAAAATCAAGTGGTCTGCTTTCTGCCTGCTTAAGACAATCTGCCTGGCTGCCAATTAGTCTGTCTGCTGGCTCAAAGAATGATTAGATTCTAGAAAGAGTAATGATTAGAAAAAAATCAAGTGGTCTGCTTTCTGCCTGCTTAAGACAATCTGCCTGGCTGCCAATTAGTCTGTCTGCTGGCTCAAAGAATGATTAGAATCTAGAAAGAGTAATGATTAGAAAAAAATTTAATTGGTCTGCTTTCTGCCTGCTAACATCATTGTGCAGCTCAAACAACAGTTTCCTGCTAACAAAAAATACAAAGATGATAAAGAAGAAATGTGCGTACAAAATTCCTGTTGTTGTTTGTACCAGTTATAATTAATGATGTTGTACAAATTGTCAAGGAGCTAAGTGTTATATATATTATGTTAATCATACACTTGGTAAGTGTTTTGTTTCTCTTCTCTTTAAAGAAATGGGTGTGTTTTTTTAATGTATATTTGGGTGGTTGCTTGTCCTGGCCTTTGCCACTGTCGTGTTGGCGTGCTCTGGTGGAGCGCCTTGGTGGTGATGACACTGGCGTTACATTTGGAGTAGTCGTACCAGAACTGCTGCTTGTTTGCTGTTGCTGCAGGGATCTGAGTGTTTCATTGAGGTTAATGAGGGTGGCATTGAGTTCACGTGTTGCAGCATTTTGATTGTCTACAATTCTGGACATGGATTCATTGATCATTTGATTGCTTTCTAAAATGTTTATGTAGCTTTGCTGTTGTCTGTGCTGTTCTTCCATTATACGCTGTAAGTTGCCCATGACGTGTGTAATGTCTGCACGCATGATTTCCATGGTATTTGCAATTCTTGTGTTTGTTTCATTTTGTCTACTCAGATTTCTGCTGATTCGTCTGAGGTGAGATGGTAGGCTTGCAAACATTTGGGTCTGCCTACACAGGCAATCTTCATTAGTGGCCTGCTGTCTAGCCCAAATGGTCCAGAACACTTGATCAGGGCCTTGTGTTACTGGTGTTGTTGGGCTGTGTTGGGGTGGTGGTGTGCTTTGCTGTGGTGGAGTACTCACAGGTGCTGGGGGGCTGATTCCTTCGATTACTGGATGCATTTCTAACATGATTGTGTCATCCATGTCACTGTGTTGCTGTTGTTGCGGAGGGATGCTGGTACCAGGACTAGAAGCTGAAATTAAAAACATTTATCCGTTACTAATCCATATGTTTAATACATTGGTACAAAGCACTAAACATGGAACACATGTAATGGACTGGTGCTTTCAGATATCCGGCCTAGCAACATCATCACTCATTACTTAAATACATACATACAGATGTGTCCACTTACATCTTTGCTAATTTGCTAAATTTGGCACAACATGCAAAGCATGGCTAAGGTGTTTTGCATGAGTAACGAGTGGATGGATTTTTAAATTTATGTTTGCCATAATAGAATATGTATAAAGTAACATATTAAAGAAGCAAGTTAAAAAAAATCACAAGGCATGGCTAAATCTCTGAGTCTATAGTATGTTAAACCAAGCCATACATGGCCGGATATAGCAAAGATGTATGTGGACACATCTGTATGCCTGTTTGTGGCAAATGTGTCTGGTTACTTCATTCTGAAAGCAAACACATGAGTTGTATGGTACATCAGACATACTCCTGCCTAAAAACACATTGTAATCCATAATGTGTTGCCTTATAGTGTCTCCAACCAAAACATAGTAATGTTTTTGTATGCAGTTGGCAATGTTAGGACAAACACACATGTGTAAATGATTCTAACAACCTTACTATTTGCAAAGCTTACACATGAGTTTCTGTTGCAGCATCTTCCACACATTGTGCTACTGTATGGCTGATGTGGACATACATATCTTTACTGGATGTTGTGAAGGCCATTTTGTTAGGTTTCCATTTCATGTTTTACTGACTTGGGTAAGTATAGCAGATTTTGATGGGTATTTACTTAATGAGTTTAAGTAAATGGTTTTTTAAAGATCTGACATTTTTAATTGTTATCACAGTTTGTTACTCACAATCAAGATGAGGGGAGTGTGGTTGGCGTCTTGGAGGTGTGTCCAAAATTTGGAGTGGGGGCACCGAACAAACAGTAGATAATCTTCGTGGCGGGGTAGCCTGCTGTGGTTGGCCCTGGACATCAGACCTTGCTTTCTTTGCTGGCAGATGTTTTTTGTGGTGTGTTCCAGAAGTGCGCCTTCTGCTGCTTAAGACTTCTTTGGATGGACCTAGTATTGAAAGTGACATTTTGTTATGGCCATTCATTTACAAACCTAACCTATACTACAATGGACACTTTACCTGCTTCCGCAGCGTCATCATCATCAGATGTGATGGGAGTGACTGTAGGACGACCAGTACTGCTTTTTTTCAACACTGTAAATCCAAAAAAAAAAATATTCATGCTATTGTTAATACATCCACCCATTATGCTTATAAACATTACATCTTTAAAAAATGGATGTTTTATTATGAATTTAAAAATAAGGACATTAAACACAAAAAGCACAACATCAAACCCAAAACATCGTCCAATAGCCATATGCACTATGGAAAGTGCAACACAGGGAATCATATACAGGACACAGACATAGGACACAATTCCAAAAACATACACTAACAAGTCAAAACACACACAGCTTCATTTTCTAATAAAATGAAAAAAATTACAGATGCAATATAGAAATAGGTCTGTGAAGTGGCACTCCAAACACACATTACCACAATATGAGGCCAACAAAAAAACGAATAAATAATTTAAAAACAAAAACAGTAAGGTAACTAAGTCTGCAGTTGTTGTGTCAGTGTACAAATACAGACTCAAAATGAACCAGCAAATAGTGGCCTTGATTTAAACAATATTACATTGAGTACTAATGAAATTACACATGTAACTGCCTTCAAAGACACTTTGCACTACTCCAGCCACTAACATATCAACCACTGATTTGGAAACATTGCACATGGATAACTGAAAAAAAAAAAACATATTCCAACTTTCAAAATGTACAATGTGCAAAAGGAAAAATAAGAATTTACTTACCGATAATTCTATTTCTCGTAGTCCGTAGTGGATGCTGGGGACTCCGTAAGGACCATGGGGGAATAGCGGCTCCGCAGGAGACTGGGCACAAAAGTAAAGCTTTAGAACTACCTGGTGTGCACTGGCTCCTCCCCCTATGACCCTCCTCCAAGCCTCAGTTAGTATACTGTGCCCGGACGAGCGTACACAATAAGGAAGGATTTTGAATCCCGGGTAAGACTCATACCAGCCACACCAATCACACCATATAACTTGTGATCTAAACCCAGTTAACAGCATGATAACAGAGGAGCCTCTAGAAAAGATGGCTCACTACAGCAATAATCCGATTTTTTGGTAACAATAACTATGTACCAGTATTGCAGACAATCCGCACTTGGGATGGGCGCCCAGCATCCACTACGGACTACTAGAAATAGAATTATCGGTAAGTAAATTCTTATTTTCTCTAACGTCCTAAGTGGATGCTGGGGACTCCGTAAGGACCATGGGGATTATACCAAAGCTCCCAAACGGGCGGGAGAGTGCGGATGACTCTGCAGCACCAAATGAGAGAACTCCAGGTCCTCCTCAGCCAGGGTATCAAATTTGTAGAATTTTACAAACGTATTTGCTCCTGACCAAGTAGCTGCTCGGCAAAGTTGTAAAGCCGAGACCCCTAGGGCAGCCGCCCAAGATGAGCCCACCTTCCTTGTGGAATGGGCTTTTACAGATTTTGGCTGTGGCAGGCCTGCCACAGAATGTGCAAGCTGAATTGTACTACAAATCCAACGAGCAATAGTCTGCTTAGAAGCAGGAGCACCCAGCTTGTTGGGTGCATACAGAATAAACAACGAGTCAGATTTTCTGACTCCAGCCGTCCTGGAAACCTATATTTCCAGGGCTCTGACAACGTCTAGCAACTTGGAGTCCTCCAAGTCCCTAGTAGCCGCAGGCACCACAATAGGTTTATTCAGGTGAAACGCTGAAAACCACCTTAGGGAGAAACTGAGGACAAGTCCTCAATTCCGCCCTGTCCGAATGGAAAATCAGATGAGGGCTTTTACAGGATAAAGCCGCCAATTCTGACACGCACCTGGCCCAGGCCAGGGCCAACAGCATGACCACTTTCCATGTGAGATATTTTAACTCCACATATTTAAGTGGTTCAAACCAATGTGACTTTTGGAACCCCAAAACTACATTTAGATCCCAAGGTGCCACTGGAGGCACAAAAGGAGGCTGTATATACAGTACCCCTTTCACAAACGTCTGAACTTCAGGGACTGAAGCTAGTTCTTTTTGGAAGAAAATTGACAGGGCCGAAATTTGAACCTTAATGGACCCCCATTTCAGGCCCATAGACACTCCTGTTTGCAGGAAATGTAGGAATCGACCTAGTTGAAAAATTCCTCCGTCGGGGCCTTACTGGCCTCGCACCACGCAACATATTTTCGCCAAATGCGGTGATAATGTTTTGCGGTTATATCTTTCCTGGCTTTGATCAGGATAGGAATGACTTCATCCGGAATGCCTTTCTCCTTCAGGATCCGGCGTTCAACCGCCATGCCGTCAAACGCAGTCGCGGTAAGTCTTGGAACAGACAGGGTCCTTGCTGGAGCAGGTCCCTTCTTAGAGGTAGAGGCCACGGATCCTCCGTGAGCATCTCTTGAAGTTCCGGTTACCAAGTCCTTCTTGGCCAATCCGGAGCCACGAATATAGTGCTTACTCCTCTCCATCTTATAATTCTCAGTACCTTGGGTATGAGAGGCAGAGGAGGGAACACATACACTGACTGGTACACCCACTGTGTTACCAGAGCGTCCACAGCTATTGCCTGAGGGTCCCTTGACCTGGCGCAATACTTGTCGAGTTTTATAAACATGTGGAAGACTTCTGGGTGAAGTCCCCACTCTCCCGGGTGGAGGTCGTGTCTGCTGAGGAAGTCTGCTTCCCAGTTGTCCACTCCCGGAATGAATACTGCTGACAGTGCTATCACATGATTTTCCGCCCAGCGAAGAATCCTTGCAGCTTCTGCCATTGCCCCCCTGCTTCTTGTGTCACCCTGTCTGTTTACGTGGGTGACTGCCGTGATGTTGTCCGAATGGATCAACTCCGGGTGATCTTGAAGCAGAGGTCTTGCTGAGCTTAGAGCATTGTAAATGGCCCTTAGCTTCAGGATATTTATGTAAAGTGATGTCTCCAGGCTTGACCATAAGCTCTGGAAATTACTTCCCTGTGTGACTGCTCCCCAGCCTCGCAGGCTGGCATCCGTGGTCACCAGGACCCAGTCCTGAATGTGCGGCCCTCTAGAAGATGAGCACTCTGCAAGCACCACAGGAGAGACACCCTTGTGCTTGGTGACAGGGTTATCCGCTGATGTATCTGAAGATGCGACCCGGACCATTTGTCCAGCAGGTCCCACTGGAAAGTTCTCGCGTGGAATCTGCCAAATGGGATTGCTTCGTAGGAAGCCACCATTTTTCCCAGAACCATTTCATTGATGTACTGAGACTTGGCTCGGTTATAGGAGGTTCCCGACTAGCTCGGATAACTCCCTGACTTTCTCCTCCGGGAGAAACACCTTTTTCTGGACTGTCTCCAGGAACATCCCTAGGAACAGAAGACGAGTCGTCGGAATCAGCTGCGATTTTGGAATATTGAGAATCCAATCGTGCTGCCGCAACACTACCTGAGATAGTGCTACACCGACCTCCAACTGTTCCCTGGATCTTACCCTTATCAGGGAATCGTCCAAGTAAGGGATAACTAAAATTCCCTTCCTTCGAAGGAGTATCATCATTTCGGCCATTACCTTGGTAAAGACCCCGGGTGCCGTGGACCATCCATACGGCAGCGTCTGAAACTGATAGTGACAGTTCTGTACCATAAACCTGAGGTACCCTTGGTGAGAAGGGTAAATTGGGACATGAAGGTAAGCATCCTTGATGTCCCGAGACATCATGTAGTCCTCTTCTTCCAGGTTCGCAATCACTGCTCTGAGTGACTCAATCTTGAATTTGAACCTCCGTATGTAAGTGTTCAAGATTTTAGATTTAGAATCGGTCTCACCGAGCCGTCCGGCTTCGGTACCACAACAGTGTGGAATAATACCCCGTTCCCTGTTGCAGGAGGGGTAACTTGATTATCACCTGCTGGGAATACAGCTTGTGAATGGCTTCCAAAACTGCCTCCCTGTCAAAAGGAGACATCGGTAAAGCCGACTTTAGGAAACGGCGAGGGGGAGACGTCTCGAATTCCAATTTGTTCCCCTGAGATATCACCTGAAGGATCCAGGGGTCTACTTGCGAGTGAGCCCACTGCGCGCTGAAATTCATTGAGACGGGCCCCCACCGTGCCTGATTCTGCTTGTAAAGCCCCAGCGTCATACTGAGGGCTTGGCAGAGGCGGGAGAGGGCTTCTGTTCCTGGGAACTGGCTGATTTCTGCAGCCTTTTTCCTCTCCCTCTGTCACGGGGCAGAAATGAGGAACCTTTTGCCCGCTTGCCCACGAAAAGACTGCGCCTGATAATACGGCGTCTTCTTATGTTGAGAGGCGACCTGGGGTACAAACGTGGATTTCCCAGCTGTTGCCGTGGCCACCAGGTCTGAAAGACCGACCCCAAATAACTCCTCCCCTTAATAAGGCAATACTTCCAAATGCCGTTTGGAATCCGCATCACCTGACCACTGTCGTGTCCATAACCCTCTACTGGCAGAAATGGACAACGCACTTAGACTTGATGCCAGTCGGCAAATATTCCGCTGTGCATCACGCATATATAGAAATGCATCTTTTAAATGCTCTATAGGCAATAATATACTGTCCCTATCTAGGGTATCAATATTTTCAGTCAGGGAATCCGACCACGCCAACCCAGCACTGCACATCCAGGCTGAGGCGATTGCTGGTCGCAGTATAACACCAGTATGTGTGTAAATACATTTTAGGATACCCTCCTGCTTTCTATCAGTAGGATCCTTAAGGGCGGCCATCTCAGGAGAGTGTAGAGCCCTTGTTCTTACAAGCGTGTGAGCGCTTTATCCACCCTAGGGGGTGTTTCCCAACGCACCCTAACCTCTGGCGGGAAAGGATATAATGCCAATAACATTCTAGAAATTATCAGTTGTTATCGGGGGAAACCCACGCATCATCACACACCTCATTTAATTTCTCAGATTCAGGAAAACTACAGGTAGTTTTTCCTCACCGAACATAATACCCCTTTTTGGTGGTACTCGTATTATCAGAAATGTGTAAAACATTTTTCATTGCCTCAATCATGTAACGTGTGGCCCTACTGGAAGTCACATTTGTCTCTTCACCGTCGACACTGGAGTCAGTATCCGTGTCGGCGTCTATATCTGCCATCTGAGGTAACGGGTGCTTTATAGCCCCTGACGACCTATGAGACGTCTGGACAGGCACAAGCAGAGTAGCCGGCTGTCTCATGTCAACCACTGTCTTTTATACAGAGCTGACACTGTCACGTAATTCCTTCCAACAGTTCATCCACTCAGGTGTCGACCCCCTAGGGGGTGACATCACTATTACAGGCAATCTGCTCCGTCTCCACATCATTTTTCTCCTCATACATGTCGACACAAAAGTACCGACATACAGCACACACACAGGGAATGCTCTGATAGAGGACAGGACCCCACTAGCCCTTTGGGGAGACAGAGGGAGAGTTTGCCAGCACACACCAGAGCGCTATATATATATAGGGATAACCTTATATAAGTGTTTTTCCCCTTATAGCTGCTGTATTTTTAATACTGCGCGTAATTAGTGCCCCCCTCTCTTTTTAACCCTTTCTGTAGTGTAGTGACTGCAGGGGAGAGCCAGGGAGCTTCCCTCCAACGGAGCTGTGAGGGAAAATGGCGCCAGTCTGCTGAGGAGATAGGCTCCGCCCCCTTTTCGGCGGCCTTATCTCCCGTTTTTCTGTGTATTCTGGCAGGGGTTAAATTCATCCATATAGTCCAGGAGCTATATGTGATGTATTTTTTGCCAAAAAAGGTGTTTTTATTGCGTCTCAGGGCGCCCCCCCCCAGCGCCCTGCACCCTCAGTGACCGGAGTGTGAAGTGTGCTGAGAGCAATGGCGCACAGCTGCGGTGCTGTGCGCTACCTTATTGAAGACAGGACGTCTTCTGCCGCCGATTTTCCGGACCTCTTCTGTCTTCTGGCTCTGTAAGGGGGCCGGCGGCGCGGCTCTGGGACCTATCCATGGCTGGGCCTGTGATCGGTCCCTCTGGAGCTAATGTCCAGTAGCCTAAGAAGCCCAATCCACTCTGCACGCAGGTGAGTTCGCTTCTTCTCCCCTTAGTCCCTCGATGCAGTGAGCCTGTTGCCAGCAGGTCTCACTGAACATAAAAAACCTAAAACTAATCTTTTCACTAAGCAGCTCAGGAGAGCCACCTAGTGTGCACCCTTCTCGTTCGGGCACAAAAATCTAACTTAACTAACTGAGGCTTGGAGGAGGGTCATAGGGGGAGGAGCCAGTGCACACCAGGTAGTTCTCAAGCTTTACTTTTGTGCCCAGTCTCCTGCGGAGCCGCTATTCCCCCATGGTCCTTACGGAGTCCCCAGCATCCACTTAGGACGTTAGAGAAACATTATTGCGGGACAATTCAATGACACACCAAGTCCAAACTACACATGGAAAATGCACTGTCCAAAAACCACATGACATACAAGCAAGTAAGACGTTACATTGACTTTTGTATAAAACATGACCCAAAACAATGTATTTGATGACGCACACTTGAAGATGGGAGCAGGGGCGGATCCAGGAAAAAATGACAGGGGGGGGCACCTTGTGCATGCCGAAGGTGTGCGGTCCATGAAGGTGTGCGTGGCCTCACAACAAGGGCATGACCTAGCAACAAGGGTCATAGCCTCAAAGGGAACATCGTATTCGTAAGACGGGAAGAGGGTGACACTTTGGAGAGGCAGCGGGTGACACGAGAGAGATGGTGATGGGTTTATAGTGACGCAGGGGAGAGGCAGTGGATGAAGGAAACATAGTGGGAGACGGAGAGGCAGTGGGTGACAGAGAGAGGGTGACAGTGAGAGGCAGAGTGGGTAACACCGGGGAAAGGGTGACGAGGAAAAAGTGGGTGATGCCAGGGGGAGGTGGCAGTGGGTAACAAGGAGAGGGGGACAGGGAGAGGCAGTGGGTACCTAAGGTCTCTGTAGGAGTAAGAGGGAGTAGTGAGACATTTGTAGTGAGGTTTACAGAGGCATGAAGGGAAAGATTCACTGGGGAAACAAACATTATAGCACACGGTATGAGCCGAAATTCACATTATAGCACATAGTATGAGACAAAATTCACATTATAGCACACAGTATGAGCCGAAATTCACATTATACCACATGGTATGAGCTGAAATTCACATTATAGCACACAATATGAGCCGAGATTCACATTATACCACATGGTTTGAGCCGAAATTCACATTATAGCACACAGTATGAGCCGAAATTCACATTATAGCACACGGTATGAGCCAAAATTCACATTATGCTGCTGAGGAGTGAAAACGTTGTCACCACCATGTGCTTCCTCTCAAGCAACCCCACCACGCAAGAAGAACATCCTGAGAGGAGCCGCTACCTCTGCCAGCAGCCAGCCTCTAAATGGATGGTGGCCGCTGCTGCAGCCACGTCGGAGTCTCACACTGTCTAAGGCTGAGCTCCGGGCAGTACTGGAATATATCAAGATCAACCAGAATCCGTTGGTATCCTAAGTGAACAGGATTTTCCTGCCAGTTTGTGATATTAACCCCCGCTGCTCCTCAGGGTAAAGTGTCCGCAAACAACAGTGTGGTGGTGTGTACCTTTGACTCCCTTTGAAGGTGGTCCAGTTGCCAGGCTCTGGTGGTACAATCACTTGTTCACGTCTTGGATAGGTTTACGAAGTCCGCCGGCGAAGCTCCTGTACAAGCCGCTATTAGCGCTAAGCGGCACTGTTCGGGATCAATGAGATCTGTGATCACAGCCTAACCATCCCCAGATCACAGATCTCATTGATCCCGAACAGTGCCGCTAAGCGCTAATAGCGGCTTGTACGGAAACTTCGCCGGCGGACTCCGTTAACCTGTCCAAGATGTGAACAAGTGATTGTTTGTTTAAAGTGCCAGACATGACAGGGGGGGCACGGGCCCGCGTGCCCCCCCCTAGATCCGCCACTGGATGAGAGTAATATGCAACGTCACATGACACACATTTAAAACATACAGTAAGCCAGAAGTAATGTCATAGAATGTTAAGGCAAATACACATGCTCACCATCCTTCCTGGGGCGATCGGAATCCCGGACATGGGATGCAGACACTACTTCTGGAGGGATTATAGTCCGCATGGGCTCCTCATAGTCCAGATATGTGGCAATAAAGGGCGGACCACCACCGGTTTTGCGAGCCGACTTCGCCTCCTTGGCCATTTTGGACTTGACACGTCGCTTTATGTCATAGTACCGTTTGCGGCACGTGTCCTCCGTCCGCTTCACCACCCCCTCACTATTTACAGCAGCAACTACTTTCGCCCACAACACCGTCTTCCTCCGTGTTGGCACCTTGGCTGACTCAGGCCCAAATAGCTGGCGCTGATACTTCATCAGCTCCCGCACCAATGCCACATTTTCTGCATAACTAAACTTTACATTACGCCCAGTCTTAGTAGTGGTGTGTGGCTGCGGAGCTCTCTGACTGTCACTATCACTGTCACTTGAGGCTGCTGCAGCAACCTCACCCACCTCCTCCACCTCACTAACCTCACTCACACTCACCTCCTCCACCTGACCGACCTCCTCCCCTTCACTCACACCCTCCACCTCACCCACCTCTGAGTCACACATAATTGTGTGTCTAAACACTTAACACAGAAAAATAAAAAGACAAACAACACACTCCTCCACTACCACTGCACAAATCACACACACACACACACACACACACACACACACACACACACACACACACACACACACACACACACACACACACACACACACACAGTGACAAGGGACTTTAAATAAAAAATACTTGGACCAAAAATTAGACAAAACCACAAAATACAAGACTACAAGAATGACAAGACTACTTTCAAACACAATACTACACTCAGAAATCGCCCAAAAAACTCCTCACCAAACCAATTACTCACCAACCTCCACAGCACAACCTCCCTCCTCACCACTAACTAAACCCACGAGGTGCGGACAGTTTGGGGCGTATTTATATGGTTGCGCACAGACACTCCTACCATCTGAAACACAACCAATCACGAACGGGGATGAAAAACGAAACTGAAAGTGAAAATGCGGCAGCGGGAAAAAAAAAACCCTGCCGCGTTTAACTTAGAAAAGAACCCAGCAAAAACAACAAAAACACGTACGCAAACGACAATGACGGCCGCAAATGTGCCAAAAAAACCCGACTGGCATAGACATCAGAAAACACGAAAACAATAAACTCGAATGCTTAGTAACTTGGCGTATATGGGTGGTCATTCCGAGTTGTTCCCTCGCAAGCTGCTTTTAGCAGCTTTGCACACGCTAAGCCGCCTCCTACTGGGAGTGAATCTTAGCATAGTAGATTTGCGAACAAAAGATTAGCAGATTTGCGAATAGACAGTTCTTTGCAGTTTCTGAGTAGCTCGAGACTTACTCTGCCATTGCGATCAGTTCAGTCAGTTTCGTTCCTGGTTTGACGTCACAAACACACCCAGCGTTCGGCCAGACACTCCCCCGTTTCTTCAGACACTCCCGCGTTTTTCCCAGAAACGGCAGCGTTTTTTCGCACACACCCATAAAACGGCCAGTTTCCGCCCAGAAACACCCACTTCCTGTCAATCACACTACGATCACCAGAACGAAGAAAAAACCTTGTATTGCCGTGAGTAAAATACCTAACTTAATAGCAAATTTACTTGGCGCAGTCGCACTGCGGACACTGTGCATGCGCATTAGCGACTAATCGCTCCATTGCGAAAAAAAATTAACGAGCGATCAACTCGGAATGACCACCCTGGATTCAAAAGTTGCATGAAAATGCACCCGATACAAAACGAGTTTAAACACTACACAAACCGACTCAAACACGAATATTAGTAAATATTGGCCACCGTTATCTCTGATTTTTCCAACTCCCCATATCCCCTCTCTGACCACCACCTGATCTCCTTTAACCTATCTCTCTCTGCTTCCCCATCTCTACCTCCTAAGGCTACCATCACTAAGCGTAACATTGAGGCTATTGACACCACATTCCTTTCCTCCCTGTTTGACTCACTTCTCTCTCCTATTCTCTCTCTCTCATGCCCTGAAAAAAACACTTCCATATACAATGCATCCCTTACTTCTGCTCTTGACTCTGTTGCTCCACCAACCACTATTCACCCTCACAAATTAACACCTCAACCCTGGCACACCAAATGCACCAGATATCTGCAAAACTACTCACGTACTGCTGAGCGACACTGAAGGAAAGAAATCACGC
Organism: Pseudophryne corroboree; assembly: GCF_028390025.1. NCBI lineage: Eukaryota > Metazoa > Chordata > Amphibia > Anura > Myobatrachidae > Pseudophryne > Pseudophryne corroboree. The sequence continues at coordinate 234,230,930 of NC_086449.1, read as the reverse complement.
TCTAAGGCAGACTTACTCCATTTCAAACTTATGCGCTCATCCTTCAGTGCTACCCTTTCCCTTGCTAAACAGTCATACTTCAAGAACCATATCTCTTTCCAGTCTTCCAACCCCCAGTGCCACTTTGCCACTCTCAACTCACTCCACTGACCACCCCCACCTCCTTTCCCCTCCTCACTCTCTGCTCTTGACTTTGCCACTTACTTCACGTCCAAAATTGATTCCATACGTCAGGACATCACATCACACCAGACCATCAGCAACCAGTGTCCTCCCATCCCTTACCACCCCTCCCCATCCCTCTCACCAACTCTTACATCTTTCTCCCATGCATCTGGTAAGGAAGTATTGGCCCTCATTCGTTCCTCTCCCCTTACCACCTCCCCACTTGACCCTATACCCTCCCGCCTCCTTCGCTACCCCTCTCCTTCTGCCTGTTCCCATCTTTCCCACCTTCTCAATCTCTACCTCTCATCAGGCACTGTCCCCTCTGCCTTCAAACATGCACTCATCTCTCCTATTCTTAAAAAAACCTACCCTTGATCCAAACACTCTCTCCAACTACCGACCCATCTCTCTCCTCCCTTTTGCCTCCAAACTCCTTGAGCGTATTGTCTACAACCGCCTGACTGCCTTCCTTTCCTCTCCACTTCATTGAAACCGCCCTTACAAAAGTCTGCAATGACCTCCATGCTGCTAAATCTAAGGGCCACTACTCTCTACTTATTCTTCTTGATCTCTCTGCTGCTTTTGACACTGTGGACCACCCTCTCCTACTGCAAATCCTTCACTTTATTTGTCTGCGTGACACTGCCCTCTCTTGGCTGTCTTTCTACCTCTCTGACTGTTCATTCTCTGTCTCCTCTCATGACTCCACCTCCACCTCACTTGCACTAACTGTAGGTGTACCCCAAGGTTCTGTCCTTGGTCCTCTTCTCTCTCTATACGTCCTCACTAGGTAAGCTCATTAGCTCTTTTGATTTCCAATATCATCTCTATGATGATTACACTCAAATCTATCTTTTCTCTCCGGACCTCTCCCCTGCTCTCCTCACTCGACTCTCCAACTGTCTCTCTGCTATCTCTGTTTGGATGTCCCAGCGGTTTCTTAAACTTAACATGTCTAAGCTGATCATCTTTCCTCCCTCCCGCATAACCTCACCTCTCACAATCTCATTATCTATTGTTGGCACTACTATCTCCTCTTGCCCCCAAGGGCACTGTCTTGGAGTAATCCTTGACTCCTCCCTCTCCTTCAAACCACACATTCAGCACCTCTCACAAACCTGCCATTTTCATCTAAAAAATATTTCCAGGATCAGACCCTTTCTGACCCAGGATGCTACTAAGACCCTTATCCACTCACTCGTCATCTCCATACTGGACTACTGTAATCTCCTCCTGACTGGCATTCCTGACAAATACCTCTCTCCACTTCAATCTATCCTCAATGCTGCTGCCTGGCTCATTTTCCTCACCAAACGCACTACGCCTACCTCTCCTCTCTTACAAGACCTTCACTGGCTCCCCTTCCCTTTCAGAATCCTTTTCAAGCTTCTCACACTCACTTACAAAGCCCTCACCCACTCCTCTCCCATTTACATCTCTGACCTTATCTCCCCTTACACTCCCACCCATCCTCTTTGCTCTGCTAATGCACGCCGACTCTCCTGCCGACGGATAACTTCCTCCCACTCCTACCTCCAAGATTTTTCACATGCTGCTCCAATGCCCTGGAAATCCCTACCTCTCCCCCTCAGATTCTCCACCTCGCCACAAAACTTCAAACGGGCTCTCAAGACGCACTTCTTCACCAAACCCAGCCAAATCTCATCCTAACCCTCTGTTCCGCACTCTCTATGTACCCCATCTGTGTCACCCCTGTCTGTCTACCCCTCCCCTTTAGAATGTAAGCTCTCACGAGTAGGGCCCACTTCCCTCATGTGGTTATCCTTTCTCTTACTTTAATAATCTTCAACTGCATCAACTCCAGCAGCCCTCTGCCACCTGATACTTATTCCAGTGTCATCTGCTGATGTAACTATGGGGCAGATGTTTTAACCTGGAGAAGGCATAAGGTAGTGATAAACCAGTGATATGTGCAAGGTGATAAAGACACCAGCCAATCAACTCCAATATGTAAATTAACAGTTAGGATCTGATTGGCTGCTGCCTTTATCACCTTGCACAGATCACTGGTTTATCACTTCCTTATGCCTTCTCCAGGTTAATACATCTGCCCCTATGTTTAATTACCCTGCACGTGTCCTATATTGTCTTCAACTGTAAGTTGCTGTTTTCCTGTTTTGATTATTTGTTTATGTACTCTGTAACTGGGCACTGCGGAACCCTTGTGGCACCATATAAATAAAGGATAATAATAATAATAATAATAATAACAACTCAGGAGATCAATGATACCCCTAGGAAGATTTTTTTATATAAAGCTAAATGAAATATAACGAAGCGCTGTCATTTCAAAATTTAAACTGAAAAATATTTATTAAAAATACACTCAATACACACGGCTGGCATATACAGTATAACACTGGCTGTGTTTATTGATTGTATTTTTAATACATATGTTATAATATATATTTTGGAACAACAGCGCTTCATTATATTTTGTTTGGCCCTAGGCTATATACTGGCTGTAAATCCGTTACTGGGTGTCATGTGTATATTCGATAACTGCGAATGATATGCGCTGCAGTTACCACTTCCATGCATGTAATAATGCAGGGAAGTGATCAGAGTGACAGGGATAGTGGGATAGATGTAAGACGCTCTGATATGGGGGAGAAGTGGTATCAGCACATGTTATGTGCGCTGATACCTCTTCTCCCCCATGTATTACTGCGGAGGTGTGTTCTCAGTGATAACATGCTGATATGCAGGGCAATGTACTGTATGAATGGTCAATAGCACTGACCGTTCTGACACCTGCAGCTATGAGTTCGACAGATGCAGGTGTTGTTGCCCATATACCTGTCAGCACCGGGAGGCGTGCGACCCATCCATTTCCTGGGAGCCGGGGCGCTGCACCTCCCGCTGACCCCCGCCCGGCGCCTAGCAAGGCGGATGCCGAGCGCAAGGTCTCCTGGTCCCCGTCGGCACCTAGTAACAGGCTGACGCCGGGGGCCGCCGCATTCCTTGGCAACGGGGATGCCGGAAGCAGAAGGCATTCCCCGTTGGTTAAGTTTCTATAGTATGTGCAGCAGGGCAGCTGCACTTAGTTATTAATCAGGGTTGCGATTGGGCATAATCCATTTATATTCTTCCCCAGTGCAATCCCAAAACGATGGTGATAGTTCTTTGTTCCTGCTCTTGTGAGAGCCTGTTAGCTCATGTGAGAACCTGTCAGCTCGTGTGAGAACCTGTCAGCCTGTGAAATACCCGTGATTCTGAGACCCTGCCTGGCTGATTTCCTGATCTGATCCAGATAGCCTTGAATTCAGGTTTTGGTGTGGAGTTTCCACACAGGCACTGTCTTGCCTACATTTCTTTATTGTATCCACCTTGTGCATTGTTGCATTTACAAATCATTTGTACAGTATTTACAGTCTCGTTGTTCATAACACCCTGTGCATCGTTGCAAGTACATAGGGATTGTGTTAATATTATATTCCAACCTGTGCATTGTTGCACTCCTTATTAATTCCTCAGTCTGTGCCTTAGCATAGTAGTAAGGTTGTGTTTGGTGAACGTCTACCCGTACTGCTATAGGAGAAGCCTTGCATTGCAGGAGGCTAGAAGACTGCTGAGCAGTGGGTAATTGTGTGAGCGTCACAAGGCACCGCCTATAAACCTATAGAACTGTGTGTAATCATAACAATACCACAGCCAGGCACAGTGATGTCTCTGGCTGCTGTGGCTAACGGGTCCGGGCTGCTTGTGAGATCATGCAAAAGTAGTGAGATCTTGCGCATGTGCACTGAAGCCGGCCAGGGAAGACACAGTGCATCAACACTAGGCTGATGCACAGTGTGCTGTGGCAGAGGTCTTCTGGATGCGGTAGTTTTCACTCCCACGCTTTGGCATCTGAGACTTTAATAGATCTCGGCACTGCTGCTTCCTACTTCGCCTCAGTAAAGAGGTGGTACAGGAAATATTATACCCCACTATGTTTAAATAATGAGTTAAAACAAATATTAAGGATACTTTAATACATAAATGGAAATTAGGTTAATGTCATGTTAGTGGATCATATATTCATTTGCAACTGTATCTCCTAATATAATTTTCCTTTAATGAGAGCAGTAAGAGGCAAATAATATACAAAAGGATGAGATGTGTCAAATATTCTAAAGAGTGATAAAGTGGAGAGACATAAAGTCCCAGACAATCAGTTCCTATCTTCCATGTTACAGACTGTGCTTAAAAAATGACACGAGCTGATTGGCTGGTACCTTATCTCTCCCCACTTCATCATTTTATTAAGGCTAAGTACATCTGCCCCAATTAGTGTAAAAGTCGCCCATAACAACCAAGTATCATTATCAAGTACATTCTATAAAATTATTGAAGCGGGTTGGTTACTAAGGGTAACTCCTCCACATATCCTCTTCAGAAGGGATAGATATTATCACAGCTTACCAGATCACCACAGTTTGGTGTCTTGCAGGTTTCAGAGAGGTCTGTTGAGGTGGTCTGTCGGTTGGCGCTCCCCTGGCAGCTGAGGTCTGCGTGGCATCTGCGTTAGGTCCATAGATATAGGTCACAGCCAGGGCTGCCACCAGAAATTGTGGGGCCCGAGACTGACAAAATAGGCAGCCCGACCCCACACACACAATTTTACAAAAAATATTTTAGGCAGATATTTTAAACAAAAATTATCAAGCCTGCCACCATGTCAAGATAGACTCTTTAGGCAGGTACCTAACCATACATTTCCTGGGCTGGTTTTCCATCCCAATCTGCCTCTACATATGTTACAGTACAGTGGAAATATTCTGCAGTTACTGGTACTTTATGTGCTGATATTACAACACAAGCATCCAGTGCCGCCCCTAGGCACATGCCTCACGTTACTAATGTGAAATTCGCCACTGCCTGTGGTGAGCTAAGTAAGAACAACTGGTGGTGTCAGAACATTGGGGTCAATTCAATTCAAGCCAAATTGAATAGCACTGGAAATTTGCTCCCGCTGCTATTCAATTCAGCATGCTGTGACACCCGCTGATGGGATTTCTTCTCACACCCCTCCGGGAATGCGAGCAGAAATCAGACAAAAGTGCTGGTGTGATGCTGTTTCCCGGCGGCAACAGCATCGCCCCAGGTACTTAAGTCGGAGAATGCACGTTCTCCTGACAAAACACTGTTTAGTCCGTGAGAACAGGCATTCAATTCAGTGCGACTTAGCATCGCGCTGAATTGAATAGTTCTGGGAGCTCCCTCCTGCTGCTATTCAATTTATGTTTTAATTGAACTGACTGACCCCAATGAGAAAAATATTTTGAACCATATTTTCATACAATTAGAGCAAGCCTGTCCAACTGTGTGGATGATGCAGAGCTGATTATAAATCCATTATGTGTATTGTGATCTCTTCCCTCTGAGTGTGCTCCATAGCCTAGTATAAACATCTACTGGCAATACAGCATTTTACGCATCCCGGTAGCATCTCCATTTGTGGCTGAAGAAGTGTAACTGGGAGGCAATGTGACATAGAGGGGTGGTATTCAGTATGCCAGCTGTTGGGATCCCGGCGCTCAGTACACCGGTGCCGGAATCCCGACACCCGGCATACAGACAACTATTCTCCCTTTGGGGGTCCACGACCTCCCTGGCGGGAGAATAAATAGCGTGGTGGGCTTGGGCCCGCAGCATGGCAGGCGCATCGAGCCCGCAGGGGACTCATTTGCGCTCGCCCCGCTGCCGGCATGCTGGTGGTCGGGAGCTGTCCCGCTGTTCCACATGGAGTTTGGCTTTTAATGTGAGTGCCTCTATTAATGATAAGCACTTACCAAGTTGCAGTATATACTCTAGCAGTGTGTACCTGTTGTTCTTGAAGGTATACACCTTTTTTGTGTGATGTTTTTACTGGGGTACAAACTTTCCACTTTTTGCGCCCCTGTCATGCAGCAGGCACCGTTACATTAATACATGGGTGGAAGCAGTATAAGCGCACATAACATACGCTGATACCACTTCCCCCCATTTCGACTCTTCATAAATCTACCCCTGTGGGATCACCTCTCCCCTGTCCCATGCAGATGCATCAGTGGAGTTTTTTTGTTTCTAAACTTTATTGACAAGCAGACAAGATGACAAAGAGATCTCTTCCTGATACTCCACTGAGGAGAGCCAGATATCAGCAGCTTTTAGGTGATAGGTGAGGAAGCCAGCGCTAGAGAAGAAAGACAGCTGATTGTAAGTGACCTCTCTTCTTAGTAACATATTGGTGCCATAGGTGCCTATGGCAGCACGATATTGTAGCCTGCTCTTAGTGATAGCAGGCAGTAGACAGAGAAAATCCCTTTAATACATACTGTATATCAAGGAGTGATATGTCTTATTTCCCCTTAGTAGTAGTACATGGATCACTTAGTCTCTGAGCTGTTTCTATATTTTTCATGTTTTTGTTCAGTGTACCTCATGATACTGCGGAATGCTCCTTCTAACCAGGATCCCCATTCCTCATGGACCATTAAATAGCTAATCATTCCCAGCGTCATAATGCAGAGAAAATCCTAATCTCATCATTCACACATCACCATAGGAGAATTTTCTGAGAGATAATGCACATCGATGCAAATCATTAATATTGCTGCAGTATTGGGTCAGCAGTATTGGGTCAGAAGGCCTCTGGATCTGACCTCAGAAACATTTACTAACAAGTAATGAAAGTATACTTTGGGTTTGGACTCCATAGTATTCCTTCAATATGGGGGGGGAAGTGGTATCAGCGCCCCTCCCCCATATATTACTGTGGCGTCCCTGTCTATATCAGCACTGTTATCTACAAGATATCACACAATATCACACAATAGCACTGACCGTTCCGACACATGCAGCTGTCGATTTGAACAGCTACAGTTGTTGTTGCCCGTACACAAGTGCAGTGGCTGCTGGTTTTCGGGCTGCACAGGAGATCTCGTGATAGTAGCGAGAGCCTGCACATGCCCAGTGAAGCCCACTCTGGCAAACGAGATGTTAATAAATCTCATCGGTGTATCTTCCTGCTTTGCCTCGGTAAAGCACAATATGTGCGTCTGTAATACATCTCCCCTCAATATCTTAGGTACATAGCTTCCATCATTTTCTGTGTCACAGCTATTGAAATGCTTATAAGCAACTCAAAGAAGACACATAAGTGTAAATTCCTTTCAAGCATGGGTAGCCAGCACATCATGTTTTCACATTTACTAATTCCCTATTTAACAATTGGATCTGCAGAAAGGATCAGTCAAGACAATAATGAATGACTCCATAGGCACAACATATTCACAGAAGCATAAAGTGCGTGTGTGGCCAAACAGAGAAAGCAACAGTAAGAAAACAAACACAGCTGGAGCAACAGGTGGTAAAAGAATAAAATAAGATTTCCTATATGGTTAATTCACAATGACATTATTGTTAGTATCAAGCTAAATAAAAACACAGGCAGAGATGTAGCCTATACAGGATGAGAACTATGGCAAAAATAGAAGAGCTAAGCACCATGTGGAAATACAGCAGCAAGTGAATGCTTAACCATGTGTGCTATTTTATGTGCTAGGTTGTCTACTTTTTAAAATGGCAAAATTTGTTGAGCAATCATATTATACCTACACAATTTGGGCCTGGTTCTAAGGGGCTAATTCAGGGATGGCTACTACTGTCACCGCCGCTGAGTATTTGTACACAGCGACTGTGTGACAAAATGCAAATGAATACAATATGCAAATGCCACAGGAGGTATCTAGTGTAAAAAGAGGCCTCCTGCTAGCTTTTTTGATCCTCTGCTGCATCTGGAGACGTATCATTGGATCAACTGCACCAACATCAGACATTGAAGTAAAGATGGCCATACTGGCCATACTTCCTAAGAAGAGACTGTTGTACTGGCGAATTGGTAATCCCAGGAAGTTCCCTTTATACCTTAGAGTGTGGATTCATTGGATGCTGTGGTCAGCTGATGAAAAGGAGCTCCAGGATTGGGCAATGTAGGATCAGCTAATGGAATCCAAGATGGCAGAGCCCATGTCCGGACTTGGAGGGAAACTCTGACTAGGCCCAAACACCATGAAGTGAGCACAATGGAGAATGAACGCTGAAATAATGGAAGACAGCGCTGTAAAGCGCTATGCACAGAGGCAGTGGCCGCTGCAGGAGACCTCATGTGGGATCAGTACTGGTGTACCTCTGGGAGTGATGTATGGACACAGCGTGCGCGCACCTCTGTGCCAGCCAGGACAGACATCACATAGGTAAAAAAGTGTTTTTAAAAGTCTGGAGTGTCACAGGCTCTTTCCGAACTCCTTTTACTTTTGTTTTGGCTCTAGTGTTTCTGTGACTTTAGAGAAAAAGAAAATGCAGTAAAAGTTGCTACTGCCTTTCTGCAGTTTCTTGGATACTGCAAGTGATGTGAAACACTGGGTGACAATAGCACTAAGTATTTAATTGAATGAGGAGAGAGAAGTATTCATTTTGTAGAGTTGTATTAATTTACTGTGTACAGGTTGAGTATCCCATATCCAAATATTCCGAAATACGGAATATTCCGAAATACAGACTTTTTTGAGTGAGAGTGAGATAGTGAAACCTTTGTTTTTTGATGGCTCAATGTACACAAACTTTGTTTAATACACAGAGTTATTAAAAATATTGTATTAAATGACCTTCAGGCTGTGTGTATAAGGTGTATATGAAACATAAATGAATTGTGTGAATGTAGACACACTTTGTTTAATGTACAAAATTATAAAAAATATTGGTTAAAATGACCTTCAGGCTGTGTGTATAAGGTGTATATGTAACATAAATGCATTCTGTGCTTAGATTTAGGTCCCATCACCATGATATCTGATTATGGTATGCAGTTATTCCAAAATACGGAAAAATCCCATATCCAAAATACCTCTGGTCCCAAGCATTTTGGATAAGGGAGACTCAACCTGTATTATATTAATTTAGTAAGACGTTCAATATTGATTTACTTAAAGTACATTAGTACATTTATATGCATTGTACTTTTCTAATTTCATTAGTATTAGCAGCAAGTGTTTGGAAACCACCTTCTAGAAACCCTATTTATGCCCCTGTCAGTTTATCAATTGTTTTATAATGTTCCAGCTTAGAAACATAGCATTTGATAGCAGATAAGAAACACTTGACCCATCTAGTCTCCACCTTTTTTTATGCTTTAGGTAATCGCAACCCTTTTTGATTCTTACTGTAGTTCTTTGTAAGGATATTCATATGTCTATCCCAAGCATGTTTAAAGTGCTCTACTGTCTTATCCTCTACCACCTCTGATGGGAGGCTATTCTACTTATTCACTACCCTTTCTGTGAAGTAATTTTTTCTTAAATTTCCCCTGAACCTCCCTCCTTCCAGGTGTCATGCATGTCCACGAGTTCTAATACTTCTCTTCCTTTGGAGAATGTTTCCTCCTGTACTTTGTTAAAACCCTTGGTATATTTGAAAGTTTCTATCATGTCCCCCTTCCCCTTCTCTGATCCAGAATACACAGTACATGTTTAAATCTTTTAGTCTTTCTGGGTAAGTCTTGTGAGGCCATTCACTATTTTAGTTGCTCTTCTTTATACACTTTATAATGTATTAATATCTTTCTGGAGAACTTGACACAGTATTCCAGATGAGGCTGTACCAATGACCTATAGAGTGGCATTATTACTTATTTTTTTCCTGCTACTGATTCCTCTCCCTTTGCAACTAACATTTGACTTGTGAAAAACACTACTTAACTTTTACGTGAGTGTATTTATACACCATACTTAACATTGGTTTCATTTTCAGTCTTCTACGTATACAAATTTTGGCTGACCACCATTTGAGAGTCTTCCCACACTTTGGCCCTCATTCCGACTTGATCGCTCGCTAGCTGCTTTTAGCAGCAGTGCACACGCTAGGCCGCCGCCCTCTGGGAGTGTATCCTAGCTTAGCAGAAGTGCAAACGAAAGGTTAGCAGAACTGCTCGTAAAAATGTTCATGCAGTTTCTTAGCAGCTCCAAACCTACTCCTACCTTGCGATCACTTCACTCAGTTTAGTTCCTGCTTTGACGTCACAAACACGCCCTGCGTTCGGCCAGCCGCTCCCCCGTTTCACCAGGCACGCCTGCATTTTCACCTGTCACGCCTGCGTTTTTTAGCACACTCCCTGAAAACGGCCAGTTACCACCCAGAAACACCCACTTCCTGTCAATCACTCACCGATCAACAGAGCAACAGAAAAGCGTTGCTTGACCTTGTGTAAAACTGCATAGTTTTGTGTGAAAGTACTTTGCGCTTGCGTACTGCCGCTTTTTCACCTAATCGCCGCGCTGCGACCGAAAGCAGCTAGCGATCAACTCGGAATGAGGGCCCTTATCTGTGTTACTTTAGTCGTGGATGTGTGGTGCCTTTTGTTGGAAGAACATTTAAAGATACCTTTACGTGCAGAGAACAAATCCGTTTTTATGTGAGATGGGTACGCAACCGGACATATTCTATATCTTTTTCAATTTGTAGATGGATCTCCTGTATCATCTTTACCATTATTCAAACACACATGGGGTGTTTAGTAACATCATTAAGAGACTCCCTTACTAATTGTTACTTTATTTTACTTGTATTTTGTTCATGTGTACGAGCGAGAATAAGGAGAAATTGTGGATTTATATTGTGAAGACTTCTATATAAGTATAATTTGTACTTATTATTTTATTTTATCAAGCTGCGCTTTTGATCACATCAACTTTGTTTTTTACTTATCCATCACCTATGGGGGCAAGTCTAGATTTGTTTGGTTGGGCAGCCACTTGTTTTAGCCTGGGTTCCCCCATTACCTCTATTTTATTGAAAGCATCTGACTTGCCTTTCTCATTGCTTTGATGCACTGCTTCTCTGCCTTTAAGTCACTTGAAATAGTGACTTCTAAATCCCTTTTCTCCTCCTCCGTAAACAATGTGGTCACAAACTGTGTTGCACCCCAAATCTAGGAATAGGTGAGTGCTGTGGAATAGTGCTTCTTGTTTATTAGATACATTTTTAATTAACCTTTTTGTGCTCACATTTTCTCATGCACCCTGTTTTAACTTAATTATAGCTTGTGTCAGTTGTTCTCCGAGGTGCTTTACAACAGGTGTGTTAACTGTCTCACCTATTTAAGCAAAGTTGCTGTGAGCTTTAGACAAGATAGCATACCAAAAGTTTGACACTAATGTGATAGTTGTTTTCATGATAATTATTTTGAGCAATAGAGTAGTACCTGCAGTATAGTGGGGTCCCTTGCCAGGGGCTGCAGGCTTAAATGCATTGATCAATACAGGAACTAAAATTCCACTGTTTATTAGTTAATATAGCGAGTGCAAAGCCCCTGTGATTTCTATTTAAACAAAGTGGTCACAAACCATGTTGTACCCCAAATCTAGGAATAGGTGAGTGCCGTGGAATAGTGTTTTATCTATCTATCTATCTATCTATCTACATATATATATATATATATATATATATATATATATCCACAATCCGTCACTCTGATAGTCCTATGAATATCCATTTGTGTGCCCTTGTTGTGTTTTAAGTAACTTCAAATAGGCAGATAAAAATCTGCTTAAAGGCACGGCACTCCAGGGCTCTTTTTCAGAAATATATTATCAACAAGAGGTGTTGCTAGCCATAGCGGTCAAGTACATACAATTCAGCTCATGTATCTTAGTATTCCTCTGTGAGTCAACATTTTGGGTCATGCTGGACCCCGTCATAAGGACTGAGGAGTTAGAGCTTACAGTATAATAGAAAAAGCAACCTCATAGTAGGCAACACAGGGACATTTAAAACAAAAAGTTACACCTTATGCATAGAAACATTTGTACCCGTTATGAGGCAGATCACAGACAGTGGTGGGTCTCATGCTACTACCCAGCACAGTCATATAATGGCAAGGCCCATTCCTGGATTTTCTTTATCTGCTACTGTACCTGTACTGCATATTGTCTGCCTTGACCTCAGCTTCAGCTACATTCATGTCTGCTCTGTGTCCTGATTTTAGTGCCTGTCTGCTGCCTGTCCTGACTGACATCAACTATGTTACTGTATATCCACTGTCTGCTGCCTATCCTGACTTCTGGCTACGTTTCCTGAGAGATGCTCATTTTTAATTTGCTACCCCTTCTGCTTATCTCCAAATTCCTATACTAGTTGGAAACGTATGCTCATTAACATTGTGGAGTAATCTAGACGTACCTGAAGAAATCAAGGCCTCGCACCATAGTGGATTTCACAGTACATCTCACCCATGTCGCCCTTGGTAAATGACCTTCATCGAATTTTGTTTTTATCACTTTCAGCTAAAGGAAAACAAATGACCAACATGTCAAAGCTATGTACTGTATATCCATCTACTCCAAACCCCACTTCTCTCCTATATGTTCTGTCTCCTCCTTTCTATTTGTTACAACTTTAAACAATAATTCTTTTGTCAACCGCTGCACAAAAATATGGGTTAGTAAAAGAAAATACAATTTTTTTTAAAATGTATATTGATTAATATAGTAACTTATTGTGAAAGCAACAAATACTCTTATATTTCAATGCAGTCAAAGGCAACTGGTGCCATGTGAAACATTTTGCTTGCCCTTATACCAGTTTGTAGAAACCATATCTATGCCTAAATCTAAAAAAGTATCTGTCATTTTGTTTGTGACCCAAAATATTTCCCAAATTGCTCATCTGTTATCGGAACTGCATTTTAGCACTATAGCACAGCTAGACTTGACAGTAAGAGCGGTCTGGTTATGAAAGATAGGAATTAGCTCTGTAAAAAAAGTAGTATGTTGGGATTTTTCAGTTATATCGTTTTTACATTATTTTAGTGATACTGTTTAAAACTGTGAAGTTTATTATTGTTGTTGTGAATACCAAATTGTTTCCTTACAAATATTTAAAATGCCCGCTCTAATATATATTGTAGATGCCTGCACATCGTATTACCATTTGCCATGAATGTGCGCTGTACATCGCAAAACACTGCATCCCATAAGAGAAAACAATACACCCACACATTATCTGAGTTCCAAAGCTCACTGATGTATATATTTGTTATTAAAAGGATATGTATTCAATATATCACAATGTACAGTATACATATAGTTACATGATTACAATTTATACAGTAAGCAGTTAATACATACAGTTACAGGCCAGCGATACAATTACCATATCTTTCTCATATAAATTCGTCCCTCCATATCACTCTCTCTTTCTCTGTAAAATCATGCAGGAACTGGTCTAAAAGCACCTCCATCATCGTCTGGGACAAAACAGCAACTGGCAACTGTGTGTCTCTGTAATGTGTTATCTAGTTTGGGGGAGGGAACTTTCTCATTCATGATGAGTCACTAGTCTGTACGTATGCTAAACAGGCTCAGCCTTGAAGACATCAAAAGGGGCTGGCCTGAGCTTCCTATCCACCACCTGTTTCTGTAAATGTCTATTGTCCTAATAAAAATTACTTTAGCTTTCATACATTTAATCATAACTATTTGTTGCAATGTCCTACAACTTAATAACAAGTATCAAATGAATCTACACATTAATCTGCTTGCTTTAATACCAAATATGACAGGTGTATCTTGCTTCGTTTCAATAATACACATACATGGCATTACTCCATTATATCATTTTAAATCATTATGATGTCTGGCGCTTGATATTATTATAATTATGTACTGTATGAAATAAGTGTCGAATCCATCTCTGTGGCATGTCCATGTAAATGCGTGTGTTACCATATATTGCTGTGCTCACTGCTCGTATTTGCAAGTATAGAGACTTATATGTGTAGAGTCTGTATGTTCTTTCTATGTAATATTTTTGACTTCGACAGTCCACCCTTTGGCAGTAAACAAAAACTGCCATCAATTATTAACATAAGAAAAAATATTTCAGACAATAATCGGTGACCTAGACACAAGTATGTATTCATTTCGCAAATCAGACACTTGACTATATTTGGGGAAGACAGGGAGGAGGACGAGATATCCTCTATATGCACTCGGCGGTCACTGGACCACTGGTTGGGTGTGGGACAACATTCAACCTATAGAGTGTGCTGGGACAGTGCTTTGACCTGTAATGTCTGATTTTCGACGAACATTTCACACATACATGTACCTACGTCTTTGTACACTGATGTTTGGATTCGATTGAGGTTCTGCTGGGTAGATGAAGAAGACACAAACAAATCGTGAAAGTGACATATAAAATTTTCATGATCTACATATTCCTATCATTTTCTGAACATTATTTCCATTTCTGGAACGTATGCTAGGTCTGTTTAATAATTGAACAAGGGTTATAAGTAGTGTCCTTCCTAAATAACATAAACCTTTGGAGTTCGGGGAGAGCCACTTATAAACCTTTGTTCCACATATATTAATGAGCTCTTTATCTGCAATGTGTGAATAGCCATTGTCTGATTGTTCCTGATTACCTCCGAACTCCATAACTACTAGACCTTTGATTTTTCTCTGACTTTAACAAACCAGAACCAGTTCCAGTCCCACACTCGACTCCTCATAAAAATAAACTCGCAAAAATAGAATGTCCTGAAAAAAAATGTTTGTCAGCGGGAAAAAGAGAAAAGAGAAATAGAACAAAACAACTCTTGTTCATAACCAATCAATTACAACAACTGGTCTTTCTGTAATCATTTAGTACGCTCAGGTAGTGTTCAACAGTGCCGCCTCTCAGTCTTCATGGAACAGAGTCTCTGATGATACTTTTGCGATCTCACTCCATTTCCGAGTTCCTTTCGGACTACCGACTTTCCTGCAATGGGAATCATGGATCCAAGTCTCTCTCTCGGCTACTTTCACTGGGATAGTGCTGTCAACAAAACTTGGTATGGTCCTTCCCACCTGTCTATTAGGCAACCTGAGCGTAAGAACAATCACACAGTCTCTTGGTTCATAATCAAGACAGTTAGTATTTGGCATACCAGCAATCAACAGTTTCAAGTTCTTTTGTCAAGTTCTCAAATGCTGGCTCATCTCAATAAGGTACTGTACTGTCACCTCATTGGTGTATTTCTGATCATTGTGCGGATCAATCATGACACGAGGTTGTCTTCCAAAAACAAAAAACACAAATACCAAAACAAAAACAAATTTCAAAGAGGGTGATTCGTTAAGTGAAGATCTGGGAGTGGTTCAGATGCTACATAATACTAGTGGCAGTATCTATGATCACAGTAGTACAATTTCAAGCTTTGCTCCTACTTCTAGGGGTACCATTATCTACACACAAATTTCTGCGCAATTTTTTTCTTTGCGGTAAACACAGCAGCATCCTTGGTGGCAGGAAATGCCTCTACCCAGTTTGAGAAACCATCAGTGCACACCAATACATAACAATAATTTCTAAAGGGTGTTAACTGTACGAAGTCGATTTGTATTTCCTGAAAAGATCCGTCTGCAGGAGGGGTATGGGATGGCTCTGTTGCCTTACCAATATCCTTCCTCAAGCAAGTAAGACAGGTCATTGCTTTCTCACCTGCATGAGAACAAAACCCTGGTGCACTCCAGTAGGCTCTTACCAGCTTGCACATACCATCCTTACCCTAGGTGAGTCAGACCATATGCTGCCTCAGCTAGGCTTGGAAGATATGCTCTGGGGGCCACTGGCTTACCGTGTCCACCTCTCCAGAGTCCTGGGGACTCCTAACCATACCCTTTTGACTTATATCTTAATTTAACTGTTGTGTGTTTGCAATGTAGAGTATCACGAGCATAACTCAAAAAAAGAAAAAAAAACATCTCAAGAGGAGAGAAAGAAGAAGAAAACGAAAAAGAAAAATGTCAGGTTTGCCATTCACCAACAGGCATATCAGTGCCTATACAACATTTCCCTTCACCAGTATTCTCATCCTTCCTCCACCCTTTGTGCATAACAAGGCACACTGCGGTAATACTGGTGTTATTGTGCTGTTGAGACATACTGGGTTTGGGAAGAACTCTGAAAGACCTAGGCATGTGGAGTTTGAACTCTAATTGGGTCCATGTATTGTACCACCCTGTGTGAACGCAAAAGATGAAGAGGAAACTGTAGAGAAACAGAATAGAGGTTGGTGACAGATGAGTTTGTAGAGGTGGAAAAGATTTTATAAAAATTTGACAACTGGATTAGGCACTACGGGGAAGTGATAATCTACTTGGTCTACTCCCATTAAAAAAAATTCTGTGTTTATCGTATCGCTATTGGGACTATCCCAGCCATCAATCCTGTGTCCTGTCCATCCTAAGTTCATAGGGAACCCGGTATCTGTGAGATAATTTCCTCTACCTGTGATGGACATGCATCTAGAACAGTGAAATGTAACATTAGTCTTCGTGGGTGTATAACATACTTTGTACTTCCTGAGCGGGAGCATAGTATATGTATATCATATCTAACAAAGCTCCTGTTAAGTAAATCAGGGGCCATTTCTACTAGGAAAAAAGAAGCAAAAGTTTAGAGGCTCCATCTTAACCCCAGTAAGTTTTGTCAAAAGGGTAAAGTTGCATTTATTCCGTTCTTCCCATTAACCGAATCTGTGTTTTCTATATGGCTATATGTCACTTGGTCCCGTCTATGTGTTTAATAATGTGGTTTGTGTTTTCTGTCTAGGGGGTCTATATTGACTATGTGTCCTACTACTCCTACAATCTCTGGCAAAATGTCCTTCCTTCCTACAAGTGTAACATATTATTGACCATTAGGTATCTGGGGTTTGGACTGATGGGTCTTTCCTGTGTGTGCTAGTATACTTACCGTCCTCAACCTCTCCACCTGTTGTTCTCTGCGCCTAGCACTATTCTTGTGATGTTCAATAGCACACTCTCTAAGATTAGCTACTGTGACCCCTTTTCAATTTTGCAAAGAAGTCTGCACCCTGCCCTCAATGCCTTATTGAACCAGTCCATTAGCACAGAGACAGCCACCTCCCATTTGCCGAATTAGTGTTTACCAGTGATCTTATCCAGATGGAGAGTTTTCCATTACTGCAAAAGACAAAAAAAAAAAAAAAGTTTAACAAACTTCTAGGTCATGCAAAGTATTCATTCAATCCTTCTCATCCCGTATTAAGGGTCTGTACATGGTCCAACAAACATTTCCTAGCTCATCTTGACTAGGGGCATTACTAGGAATGAATACTTCTTATATGGTAACTGAAAGAAATACCCGGGGGTTACCTTGTCTCTGTCCGCTTTCCTACTGGCAAATACTAATGTGCGGACAGGTTTTTCTCCATTTCTGACGTTACTTTCTTGATTTTTTTGTTTTATTTTTGGGTTTTACTATATATGTACACAAATGATACCATACTTAACTGTTCCACTGGTCTCAGCCACTTCCCCCGCAGGCTACTGCTCTTTTTTTACCGGTTGGATACTCCTCTGGGTGCATGAGAAATGGCTGAAAACAATCAGGTCACCTTCTACTCCTAAAAAAAACTTCAACATTCATTAGTACATATATAGGTTACAGTCATATTTTTCATATTTTCTATAGTTTGTATGCTGGCCGTAACTGCTTCCACATCTACATAAGGCGTTGTACTTGCATTCTCTTTTTTCTTCCTACTTGTTTATTGTTGCTACAAGTTCAAACAGTTCTTATATTTCCATTCTTGTCTTATATGACTTTGGTTAGACATACCACCTGCAATACCTTAGGATAAAACTCACCAACCCCTCTTGCTGCCACAGGTTTAAACAATTTGTATGTCTGACCCTTTGTTTTCTGGATTTTATCAGACATATTTTAATTAGTGATGAGCAGATTCGGTTTTACTCGGTTTTACTCGGTTCTCAAAACGGCATCTTATTGGCTATCCAAAACACGTGACATCCGTGAGCCAAGAAGATGCCGTTTTGAGAACCAAGTAAAACCGAGTAAAACCGAATCCGCTCATCACTAATTTTAATACCTACATTCTGCAGTACCTCAGGTTTAAAGCTGCCCACCATAGGGAATGGTACCCTATCTTTGTCAGTCATACGTAACCATTCATTGCAAAAAGCCTCCGTGTGTGAACCATATTTTTCACACATAATAAACCTTGCTGACCCTCTCGGTCGCAATTCTGACCTTCTCGGTTCCACTTCTTTATCCTGAACCCTAGCTACCAAACGCCCACTGCTTGTGCAATTGGATCCCATCGCTGACTTTTTGCCAATAAACGCAATCCCCAATGCACACCGCAAATAGACGGTGAAAGACACCTAGCGCTTTCACTCGCTCCTTCTCCGCTGAGTACCATGACTCACTCCAATAGTGAACACCGCGTACCCAGTGAGGCCCTATTGGTTTCTATTTACTGGAAGTGCTAGGAGTGACTTACCTTTTCCAGTAAATATCCACCGCTGGAGATTTTCCTGAGAGAGACCAGCTAAAACTCCCTATACACTTTTTTATACACAAATCACGCTTGCGTATGCTCTACACAGCGCTAATGATACCGCAATTTTATGCAAAAGCTCATAAAGGGGTATCAAGTTGCGCTATATATCGCACCCACAAACACGCGGTCCAATCGCATAGCATATAGGTACTTGTTACCTATCTGCCGTACGACCACGGGTCGATGTACAAACTGCGACCCTCAGCCGGAGCGTAACAAAAAAAAACTTTTTACTTCAATACTACACAATGCACAATTCCCTATTACGCTCCTCTGCAAATCTCCTCACGATTTGCGTATTTCAACCTATATTAACGTGAGTCAGCCGCCTCACGCCACCAAGCCTCCACTTACTTGGTGTACCACGGAACCCAATTTCTGGGGTTCAAATCCACTCACTCCGCTTTCGCTCACTTAAATACACTTTGTTTTTCTGTACAGAAAATTTTCACTCGTTTTGATTGGCAGCTTTACCCCCAGAGGTGATTACAGTTTTTAAACTAAATTTAGAGTAACCTGCTTTTGAAATCGAATAGTTATGTGCTATTGTATTAAATGTCTACTATCCCACCTTAATTGAACAAATATCATGTGCTTTTATTATGCGCACACAACCCTACGCAAGCTTGCGTAATTACACAACCGTGCGTACCCCTATGCCACATTTGCGACCTTGCGCCACGTGCACGTTTTTGTACGCTGTCCTCACGTTCCGTACCACGTGTACCAATGTGCGTACGCAATAAAACAAATCACACAACTCTATAAATGTGAGCAATACTAACTATAATCGCTCACTTAACACAACACCCAGTTTTTTTTTTCTTAACAACCAGGTCAGAACTGCGTTTCATGTCTATAATTACTCCCTTAAATACATTTATTTCAAATTTACCTATATAGCAACAAATGTATCCGATTTCACACAGATCTATAATGACTGCAATAATCTATAATTTAAATGATCTGATTCAGATTGGATAGCTATCTTGCAGAACACACACTGATATAAATATACACATAATTATAATAATATTATATATATGTATCATTCACTGGCCTTCTATGTGACACCTTACCTCTTATTTGTATATCAAAGCTATGTGCTTTTCACTGCTAAAAAACAACAGTTACACAGGTTAATTTGCATTTCAATGGCTATCCTCTCTAGTAAGCAGATTCTACAAGTCTTGGAAAGAAAAAAAAACAAAAAAAAAACCTCTTTCTTTCCTTTTTCTATCTGTGTGCAACCCCCCACTTGATGTAAAGTAATTACGCACAAACAAGAAGGAAAAAAAAACTTATCTCACCATTTACTCTCACTAGGCCCAAATGAAACTATTTGTAATTGACTATGGCATGGGTTAAATTAATGCATTGGTAACTCATAAATGGTGCTTGATGTGACAAAGGAAACTGATTGTTCTGAGCAGACTGAAAATCAGCTATTTAGAAAATGACCTTCCTAAAATGGCCACTGCTCCTCCCCCTTCCACATCCATGAGGTTTACACAAGATGGTGGATAGGCCATGTGGTTAGTCCAAAATGGAGGACAGACCATGCGGCTTCCTTTGTCACAAAGAAATCACACATTATACAAGCACCAGAAGTTATTTTAGGCCTGAGTTTAAAAAAAAAACTATATCAAGGCTATGCAGCAACTTTTAAATGTACTTTTAAATCTACTTAACAGATAAACAATCCAATCCGAATCAAACACAATATGACTTATTTGAACTTTGTTTTGCAACAATAAAAATACATTTTAGCATCTTAAATATTATGAGAAACACATTGTCCCTTGAATTTTCATATCATTGGCTTACTGATAACACAACAGAACACACGGATATGATTTTATCAGCATCACGATGCGTCCACCACAAGCTGATCAACCACAGTGTTGCGTTTGTAATGTACAATGCATCATTAAGACCATGATATCGCGGACGAGCCCTTATCTGTGAATACTAAATTGTTTCCTTACAAATATTTAAAATGCCCGCTCTAATATATATTGTAGACGCCTGCACATCTTATTACCATTTGCCATGAATGTGCGCTATACATCGCAAAACACTGCATCCCATAGGAGAAAACAATACACCCACACATTATCTGAGTTACAAAGCTCATTGATGTATATATTTGTTATTAAATGGATTTGTATTCAATATATCACAATGTACAGTATACATATAGTTACATGATTACAATTTATACAGTAAGCAGTTAATACATACAGTTACAGGCCAGCGATACAATTACCATATCTTTCTCATATAAATTCGTCCCTCCATATCACCGTGTCTCTCTCTCTGTAAAATCATGCAGGAAATGGTCTAGAAGCACCTTCATCATCATCTGGGACAAAACAGCAACTGGTAACTGTGTGTCTCTGTAATGTGTTATCTAGTTTGGGGGAGGGAACTTTCTCATTCATGATGAGTCACCAGTCTGTTCGTATGCTAAACAGGTTCAGCCTTGAAGACATCAAAAGGGGCTGGCCTGAGCTTCCTGTCCACCACCTGTTTCTGTAAATGTCTATTGTCCTAATAAAAATTACTTTAGCTTTCATACATTTAATCATAACTATTTGTTGCAATGTCCTACAACTTAATAACAAGTATCAAATGCATCTACACTTTAATCTGCTTGCTTTAATACCAAATATGACAGGTGTATCTTGCTTCGTTTCAATAATACACATACATGGCATTACTCCATTATGTAATTTTAAATCATTATGATGTCTTGCGCTTGATATTATTATAATTATGTACTGTATGAAATAAGTGTCAAATCCATCTCTGTGGCATGTCCGTGTAAATGCGTGTGTTACCATATATTGCTGTGCTCGCTGCGCGTATTTGCAAGTATAGCGACTTATATGTGTAGAGTCTGTATGTTCTTTCTATGTAATATTTTTGACTTCGACATTGTATATACAAGTTTATTGTGTAAGTCATTTAACTTATAGAACATATCATAAAAACTGAATGCAACATTCTGTACCAAACAAAAGCATAAGATAATCTGTATAGTTTCGAAATAATAAAACAGGGACATTGTGATTAAAATGAAATTTGTATATTGATTCACAACTCAGAATAGAATACTGCTGCCTATTTCAATGAGTAAGACACAGGAGGGATGAAAGGGGGAGGGGCACAGGGGAAGGATCAGGAATAGGTTGCCTGGTGTCCAATAACAGGAAGAAATATTGATCAGCACAGCTTATTGTGAAACCTTCGATTACTGGAAGAGTGAAAGTGTTGGCACCAATACCATGATACTCATTGTGGGATCGTTGAGGTCTGTATTCAGAAGACACTTGAATTTGGCTCATATCTTCCCCTAGAGTACAAGTTGTTTCTAACACAATAACTTAGCTATTGATGAACTTTACAAGAGCTTTGCTCAATGATTAAAACTCAACTAACGTTGGAAGCTCTGTGTATTAGTTTCATGCATGAAAACAAGTGTCAGACATTGATAAATTGATAAAACAGGAAAAATAGGCTTCAAGTATAATAAACGTATTAATTTGGTGCTTTGACACACATATGTGATGACTATTATCTTCACAACAGAAGAGTAAAAAAGAATTAATAAAGGTCAAGATACCTTTCAGAGACCGAGGTCTGTGAGACATAAATTCCGCCAACTACCTTTCTAACCTACATGCACAAAAGAACAAGCAGTGGCTCAAGTCAACCTTTCTCTCTGCCAGCTCCCTGTGATTGAGGTGAAATGAGCATTTATGTGGCTGACTAGACCATAACACTGTGCTACTTCATGCAGTAAATTACCTTTCTCTTCCTCACATCCTATATTAACCATTCTACTGCCATGAACAAGGCACTTGCTAAATATGGTTGCATAACACTGCAAGAAAACTTGTCTGTCTAACACCATCACATAGCAATCTGTTTCGAGATTAACTAAATCATTAATTCATTCATTCATTCATTCATTCATTCATTCATTTGTTCATATTGAGTACCATTCCCTCATAATAAAGCTAACTTTAGGATGTTAAAGCTGAAGTGTCAAAAAAAATTGTTCATTTTGCTCCAGATCTATTCAGATTATACAAAGTACAGATGTATTCCATTTAAGGCTTAAGAGAAAGTGATATAATGTGTACATTGGGTAAAATTGTTTAATGCTTGTCAGTAAAATGAGACAGCCAATAATATGTCAGGTTTCATCCAGCCAGTACATAACAGAGAATTGGCCTTACTAAATAAATATATGACATTCTGTTGATGAAAAGCATATCACAAGCACCACATCCAGGTTTTAAGGCCAGAATAGTTATGAACTCATATTTCCTATCCTTGACGGTGCTTAACTTAACTTTGAACAATATATAAGGATTCAGTAGGGAAAAAAAGTCTGGTGCAAAATTTTTATAAAGAAAAATATTCCCATAGATTTACAACTAGAGATGAACACACTTTTTATAACTGTACTTCCAGTAATATGTCTCATTCCACAGTTGGCTGAAAAGGTTTTCCTGGTATGCCAATAGACTTTGTACCTATGCTGACCCTAACCACAGCACACAGGGGAACTAAATGACTATCTACCAGATCTATTCCTAAAGTATTCATAATTGTCTAGCTTCCCTCTATGTGCCACCTTTCTCCTATAATTGCACTCTTGCAACCTACTTAATTAAAAACACATTCCATATATTTAATATTTTGACACAGGGAGACAAAGGTTAGGGATTCCATGATAGTCACTGGCAGTGCATTATCATGCTCAGACCTGACTGGTGGCTGCATATCTGTAATGTATTGCTGAAAAATGTTGGCTTCCATTTTTGTCCCCATGATAAGTACCTTGTCCATTAAAAAGGGTCCCAAAGACTGTAGAGGACAACAGCCCTATCATATTATTTCACCAATGGAAGCTCCAGTGGGTCAGACAATTGACATGCTACTCAGGATGTTTGGTATGTTGATTAGTCCAGATAATATGCTAAATTCAATGACTAGCTGGATCCCTTGCTTATGTCAGCACTCTAGACTTGTGATAAATGCTGACTTGGATAAATGCCCTGCTAGTGAGTGACTGAGCATTTTGCTGTATGAAATGACTACGTATAACTTACTATGTGTGCTTCTTAGCCATTCCAATCCCAGGTGAAGTGGTTTGTAGACTGTAAACAGCCTGTAGTAAGTGAAAGAGGATCTGTTAGAACTAGGAGTATATTTACAAAGCATCGGGTTGTAAAACCCGGCACTTCTGATCGCTTTTATGCACTATATTTAAAAGCGCAATGCTTTTACTAGACGTGTCATGCTAGTAAAAACACCCCTCTTATAAATAGTGGGCATAAACACTCGAAGAAGTGCTGGAATTTACAACCCAGGGCTTTATAAATAAACCCTAAGCATGTATGAATCTCAAAAATGTCAAGCTGCATATTTACAAACCATATCAAAATGAGCTTTTTTTAATTACTTACGCTTGCAATTTGCGATTCATTTAGGTTCGCTCTGATTATTAAGTAGCAGGAAGGCTACTTAAAAGATGATAGTGACTAGATGCTTACCATCTCCATTCTGCAAGTATAGATTCCTAAAAAGACAGATTCAATAAACCTGAAAGGCATTATTTTTAAAGCTACCATTTTTGCTAAGTGTTCACTAGGGAAGGAGTTTTATTACATCCTGCAGTACTTTTTACCTCTGTCTAAATCTTCCAGCAGTGATGGTTGGACAGTACAACTTTGGCAGCTGTAGAATTTTCTAGTGGAATTATTACAAACATTAAGTGATGATAACTGAATTCACAGTTTGTAATGAAGTAGTTTTATCAATATGAGTCAAATGTGAAATTATGGAATGGATAAGTCAAAATTAGTATTTCACAATGAAACTTGTCATTTTGTATCATCCCCATTTCCGCCACCTGTGTTTTGTTGCCTGGTGCACAGCTTCCTGGTCTTGAACCCCTCTTTGTGATGTCATGACATCACAAGTGTGGGGTGTGGACAGAGGGTCTGTTCACACGCTGTGCATTAGTGCCCTAATATGACATGGGTTATGGTATCAGAGCCAGGAGAACTCTCTTGTGTTACTTTTTCAGATACCTGAATGTTTATATGTTTGATGTACATGCATTTTAACCACCTATTAAATATATTTTAAGTGTTTGACTATACTATACTATACTATACTATACTATACTATACTCAGTGGCGTAACTAGAAATTTTGCTCCCCCAAGCCAAAAAAGTTTCTGGTGCCCCCCTTCCCCCTCCATTCCCATATTAAAAGGAAAGAATCTGCGCGTGCCTATGGCGCGTGCTCCAAAAATGATGTGTGGCCTCACTGCAAGGGGCGTGACATTGCAGGAAAAGACTACCTTATTACCCCAGTTATGCAACCTGTAATCCTCGGACATTGGCAACCACAGGGGGGAAAAAAAATCTTTTTCCTGCCCCTTACATTATTTGTAATTTCTCTGACGTCCTAGTGGATGCTGGGTACTCCGTAAGGACCAGGGGGAATAGACGGGCTCCGCAGGAGACTGGGCACTTCTTTAAAGAAAAGATTAGGTACTACATCTGGTGTGCACTGGCTCCTCCCTCTATGCCCCTCCTCCAGACCTCAGTTAGAATCTGTGCCCGGCCTGAGCTGGATGCACTTAGTGGGCTCTCCTGAGTTCACTATTAAGAAAAGTATTTGTTAGGTTTTTTATTTTCCGTGAGATCTGCTGGCAACAGACTCACTGCTACGTGGGACTTAGGGGAGAGAAGCAAACCTACCTGCTTGCAGCTAGCTTGTGCTTCTAAGGCTACTGGACACCATTAGCTCCAGAGGGATCGAATACAGGGCCCGACCTCGATCGTCCGTTCCCAGAGCCGCGCCGCCGTCCCCCTTGCAGAGCCAGAAGAAACCGGAGAAAATCGGCGGCTGAAGACTCCGGTCTTCAATAAGGTAGCGCACAGCACTGCAGCTGTGCGCCATTGCTCCCACAGCACACCACACGCTCCGGTCACTGGGGGTCATTCCGAGTTGTTCGCTCGCAAGCTGCTTTTAGCAGCTTTGCACACGCTAAGCCGCCGCCTACTGGGAGTGAATCTTAGCTTAGCAAAATTGCGAACGAAAGATTCGCAATATTGCGAAAAGACTTCTTTGTGCAGTTTCTGAGTAGCTCGAGACTTACTCTGCCAGTGCGATCAGTTCAGTGCTTGTCGTTCCTGGTTTGACGTCACAAACACACCCAGCGTTCGCCCAGACACTCCTCCGTTTCTCCAGCCACTCCCGCGTTTTTCCCAGAAACGGTAGCGTTTTTTCACACACTCCCATAAAACGGCCAGTTTCCGCCCAGAAACACCCACTTCCTGTCAATCACATTACGATCACCAGAACGAAGAAAAAACCTTGTAATGCCGTGAGTAAAATACCTAACTGCATAGCAAATTTACTTGGCGCAGTCGCACTGCGGACATTGCGCATGCGCATTAGCGACTAATCGCTCCGTTGCGAGAAAAAAATAACGAGCGAACAACTCGGAATGACCCCCACTGGTGGGTGCAGGGCGCTGGGGGGGGCGCCCTGGGCTGCAATTAGTATACCTTTTGGCACAAAAAAGCACATAATACAGTGTATAACACTGTATATGTGCAAAAAACCCCGCCATTAACATTATAAAAAGCGGGAGAAGCCCGCCGCTGAAGGGGCAGGGCTATCTTCCTCAGCACAGCCAGCGCCATTTTCTCTTCACAGCTCCGCTGGAAGGACGCTCCCCAGGCTCTCCCCTGCAGTATACACTACAGAAAGGGTAAAAAAAGAGAGGGGGGGCACATAAATTTAGGCGCAAATTGTGATATCAGCAGCTATAGGGGGAAAATTCACTTTGTGTATAGTGTATATCCCTCTGTTATATAGCGCTCTGGTGTGTGCTGGCATACTCTCTCTCTGTCTCCCCAAAGGACTTTGTGGGGTCCTGTCCTCAGTCAGAGCATTCCCTGTGTGTGCGGTGTGTCGGTACGGCTGTGTCGACATGTTTGATGAGGACGCTTACGTGGAGGCGGAGCAGGTGCCGATAAGTGTGATGTCGCCCCCTGCGGGGCCGACACCTGAGTGGATGGATATGTGGAAGGTATTAACTAGAGATGAGCGGGTTCGGTTTCTCTGAATCCGAACCCGCACGAACTTCATGTTTTTTTCACGGGTCCGAGCAGACTCGGATCCTCCCGCCTTGCTCGGTTAACCCGAGCGCGCCCGAACGTCATCATGACGCTGTCGGATTCTAGCGAGACTCGGATTCTATATAAGGAGCCGCGCGTCGCCGCCATTTTCACACGTGCATTGAGATTGATAGGGAGAGGACGTGGCTGGCGTCCTCTCCATTTAGATTAGGGTTGAGAGAGAGAGAGAGAGATTGACCTGAGGCTGTGATACTGTAGAAGAGAGTGCAGAGTTTAGTGACTGACGACCACAGTGACCACCAGACAGTGCAGTTGTTTGTTTTATTTAATATATCCGTTCTCTGCCTGAAAAAAACGATACACACAGTGACTCAGTCACATACCATATCTGTGTGCACTGCTCAGCCCAGTGTGCTGCATCAATGTATATATATATCTGACTGTGCTCAGCTCACACAGCTTATAATTGTGGGGGAGACTGGGGAGCACTGCAGTGCCAGTTATAGGTTATAGCAGGAGCCAGGAGTACATAATATTATATTAAAATTAAACAGTGCACACTTTTGCTGCAGGAGTGCCACTGCCAGTGTGACTAGTGACCAGTGACCTGACCACCAGTATATATAATATTAGTAGTATACTATCTCTTTATCAACCAGTCTATATTAGCAGCAGACACAGTACAGTGCGGTAGTTCACGGCTGTGGCTACCTCTGTGTCGGCACTCGGCAGCCCGTCCATAATTGTATATACCACCTAACCGTGGTTTTTTTTTCTTTCTTTATAGTCATACTAGTTACGAGTATACTATCTCTTTATCAACCAGTCTATATTAGCAGCAGACACAGTACAGTGCGGTAGTTCACGGCTGTGGCTACCTCTGTGTCGGCACTCGGCAGCCCGTCCATAATTGTATATACCACCTAACCGTGGTTTTTTTTTCTTTCTTTATACATACATACTAGTTACGAGTATACTATCTCTTTATCAACCAGTCTATATTAGCAGCAGACACAGTACAGTGCGGTAGTTCACGGCTGTGGCTACCTCTGTGTCGGCACTCGGCAGCCCGTCCATAATTGTATATACCACCTAACCGTGTTTTTTTTTTCTTTCTTTATACATACATACTAGTTACGAGTATACTATCTCTTTATCAACCAGTCTATATATTAGCAGCAGACACAGTACAGTGCGGTAGTTCACGGCTGTGGCTACCTCTGTGTCGGCACTCGGCAGCCCGTCCATAATTGTATATACCACCTAACCGTGGTTTTTTTTTTCTTTCTTTATACATACATACTAGTTACGAGTATACTATCTCTTTATCAACCAGTCTATATATTAGCAGCAGACACAGTACAGTGCGGTAGTTCACGGCTGTGGCTACCTCTGTGTCGGCACTCGGCAGCCCGTCCATAATTGTATATACCACCTAACCGTGGTTTTTCTTTCTTTCTTTATAGTCATACTAGTTACGAGTATACTATCTCTTTATCAACCAGTCTATATTAGCAGCAGACACAGTACAGTGCGGTAGTTCACGGCTGTGGCTACCTCTGTGTCGGCACTCGGCAGCCCGTCCATAATTGTATATACCACCTAACCGTGGTTTTTTTTTCTTTCTTTATACATACATACTAGTTACGAGTATACTATCTCTTTATCAACCAGTCTATGGCCCTCATTCCGAGTTGATCGGTCGCAAGGCGAATTTAGCAGAGTTGCACACGCTAAGCCGCCGCCTACTGGGAGTGAATCTTAGCTTCTTAAAATTGCGACCGATGTATTCGCAATATTGCGATTGCTAACTACTTAGCAGTTTCAGAGTAGCTCCAGACTTACTCTGCCTGTGCGATCATTTCAGTGCTTGTCGTTCCTGGTTGACGTCACAAACACACCCAGCGTTCGCCCAGGCACTCCCACCGTTTCTCCGGCCACTCCTGCGTTTTTTCCGGAAACGGTAGCGTTTTCAGCCACACGCCCCTGAAACGCCGTGTTTCCGCCCAGTAACACCCATTTCCTGTCAATCACATTACGATCGCCGGAGCGAAGAAAAAGCCGTGAGTAAAAATACTTTCTCCATAGTAAAGTTACTTGGCGCAGTCGCAGTGCGAACATTGCGCATGCGCACTAAGCGGATTTTCACTGCGATGCGATGAAAAATACCGAGCGAACAACTCGGAATGAGGGCCTATATTAGCAGCAGACACAGTACAGTGCGGTAGTTCACGGCTGTGGCTACCTCTGTGTCGGCACTCGGCAGCCCGTCCATAATTGTATATACCACCTAACCGTGGTTTTTTTTTCTTTCTTTATACATACATACTAGTTACGAGTATACTATCTCTTTATCAACCAGTCTATATATTAGCAGCAGACACAGTACAGTGCGGTAGTTCACGGCTGTGGCTACCTCTGTGTCGGCACTCGGCAGCCCGTCCATAATTGTATATACCACCTAACCGTGGTTTTTTTTTCTTTCTTTATAGTCATACTAGTTACGAGTATACTATCTCTTTATCAACCAGTCTATATTAGCAGCAGACACAGTACAGTGCGGTAGTTCACGGCTGTGGCTACCTCTGTGTCGGCACTCGGCAGCCCGTCCATAATTGTATATACCACCTAACCGTGGTTTTTTTTTCTTTCTTTATACATACATACTAGTTACGAGTATACTATCTCTTTATCAACCAGTCTATATTAGCAGCAGACACAGTACAGTGCGGTAGTTCACGGCTGTGGCTACCTCTGTGTCGGCACTCGGCAGCCCGTCCATAATTGTATATACCACCTAACCATGGTTTTTTTTTCTTTCTTTATACATTCATACTAGTTACGAGTATACTATCTCTTTATCAACCAGTCTATATATTAGCAGCAGACACAGTACAGTGCGGTAGTTCACGGCTGTGGCTACCTCTGTGTCGGCACTCGGCAGCCCGTCCATAATTGTATATACCACCTAACCGTGGTTTTTTTTTCTTTCTTTATACATACATACTAGTTACGAGTATACTATCTCTTTATCAACCAGTCTATATTAGCAGCAGACACAGTACAGTGCGGTAGTTCACGGCTGTGGCTACCTCTGTGTCGGCACTCGGCAGCCCGTCCATAATTGTATATACCACCTAACCGTGTTTTTTTTTTCTTTCTTTATACATACATACTAGTTACGAGTATACTATCTCTTTATCAACCAGTCTATATATTAGCAGCAGACACAGTACAGTGCGGTAGTTCACGGCTGTGGCTACCTCTGTGTCGGCACTCGGCAGCCCGTCCATAATTGTATATACCACCTAACCGTGGTTTTTTTTTCTTTCTTTATACATACATACTAGTTACGAGTATACTATCTCTTTATCAACCAGTCTATATTAGCAGCAGACATAGTAC
Organism: Pseudophryne corroboree; assembly: GCF_028390025.1. Taxonomy (NCBI): domain Eukaryota; kingdom Metazoa; phylum Chordata; class Amphibia; order Anura; family Myobatrachidae; genus Pseudophryne; species Pseudophryne corroboree. The sequence goes on along the minus strand of NC_086449.1, from coordinate 234,200,760 downwards.
AGTGCGGTAGTTCACGGCTGTGGCTACCTCTGTGTCGGCACTCGGCAGCCCGTCCATAATTGTATATACCACCTAACCGTGGTTTTTTTTTCTTTCTTTATACATACATACTAGTTACGAGTATACTATCTCTTTATCAACCAGTCTATATATTAGCAGCAGACACAGTACAGTGCGGTAGTTCACGGCTGTGGCTACCTCTGTGTCGGCACTCGGCAGCCCGTCCATAATTGTATATACCACCTAACCGTGGTTTTTTTTTCTTTCTTTATACATACATACTAGTTACGAGTATACTATCTCTTTATCAACCAGTCTATATTAGCAGCAGACACAGTACAGTGCGGTAGTTCACGGCTGTGGCTACCTCTGTGTCGGCACTCGGCAGCCCGTCCATAATTGTATATACCACCTAACCGTGGTTTTTTTTTCTTTCTTTATACATACATACTAGTTACGAGTATACTATCTCTTTATCAACCAGTCTATATATTAGCAGCAGACACAGTACAGTGCGGTAGTTCACGGCTGTGGCTACCTCTGTGTCGGCACTCGGCAGCCCATCCATAATTGTATATACCACCTAACCGTGGTTTTTTTTTCTTTCTTTATAGTCATACTAGTTACGAGTATACTATCTCTTTATCAACCAGTCTATATTAGCAGCAGACACAGTACAGTGCGGTAGTTCACGGCTGTGGCTACCTCTGTGTCGGCACTCGGCAGCCCGTCCATAATTGTATATACCACCTAACCGTGGTTTTTTTTTCTTTCTTTATACATACATACTAGTTACGAGTATACTATCTCTTTATCAACCAGTCTATATTAGCAGCAGACACAGTACAGTGCGGTAGTTCACGGCTGTGGCTACCTCTGTGTCGGCACTCGGCAGCCCGTCCATAATTGTATATACCACCTAACCGTGGTTTTTTTTTCTTTCTTTATACATACATACTAGTTACGAGTATACTATCTCTTTATCAACCAGTCTATATATTAGCAGCAGACACAGTACAGTGCGGTAGTTCACGGCTGTGGCTACCTCTGTGTCGGCACTCGGCAGCCCGTCCATAATTGTATATACCACCTAACCGTGGTTTTTTTTTCTTCTTTATACATACATACTACTACGACATCTCTTTATCAACCAGTCTATATTAGCAGCAGACACAGTACAGTACGGTAGTTCACGGCTGTGGCTACCTCTGTGTCTGCACTCGGCAGGCAGTCCGTCCATAATTGTATACCACCTAACCATGGTTTTTTTTTCTTTCTTCTTTATACATACATAGTTACATAGACATCTCTTTATCAACCAGTCTATATTAGCAGCAGACACAGTACAGTACGGTAGTTCACGGCTGTGGCTACCTCTGTGTCTGCACTCGGCAGGCAGTCCGTCCATAATTGTATACCACCTAACCGTGGTTTTTTTTTCTTTCTTCTTTATACATACATAGTTACATAGACATCTCTTTATCAACCAGTCTATATTAGCAGCAGACACAGTACAGTACGGTAGTTCACGGCTGTGGCTACCTCTGTGTCTGCACTCGGCAGGCAGTCCGTCCATAATTGTATACCACCTAACCGTGGTTTTTTTTTCTTTCTTCTTTATACATACATAGTTACATAGACATCTCTTTATCAACCAGTCTATATTAGCAGCAGACACAGTACAGTACGGTAGTTCACGGCTGTGGCTACCTCTGTGTCTGCACTCGGCAGGCAGTCCGTCCATAATTGTATACCACCTAACCGTGGTTTTTTTTTCTTTCTTCTTTATACATACATAGTTACATAGACATCTCTTTATCAACCAGTCTATATTAGCAGCAGACACAGTACAGTACGGTAGTTCACGGCTGTGGCTACCTCTGTGTCTGCACTCGGCAGGCAGTCCATAAATGTATACTAGTATCCATCTCCATTGTTTACCTGAGGTGCCTTTTAGTTGTGCCTATTAAAATATGGAGAACAAAAATGTTGAGGTTCCAAAATTAGGGAAAGATCAAGATCCACTTCCACCTCGTGCTGAAGCTGCTGCCACTAGTCATGGCCGAGACGATGAAATGCCAGCAACGTCGTCTGCCAAGGCCGATGCCCAATGTCATAGTACAGAGCATGTCAAATCCAAAACACCAAATATCAGAAAAAAAAGGACTCCAAAACCTAAAATAAAATTGTCGGAGGAGAAGCGTAAACTTGCCAATATGCCATTTACGACACGGAGTGGCAAGGAACGGCTGAGGCCCTGGCCTATGTTCATGGCTAGTGGTTCAGCTTCACATGAGGATGGAAGCACTCAGCCTCTCGCTAGAAAAATGAAAAGACTCAAGCTGGCAAAAGCAGCACAGCAAAGAACTGTGCATTCTTCGAAATCCCAAATCCACAAGGAGAGTCCAATTGTGTCGGTTGCGATGCCTGACCTTCCCAACACTGGACGTGAAGAGCATGCGCCTTCCACCATTTGCACGCCCCCTGCAAGTGCTGGAAGGAGCACCCGCAGTCCAGTTCCTGATAGTCAGATTGAAGATGTCAGTGTTGAAGTACACCAGGATGAGGAGGATATGGGTGTTGCTGGCGCTGGGGAGGAAATTGACCAGGAGGATTCTGATGGTGAGGTGGTTTGTTTAAGTCAGGCACCCGGGGAGACACCTGTTGTCCGTGGGAGGAATATGGCCGTTGACATGCCAGGTGAAAATACCAAAAAAATCAGCTCTTCGGTGTGGAGGTATTTCACCAGAAATGCGGACAACAGGTGTCAAGCCGTGTGTTCCCTTTGTCAAGCTGTAATAAGTAGGGGTAAGGACGTTAACCACCTCGGAACATCCTCCCTTATACGTCACCTGCAGCGCATTCATAATAAGTCAGTGACAAGTTCAAAAACTTTGGGTGACAGCGGAAGCAGTCCACTGACCAGTAAATCCCTTCCTCTTGTAACCAAGCTCACGCAAACCACCCCACCAACTCCCTCAGTGTCAATTTCCTCCTTCCCCAGGAATGCCAATAGTCCTGCAGGCCATGTCACTGGCAATTCTGACGATTCCTCTCCTGCCTGGGATTCCTCCGATGCATCCTTGCGTGTAACGCCTACTGCTGCTGGCGCTGCTGTTGTTGCTGCTGGGAGTCGATGGTCATCCCAGAGGGGAAGTCGTAAGCCCACTTGTACTACTTCCAGTAAGCAATTGACTGTTCAACAGTCCTTTGCGAGGAAGATGAAATATCACAGCAGTCATCCTGCTGCAAAGCGGATAACTGAGGCCTTGACAACTATGTTGGTGTTAGACGTGCGTCCGGTATCCGCCGTTAGTTCACAGGGAACTAGACAATTTATTGAGGCAGTGTGCCCCCGTTACCAAATACCATCTAGGTTCCACTTCTCTAGGCAGGCGATACCGAGAATGTACACGGACGTCAGAAAAAGACTCACCAGTGTCCTAAAAAATGCAGTTGTACCCAATGTCCACTTAACCACGGACATGTGGACAAGTGGAGCAGGGCAGGGTCAGGACTATATGACTGTGACAGCCCACTGGGTAGATGTATGGACTCCCGCCGCAAGAACAGCAGCGGCGGCACCAGTAGCAGCATCTCGCAAACGCCAACTCTTTCCTAGGCAGGCTACGCTTTGTATCACCGCTTTCCAGAATACGCACACAGCTGAAAACCTCTTACGGCAACTGAGGAAGATCATCGCGGAATGGCTTACCCCAATTGGACTCTCCTGTGGATTTGTGGCATCGGACAACGCCAGCAATATTGTGTGTGCATTAAATATGGGCAAATTCCAGCACGTCCCATGTTTTGCACATACCTTGAATTTGGTGGTGCAGAATTTTTTAAAAAACGACAGGGGCGTGCAAGAGATGCTGTCGGTGGCCAAAAGAATTGCGGGACACTTTCGGCGTACAGGCACCACGTACAGAAGACTGGAGCACCACCAAAAACTACTGAACCTGCCCTGCCATCATCTGAAGCAAGAAGTGGTAACGAGGTGGAATTCAACCCTCTATATGCTTCAGAGGTTGGAGGAGCAGCAAAAGGCCATTCAAGCCTATACAATTGAGCACGATATAGTAGGTGGAATGCACCTGTCTCAGGCGCAGTGGAGAATGATTTCAACGTTGTGCAAGGTTCTGATGCCCTTTGAACTTGCCACACGTGAAGTCAGTTCAGACACTGCCAGCCTGAGTCAGGTCATTCCCCTCATCAGGCTTTTGCAGAAGAAGCTGGAGACATTGAAGGAGGAGCTAACACGGAGCGATTCCGCTAGGCATGTGGGACTTGTGGATGGAGCCCTTAATTCGCTTAACAAGGATTCACGGGTGGTCAATCTGTTGAAATCAGAGCACTACATTTTGGCCACCGTGCTCGATCCTAGATTTAAAGCCTACCTTGGATCTCTCTTTCCGGCAGACACAAGTCTGCTGGGGTTGAAAGACCTGCTGGTGACAAAATTGTCAAGTCAAGCGGAACGCGACCTGTCAACATCTCCTCCTTCACATTCTCCCGCAACTGGGGGTGCGAGGAAAAGGCTCAGAATTCCGAGCCCACCCGCTGGCGGTGATGCAGGGCAGTCTGGAGCGACTGCTGATGCTGACATCTGGTCCGGACTGAAGGACCTGACAACGATTACGGACATGTCGTCTACTGTCACTGCATATGATTCTCTCAACATTGATAGAATGGTGGAGGATTATATGAGTGACCGCATCTAAGTAGGCACGTCACACAGTCCGTACTTATACTGGCAGGAAAAAGAGGCAATTTGGAGGCCCTTGCACAAACTGGCTTTATTCTACCTAAGTTGCCCTCCCACAAGTGTGTACTCCGAAAGAGTGTTTAGTGCCGCCGCTCACCTTGTCAGCAATCGGCGTACGAGGTTACATCCAGAAAATGTGGAGAAGATGATGTTCATTAAAATGAATTATAATCAATTCCTCCGCGGAGACATTGACCAGCAGCAATTGCCTCCACAAAGTACACAGGGAGCTGAGATGGTGGATTCCAGTGGGGACGAATTGATAATCTGTGAGGAGGGGGATGTACACGGTGATATATCGGAGGGTGATGATGAGGTGGACATCTTGCCTCTGTAGAGCCAGTTTGTGCAAGGAGAGATTAATTGCTTCTTTTTTGGGGGGGGTCCAAACCAACCCGTCATATCAGTCACAGTCGTGTGGCAGACCCTGTCACTGAAATGATGGGTTGGTTAAAGTGTGCATGTCCTGTTTTGTTTATACAACATAAGGGTGGGTGGGAGGGCCCAAGGACAATTCCATCTTGCACCTCTTTTTTCTTTTCTTTTTCTTTGCATCATGTGCTGATTGGGGAGGGTTTTTTGGAAGGGACATCCTGCGTGACACTGCAGTGCCACTCCTAAATGGGCCCGGTGTTTGTGTCGGCCACTAGGGTCGCTAATCTTACTCACACAGTCAGCTACCTCATTGCGCCTCTTTTTTTCTTTGCGTCATGTGCTGTTTGGGGAGGGTTTTTTGGAAGGGACATCCTGCGTGACACTGCAGTGCCACTCCTAGATGGGCCCGGTGTTTGTGTCGGCCACTAGGGTCGCTAATCTTACTCACACAGCTACCTCATTGCGCCTCTTTTTTTCTTTGCGTCATGTGCTGTTTGGGGAGGGTTTTTTGGAAGGGCCATCCTGCGTGACACTGCAGTGCCACTCCTAGATGGGCCCGGTGTTTGTGTCGGCCACTAGGGTCGCTAATCTTACTCACACAGCTACCTCATTGCGCCTCTTTTTTTCTTTGCGTCATGTGCTGTTTGGGGAGGGTTTTTTGGAAGGGACATCCTGCGTGACACTGCAGTGCCACTCCTAGATGGGCCCGATGTTTGTGTCGGCCACTAGGGTCGCTTATCTTACTCACACAGCGACCTCGGTGCAAATTTTAGGACTAAAAATAATATTGTGAGGTGTGAGGTATTCAGAATAGACTGAAAATGAGTGTAAATTATGTTTTTTGAGGTTAATAATACTTTGGGATCAAAATGACCCCCAAATTCTATGATTTAAGCTGTTTTTTAGTGTTTTTTGAAAAAAACACCCGAATCCAAAACACACCCGAATCCGACAAAAAAAATTCGGTGAGGTTTTGCCAAAACGCGTTCGAACCCAAAACACGGCCGCGGAACCGAACCCAAAACCAAAACACAAAACCCGAAAAATTTCAGGCGCTCATCTCTAGTATTAACCGACAGTGTCAATTCCTTGCATAAAAGGTTCGATGACGCAGCTTTGGGACAGCCGGCATCTGAGCCCGCGCCTGCCCAGGCATCTCAGAGGCCGTCAGGGGCTCAAAAACGCCCGCTACCTCAGATGGCAGACACAGATGTCGACACGGAGTCTGACTCCAGTGTCGACGAGGATGAGACAAATGTACAATCCACTAGGGCCATCCGATGCATGATTACGGCAATGAAAAATGTGTTGCACATTTCTGACATTAACCCGGTTACCACAAAAAAGGGTATTATGTTTGGGGAGAAAAAGCAGCTAGTGACTTTTCCCCCATCTGATGAGTTAAATGAATTGTGTGAAGAAGCGTGGGGTTCCCCAGATAAGAAACTAGTAATTTCTAAGCGGTTACTAATGGCGTACCCTTTCCCGCCAACGGATAGGTTACGCTGGGAGACATCCCCTAAGGTGGACAAGGCGCTCACACGCTTATCAAAAAAGGTGGCACTGCCTTCTCAGGATACGGCCGCCTTAAAGGAGCCTGCAGATAGAAAGCAGGAGGCTATCCTGAAGTCTGTGTATACACACTCAGGTACTATACTGAGACCTGCAATTGCTTCAGCATGGATGTGTAGTGCTGCAGCAGTGTGGTCTGATTCCCTGTCTGATAACATTGATTCCCTTGACAGGGACACTATATTGCTAACCATAGAGCATATTAAAGTCGTAGTCTTATATATGAGAGATGCACAGAGGGACATTTGCCGGCTGGCATCTAGAATTAATGCAATGTCCATTTCTGCCCGGAGAGTATTATGGACTTGGCAGTGGACAGGTGATGCTGATTCTAAAAGGCACATGGAAATTTTGCCTTATAAGGGTGAGGAATTGTTTGGGGACGGTCTTTCGGACCTCGTATCCACAGCAACAGCTGGGAAGTCGACTTTTTTACCTCAGGTTCCCTCACAGCCTAAGAAAGCACCGTATTATCAAGTACAGTCCTTTCGGCCTCAGAAAGGCAAGCAGGTTAGAGGCGCGTCCTTTCTGCCCAGAGGCAGGGGTAGAGGGAAAAAGCTGCACCATACAGCCAGTTCCCAGGAACAAAAATCCTCCCCTGCCTCCACTAAGTCCACCGCATGATGCTGGGGCTCCACATGTGGAGCCAGGTGCAGTGGGGGCCCGTCTCCGGAACTTCAGCGACCAGTGGGTTCGCTCACAGGTGGATCTCTGGGTTCTACAAGTGGTATCTCAGGGATACAAGCTGGAGTTCGAGACGTCTCCCCCTCGCCGTTACCTCAAATCAGCCTTGCCAGCTACTCCCCAGGACAGGGAGGTAGTACTGGCGGCAATTCACAAGCTGTACCTCCAGCAGGTGATAATCAAAGTTCCCCTCCTTCAACAGGGACGGGGTTACTATTCCGCAATGTTTGTGGTACCGAAACCGGACGGTTCGGTGAGACCCATTCTAAATTTGAAATCCTTGAACACTTATATAAGGAAGTTCAAGTTCAAAATGGAATCGCTCAGGGCGGTTATTGCAAGCCTGGAAGAGGGGGATTACATGGTATCACTGGACATCAAGGATGCTTACCTACATGTCCCCATTTACCCACCTCACCAGGTGTACCTCCGTTTTGTGGTACAGGACTGCCATTACCAATTCCAGACGTTGCCGTTTGGTCTGTCCACGGCACCGAGGGTATTTACCAAAGTAATGGCCGAAATGATGATACTCCATCGAAAGAAGGGAGTTATAATTATCCCGTACTTGGACGATCTCCTTATAAAGGCGAGGTCCATGGAGCAGTTGTTGGTCGGAGTAGCACTATCTCAGGAAGTGCTACAACAGCACGGCTGGATTCTGAATATCCCAAAGTCGCAGCTGGTTCCTACGACACGTCTGCTGTTCCTGGGTATGATTCTGGACACAGAACAGAAGAAGGTGTTTCTCCCGGAGGAGAAGGCCAAGGAGTTGTCATCTCTGGTCAGAGACCTCATGAAACCAAAACAGGTGTCGGTGCATCACTGCATGCAAGTCCTGGGAAAGATGGTAGCTTCTTACGAAGCAATTCCCTTCAGCAGGTTCCATGCAAGGATCTTTCAGTGGGATCTGTTAGACAAGTGGTCCGGATCGCATCTTCAGATGCATCGGCTGATCACCCTGTCCCCGAGGGCCAGGGTGTCTCTGCTGTGGTGGCTGCAGAGTGCTCATCTTCTCGAGGGCCGCAGATTCGGCATACAGGACTGGGTCCTGGTGACCACGGATGCAAGCCTCCGAGGTTGGGGGGCAGTCACTTAGGGAAGAAACTTCCAAGGACAATGGTCGAGTCAGGAGGCTTCCCTACACATAAATATTCTGGAACTAAGGGCCATTTACAATGCCCTAAGTCAGGCAAAACCCCTGCTTCAAAACCAGCCGGTGCTGATTCAGTCAGACAACATCACGGCGGTCGCCCATGTAAACCGACAGGGCGGCACAAGAAGCAGGATGGCGATGGCAGAAGCCACAAGGATTCTCCGATGGGCGGAAAATCACGTGATAGCACTGTCAGCAGTGTTCATTCCGGGAGTGGACAACTGGGAAGCAGACTTCCTCAGCAGGCACGACCTCCACCCGGGAGAGTGGGGACTTCATCCAGAAGTCTTCCAGCTGATTGTAAATCGTTGGGAAAGGCCACAGGTGGACATGATGGCGTCCCGCCTCAACATAAAGCTAAAAAGATATTGCGCCAGGTCAAGGGACCCTCAGGCGATAGCTGTGGACGCTCTAGTGACACCGTGGGTGTAACAGTCGGTTTATGTGTTCCCTCCTCTTCCTCTCATACCAAAGGTACTGAGGATAATAAGAAAGAGAGGAGTAAGAACTATACTCATCGCTCCGGATTGGCCAAGAAGGACTTGGTACCCGGAACTACAAGAAATGATCTCAGAGGACCCTTGGCCTCTGCCGCTCCGACAGGACCTGCTACAGCAGGGGCCCTGTCTGTTCCAAGACTTACCGTGGCTGCGTTTGACGGCATGGCGGTTGAACGCCGGATCCTGATGGAAAAGGGCATTCCGGTTGAAGTCATTCCTACGCTGATAAAAGCTAGGAAGGATGTGACAGCAAAACATTATCACCGCATATGGCGAAAATATGTTGCTTGGTGTGAGGCTATGAAGGCCCCAACAGAAGAATTTCAGCTGGGTCGATTTCTGCACTTCCTACAGTCAGGAGTGACTATGGGCCTAAAATTGGGATCCATTAAAGTCCAGATTTCGGCCCTGTCTATTTTCTTTCAAAAAGAACTGGCTTCACTGCCTGAGGTTCAGACGTTTGTTAAGGGAGTGCTGCATATTCAGCCCCCTTTTGTGCCTCCAGTGGCACCTTGGGATCTCAACGTTGTGTTGGATTTCCTAAAATCACATTGGTTTGAGCCACTTCAGACCGTGGGGTTGAAATATCTCACGTGGAAAGTGGTCATGCTTTTGGCCTTGGCTTCGGCTAGGCGTGTGTCAGAATTGGCGGCTTTGTCATGTAAAAGCCCCTATCTGATCTTCCATATGGACAGGGCAGAATTGAGGACTCATCCCCAATTTCTCCCTAAGGTGGTATCAGCGTTTCATTTGAACCAACCTATTGTGGTGCCTGCGGCTACTCTGGACTTGGAGGCTTCCAAGTTGCTGGATGTAGTCCGGGCCCTGAAAATCTATGTTTCCAGGACGGCTAGAGTCAGAAAAACTGACTCGCTGTTTATCCTGCATGCACCCAACATGCTGGGTGCTCCTGCTTCTAAGCAGACTATTGCTCGCTGGATCTGTAGCACGATTCAACTTGCACATTCTGCGGCTGGACTGCCGCATCCTAAATCAGTCAAAGCCCATTCCACGAGGAAGGTGGGCTCTTCTTGGGCGTCTGCCCGAGGGGTCTCGGCTTTACAACTTTGCCGAGCTGCTACCTGGTCGGGATCAAACACGTTTGCAAAATTCTACAAGTTTGATACCCTGGCTGAGGAGGACCTTGAGTTTGCTCATTCGGTGCTGCAGAGTCATCCGCACTCTCCCGCCCGTTTGGGAGCTTTGGTATAATCCCCATGGTCCTTACGGAGTACCCAGCATCCACTAGGACGTCAGAGAAAATAAGATTTTACTCACCGGTAAATCTATTTCTCGTAGTCCGTAGTGGATGCTGGGAGCCCGTCCCAAGTGCGGAATTCTGCAATACTTGTATATAGTTATTGCTTAACTATAGGGTTTTTTGTTCTGAGCCATCAGTTTAATGAGGCTCAGTTGTTGTTCATACTGTTAACTGGGTATAGTTTTCACGAGTTGTACGGTGTGATTGGTGTGGCTGGTATGAGTCTTACCCTTGATTCCAAATCCTTTCCTTGTAATGTCAGCTCTTCCGGGCACAGCTTCCCTAACTGAGGTCTGGAGGAGGGGCATAGAGGGAGGAGCCAGTGCACACCAGATGTAGTACCTAATCTTTTCTTTAAAAGAAGTGCCCAGTCTCCTGCGGAGCCCATCTATTCCCCATGGTCCTTACGGAGTACCCAGCATCCACTACGGACTACGAGAAATAGATTTACCGGTGAGTAAAATCTTATTTTTTCTTCCTTATATTAATGCCCCTTTTACATTAATCCACACACAATAATGCCCATCACACATTACATCACACCGTAATGCCCATTACACATTATACCACACACCATAATGCCCATGACACATTATACCACACACCATAATGCCCATTACACATTATACCACACACCATAATGCCCATGACACATTATACCACACACAGTAATGCCCATTACACATTATACCACATACCATAATGCCCGTGACACATTATATCACACACAATAATGCCCGCGACACATTATACCCCACACTGTAATGCCCATTACACATTATACCACACACCATAATGCCCATGACACATTATACCATACACCGTAATGCCCATTATACATTATACCACTCACCATAATGCCCGTTACACATTATACCACTCACCTTAATGCCCGTGACACATTATACCACACACCGTAATGCCCATTACACATTATACCACACACCAGAATGCCCATGACACATTATAGCACACACCATAATGCCCGTGACACATTATACCACACACCATAATGCACATTACACATTATACCACACACCATAATGCCCGTGAGACATTATACCACACACCATAATGACCATGACACATTATACTACACACCGTAATGCCCATTACACATTATACCACACACGTAATGCCCGTGACACATTATACCACATACAATAATGCACATTACACATTATGCCACACACCATAATGCCCCTAACACATTATGCCACACATCATAATGCCCATTACACATTATGCCACACACTGTAATGCTTGTAACACATTATACCACACACAATGTAATCCCATGACACATTATACAACACACACTGTAAGGCCCATGACACGATATGCCACACACCACATTGCCCATGACACATTATACCACACATCACAATGCCCGTGATACATTATGCCACAGTAAGGCTTCTAATTACTTTTAAATTACATGCTCGCTCATTGCAGGGGTTTCATGCTCTGGGTTCCATGCTCATTGCCAGGGGTTTCATGCTCTTTGTTCCACACTCGTTGCCAGGGGTGTCATGCTTGTTGTATGGACAGCTTTAGGTGATAAGTGCTATGTGGTGTGGTGGCGAGGAATCTGGGCATATAATATTATAATTGTACATAGACTTATCCAAAACTTGAGTGAAGCATGGTTGACGCAATAATAAATATACTAGTAAGTTACTAGGTGTATAATACACCCAGTAACTTACTATTATAATTATTACTGCGTCAGCAGGCCTTTATGCAATTTTTGGACAAGTCTATGTACAATTATAATATTATATGCCCAGATTCCTCACCCCCGCACCACAGTTATCATCTACACCTGGCCATATAGTAACTTACACATATATATATATATATATATATATATATATATTAATGTATCAAGCATGGTAGATTTGTCTCTGGCCACTGCAGCTGCTTAGCTTCTCTCTATACACACCAGTGGCACCACACTGGAGACAGAGAGAGACTGACTTCTCACTGTCACTCTCTGTATGTGTAACTGAGTCACATGTCACACACACAAACGGGTCGGGAGCTCTGTATACACAGACGAAGACTACATGTGTATCTTGCGCCGAGTGCGGCCTCGGTCATGGGTGGCAGGAGTCATGGTACTTCCGCTGCAGCAGCTTAGCCTCTTTCGGTCTCCACGCCGGCATACCCACCCTCCCATACACAGGGAACAGGGAAGACATTCCCAGCAATTAAGTGCTCTTGTCAGCTTACTTATATGTTATTCTGCCACCTTTTGGTGCATATCTTACATGCTGGGTGCTTTTTTTTTTACATTCCAGATGGAATTATCATTCGTCTTCAACCAGCGTGTGTACATTGTAAACTAGATAAGCCAATCCAAGGACAAGAGGGAACGGGCCTCTGATGATGGCCTTTAAAGGCTGGGCATGAGGGGGCTGTAGCATAATAAAGGGGCTTGCTGCTGCATGTTGATGATGACTAATTTATGATAATCCCATATAGACAGGCAAAAGGTGGCTCTGTCTGGCATATGTAGGGGCATGGGTATGATAGGTGTCTGTCTGGCATAAAGTATGTAGGGGCATAGGGGTGAGGGAGCTCTGTCTGGCATACAGTATGTAGGGACATCAGGGTGAGGGGACTCTGTTTGGCATATGTAGGGGCATGAATTTGAGGGGGTTCTGTCTGGCAGATGTTATGAGGGTGATGGGCGCTGACATAAGTAGGTGCATGAGGGTGAGAGTGCTCTTTGGGTGGTAAAATATATTGTGACAGCTTACAAATTGGTTGTAACCAGTGTAGTGGCTCTTTGGCCTATCCCACTGGCCACTACCCGGATCTGGGAATCTGAAAATGAAAAGGTGATAACCCTATTCTTCCCATTCATTCTTTATAATTGCGCTCAGCACATGTACAGTGTCAGAGACAGCAGTAATGGAATATTGATCACTATTACCTTTTCATCAGCACACACTATTATCAGAGCTGTAGAAGATTATTGATAAAATTGCACAAAAAATAATTTCTTGTTATTTTTCTTGAGAAGAAGAAATAATAATAATTGAAGCAGCCTACCTGTAACGCTTAGAGACTAGACGTCTGATAAAAGACAGCTCTGTGTCAGTTACAAATAGTAATCTTCACATATTCTTTCCTCCTAAAACAATCTGGAAATATTGAGTGCCAGAGGATTTACAGCTATAGTATAGACTTATATTGATTTCAGAATTGACTAATTCAATGTTCCCACCACTCTTACTAAGGCAGTAAGTCTTCTTTAAGACTCTGTGGGATCTGCGCTTGAAAACCACTTCTTGTAATGCAACCAGTGTCGGACTGGGGCATGAAGGGCCTACTGGGGAAATGCAGTGGTATGGACCCTTGCTTAGTAGTGTGACCAGCCAAAACAGAGGCCTGGCTAACCATTAGAGAGTGTATAGCTTGGGCCCCTTTACAAATATATTCCATGCAGAATAATTTTTCAGATTAATGCACCATAAAAAATACACCATAGTCCTGTGCAGTATAATGTAACACATATATATATATATATATATATATATATATATATATATATATATATATTTATTTCAAGTGCACAGTCTGGCTCATGATCCCTAGAGGACAGGGCGGACCCTTAGGCAGTGGGACCCACTGGGCAGTGGCAAATTTTCCATTAGGCGCAAGCCATGTGCCTAGGGGCGGCACCTGTTTGGGGGGCAGCACTTAGATGCTTGTGTTGGTACACAACAACAAATATTGAATACACCTTTGGGCGCTACCACTTTCTAGAGATCATGTAATGTTCTTAGATAGTCCCAAATATGATCACTTGCTTGGCTTGGACTGTTCTTTCTTCTAAAAGTTCATTCCTCTTCAAATTAATTTTCTTATGTGACGTTATAATTCATAAAGAGAAAGAAATAGTGTATATAGTGTAGTATTTTGGGCTCAAAATGGAATTTATTCAATAAAAAAGGCATAAAATATATTTTCATCCAATTAAAATGGTAACTCCACTCTCTGATAAAGTTGGAACCGTACCGTGTCAAGCTCCCAGCATGGAGCAATGAAGAAAGTATAATTGGAAGGTTCCGGAATTCCTCCCTCCTCCCTTCACGCAAACTGCTGACCGCTGGACCTGGCAAGGCTCCCCTCTGGTTCTAAGTACAGGTAAAGGATCACTGGATGCCGCCAACGCGTTTCGAGTTCTCAACTCTTCCTCAGGGCAGAATGATCCCATACCTGTAAGCATCCTTATTTATACTAAAATATGACCCGGATGTGAATCCTTAATTGTCTATACATTCACACACTTTCTTTAAAACTCAGAATTCCACAATACATTATGGTTATATAGATATAAATTAATAGTACATAAAATCCATCTTATAAAAATCATATTTTTGTACAAATATAATGAGATATAATAAGTGCTTCCTGGTGGTCAAAGTGCTATTTGTTCAAAGAATGACCTCCAGGTATGCAGCACACATATATTCCCCTTTCAAAAGCTCATGCTGAGGGGCTTTACTATATACAAGCATCAATTGCAAATATCCAACATTAAAATGTTAAGTTTAAATGAATTTCGGAACGCTATGCGTTCCACGATCGTTCTACACGGAAGTTGTGTGCGTTCCACCGGTCCTTTCCGGTGACGCACTTCCGTTCCTATTGCCAACAGCGCTATGCGTTCCACGGCGGCTCCGTCGTGGAACGCATGCGCGTCAGATGTCAGACGGCATTTCGTAAAGTGATGGCTCCACACACAATAAAAAGAGGAGATACAAACAGACAAAATGCAACACTCTAATAGAAACAACCTGAGATCGGATACCTAAATGTACAGTGATCATCTTGGTGATATATAGCAAAAGTCACCATAATCAGAACTCGCTTTGCGTTCCACGTCTGATCCGCCGTGGAACGCATGCGTGTAGATCTTGAAAGGCATTTCCTGACATACAGATACATTTGATTTCTTATTCATAATGGAGAAATATTGCTCATGGTAAAAAATATATATAAAGGATATCTATAAAAAATATATATAGAGAGGTAATATATTATATTATATTTTATATATTTTTTATATTTTTTATAGATATTTTTTATAGATATCCTTTATATATATTTTTTACCATGAGCAATATTTCTCCATTATGAATAAGAAATCAAATGTATCTGTATGTCAGGAAATGCCTTTCAAGATCTACACGCATGCGTTCCACGGCGGATCAGACGTGGAACGCAAAGCGAGTTCTGATTATGGTGACTTTTGCTATATATCACCAAGATGATCACTGTACATTTAGGTATCCGATCTCAGGTTGTTTCTATTAGAGTGTTGCATTTTGTCTGTTTGTATCTCCTCTTTTTATTGTGTGTGGAGCCATCACTTTACGAAATGCCGTCTGACATCTGACGCGCATGCGTTCGACGACGGAGCCGCCGTGGAACGCATAGCGCTGTTGGCAATAGGAACGGAAGTGCGTCACCGGAAAGGACCGGTGGAACGCACACAACTTCCGTGTAGAACGATCGTGGAACGCATAGCGTTCCGAAATTCATTTAAACTTAACATTTTAATGTTGGATATTTGCAATTGATGCTTGTATATAGTAAAGCCCCTCAGCATGAGCTTTTGAAAGGGGAATATATGTGTGCTGCATACCTGGAGGTCATTCTTTGAACAAATAGCACTTTGACCACCAGGAAGCACTTATTATATCTCATTATATTTGTACAAAAATATGATTTTTATAAGATGGATTTTATGTACTATTAATTTATATCTATATAACCATAATGTATTGTGGAATTCTGAGTTTTAAAGAAAGTGTGTGAATGTATAGACAATTAAGGATTCACATCCGGGACATATTTTAGTATAAATAAGGATGCTTACAGGTATGGGATCATTCTGCCCTGAGGAAGAGTTGAGAACTCGAAACGCGTTGGCGGCATCCAGTGATCCTTTACCTGTACTTAGAACCAGAGGGGAGCCTTGCCAGGTCCAGCGGTCAGCAGTTTGCGTGAAGGGAGGAGGGAGGAATTCCGGAACCTTCCAATTATACTTTCTTCATTGCTCCATGCTGGGAGCTTGACACGGTACGGTTCCAACTTTATCAGAGAGTGGAGTTACCATTTTAATTGGATGAAAATATATTTTATGCCTTTTTTATTGAATAAATTCCATTTTGAGCCCAAAATACTACACTATATACGCTATTTCTTTCTCTTTATGAATTATAACGTCACATAAGAAAATTAATTTGAAGAGGAATGAACTTTTAGAAGAAAGAACAGTCCAAGCCAAGCAAGTGATCATATTTGGGACTATCTAAGAACATTACATGATCTCTAGAAAGTGGTAGCGCCCAAAGGTGTATTCAATATTTGTTGTTGTGTATTAGCTTTTTTAGTGATTGGGAGTCACCAGGATATACCTTAGGCTGCTTTATTCCCACTGAGCGCTATTTTCTATTCCACTCGCATATAGCTTGTGTTGGTACAGTCAGCGCAAAAAGTACCAGTAATTGCTACATATTTCCACTGTACTGTACCATACGGCATCTTGGATGGAGTGTAAATGGGCAGGACATACACACACTGCCCCTGTAAGATATCCCACTTAGTAAATATGTATACATAATTAAAAATAACAAATGTCATAGTTTGTTGCTTTTTATTATTATTACTTGGCTATCGTCAAATGAAGGCTTATATCCAATAAATGAAAGTAATAAAATTAGGCCTGTGGGGGGCGGCCGATTATGTTGTGCCTAGGGGCGCCCTTTCCCCTTAATCTGCCCCTGCCACTGGGGGTTTCCCCTGTGCCCCTGCCGGCCAGCCCGATCCTGAATGCAACAGTAATGATCCCATAGTCTGTTTTGACAGGAACATTCTGACCAATGGTAATAAATCAGACCTTTAGAATGCCTTTTATACGTAGACCAGATAGTGTGTGTCAAGCTCAGTGATAATGTTTATCTTTGGATTTCCAGTAAAATGCAGTGTAAATGCCTTCAGTTTATGTGTTAAGACCTGCTTTTGTTATCTGTTTTCTTGAATTAATATTATCTATTTTTACATACACTATTATATTTTTGTTAAATGTGCGGAATTATTATTAGAAAACATTCATCATTATGGGGTGCATGAATGCTGTGAAAAATATATTAATAAAAAAATATATATAATATATATAGTACATAGTCACTAATTTAGCCTAAATCATTCATTCAGCAGCATAAAGAGTTACCTTTTTATTCAAAAACAGATTGGTTCCAAAGCATATTATTTCTTCCCTGTATCTCGCCATAAAGGGCATGGAGCGAGCAGGATAGATGTTGAGCAGATAAAAGAAATTAGAACACATGCCGTAGCTGTATTTTCAATATCTGCAAATGTAGAGTGATATGAAATGACTTTGTATCTGAATTCTCCAGCAATTTCCAATGATTCATATTATCAGATTCCTGTGTGGAAATGAACACACAACATTCCCACAGGTTCAGTATCACAATTTAGTTCTTGTCTGATCTTTGCTGTTGGATACTTGGGTATACCACTGGGTCTGGGATGAAGGTTTAAAAGATTTTACTTACTGTGAGTTCACAGGGAGCAGCTGAAGTAATCTTTTCTGAGCAGTCCTGGAACAGTCGCCCACTGGGTTTCCCTTTCCAAAGAGTTGATACTCATCCTTTCTTTAACAGAGATTTGTGAGCAGTCAGGGGACTGAATTGCTTTTTTGTTCTAAACTTAGCAGTTCATGTGTGCTCCATTTTCTTTGCTGCAGACAGAAATAAGACATTTTGTTTTAAAGTTGCCATAATATCTGAATGGATTATAATTGAGACCTTAAAAGGCTGGGACTTAGCGTTTGTGTTAAAGTTCTGTTAGAGACAAATATTTACCTGATAACAATCTCCATATGTCTGGAAGATGCTGCATCATTATCTGGTCTGAAATAGCGTTAGTACGTCATAAAGTAATTGACTTTTAGGGAAAATGTATAGGATAATTGGGAAGTATATTCCTTAAAAATATATGCAATAATGCAGCCACTACTGTGAAATTTAAAGACAGTACAGAAAATCGATTGTGTGTCCATATAAAAACGGAATGAGAATGAATGCTTTTTTATAGGGCCTACACAGGGGTTGGGTACGGGATTCCGACAGTCAGGATGCCGGCAGTCAGAATACCGACATTTAGGTAAGTAAGCTAACTCTACCCCATACCCTGCCCCTAACCTTCCCTACCCGCAGCCTAACCCTAACCTTCCCTCCCCCTCAAAGCATAGCCCTAACCATCCCAGCATACTTTGGTTTATGATGCTGACTGTTGGAGATTCTGACAGCTGTTGGGGTTCCGGCGCCACTCTTCTGACCACCAGCGTCCTGTTCACTGGGAAGCCAAGTATATCCCCTGCACAGATCTACTGTGGTTTAATGTCACGGAGGTTGTATGTATAAAACCCCTTTACAATGGTTTCTCTTTTACATTTATTTGAGAAATTATGGTGATATAAGACAATGCCTGGGTTCCAGAGCCAGATTAAGCCTTGGGGGACCAGGGCCACTTAAGACAGGGGGGCAGTATATATTAAATTGTGTATACCTCCCAACATGACCCATTCCCTGGCAGATCCCCGGGCAGCCAATCAGGGCAGCTGCAGTGGCCACTTCTAATTGGCTATTGGTCTGCGACCTGTGATTGGCTCACGGTCGATTCCAAATTAAAAATGCTGCTGCTGACTGATGGTCCGCAACCTGCTTTCGGGTCCCCTCTGTATCCAGGCCTTGGACATAAGTCCCTGCAGTCACTCCCTGATGGTGGCCCTGCAGGCGTAAAACAATGAACATGCAGCATGCACACCAATGGCATACAGCAGGCATGTCCAAACTGCGGCCCTCCAGCTGTTGTGAAACTACACATCCCAGCATGCCTTGACACAGCTTTAGCATTCTCTGACAGCAAAACTATGTCAGGGCATGCTGGGATATGTAGTTTCACAACAGCTGGAGGGCCACAGTTTGGACATGCCTGGCATACAGAGTTCTGTTTTTTTCTGACAGTACTAAATGATACACAGTACTAGCACCTTTTTTTTGATCTGCTGTCATTTCA
The DNA here is from genome assembly GCF_028390025.1 of Pseudophryne corroboree. Taxonomy (NCBI): domain Eukaryota; kingdom Metazoa; phylum Chordata; class Amphibia; order Anura; family Myobatrachidae; genus Pseudophryne; species Pseudophryne corroboree. The sequence goes on along the minus strand of NC_086449.1, from coordinate 234,181,321 downwards.
AATTTTGACAATTTTCTTTGCCTTTTCTACAATAAAAGACCTTAAAGTAAGTTATTTACTTTTTTCAAAACCCATGGTAATGTTTGTATTTATACTTAATGGCTGCTGCGTTCACCAGCTGTGCTGTACAATGCTGGGGTTGCTAAAGTGTACATCACCACAATAGATATTGATAGAAAATGTTCTTGTATTATGTGAGCACAATAATACACATTGGCTGCATGAATCCTATGAAGGATACATGTGATTGTTGATGACAGTGATCACTCGCTAGCAGTGATCTTCCCTAACATCAGAAACAAATCTCTGCAGTCTGCAGAACTAATAAGCGCTTTATCTTATTATGCTATTACTGACAGTGTATGACACCCTTTTGTGCTGAAGAAATGGTTAGACAAATCCCCTCAGAATGATAAAGCAAGAAAGGCAATGATTTACTAACGTTGTTAATTCAAGTATACTCACTGGCAGATTTCAAATGATAGAAGAATAGCAGAGAAAAATAATTTTTAGTTTATCACTGTTCTATGTGCACCCATCACACATGCATAGTGACAGCAGCCATTTTGTATTTTGAGCCTTTATTCATGAGAATGTAGGTTATAAGGTAACTTTGGGCCTGATTCAGAGATGAACGAAGATCGCTCAGCAGCTAATGCTGCAGCAGGCATCTTGTGAAAGCAGACGCCTCCTGACAGCTTCTCAGATCCCCTGCTGCGTCTGAAGATGCAGCATTAGGTCATTGTGTGTGATAATCGGTCATGTGAGTAACCCTCAGGTTACACAGGTTGCTGATGTTTTCATGCTGCCAGGGCTGGTGACATTGTGTCCCAGGGTGCAGTCACTGGCCTCAGCACGTATAGAAAATGGAGCCGAAACACCCGCATTTTCTGGAACGCTGCCCGTTGTCACCTTTCCTTCCCTGCCCCCAAATCATGGTGCAGCTTAGGGAGCACTACAAGCAGTCTCTCAGAAGGCGGGATGTACTAAACCCTAAAATGCGATAGAAAACCTGAAAATGCAGTTAGCATTTTCCATATGTACCAATCTCCAGAATGTGAAGCATTCCAGAGCTTGGTCCCGGTGGGCAATGCCATCTTTGGATGTCATTACCCAAAAGAAGTATATGGACAGCAATTTCCCCCTGAGAGGGATCCAATCAGATCTCTCCCATCACCCTCCATGCCGTGTGCATCACTAGACGCATGTGCAGACAAACTCCCGGAAGTCCTTCTATCGCAAAGAACAGCTTTCATCGGGAGGGCTTCCTTTACAAATTTCCTGGTACATATCGGTGTTATTTATGCAAATGCAATGCTTAGCACATTCAGCCCAAAATGAGATCTGCATACTGTATGTGCAGTGCCGCATTTGCACATATCTCACACCATGGGAGATATATACGTAATTATCAGGTTTAATTACGGGTCTGAACCAGGTCCTTTGTGCCTTATGCCTCAATGCCTCACTAGTTGCTAGTTTGGTTTCCTAACTAAACTGAAAACCCCACAAAGTTAGTAATTTTCATTCAAGATTCAGTTGTATTATTCCCATTAATACTTGTATTTTTTATTTATTTTATTATCAAATCAATACCTTAAGAAAATCTCAAATATTAATAAAAAGTTCAACAACAATTTATAGGGGCCTATTCATCATCAGTAAATGGGCCATTACACATGCAGAAATTGTACTTTCTGCAAACATTTTTTTAATGGGCCATTCATTATTAGGGGTCCAATAAGGCTGACTGATATTTAGCAAACTCCAAAAATGTAAAGTTTTCAGAGTTTGCTGAGAGATTAAATGCCATCTTCAGATGACACTTGTTCTCAGAGCCCCACTCCTTCCTATGTGAAGAAGTTCTGGGGATGCCAAGAGAGATCCAAGTGGATCCCACTGCCACCTCCTCACTGTGAGATCATTGGCTCTGCGCATGCGTGACCTCAGGTCACACTAGTGCAGAAGCCAGCAATGGGAATAGTAAGTAAAACACTGCTACTTCTAGCATTTGACAGTCATCAACCATAAAGAGCTTTCAAAATTAACCATTCAATCTGGAATATGTTTGAGCTAGTTCACACAATTTGACTCAATCAGTTGTGAACTCACTGACTAATAAATAGTCATATCTGTTTAACTTTCTCATTTAAAAAAAAAACCCTGTCAAAAATGTAAAACATTCCTGTGAATTTTTCAAGGGAGCTGTGTATTCTACTAGAAAATATATATAGCAAATGCTTACAGGCAAGATAGCACACTGTCAGGCCTATTCACTATAAACTGACATAACACAAGATCTTCTATCGCCACTTATAGCATGGATAGAAACCTTGCATTGCATTTAGGACCTGATTCATTAAGGCTTGCAAATGCAAAGCTACTCGCTGCAGCTTTGCATTTACAGTCCTTAGCAATGCAAATGCAGGAGGAGGTGCATACCACTGCCTCCCTGCATTTGTGATGAAATTGCATATCAGATGAACATCACGACCGTTCATCTGCCAGGGCAGGCTGAGTAAGCTTCAGCTTACTCAGCCTTGCTGCCACAGTGCAGCTGGCAGGGGCCAAGGAAACTGCATCTCGCAACGTAGTTCTTGGCCTCGCCACTACCGGAAAATGGGGGCGACTTGCCCCTGTTTTCCTGGCCGCCCCCACCCCCTCCCTCCCTGTGAATGCCTCTGCACATGCGCAGAATGGGTCCAGCGCACATGCAGGACACGAACATTGGTGAAACATCAGCGATCCTGATACTGGTACTCAGTTTCCAATCAATACTGGGAGTCAGTGGTGGGCAGAGTTTTATTCCTTTCTCAGCCAATCCAACATCTATCTGTGTATGTGTGTCCTGGATTTTCTGGTTCACACAACATTTGAGCTACTGTACAGTATCTAAAACTAAAAAAAATTATTAACATCATATTCTAATGACTTAGAAAATGGCTAAATTTTTTCTCTTACGTCCTAGAGGATACTGGGGTCCATTTAGTACCATGGGGTATAGACTGGTACACTAGGAGCCATGTGGGCTGGTTCCTCCCTCTATGCCCCTCCCACCAGACTCAGTTTAGCAAATGTGAGCCGGTCACGCTGAAGGAAGCTCCTGAAGAGTTTTCTGCATTTATTTTCTATGTTTGTTATTTTCGAGCAGGGCTGGTTGGCACCAGCCTGCCTGCTTCATGGGACTTAGGGGGGAAGTGGTGGAGACGGCCCAATCTCTTGAAGGGTTAATGGTCCTGTTCCCCGCTGACAGGACACTGAGCTCCTGAGGGAACTATTCGCAAGCCCCACCACGGCGAGCGTACATTCCCGAAGCACGCCGCCACCCCTAACAGAACCAGAAGAATGAAGAGTGGTGAATACTGAGCCGGCATCCCGTTTAGCGGGGCGCTGGCCATTATTGCGGCACGAGGGTACGGAGACGCACGGCTTCTAAATGGGGCGAAATGTGTCTCCAGACACAGTACACAACTGCATCTCTACACTGTACACAGTACCCAGACTGGCAAACACAGCCTTAAAACGGTTCTGTTCCATTTTAAGCACAAAAATTACCTCAGCCGGTATAAAAAAAGCAGGAAGACCGCACGCCATTGAAGAGGCAGGGATTCACTATGAGAGGATCGAGCAGCTCACCAGCGCCATTTTCCCTCTGCAGTGGACACAGATGCTGACTGACAGGGAAGCGCAGCTCCTCCGGTGTGACTCCAAATTACCTCAGTGGTACCAGGGAGTCATAGCAGGGGGGAGTGACTATTAGTGTACTAAGTCCCCTATCAGAGTACTTAGTTGGCGACCCGGCTAAGCTTAGCATTAGCGGTAAGGGCACGGTGGGGGCTGGCTCCAAGCAACTCTGTGTCTCCCTGAAGGGCTCTTTGTGGGTTACTTGTGCTTAACCTTTTCCTGTGTGTGTGTGTGCTGTCACATTTACATTATGTCAGGCAAAGAGTGTTCTTCTTGTATAGCGGAGTGTTCCTCTTCACCAGGGGGCTCACTACTGGGTACTCAGGGTTCACAGAATAGCGGGGCTGAACCGGAGTGGGTTAATTATCTTAAAGGAATGATTTCCACTCTTTCTACAAAATTGTCCCGCAATGAGAAAGAGACGCAATACGTAAAACAGACTGTGGATGAGTTTATGAACAGAGACTCAGTCCCCAAAACAGCGTCTCAATCCCCTCCCATTTTTCCGCAAAAGTGATCTCTGGCCCATATCCTTCAATCTGACTCTAACGTTGATAAGGTCAGACATGGAGGAGGAGGGGGGATGCAGCTCTGTCACACTGAATAGAGACTCTTATAGAGACTTTCAGAGATGTTCTGCATATTCCTGATAAGGTGTCAGAGGAGTGTGAGAAATCTTATTTTAATGTAAAAAAAGAAGTCCTCAGTTACTTTTCCTGCGTCAAAGGAATTGAATACCCTGTTTGAAGAACCATGGGTTAATCATGATAAGAAGTTTCAGATCCCTAAAAGGATGCACTCATCTTTTCCTTTTCCTCTAGAGCTGGGGTAGCCAACCCTGGTCCTCAAGAGCTACCAACAGTTCATGTTTTCCAGACCACCTATTATTCATTCATTACTCACTGACACATTTTAAAAGATCCACAGGTGGAGCTAATTATTTAACTTGTGACTCTGTGAGGAGACCTGGAAAATGTTAACTGTTGGTAGCTCTCGAGGACCAGGGTTGGCTACCCCTGCTCTAGAGGATAGGAAAAAATGGGAAAATCCACCGATAGTGGATGCATCAGTCGCTAGGCTGTCACGTAAAATTGTATTGCCTGTTCCTGGTGCAGCCTCCCTCAAAGACACGGCTGATCGTAAAATTGAGACTACACTCAAATCATTGTACACAGCTGCTGGGGTGGCCCAAAGACCCACTATTTCATGTGCGTGGATCACTAAAGCCATTGCTAAATGGTCAGGTAACCTAATTGAGGGGTTAGATTCCTTATCTAGGGGGGATGTTGTCTTACTCCTGCAGCATTTACAGGACTCTGCAAACTTTATGGTGGAAGCCATAAATGAGATAGGCGTGTTTAACGCATGCACCACCGCTATGGCAGTGTCGGCACGCAGGGGCTTGTGGCTACGCCAGTGGACTGCTGACGCGGACTCCAGGAAAGGCGTGGAAGGCCTACCATTCACAGGAGATGCCTTGTTTGGAGATGAATTAGACAAATGGATCTCCACAGCTACTGTGGGTAAGTCTACATATCTTCCTTCCGCAGCCCCCCAACCAAGAAGACTTATTCAGCTTCTAAGTTGCAACGTTTTGGATGGGCAAGTTCAAGGGCAAATCCAGAGATACTTCTACGTCCTCCAGCGGCGCAAGAGGTAAACCACGCAAACCAGCAACAGCAGGTGCTCAGGAACAGAGCTCAGGCTCTGCTTCCTCAAAGAATTCAGTATGACGGTGGACCGCGATGCCTGGAAGGCTGTCAGGTGGCAGCCCGACTACAATTCTACAGTCAGATCTGGTCAAATTCGTGCCAGGATCCCTGGGTCATAGATCTTATTTCCCAGGGCTACAGACTGGAGTTCGAAAAGCTCCCACCTCACAGATTCTTCAAATCAGGCTTGCCAGTTTCACAAGAGGCAAGTATAGCTTTACAGCATGCCATCCAAAAACTGGTACAGACTCAGGTTATTGTTCCAGTTCCACCTCATCTACTAAACAAGTGGTACTATTCCAACTTGTTCGTAGTACCGAACCCAGACGGTTCGGTAAGACCAATTCTGAACCTCAAGTCTTTGAACCCGTACCTACGAGTGTTCAAATTCAAGATGGAGTCTCTGAGAGCGGAGATCTCAGGTCTGGAGGAGGGGGAATTCTTAGTGTCTCTGGATATCAAGGAAGCGTACCTTCATATTCCGATCTGGCCACCTCATCAGTTTTATCTCCGGTTTGTACTGCAGGACTGTCACTACCAGTTCCATGCCCTGTCATTAGGTATCTCCATGCACCGAGGGTGTTCACCAAGGTGATGGCAGAGGTGATGTTTCTACTCCGCAAACAGGGAGTGAACATAATTCTGTACCTGGACAATCTCCTGATAAAAGCGCCGTCCAGGGAAAGGTTGCTGGACAGCATTGCTCTCTCAACCAAACTCCTCCTGGATCATGGGTGGATTCTGAACCTTCCAAAATCTCACCTAGAGCTAACACAGAGGCTCCCATTCCTGGGAATGATACTGGACACGGAGTCACAAAAGGTGTTCCTTCCATTGGAAAAGGCATTGGTAATCCAGTCGATGGTTTGGGATGTCCTGAAGCCAACCCGGGTGTAGGTGCATCTGTGCATTCGCCTTCTGGGGAAAATGGTTGCCTCTTATGAGGCACTTCAATATGGAAGGTTTAACGCAAGACCCTTCCAGCTTGATCTGTTGGACAAATGGTCCGGATCGCATCTTCACATGCACCAGAGGATCCGTCTGTCGCCAAAGACCAGGATCTCCCTTCTGTGGTGGCTACAGTCTTCTCACCTCATCGCAGGACGGAGGTTCGGAATTCAGAACTGGATTCTGTTAACCAGAGACACAAGCCTCAGAGGTTGGGGAGCAGTCACTCAGGGGGTGCAGTTTCAGGGAAGATGGTCAAGTCAGGAAGTCATCCTTCCAATCAACATTCTGTAACTCAGGGACATACACAATGGCCTTCTGCAGGCCTCACATCTACTTCAAGATTGGGCAATTCAGGTCCAGTCGGACAATGTGATGGCAGTAACGTACATAAACCGACAGGGCGGAACGAAAGCAGAGCAGCAATGTCAGAGGTGTCAAGAATTCTCCTCTGGTCAGAGAAAAATGCTGTGGCGTTGTCAGCAGTCATTATTCTGGGAGTAGACAACTGGGAAGCAGTATTCCTCAGCAGACACTACCTGCACCCAGGGGAGTGGGGCCTTCACCCGGAAGTGTTCAGGTGCTTGACAAGTCAATGGGGATATCCACAGATCGGCATGATGGCCCCTTGTCTCAACAAGAAGCTCAGGCGGTATTGTTCCAGGTCGAGAGACCCACAGGCGGTGGCTACTGACGCCCTGACAACTCCATGGGTCTATCAGATGGTGTACGTGTTTCCTCCACTTCCTCTGATCCAAAGAATTCTAAAACCCGGACTGGCCAAGAAGGGCCTGGTACGCGGCCCTTCTGGAGATGCTCCTCCAAGATTCCGTGGCCTCTACCCAGTAGCGGATCTTGCCACGGTCAAGCAGGACTTTTGCCCGGGGCGCCGCCTTCCGGAGGGCGCCGCACCAGGGCAAGATCCGCTGCTGCTGTGCCGCCCGCTGCCCCTCGCTGCCGCTGGCCGCTGTGAAGGGAAACTAGAGTTTTCCTTCGTGCAGAGGTCCTTTATTGTGCGGTGCGCGATGACATCATCGCGCACCGCACATTAAAGGACCTCTCCACGAAGGGCTTCACAGCGGCCAGCGGCAGCGGCCAGCGGGGGGCACATTTCAGAGCGCTACAGTAGTCTGTACAGGGGGCGTAAATGACCACGCCCCCTGTACAAAGCCATGCCCCTTATTGCCACCCGGGGCGCGCAAAGCCCCAGAACTGACCCTGCCTCTACCTCTTCACGAGGATCTTCTGCAACAGGGCCCGTTCGTCTATCAGGACTTACCGTGGCTACGTTTGATGGCATGGAAGTTGAACTTCTGATTCTAGCCAGGAGAGGGATCCCTAACAAGGTTATCCTGACTATTATCCAAGCCAGAAAGGGGGTAACGTCTATGCATTACCATCGTATTTGGAAGAAATACATCTCTTGGTGTGAGAGCAGAAATTATTCTGCGGTGGAATTTCATCTGGGACGTTTCCTGCTTTTTCTGCAGGCAGGCGTGGATGTGAGCCTGCATCTGGGCTCCATAAAAATCCAGATTTCGGCCTTGTCCATTTTCTTTCAGAAACAATTGGCTTCTCTCCCTGAGGTACAGACGTTCTTGAAAGGTGTTCTGCACATCCAACCTCCCTTTGTGCCTCCCACTGCATCTTGGGATCTCAATGTGGTGCTGCAGTTCCTCTAATTGGACTGGTTTGAACCGTTACAGGAGGAGGACATAAAATATCTTACGTGGAAGACCGTCACACTGTTGGCCTTGGCTTCAGCAAGACGTGTGTCGGAGCTTGGGGCTTTGTCTCACAAAAGTCCCTATTTAATTTTCCATGAGGACAGCTGAACTCAGAACTTGTCAGCAATTTCTTCCTAAAGTGGAGTCCGCATTTCACATCAACCAACCTATTGTGGTTCTGGTTGTCACCGACACCTCTGCTACTTCAAAGTTTTTGGATGTTGTGAGGGCTTTGAAGGTGTATGTGAAAAGAACAGCTCGTTACAGAAAGACGGAATCGCTGTTTGTTCTTTATGATCCCAATAAGATTGGGTGTCCTGCTTCAAAGCAGACAATTGAACGCTGGATCAGACTTACTATCCAGCATGCTTATTCCACGGCAAGTTTGCCATGTCCAAAATCTGTGCAGGCCCACTCTACTAGGTCGGTGAGTTCTTCCTGGGTGGCTGCCAGGGGTGTCTCGGCTTTACAGCTCTGCCGAGCAGCTACCTTGTCAGGTTCGAACACGTTTGCTAAGTTCTACAAGTTCGATACTTTGGCCTCTGAGGACCTTCAGTTTGGTCAATCAGTTCTGCAGGAACCTCGGCACTCTCCCACCCAGTTTGGGAGCTTTGGTACATCCCCATGGTACTAAATGGACCCCAGTATCCTCTAGGATGTAAGAGAAAATAAGATTTTAATTACCTACCGGTAAATCCTTTTCAAGTTGTCCATAGAAAATACTGGGCGCCTGCCCAGTGCTTCGTTCTTCCTGCACTGTTACTTGGTTAAGTAATGTTGGTTCAGCCGTTGCTGTTTCTGTTTCAAGTTTGGTTAGCTTGGCTTTCCTCTTGTTGTGTGTGTTGGTTCAGAATCTCCTCCATGTCAAAGTATGTCCATCTCCTCGGGCACAGTTTCCTAGAGTCTGGTGGGAGGGGCATAGAGGTAGGAGCCAGCCCACACTATCAAATTTTTAAAGTGCCCATGGCTCCTAGTGGACCCGTCTACACCCCATGGTACTAAATGGACCCCAGTATCCTCTACGGACTACGAGAAAAAGATTTACCAGTAGGTAATTTAATCCTATTTTCTCTGCTATTGCCATCCTGTGATACAGTAGCAATAAGTGGATGTACTGTATATGTATTTATGCTTTGTGTGGGGAAATGATTGCCAGATCTGGCTAGTGGCTTTGATATCAAGATTTCCTCTAAAATAAAAAAAATTAAATTATATATAAAATAGATATCACTGATAGCTAATGCTTACTGTTTACTCCCATTCTGGATTGCAGTTCCCATATTGTAATATGGGGATGTTGCAAATACCTCCCTTCAACATATGTACGTACTTGCCTCGAATGTCTATACAAGCTGCTGTGTATAAGGCTGTTTGTGTGATAGAGGAATGATGAATCTTCTATTCAGATCCCTTCCAACAGATGCTGCAGCTTCTCCCAAAAGCAAACGTGGATTGGGTGGGGGAGGGGTTCTGTTTGCCCCCTCCTCTTAGCCAATGGCTCAAATTATGACCACAATAGCAAAAGTATATAATTACGATTACTACAACTGCTTTTACATATGCAGTTTAAAGGACAAGCGGAGCTGCTGCACATGCCTGTCACGATCCGGGTATCTGGACGCCATTTCTTACCCATCAGATGCCTCCTAAGGCTGGCTCAGCGCTCCAGGACCGGATCCCATCTGTTATCCTGATGTGTACATTCCTGTATCCTCTCCTGTCACTCTGGGACGCTGTCACAGTAAACGCCATATTACACCTGGCATGGCGTCTCCCGCGGCCTCCGCCGCCGTCCCTGAACTTCTGCATGCAGAGTGTCTGAGTGGCGATTACGTCAGCCGCGGCCTCCGCTGTGTCCGCGTGGTTGGATGTGCATCTGTCAGCCTGGCGCCTCCTGTCTCCGGTGGCCGGCGCCGCCATTACTGTTTTCATTTCCACATGGATTACAAACCAAACTTCCCTCCAAGTGTCTGCATGGGCGCAGCCATCTTGGATTCTGTCAGCTGATCATTTCCACCAATCTGTTCTCAGTATTGATAATCTGCATAATTGCCTAGCCAATCCCTTCAGTGCTTTGGTTGTCAAACCTAGTTCCTGTTTGTCTCTCTCCTGTGATTGTCTTCCAGGTTCCAGCTCCTGTCTCAAGACTTCCACCATAGAGACCCGCACCAGCATTCCACCTGCGGTGTAGCCTGACTCTCCAATCCATTGTGGATTCATCTGTTTCCAGCTACAACATTACCTGCTTCCAGCTCAGCTTCCAGCAGAGTACAGCTTCCCTTAAAGGGCCGGTGTCCTTTCTACACTTTACCACTCTCCACCGGTATTATTATTTCTCCGCTCTCAAGTTCTACATTTCAGTTCATATTTCATCGCTCCCAAGTTCATTTATTATTTAACTGGTTCCAGCCAGTATCCACTCCGTGCTAACAACAGTCTGGTTCCAGCCAGTATCCACAGCAGCTGTTTTATCTTCAGCAACCCAGCTTTTCCTGGAACACCAGCTGGCACAATCCTGGGTTATCTCCATTGCTACAGTCGGGCCTGGTAAGGACTTTCCATCTAGAAGATCATAAGAACTATCTCACACTACCAGTGCCCTGTGGCTCCTGCCATCCTGTAGTACCCAGGAACTGTATTTATTCTTTGCTGACTTTTACGTTTTCTTTTACTGCTGCTGTGTTGCGGAGTTGTCATAATAAACATCATTGACTTTTATCCAAGTTGTCGTGGTCACGCCTTCGGGCAGTTATTATTCATGTTACTTACATGTCCAGGGGTCTGATACAACCTCCCAGGTTCCGGTACATCTCAGCCCCTACAACTGAGGCTGCCTCCCGTCAGCTCAGGCCCTCAGTTGTGACAGTAAGCACTGACCTAATGAATCCAGCCGGAGACCAGGATCAAGCGGCCAGGCCGATGCAAGAACTGGCAGCCTGACTAGAACATCAGGAGGCTGCACAGGGCCACATCATCCGCTGTCTCCAGGATCTCTCTACTCGGCTGGATGGGATTCAGACAACTCTCCGTGGATCAGGCGCGTCTGATGCGTCAACCACAGTGACTCCAGCTATAACCCCACCCACCTTACCCATTTCTGCTCCACGTCTTCATCTTCCAACGCCAGCAAAATTTGACGGATCTCCAAGATTTTGCAGGGGATTTCTCAACCAGTGTGAGATTCAGTTTGAGCTACAACCTGGCAATTTTCCCAGTGACCGTACAAAAATTGCCTACATTATTTCTCTTCTCAGTGGCTCAGCCCTTGATTGGGCATCACCGTTATGGGAGAGGTCCGACACCCTGCTATCTTCCTACACTGCCTTCGTGTCAACATTCAGGCGCATCTTCGACGAGCCAGGCCGGGTAACCTCAGCTTCATCCGAGATTCTCCGTTTACGCCAGGGGTCACGTACTGTAGGACAATATCTGATACAGTTCCAGATCCTGGCATCCGAACTGGCATGGAACGACGAGGCCCTGTATGCTGCATTCTGGCATGGCTTATCTGAGCGTATTAAAGATGAGTTAGCTACCAGAGACTTACCTTCTAAGTTAGATGAGCTAATCTCACTCTGCACGAAAGTTGATTTACGTTTCAGAGAGAGAGCAACTGAGCGTGGAAGATCATCTGCTCCAACATCTTCTGCTCCTCCTCCTCGTCAACTGTCACCATCTAAAGATGAGCCCATGCAACTTGGCCGTTCCCGTTTAACTCCTGCTGAGCGCCGAAGACGTCTCTCCGAGTTTCTCTGTCTCTATTGTGCAGCTCCGTCTCACACCATTAATGCCTGTCCCAAACGTCCGGGAAACTCCAAATCCTAGCTCGCCAAGGAGAGGGCCGGCTAGGAGTAATGATCTCCTCTCCATCTCCTCAAGATTGTAATCTCCCAGTCTCGCTTCAAGTTGCTCAACGTTATCGGAACGTCATTGCCCTCCTTGATTCCGGAGCAGCTGGGAACTTTATGTTAGGGTCTCCTGCCCTGTGCTGCCACGTCGTCATGGCAACCGGGAGACAAGTGCTAGTGGAGTAACCTGAGCGCAGCTGATACTCCGGTTCGGGTCTTTTGCTGTGCAGTGGTTATAGGCTCTGTGCACGGCAGGGGATCCGGTGCTGGTTTTTGTGCTCACAGTCTGTGAGGTCTGAGTGGGGCGTGGACAGCACCTGCTTTATAAGGCCTCTTTTCAGGGTAAGCAGATGCTGCTGAATCTTTGTTGGTTAGTCAGTTCATGAAAGTTAGCCAGTACTGTGTAGCTTTGTATTTGTTTGTTGCTTACTGCAAATAGGCCTGGGAATTTGGTATTACACTCTGCCAATCCAGACCTAGCAGTAAGACTGGAGTCAGTCGTTTAGCTTGCTGGGGTTCTGTTACTACTCTGTGAACTTAGCAAGTTTGCGGCTGTATTCTAAGACTTGCCTGTCTAATCCTGTCTCACTGTGCTAGGTGTCAGGGGTCAGTTTAGTGGCAGTAAGCTAAAACCTGTGCACTGCAAGTGAGAATTAGGATTGTGGAGATTCTCCTTGTGTCTATCATTCCATCTCTGACCAAGGAGTTTACTGCCACACCCGTTGGTAACCCTTTAGGGTTTTGCTGTTGCCCTTAGCAACAGCATTTCGGGTTCTCTACGTATTAAAACACAACATCTTGCTTTTTCCATCTTAGCAGTTCTAATACAAGGGAGATACCCAGTTCCTTAGCCTCTGGGCTTCTCTGTTCACTTTGTGTGTATTTTGTTACCCTATCACCTTCTGTGTACGTTATGTCATATCCCCCAGTTTGTCTGTGAGTCCATCTGTTTTGCATAACAGTTCAAACACCAGTACATTCCTGCAGACACTGGAATGCATAACAGTTCTGACACCAGTACTTTCCTGCTGGCACTGGTGTGCATAACATATTCAGCAGCCTAATACTCCTGTTGAAATTTTGTGGGAATATGGAGCATACCCCTCAAAATACGTTGCAACAGGTGGTCGATCAGGTGCAGGTCCTGACTCGACAATTTAATGATTTGTCCATTAAAATGCACACCTCCCAGGCTGCTGGCGGAGCTCCCGCAGCAGCAGCACCTGCAGGGGTTAAGGAGCCGAAAGTAAATCTCCCGGATCGTTTTTCTGGAGATCGCTCGCAGTTCTTTTGTTTCAAGGAGAGCTGCAAGCTATACTTCCGACTTAGGCCTCAGTCTTCTGGGTCGGAGATTCAGCGGGTGGGCATAGTGATTTCCTTGCTACAAGGAGACCCACAGGTCTGGGCATATGGGTTGCAGCCTGACTGTCCGTCGCTTAAAAGTGTTGATGCTTTTTTTACGGCACTGGGCATGTTGTATGATGACCCTGACAAGACGGCCTCAGCCGAGGCTCAGATTTCGATCCTTAAGCAAGGGCGCAGGCCAGTTGAGGTTTACTGTACGGAGTTTCGGAGGTTGGCCCATGATACCCAGTGGAATGACCCAGCCCTGAGACACCAGTACCGAAGAGGTCTTTCTAACCAGATAAAGGACCAACTGGTACAATATCCCTTGCCTGATAGCTTGGATCAGCTCATGCAGTTATCCATCCGGGTGGATAGACGGCTGAGAGAGCGTAGGCTTGAAAGGGAGACTGAGATTTCCTTCCTTCCCAAGGGAACCTCAGACTCTGAGGAATTTTCTGAGGAGCCTATGCAGATTGGGGCTACCCGCCTCTCCTCGCGTGAGAAGATGCGGAGGAGACAGCAGGGGTTGTGTTTGTACTGTGGGAATAAAGGTCATGTGGTAGTATCATGCCCAGAAAAGCCGGAAAACTTCAGGGCCTGAGGGTGATGGGAAATATCCTGTCAGGCCAGAAGTCAGAATTTCCCAAGAAGACTTTTATCATTCCGGTGACCTTGAAGATCCTCGGTCAAACTGTCAAGACTGAGGCCTTTGTGGACAGTGGGGCCGACGGGGTTTTTATGGACCGCCAATTCGCCCTGAAACACTCTGTTCCCTTAGTACCCTTGGCATCGGAAATTGAGATTTGTGGGTTAAACGGGGAACCATTATCCCAAGGTAAAATTACCTCTTGCACTAGCCAGATTTCTTTGTTTATTGGAGCCACACACTCTGAAAAATTGTCCTTTTATGTGACTGTCTGTACTTTTGCCCCATTGGTGTTGGGGTTACCCTGGTTAAGGGCCCACAATCCTCAATTTGACTGGGTCTCTGGGGAGATTCTTAGTTGGGGTACTGATTGTTTCAGGAGTTGCTTGAGCCTTCCAGTCAGGCTCTCGCAGCTAAGTTTGCCAGGATTGCCAGGGTGTTATGCAGATTTTGCGGATGTGTTCTCCAAAAAAGTTGCCGAGGTACTACCTCCCCATCGCCCCTATGACTGTGCCATTGATTTGTTGCCAAATGCTAAGCTTCCCAAGAGCAGGTTGTACTCCCTGTCACGTCCTGAGACTCAGGCTATGACAGAGTACATTCAGGAGAACTTGGCTAAGGGATTTATCAGACCTTCACAGTCTCCAGTTGGGTCGGGGTTCTTCTTCGTGGGTAAAAAGGACGGTTCGTTGCGACCCTGCATCGACTTCAGGGAATTGAACCGTATCACGATTAAAAACTCATACCCACTGCCTCTCATTTCGGTCTTGTTTGACCAGCTTCGTACTGCCACCATTTTTTCTAAGATTGACCTACGCGGTGCGTACAATCTAATCCGAATAAGAGAGGGGGATGAATGGAAGACTGCCTTTAATACCCACTCAGGGCATTATGAATATTTGGTGATGCCTTTTGGGCTCTGTAATGCCCCGGCAGTCTTCCAGGATTTCATGAATGATGTGCTCAGGGAATATTTGGATAGATTCTTAGTTGTATACTTAGATGACATCCTAATCTTCTCCCATTCCCTGGAGGAACATCGGAAGCATGTACGCTTAGTCCTCCAGAAACTCAGAGACCACCGGCTTGGGGCGAAGCTGGAGAAGTGCGAATTTGAAGTTCAGCAAATCGCATTTCTAGGATATATTATCTCCCCAGAAGGTTTCCAAATGGAGGGTTCCAAGGTACAGGCAGTCCTGGATTGGGTGCAGCCCACTAGTTTGAAGGCGCTTCAGCGTTTCCTGGGCTTTGCGAATTTTTATAGACGATTTATCGCTGGATTTTCGTCTATAGTGGCGCCCTTGGTGGCACTCACTAAGAAAGGGGCGGATGTTGCTCACTGGTCTTGTGAGGCTAAAGCGGCTTTTGCCCATCTCAAAAGGGCATTTGTTTCGGCCAAGGTGCTGCGACACCCAGATCCAGAGCGTCCTTTTGTGGTGGAGGTGGATGCCTCTGAGATGGGTATTGGGGCAGTGCTTTCTCAGATGGGAGTGTCTGATAATCGCCTTCATCCCTGTGCTTACTTTTCCCGTAAATTTTCGCCTGCCGAGATGAATTATGACGTGGGTAACCGGGAATTGTTGGCTATTAAGGATGCACTCGAGGAGTGGAGACACTGGCTTGAGGGGGCTAAGTTTGTGGTCTCAATTCTCACTGACCATAAGAATCTGGCATATTTAGAGTCAGCGAAGCGTCTCAATGCCAGGCAGGCACGATGGGCTTTGTTTTTTGCTCGCTTTAATTTTTTGATAACATATCGCCCTGGGTCAAAAAACATCAAGGCTGATGCGCTCTCGCGGAGTTTTGCTCCAATCCAGGAGACCACCGAGGAGCCGTTGCCCATTGTTTCCCCATCATGTATTAAAGTGGGCATTACCCAGGACCTCTTATCATTAGTCCTTAGAGCACAGGAGCAGGCTCCTCCAGACCTTCCGGTAGGTCTTTTGTTTGTGCCTCCTAGGTTAAGACAGCGAGTGTTCCTGGAATTCCATGCCAAGAAGTCGGCAGGTCACCCGGGTATTGCCAGAACTCGGGAGTTGCTATCTAGGGCGGTGTGGTGGCCCTCGGTGGCTAAGGATGTGGATCAGTGGGTTCGGGCATGTGACATCTGTGCCCGAAATAAGACTCCTAGAGGGGTTCCTGTTGGCCCATTACATCCACTCTCTATCCCATCTAAGCCATGGACCCACATTTCAATGGATTTTGTGGTGGACTTGCCCAAATCCTCGGGGATGACAGCCATCTGGGTTGTCGTTGACAGGTTTTCGAAGATGGCGCACTTCGTTCCACTGGTTGGGCTGCCATCAGCCAGACGCCTGTCTGAATTATTTATGCTGCATGTTGTGCGTCTCCACGGGTTGCCACTTGATGTGGTCTCTGACCGCGGATCCCAGTTTGTGGCCAAATTCTGGAGGGCATTTTGTTCCGATCTCCAGATTTCTGTCAGCTTGTCGTCAGGCTACCATCCGCAGTATAATGGGCAGACTGAAAGGGTGAACCAGTCCTTGGAGCAGTTCCTCAGGTGTTATGTCTCCAAGTGTCAGACTGACTGGGTTGCTCATCTGTCCATGGCGGAGTTTGCCTATAACAACGCGGCTCACTCTGCTACAGGGATCTCTCCCTTCCTTTGTGTGTATGGGCATCATCCTAAGGCCAATTCTTTTGACCCCCTGGACTCCACGCCTGGTGGTTCCTCTGTGGTTTCGGTCCTTAGAGGTATTTGGCGGAAAGTGAAGAAAGCCCTTGTGTCTGTGTCATTAGTGACCAAAAGGGTTTTTGATAAGCTGAAAAGACCCTGCAGCTTCAAATTAGGAGACTTCGTCTGGTTGTCTACCAAGAATTTGAAGTTGAGACAGCCATCTCATAAGTTAGGCCCCCGGTTCATCGGCCCTTATAAGATCACCAGGGTTATCAATCCGGTGGCATTTCAGTTAGATCTGCCCCGTTCTTTGGGTATCAATAAAACATTTCATTGTTCCCTTTTAAAACGGGCGATTAGTAATCCTTCTTCCAGTGGAAGACCTTCCCCTCTTCTGATACGTGGCCAGAGGGAGTTTGTTGTTGAAAGGATTCTTGACTCCAAGGTGGTTCGGGGTCGGCTGTCATTTTTGGTGCACTGGAAGGGGTATGGCCCGGAGGAGCGGTCGTGGGTGCGCAGTTGTGATCTTCATGCCCCCAGACTGATACGCTCTTTCTTCTCGCAGTTCCCCGATAAACCCGGTGGTAGGGGTTCTTTGACCCCTCGTCAGAGGGGGGGTACTGTTAGGGTCTCCTGCCCTGTGCTGCCACGTCGTCATGGCAACCGGGAGACAAGTGCTAGTGGAGTAACCTGAGCGCAGCTGATACTCCGGTTCGGGTCTTTTGCTGTGCAGTGGTTATAGGCTCTGTGCACGGCAGGGGATCCGGTGCTGGTTTTTGTGCTCACAGTCTGTGAGGTCTGAGTGGGGCGTGGACAGCACCTGCTTTATAAGGCCTCTTTTCAGGGTAAGCAGATGCTGCTGAATCTTTGTTGGTTAGTCAGTTCATGAAAGTTAGCCAGTACTGTGTAGCTTTGTATTTGTTTGTTGCTTACTGCAAATAGGCCTGGGAATTTGGTATTACACTCTGCCAATCCAGACCTAGCAGTAAGACTGGAGTCAGTCGTTTAGCTTGCTGGGGTTCTGTTACTACTCTGTGAACTTAGCAAGTTTGCGGCTGTATTCTAAGACTTGCCTGTCTAATCCTGTCTCACTGTGCTAGGTGTCAGGGGTCAGTTTAGTGGCAGTAAGCTAAAACCTGTGCACTGCAAGTGAGAATTAGGATTGTGGAGATTCTCCTTGTGTCTATCATTCCATCTCTGACCAAGGAGTTTACTGCCACACCCGTTGGTAACCCTTTAGGGTTTTGCTGTTGCCCTTAGCAACAGCATTTCGGGTTCTCTACGTATTAAAACACAACATCTTGCTTTTTCCATCTTAGCAGTTCTAATACAAGGGAGATACCCAGTTCCTTAGCCTCTGGGCTTCTCTGTTCACTTTGTGTGTATTTTGTTACCCTATCACCTTCTGTGTACGTTATGTCATATCCCCCAGTTTGTCTGTGAGTCCATCTGTTTTGCATAACAGTTCAAACACCAGTACATTCCTGCAGACACTGGAATGCATAACAGTTCTGACACCAGTACTTTCCTGCTGGCACTGGTGTGCATAACACTTTATTACCGAAGCCTATGTTAAACGGTGGTCCCTACCCACCGAGAGACTTCCTTCGTCCATTTCTTTAACTGCCGTGGATGGCAGCAAAATTTTTGATGCAGTTATTTCTTTAAGGACTCTACCAGTTCGTCTGAGAGTGGGAGTTCTTCATTCCGAACTTATTTCTTTTTTAGTGATTCCAAGAGCCACACATCCTGTGGTCCTGGGCCTTCCATGGCTCCGTCTTCACAATCCTACAATTGATTGGACGACTACGCAAATCCTGGCATGGGGTTCCTCCTGTGCTGAGACATGTTTGTTTAAAGTATTGCCTGTCTGTTCTTCCTCCCCCAGGTCGTCTGATGTTCCACCTCCTCCATATCAAGATTTCACGGATGTGTTCAGTAAAGCTTCTGCTGATATCCTTCCTCCTCATAGAGAATGGGACTGTCCGATTGATCTCGTTCCAGGGAAGGTTCCACCTCGAGGCCGAACTTATCCGTTGTCTCTGCCTGAGACGCATTCTATGGAGGAATATATTAAAGAGATCCTAGCAAAGGGGTTCATTCGACCTTCTTCTTCTCCAGCCGGCGCAGGTTTCTTTTTTGTAAAAAAGAAAGATGGTGGTCTGCGGCCGTGCATCGACTACAGAGGTTTGAACGACATTACCATCAAGAACCGTTATCCTTTACCCCTGATTACTGAGCTCTTTGACAGAGTTAGCGGAGCTACCATCTTTACAAAGCTAGACTTGCGAGGTGCATACAATCTCATCCGGATCCGTGAGGGTGACGAGTGGAAGACCGCCTTTAACACCCGTGACGGACATTATGAGTACCTCGTCATGCCCTTCGGATTGAGCAATGCTCCAGCTGTCTTTCAGCATTTTGTCAATGAGATCTTCAGAGACATTCTATACCGTCATGTCGTGGTCTATCTAGACGATATCCTCATTTTTGCCAACGATTTAGAGGAACATCGTTTTTGGGTTAAAGAGGTTCTGTCCCGTCTCCGTGTCAATCATCTCTATTGCAAATTAGAAAAATGCATCTTTGAAGTCAAGTCCATTCCGTTTCTAGGGTACATTGTGTCCGGTTCCGGACTAGAGATGGATCCTGAGAAACTACAAGCAATCCAAAATTGGCCGGTACCCTTAACCCTCAAAGGGGTCCAGAGGTTCTTAGGGTTCGCCAACTATTACCGAAAGTTTATACGAGACTTTTCCACCATTGTGGCGCCTATTACTGCTTTCACTAAGAAGGGTGCTAACCCGTCCAAGTGGTCTGAAGAAGCCATGCAAGCATTTCATCTTTTAAAACAAAGGTTCATCTCTGCGCCTGTTCTGAAACAGCCTGACATCGACTCTCCTTTCATCTTAGAGGTGGATGCCTCCTCCGTTGGAGTAGGAGCGGTGTTATCTCAGAGGGCTAAAGATGGCCATTTACACCCTTGCAGTTTCTTCTCCCGGAAGTTCTCCCCAGCTGAGCGCAACTATGCCATTGGCGACCAGGAGTTGCTAGCCATCAAGCTCGCTCTAGAAGAGTGGAGGTATCTGTTGGAGGGAGCTTCTCATTCAATCACCATACTTACAGACCACAAGAACCTTTTATACCTGAAGGGCGCACAATGTCTCAACCCTCGTCAGGCCAGATGGGCACTTTTCTTTTCCAGGTTCGACTTTAAACTGCAGTTCTGTCCGGGCTCTCAGAATCGCAAGGCCGATGCCCTTTCCCGCTCATGGGAGCAAGAAAATGAGTCAGAGTCTTCAGACAAGCATCCTATTATAAATCCGTTGGCATTCTCCACGGTAGGGATGGACTCTACGCCCCCATCAGGGAAAAGTTTTGTGAAGCCGATGCTAAGGAAGAAGCTCATGCATTGGGCCCATGCTTCCCGTTTTGCCGGACATACAGGTATCCAAAAAACCCTGGAGTTTATCTCTAGGTCCTATTGGTGGCCAACTCTGAAAAAGGACGTCTTGGAGTTTATTGCATCTTGCCCAAAGTGTGCCCAACATAAAGTATCCCGCCAGTCGCCTGCGGGGCAACTGGTTCCACTATCCGTTCCCCGTCGACCATGGACCCACTTGTCGATGGATTTCATTACAGACTTACCCATGTGCAACAAGTTCAATACCATCTGGGTGGTAGTTGACCGGTTCACCAAGATGGCACACTTCATTCCTCTCACCGGTCTTCCGTCAGCTTCCAAGTTGGCTCAAGTATTCATACAAGAGATCTTCCGACTCCACGGTCTTCCTGAAGAAATTATCTCAGATCGAGGAGTTCAATTCACAGCCAAATTCTGGCGAAGTTTATGTCAAGTCCTCCAAGTCAAGCTAAAGTTTCCCACGGCTTACCATCCTCAGACCAATGGTCAAACCGAGAGGGTGAATCAGGACTTGGAGGCCTTCCTCCGCATCTATGTGTCCTCCTCTCAAGATGACTGGGTTCAATTACTTCCCTGGGCCGAGTTCTGTCATAACAACCAGTATCATTCTTCATCTGCTTCAACACCATTCTTCACTAACTTTGGATTCCACCCTAAAGTCCCTGAGTTCCAACCGCTTCCAGCAACTTCTGTTCCCGCAGTGGATATCACCTTGCATCAGTTTGCCAATATCTGGAAGAGCGTACGATCAGCTCTGCTCAAGGCATCGTTCAGGTACAAAAAGTTTGCGGATAAGAAGCGTCGAGCAGTTCCTGCTCTCAAGGTGGGTGATCGGGTATGGTTATCCACGAAGAATTTGAGGTTAAGAGTTCCCAGTATGAAGTTTGCACCTCGCTATATCGGTCCTTTCAAGATTGAACAAGTCATCAATCCTGTTGCTTACAGACTCCAGTTGCCTCCCTTCTCAAAAATACCCAGGACATTCCATGTTTCCCTGTTGAAACCGCTGATCTTGAATCGGTTTCATTCCTAACTTCCTCCAACTCCGAAAGTCCAAACTCAACGAGGCGTTGAGTATGAAGTGGCCAAGATCCTGGACTCACGTCACCGTTACGGTCAACTACAATATCTTATTGACTGGAAGGGTTATGGTCCTGAGGAACGTTCATGGACCAATGCTTCTGATGTCCATGCTCCTGCCTTGGTCCGGAGATTCCATTCCAAGTTTCCTCAAAAGCCAAAGAAGTGTCCTGGGGCCACTCCTAAAGGGGGGGGTGCTGTCACGATCCGGGTATCTGGACGCCATTTCTTACCCATCAGATGCCTCCTAAGGCTGGCTCAGCGCTCCAGGACCGGATCCCATCTGTTATCCTGATGTGTACATTCCTGTATCCTCTCCTGTCACTCTGGGACGCTGTCACAGTAAACGCCATATTACACCTGGCATGGCGTCTCCCGCGGCCTCCGCCGCCGTCCCTGAACTTCTGCATGCAGAGTGTCTGAGTGGCGATTACGTCAGCCGCGGCCTCCGCTGTGTCCGCGTGGTTGGATGTGCATCTGTCAGCCTGGCGCCTCCTGTCTCCGGTGGCCGGCGCCGCCATTACTGTTTTCATTTCCACATGGATTACAAACCAAACTTCCCTCCAAGTGTCTGCATGGGCGCAGCCATCTTGGATTCTGTCAGCTGATCATTTCCACCAATCTGTTCTCAGTATTGATAATCTGCATAATTGCCTAGCCAATCCCTTCCTTGCTGCAGGTATAAATACACTGTGCCTGAGCAAGGAAGGCGTCAGTGCTTTGGTTGTCAAACCTAGTTCCTGTTTGTCTCTCTCCTGTGATTGTCTTCCAGGTTCCAGCTCCTGTCTCAAGACTTCCACCATAGAGACCCGCACCAGCATTCCACCTGCGGTGTAGCCTGACTCTCCAATCCATTGTGGATTCATCTGTTTCCAGCTACAACATTACCTGCTTCCAGCTCAGCTTCCAGCAGAGTACAGCTTCCCTTAAAGGGCCGGTGTCCTTTCTACACTTTACCACTCTCCACCGGTATTATTATTTCTCCGCTCTCAAGTTCTACATTTCAGTTCATATTTCATCGCTCCCAAGTTCATTTATTATTTAACTGGTTCCAGCCAGTATCCACTCCGTGCTAACAACAGTCTGGTTCCAGCCAGTATCCACAGCAGCTGTTTTATCTTCAGCAACCCAGCTTTTCCTGGAACACCAGCTGGCACAATCCTGGGTTATCTCCATTGCTACAGTCGGGCCTGGTAAGGACTTTCCATCTAGAAGATCATAAGAACTATCTCACACTACCAGTGCCCTGTGGCTCCTGCCATCCTGTAGTACCCAGGAACTGTATTTATTCTTTGCTGACTTTTACGTTTTCTTTTACTGCTGCTGTGTTGCGGAGTTGTCATAATAAACATCATTGACTTTTATCCAAGTTGTCGTGGTCACGCCTTCGGCAGTTATTATTCATGTTACTTACATGTCCAGGGGTCTAATACAACCTCCCAGGTTCCGGTACATCTCAGCCCCTACAACTGAGGCTGCCTCCCGTCAGCTCAGGCCCTCAGTTGTGACAATGCCCAGCATAGGAGCTTCTTTTACCAAGTTTGCTGGGTGTTGAGATCTGAGTGCACTGGAACTGGGGTCAGATTAATAATGGGGCAGATGGAGCTACAGCTCCAGGCCTCCAGATAAAAATAGGCCCATCAATAGCATGATGATGATCAACCATCAGCTGGCCACGTGGTTGGCCGTAAATCCTAAGTATTAAAATGGTATTTCTAATTTCCTCACAAAATGATGGAATTTTTATTTTATGCATCTAGGGAGACATTGGGGCTAATAGTGTAGGTAATGTACATGTTCACATGACTCTGGCCACACCCACACAGACTAGTCACACTTCTTCTGGTTCTCAGCATAGGTCCAATGATCATTTTCAGCCCCAGGTCCATGTACCTGTTAATCTGGCCATGACTGGACTAGAGAGTAGCTGCCAGGAAGAAGAGACAGGCGCCTTACCATGAGGTCGGAGAATGTGTGCTTAGAAAGTACAGTTCTGTCTCCTACTGGTTCTATTATGGTTTGTTTGTTTATTTATTAGGGAAAGTTTAACCTTTTCCTTACCACTTATATTTCTAATAGTTAAATATGCTGGACTGTTTAGGCCCCCACACAAGGAGCGATGTGCTCTTCAGGGACACATCACTGGCACACACACTTGCTGATGCCGGCAACAATGAGCGACGGCAGGGGGGTGGGAGCGGGGCCATGCTGCCTATCGTTCACCACCTCCTCAGAGCATTCTGCTTGTTGATGGCATCTGAGGAGGCGATGAATGACCCATGGGTGGGCAGATCGGCATAGTTATCATGCCCACACACAGCACTTTTTAAATGATGTGTTGGTCTGATCGGTCGGAAACGCCCACATCATGTAAAATATGGTGCCGTGGTGGGCACCTTTAGTGTGACTTCAGGGCTGAGGTTGGGAAACACTGGCCTATTCCATCTACACCATCTAGTGTTAATTATTAACACTGTATTCCATACCATACTTGCCGACCTAATGGCTGCTCCCTCCGGGAGGGAGAAGCCAGGTCGGCTCAATAGGGGGCAAGGCTCCAGAAAAGTGGGCAGTCTGGGGGAGTGGAGACGCGATTGTGTCATCTGCCACCTACTTTACAAAGCCCACATTACTGGCATTGTAAAGTGTCGGGCCGGACTACGATGACGCGATTCACTGCATCCACTTTTCCTCCATTAGTGAAGGTTAGCAAAAGAATCAACTGTGAGAGGGGGGTGAGAGAGAGCTACAGGTGGGGTGAGTCAAATGTGGGAGACTTTCTCACCTTTCCAGGTGGCCAGGAGTGCCATCTGATTTTTGGGAGCCTCCCAGCCATTCAGGGAGAGTAGGCAAGCATGTTCCATAAATTAGGTACTTCTACAGCTCCTCCTGACACCTGCGCTTGTTCCAGTTTTCTGCAGTGCAGGAGATTGTTATTTACATTTGGAACCCCCCTTTACAAATCCTGCATTTGCCCCAGCCTCCCCCTATCCCTCCTCTGTGTGGAAGTTGGCTGCATAGCTAGCACAGAAAACAAGTGTTACATGGTATGTCAAGTAAATCTCATAGAAGGGAGATGAAGGTGAAATATTCTTACAGATGCTGAAATTGCTGCTGATCACATGTGAAAGTAATACTATATGTATGCAGAGGTGTAGCTAGGTGCCATGGTGCCCGGAGCAAGGGTATGTTTTGGTGACCCTCTCCTGTACTGAATTGGGGGCATTTTTATATTTGAAAAGAAAAAATATTTTAAAATTCTAAATTGGTGACAGGGCCAGCTCTAGACCTTATGGAACTCAAGCCTCTGGCTTGCCCTGTTCCCTACCTAGTCTCTGAGACTGAGTCAGTGTGCGCCCCTCTGCTTTTCCTCCTCCTGCTCTGTGGCTGCCTGTACAGCGGCCCGCAGTATAGATAGCGGATAGGGGGCGCAGGTGGCGATGCACCATCTAATTTTTCAGGCGCCTGGAGTTCGCGCTCCACCAGAGTCACCCTCGCTACACCCCTGGCTGTATGTAATCACTGCTCTGCTCGATATCAGGGTATTATTTGCTGTGTTAGCTGCCTGACCTACATCAGCTACAAATTACAATATCAAAGAGAATCTGATGTGCAGGAAGGGAGGGATCGTAGAGACTCACTGACAGCCTGTGATATACTGTAACATGGGGACATGTACTTGTGAGATCAGATGTGTCAAATGGGGCAGTGGTTATTCCCTGTGTCACTCATGCTACTATTTAAACTGTAAACTGTCAGCTAGTGACAGATACTCTAGCAGAGTTTACTCTATGATCACAAAAGAATGTGACCTGGCTGCTCCATCCTAGGAGATATGTGAGGTCCATCCAGTGTCTGTCCGTCTCTGCATTTTGCAAATTCAGACCCAAGATTATGGAGGTGCATGTGTGTAGATAGACAGGAGAAAAGTGAAGATTTAGGAGGATGCAGACCTGAAGATGATATCTTATACCCTTCCAAAAAGCTGGCAATGCAAAAAACAGCAGCTTTCCAGAAGCAGTGTTTATATGTAACCTGGGTGATGAATAGCAAGTGCTGCATGTTATTCAGCGCAGTGAGTTTGAAACTAAACTCTCACTGCTGCCAATATTATCATCACACATAGGGGGTCATTCCGAGTTGCTCGCTCGCTAGCAGTTTTTAGCAGCCGTGCAAACGCATTGTCGCCGCCCACCGGGGAGTGTATTTTCACTTTGCAGAAGTGCGAACGCCTGTGCATCAGAGCACCGGCAAAAACATTTTGTGCAAAACAAGACCAGCCCTGGACTTACTCTTTGTGTGCATTGATTCTAACGTTAGTGGGATGGCTTTTGACGTCACACACCCGCCCAACGTTCGCCCAGCCACGCCTGCGTTTTCCCTGGCATGCCTGCGTTTTTCCGAACACTCCCAGAAACGGTCAGTTGCCACCCAGAAACGCCCCCTTCCTGTCAATCTTCTTACGGCAATCTTCTTACAGAAGCAACTAAGAAGAACGCAGTGCCTAATTCACTGCAAACCCGATAGTTTATGTACATCTCAAATGGTGTAAGATCTGTGCATCTCATTCTGTGAGATTGCTAGCAGTGCTCTAGATGCCACAGCACTATTTTTGGGTGGAGCGTGTGTGGCAACTGAAAACAGGGATGCATTGACTCCATTTTAATGGGCTTGCTGAAACCAGTGTCTGCTTCCTTGGACACAGCTTCAACAGCTTCAGCAGCATGAATGTCCCGGTCATCCTGAGTCACCTGTGGGTTCCTCGGATGACTGATGGTCACACAAATGATCTTAGACTTAGTCTTGGACACAGCAGCAGATCATGGAAGCCCACAGGAGGTGACTATTTACATAATGCCTTCTGCAGCATTAACATATTTTCTCTGACGTCCTAGTGGATGCTGGGAACTCCGTAAGGACCATGGGGAATAGCGGCTCCGCAGGAGACTGGGCACAACTAAAGAAAGCTTTAGGTCACCTGGTGTGCACTGGCTCCTCCCACTATGACCCTCCTCCAAGCCTCAGTTAGATTTTGTGCCCGGCCGAGGTTGGATGCACACTAGGGGCTCTCCTGAGCCCTTAGAAAGAAAGTATAGATTTAGGTTTTTTATTTTCAGTGAGACCTGCTGGCAACAGGCTCACTGCAGCGAGGGACTAAGGGGAGAAGAAGCGAACTCGCCTGCTTGCAGCCGGATTGGGCTTCTTAGGCTACTGGACACCATTAGCTCCAGAGGGATAGACCGCAGGCCCAGTCCTTGGTGTTCGGTCCCGGAGCCGCGCCACCGTCCCCCTTACAGAGCCAGAAGCAAGAAGAGGTCCGGAAAATCGGCGGCAGAATACATCAGTCTTCACCAAGGTAGCGCACAGCACTGCAGCTGTGCGCCATTGCTCCTCATGTACACCTCACACTCCGGTCACTGAGGGTGCAGGGCGCTGGGGGGGGGGGCGCCCTGAGCAGCAATATTAACACCTTGGCTGGCAAAAATACCACAATATATAGCCCCAGAGGCTATATATGTGGTAAATACCCCTGCCAGAATCCAGAAAAAAGCGGGAGAAAAGTCCGCGAAAAAGGGGCGGAGCTATCTCCCTCAGACACACTGGCGCCATTTTCTCTTCACAGTGCAGCTGGAAGAAAGCTTCCCAGGCTCTCCCCTGTAGTTTTCAGGCTCAAAGGGTTAAAAAGAGAGGGGGGGCACTAAATTTAGGCGCAATATTATATATACAAGCAGCTATTGGGGAAATTTCACTCAGTTATAGTGTTAATCCCCACATTATATAGCGCTCTGGTGTGTGCTGGCATACTCTCTCTCTGTCTCCCCAAAGGGCTTTGTGGGGTCCTGTCCTCAGTCAGAGCATTCCCTGTGTGTGTGCGGTGTGTCGGTACAGCTGTGTCGACATGTTTAATGAGGAGGCTTATATGGTGACGGAGCAGATGCCGATAAATGTGATGTCGCCCCCTGTGGGGCCGACACCAGAGTGGATGGTTAGGTGAAAGGTATTAACCGACAGTGTCAACTCCTTACATAAAAGGGTGGATGATGTAACAGCTGTGGGACAGCCGGCTTCTCAGTCCGCGCCTGCCCAGGCGTCTCAAAGGCCATCAGGGGCTCAAAAAAACACCCGCTCACTCAGATGGCAGACACAGATGTCGACACGGAGTCTGACGCCAGTGTCGACAAGGTTGAGACATATACACAATCCACTAGGAACATCCGTGACTTAATCCCGGCAATAAAAAATGTGTTACACATTTCTGACATTAACCCAAGTACCACTAAAAAAGGGTTTTATGTTTGGGGAGAAAAAGCAGGCAGTGTTTTGTTCCCCCATCAGATGAATGAATGAAGTGTGTGAAAAGCGTGGGTTCCCCCCGATAAGAAACTGGTAATTTCTAAAAAGTTACTGATGGCGTACCCTTTCCCGCCAGAGGATAAGTTACGCTGGGAGATATCCCCTAGGGTGGATAAGGCTCTCACACGGTTGTCAAAAAAGGTGGCACTGCTGTTTTAGGAACGGCCACTTTGAAGGTACCTGTTGATAAAAAGCAGGAGGCTATCCTGAAGTCTGTATTTACACACTCAGGTACTAGACTGAGACCTGCAGATCGTGCTGCTGCAGCGTGGTCGGTGACCCTGTCACACATGAGAACATATAAATGACGTCGTCTTATATATGAGGGATGCACAGAGGGATATTTTGCCGGCTGGCATCCAAAATGAATGTAATGACCATTCTGTCAGGAGGGTATTAGAGACCTGTCACTGGACAGGTGATGCTGACTTTAAAAGGCGCATAGAGACTCTGCCTTATAAGGGTGAGGAATTATTTGGGGATGGTCTCTGGGACCTCGTATCCATTACCTCAGGTTTCCTCACAGACTAAGAAAGCACTGTATTATCAGGTATAGTCCTTTCGGCTTCAGAAAAGCAAGGGGGTCAAAGGCGCTTCCTTTCTGTACAGAGACATGGGGAGAGGGAAAAAGCTGCACCAGTCAGCCTGTTCCCAGAATCAAAATTCTTCTCTCGCTTCCTCTGAGTCCACAGCATGACGCGGGGGCTCCACAGGTGTAGCCAAGTACGGTGGGGGGCCGTCTCAAAAATTTCAGCGATCAGTGGGCTCGCTCACAGGTGGATCCCTGTTTCATTCAAGTAGTATTTCAGGGGTACAAGCTTGAATTCGAGATGTCTCCCCCCCGCCGTTTCCTCAAATATGCCTTGCCGACAACTCCCTCAGGCAGGGAGGCTGCGCTAGAGGCAATTAATAAGCTGTATTCCCAGCAGGTAATACTCAAGGTGCCCCTACTTCAACAAGGACGGGGTTACTATTCCACACGGTTTGGGGTACCGAAACCGCATGGTTCGGTGTGACCCATTTTATATTTAAAATCCTTGAACACATACATAAAAAAATTCAAGTTCAAGATGGAATCGCTCAGGGCGGTTATTGCAAGCCTGGACGAGGGGGATTACATGGGATCCCAGGACATCAAGGATGCTTACCTGCATGTCCCCATTTACCATCCTCGCCAGGAGTACCTCAGATTTGTGGTACAGGATTACCATTACCAAGTCCAGACACTGCCGTTTGGACTGTGCATGGCACCGAGGGTGTTTACCAAGGTAATGGCCAAAATGATGATACTCCTTCGAAAAAAGGGAGTTTTAATTATCCCGTACTTGGACAATATCCTTATAAGGGCAAGGTCCAAGGAGCAGTTGCTAGTCGGGGTAGCACTATTTTGGAAAGTGCTACAACAGCACGGTTGGATTCTAAACAGTCCAAAGTCACAGCTGGTTCCTACGACACGTCTACTGTTCCTGGGGATGGTTCTGGACACAGAACAGAAATAAGTGTTTCTCCCGGAGGAGAAAGCCAAGGAACTGTCATCTCTAGTCAGAGACCTCCTGAAGCAAAAACAGGTATCGGTGCATCATTGCACGCGAGTCCTGGGAAAAAATGGTAGCTTCCTACGAAGCAATCCCATTCGTCAGGTTCCATGCAAGAGGGCCGCAGGTTCGGCATACAGGACTAGGTCCTAGTGACCATGGATGCCAGCCTTTGAGGCTGGGGGGCAGTCACACAGGAAAAAAAAAAAAAAACTTCCAGGGACTTTGGTCAAGTCAAGTGACTTTCCTACACATAAATATTCTGGAACTGAGGGCCATTTACAATGCCCTGAGTCAGGCAAGGCCTCTGCTTCAAAACCAGCCGGTACTGATCCAATCAGACAACATCACGGCAGTCGCCCATGTAAACCAACGGGGCGGCACAAGAAGCAGGATGGCGATGGCAGAAGCCACAAGGATTCTCCGATGGGCGGAAAATCATGTGTTAACACTGTCAGCAGTGTTCATTCCCGGAGTGGACGACTGGGAAGCAGATCTTCTCAGCGGACACGACCTCCACCCGGGAGAGTGGGGATTTCATCCAGAAGTCTTCCAAAGGATTGTACACCATTGGGAAAGGCCACAGGTGGACATGATGGCGTCCCGCCTCAACAAAAAGCTATAAAAGATATTGCGCCAGGTCAAAGGACCCTCAGGCGATAGCTGTGGACGCTCTGGTAACACCGTGGGTGTACCAGTCGGTTTATGTGTTCCTCCCTCTGCCTCTCATACAAAAGGTACTGAGAATAATAGGAAGGCGAGGAGTAAGAACGATACTCGTGGTTCCGGATTGGCCAAGAAGAGCTTGGTACCCAGAACTTCAAGAAATTATATCAGAGGACCCATGGCCTCTGCGCTCAGACAGGACCTGCGGCAGCAGGGGCCCTGTCTGTTCCAAGACTTAGCGCGGCTACGTTTTGACGGCATGGCGGTTGAACGCCGGATCCTAAAGGAAAAGGGCATTTCGGAGGAAGTCATTCCTACGCTGATTCATATGGCGAAAATATGTTGCTTGGTGTGAGGCCAAAAAGGCCCCAACAGAGGAATTTTAACTAGGTCGATTTCTGCATTTCCTACAAGCAGGAGTGTCTATGGGCCTAAAATTAGGCTCCATTAAGGTACAGATCTCGGCTCTGTCGATTTTCTTCCAAAAAGAACTAGCTTCAGTACCTGAAGTTCAGACATTGTAAAAGGAGTGCTGCATATTCAGCCCCCGGTTGTGCCTCCAGTGGCACCTTGGGTTCTCAACGTGGTGTTGAGTTTCTTAAAATCACATTGGTGTGAGCCACTAAAAACCGTGGATCTAAAATATCTCACGCGGAAAGTGGTCATGTTGTGGGCCTTGGCTTCGGCCAGGCGTGTATCACAATTGGCGGCTTTGTCATATAAAAGTCCTTATCTGATTTTCCATATGGATAGGGCAGAATTAAGGACTCGTCCCCAGTTTCTCCCTAAGGTGATATCAGCTTTTCACTTGAACCAACTATTGTAGTGCCTGCGGCTACTAGGGACTTGGAGGATTCCAAGTTACTGGACGTAGTCAGGCCCTTGAAAAATTATGTTTCCAGGACGGCTAGAGTCAGGAGAACTGACTCGCTGTTTATCCTGTATGCACCCAGCAAACTGGGTGCTCCTGCTTCTAAGCAGACTATTGCTCGCTGGATTTGTAGCACAATTCAGCTGGCGCATTCTGCGGCTGGACTACCGCAGCCAAAATCTGTAAAAGCCCATTCCACAAGGAAGGTGGGCTCATCTTGGGCAGCTGCCCGAGGGGTCTCGGCTTTCCAACTTTGCCGAGCTGCAACTTGGTCAGGGGCAAACACGTTTGCTAAATTCTACAAAATTGATACCCTGGCTGAGGAGGACCTGGAGTTCTCTCATTCGGTGCTGCAGAGTCATCCGCACTCTCCCGCCCGTTTGGGAGCTTTGGTATAATCCCCATGGTCCTTACGGAGTTCCCAGCATCCACTAGGACGTCAGAGAAAATAAGATTTTACTCACCGGTAAATCTATTTCTCGTAGTCCGTAGTGGATGCTGGGCGCCCATCCCAAGTGCGGATTGTCTGCAATACTTGTATATAGTTATTGCCTAACTAAAGGGTTATTGTTGAGCCATCTGTTGAGAGGCTCAGTTATATTCATACTGTTAACTGGGTATAGTATCACGAGTTATACGGTGTGATTGGTGTGGCTGGTATGAGTCTTACCCGGGATTCAAAATCCTTCCTTATTATGTCAGCTCGTCCGGGCACAGTGTCCTAACTGAGGCTTGGAGGAGGGTCATAGTGGGAGGAGCCAGTGCACACCAGGTGACCTAAAGCTTTCTTTAGTTGTGCCCAGTCTCCTGCGGAGCCGCTATTCCCCATGGTCCTTACGGAGTTCCCAGCATCCACTACGGACTACGAGAAATAGATTTACCGGTGAGTAAAATCTTATTATCACACAGCTGCTGCGTACAAAGACACAGCGGCTGTGTGATTAGCGTACATCTCTGAATAAGGCCCTCAGTAAGATTGCTATGAAGTATTACAAAAAAGGTATTCATTGCAGTCAGTGTTAAGCTGAATAAAGATAAAAGTCAAAGTCAGAAATTAATTTGTAGGGACATCGTTGTCACACGACCACGGATGTTGAACAGGCCAGATCATAATATACAGTCAGTTAACAACTGATATTCTCTGACAGATCCTGCAGCTATAAGCACGCCAGGTTCCTTACAACTGTGTTGTCAAGCACACTTTACACAATTTCAATGTCTCCTTGATGTATGTCACTTGTAATATATCCATTGAGCATGCATTGGTTTATAGGACTAGAAAGAGAGCAGGTACATTGTCAAAAAAATACTGAAAGTGAATTTGGTAAGATGAGGTGGCACAGGTTGAACAAGCTGCATGGATTCCATAGTTATGTGGTTAAGCACAGCAACATGCCAGAAGGATACACAGCAGCATTCATGTACCACGGTCAGCATACCATAGTGTTTTCCAGGCTCAGAGTTTCAAACTATGTTTCCCTTAACCTATGCCTATTTTCCTGATGCAACCATTATGTTCATGCTTTGTATCTGTCCTGCTGTAATTTGTGCTAAATAAAACTAATAGGGATTAAGGATAAAAAATAAATAAATAAAGATTAATCATGTATTTGTCAGTATTTAAAGGTGTTAAAAAATATTTAGACTAAAAAGACTGCTTCAGTTTATTTGGAGGAGCATCCCAGCCGTTGTATCTAAGAACATGAGCTCATTATATTTGGAATGGGATGTAGTCAAAATGTAGACAGTCAAATCTTAGATAATCAAAATGTCGACACCTGTTACAAGCCTGCTTCAGTCGAAAGTCCCAAATGTTGCCTAGCAACTGGGATGTCGCGTCTTCTGACCGCAAGGGCCAGCAGTCCCCGCTCGTTGCTGGGCAACCAGGATGCCGGACAGCTACTGCACCTCTGGTTGCCAAGTAATTCTGGAAATGAAGCTGCTCACTGACAGTGGGGCTTCTGGTGTATGTGCAGCACTGCAGCTGCATTCATTTATATTATGAGGTGTCCCTGCCTTCTTAGCTGAACTATTAGTTAATTTTCTTGTTATAAGGCAGACAGGCCAGCTCCTTCCATCCGGTTATAGTTTATGATGTGGTGTTAGCTGCTGGTTTCTGCACCTTGGGGGTAATTCAGAGTTGATCGCAGCAGCAAATTTGTTAGCAGTTAGGCAAAACCATGTGCACTACGCGGGAGGGTAGATATAACATGTGCAGAGAGTTAGATTTGGGTGTGGTGTGTTCAAACTTAAATCTAAATTGCAGTGTAAAAATAAAGCATCCAGTATTTACCCTGCACAGAAACAAAATAACCCACCCAAATCTAACTCTCTCTGTAAATGTTATACTGTATCTGCCACACCTGCAGTGCACATGGTTTTGCCCAACTGCTAACAAATTTGCTGCTGCGATCAACTCTGAATTACCCCCCTTGTGTCTGTTCTGTGGATACTCTGCTCAGCTGCCGGATTCTCTGCCTGTCAGATGTCTAGCTTTTACCTTGCCTGAACCCTTGTCCATTTTTTGGTGAAGCACTAAAAAGTTGTGGATGGGCACCTGACAGTTCTAAATAAAATTTCTCAATACCTGGTGTAAGTAGGAGAAAGCCTATAGGGAGTGAGGGAGAGCAGAGAGGGAGTGAGATAGAGGGATGGACCTGGTAAGTGAGTCTAACTAGATTGCAACCATTGTGTCTGTTAGTAAGATATGGCTTTGATTTATTTTTGTTATTTACTGTATTTACTTGTTCCTAAAAAAAACTAGTTGTCAGCCTGTGCCCAACTGTTGTTGTTGTTGTTGTTTTGTGCAATTTGCTGCCTGATGTATTACAAAGTAACACCAGGGAACCGCGTCTGCTCCTTATTTGCGTGAAACTGGGTGTTATGACCCATAGATCTCATAGTTGAATACCTCATAAAATAGAATCCCATATGAGCTTCCATCAATCAATGGACATTAATGTTTCCAAAACCAGTTTATTTCATAAGACATTGTTTTTCTATAATTTTGACTTATATTAGAGAGATATGCTGTATCAAGAGCAATGTTGCTAAGTCAAGGTTCCCATTAGCGCTTTTACCATAACAATAATGTTTCAAAACATACAAAAAGATCACCTTGAATTGAAGCTGCAACAATTAAAATGCTGTCAAAATCTATGTTTCTATGTTTCTAAGATGCCCTTGGCTGTTTATCTGTAGACCCATTGTCATGGCAGGTCAAAAGCAAATAACCTTTTATTAAAATAGCCATGTTCATTTTGTTCTATTGTATTTCCTGCACTTATTATTTCTTAGGTTGTTTAATGGTATTACATTAACTATATTAACAAGCTTGTATTATTACTTTAAGTAATAAAGTATTACTTATGTTATTTCATTGGAATGTCTTTTTACATTGAGTCAAAGGTCAACTTTTGTTCTTCTGTACAGTATATTCATTCTTTTTCTAAATAATAACAACAGAGGCCGTATAGTTTTAGATGTTATGAAGTTAAATAAGCAGAATATTCAAGCAGTGAAAAAGCTAGTACAATACTCGGTTGCATAGAAAGAGGCATTAATGGCCGGAAGAAGGATATTGTACTGAACCATTATTAGTTACTGGTGAAACTGTACCTGGAGTACTGTATGCATTTTTGTAGGCCCTATCTCTGTAGAGTGCTGCAGAATATGTGTGTGCTACAGTATCGGGCTATGAAGGGCCCACCGGGCAAATGCAGTGGTAGGTGCCCATACTTAGGTTTTTGGCCAGTCTCTAGAAGGGTGTGGCCAGTCACCACAGAGGCTTGGTTAATCATTGGAGAGTGTATAGTCTGGGCCCCTTTATAAATATATATAGTAAATACTGCTAGGGCATGCTTAATAATGTACCAGTTTAATAACAGCAAAACACTGTAGAGAATACACCATATTCCTGTGCAGTATAAGGTACCATGTATAATGTATAATTTTTGCAGTCTAGAAACATATCCCTAGACGATGACGTGGGCCCCCAGGCAGTGGGGTCCACCGGGGGTTTCCCTTGTACCCCTGTGGTCCAGTCCAAGCCTGGTGTGCTATCTGTATATAAATAACTGTTAGTGAACAATAAATGAAAGGCATTAATATTAATAATAATAATAATAATAATAATAATAATAAAAACAATCAGGACACTACTACTAAACTGGTGGAGGGGGTTACATGATAACAATTATTAGAATCCTCCCAGCATTTGAATCTTAAGAATCAGTACATCTAAGACACTCCTCTAAAAATAGGTCAATACTAGAGCTGTGCAGATTCGGATTTAGCCATATTTACCTGGATCTCAAAACAACATCTCATTGGCTCCTGGATGTCACGTGTTTTGGATGGCGAATCAGAAAAAAACGGATACATCTGAATTTACGTTAATTTTGGCGTTAAGAATCAAGTAAATCAGAACCCACACATCTCTAGTCAATACATGTTTGGTCATGCATGGTCAAGTCTTGTGGGTGTTTCACAACCCCTGGGAGTCTGCCTAGTGCTTCTTAAATGCTAGACTACCCCTGACCCAACACCCCTCTCACAAACACTCCTGTATTGTGGTGAGCAGGACAAATCTACCAGCATTCCTCGCATTTGGGACAGAACTATCAGGATAGCGACAGAGTCCCTTACAATTTGGTCTCTCCCACAAAAATCTGTTATTAGGAAAAGCTTTAAGAACTGAGCACATCTTCGAGGAGAAAAGGGACAGAAATGGTATGACTGAACTATTTTAAAAAAAAGTTTTAATAAAGTTCAGGAAGGATTTTAAGAGGAACTTAGAAAAAGAAAGACTGAAAGAATATATTTTTGCAGGGTGATAAAGCCAATAAATAGTCACCCAGCAGTTGTAGAGCAAATGACTAAATAGACCTTTGGGGGCAGATTAAAAATGAGTGATACTCTTGTTATTATTTATTACTAATCATAAATGGTTAACCAATAAGCCCCTAACTGTTGAGTGTTTGAAAAATAACAGGATCTGATTGGCTGGAGCACCATTTAAGATTTGTAACAAATGATAACAAGAATATCACTTGTTGTTAAATCTGCCCCTTGGTTCTTTTCTGATATCAAAAATATCTGTTTCTATAATTACTTTGTTCAAGAATTAATATGCATGTATATTATTTTGCTTTCTCCGGGATGCACATTGCTTTCAAATTGTTTTTTTCGCAGGGAAGAAAGTAACCAACACATTTTTTTTAGCTGAAGTTGTAGTTTATATTTTTTAAATGTGTAAAGGGATTTCCACAGTTCAGCTGCATGAGCATCGTACTGTATTACCATTTCATGGGCTGCTGATTTGTAAGGATCCATTTTCGTCTTGTAAATCTTCTTATAAGAAGTGACAGTGAGAGAATTTGAGGTTTTTAACCTTGTCATTTCAACCACAGATTGTAGGTCTATATTCTGTGTGTACAGTAGATACAGATAAAGATATTTAGTCCTTGTAGCTTTTGCAAAGATACCAAACAGGCTCCTGCAATTCTGTTATATATACATGTGCATATGGGCTCTCTTATTCAGAAAATAATGGTGGTAAGCAGAGAACACAAAGGCAAATCATTCATTAATGTGTTTCTATGATAATATAATATACATACTGTATAAGTAATCCTGTTTATTGCTACATATGCTGTTAAGCAAATTAATGAGAAGGAAAATAATATGGACAGTGTCGCGAGTAACCGGTTTGACTTTTACTTTAAAACTTATTAGCACTGTGCTTTAAATTAGGAATATAACTCTTATTTTGAAATATTCAGTATTTAATAACAAATCCTATAACTGTTTATATAATAATAGTAGTAAAGAAATGGTAAAATTCTTAATACTGTTACATTCAGTATGAATGTATACTGTATAACAGTATAAAGATGAACAAAACAACTAATATAAAGATTAGTTAAAAAAATAGATTTTGAAGGATAAGTTCTGTAGAATGGCAATAAAAATGGAAATTTAACATGTACTGTATGTTGGAAACGTCAACTGTATTTTAACATAAGTTAACTTTAAATTTGATGAGATCATTATGAAGATTTTTTCATCCAAAACAGAGACACTGGAAACAATAAAAGTTATGAAATCAGCATGAAGTCACCATACAAGTTAGTTAATGATATTCATAACAGCATCCTACAAACTTCTTATTCCAAAATAAGTATCTCTATGCAAATGTACAAAGCCATTGTAGCAAAATGTGGTTTGGTAGCTATTAACCTGTAGCAATTTACCTAAAATCAAAAAATTAGGTATTCAAAAGCAAAATTGAGGTTCAGAATCTACCAATATTTGTATTATAATAGAGGGTGGGATGTATTAAAGGTATAATTGTAGTAAGTCCTCAGCAGATATGGGAGATATGTTTTGGTGCAGAGCAATCCCATAGGTTTCTCTGTGGCTGCAATCTTGTTGTACCAGTCCAGAGACTGGAATGAGTCCAGTGGCAAGTGCAAAGCCAGTACACTAGAGTGTACTCACGAACCAGCACTTCCTTTAACAGACCCGCCGGAGACCCAGGAGGGACACAGGAGAGGCGCGCACGGTGCCCTCCGTGTCCCTCCAACACAAAACAGCACGGGGGGGGGGCACTGGGGGGCACTGGGGGAGTATATGCGGCACAGGGGGAGGGGGGCTTATGTGGCACTGGGGGCATATGTGGCACAGGGGGAGGGGGGCTTATGTGGCACTGGGGGCATATGTGGCACTGGGGGGTATATGTGTACCTGGAACATGGGGGGGAGGGGGCTGTATTTGGCACTGGGGGCATGTGAGCACCTGGCACTGTGGGGAAATATCTGGCACTGGGGGCATATGTGGCACTGGGGGGTATATGTGTACCTGACACATGGGAGGGGGGGCTATATTTGGCACTGGGGGCATGTGAGTACCTGGCACTGTGGGGGAATATCTGGCACTGGGGGTATATGTGACACTGGGAGAGCACAGCCCTAGCAACAAGCACTACCCCCTGGCCATGAGCATGACACCCAATGCATGAAACCCCTGGCAACGAGCATGACACCCTGAGCATGAAAACCCCTGGCACCGTGCATGGAACCAAGAGCATGAAACCCCTGGCAACGAGCAGGTAATTTAAAAGTAATTAGAAGCCTTACTGTAGGACTTAATGTGTAATGGGCATTACAGTGTGTGGCATAATGTATCATGGACATTGCGGTGTGTGTCATAATGTGTCACAGGCATTACGGTGTGTGGCATACTATATCACGGGCATTGTGGAATAATGTCTCAGTGGCATTGCAGTGTGGCATAATGTATAACGGGCATTGTGGTGTGTGGCATAGGGTATAACGGGCATTGCAGTATGTGTCACAGGCATTACGGTGTATGGTATACTATATCACGGGCATTGTGATATGTGGTATAATGTCTCAGGGTCATTGCAGTGTGTGGCATAATGTATCACGGACATTGCGGTGTGTGTCATAATGTGCCAGGCATTACGGTGTGTTGTATACTATATCAAGAGCATTGTGGTATGTGGTATAATGTCTCAGGGTCATTGCGATTCCTGTCATAATGTGTCACAGGCATTTCGGTGTGTGGCATAATGTGTCGGGGGCATTACGGTGTCTGCATTCTTGTGTGTGGCATAATGTCTAAGGGCCATTGCAGTATGTGGCATAATGTATACTGGGCATTACTATAAGGAGGAAAAATGACAAATAATGTAAGGGGCATGAATTAGGATTATTTTTCTTTCCTCTGGTGGCTAACGTGCGTGCAGGTTGCAAAACTAGGGTATGAGGTAGTGATTTCCTGCAATACCACGCCCTTTTATGCAAAGCCACGCCCATTTCAACGAAGCCACGCCCTTTTTTACGGCGCACACATGTTTATACCTTTACTAGTGCCAATTATGGGGGATGGGGGGGGGGGGCGGCGAATAATTTTTTGGCTTGGGGAGAAAATTTCTAGTTACGCCACTGCTCATGTTGGCAATGTTTCAGGGCTAAACCTGCCCATAAAGTCCATAAAGTCCACTGAGTGGGGCAGTGGACTTTATGGACATTAACTCTAACTGATATGTCCCTCATTAGAGTGCATTATTGGGTGTTTTTGTGTTATAACACTCTCTTTGTGGATGCTCTACATCTTTACCCTTTTTACTTATGTCTAATCTTACTCCTAAAGCATAGTGTCACTTGCCTCCCCTCCAGATGCAGTGTAGAAGATGCCGAATGGGCGCAGAGAGAGCGTCCGCCGCTACAATAGCAACGGGTCTCCCCCCGGCGGCTCTATCATCATCACTTTGCGCACCTGGACAGACGCAGGCGTACACGCTTCTGGACACACGGGATGGCGGGCTGTTCTCTTCTATTTAGGTAAGTTCAATCTGTGTGTGTTGTTGATTACACTTGTGCCTCACCTTGACAAAGGGGCAGGTTTAGCCCCGAAACGTTGACAACATGAGTAATTAAATTACTAAGCTTTTACCTTCAAGCCGCCTCAGAGTGCCGCCGTTTTTCATGTTACATGTGTGCATAATATTGGAAGGCACCGGAGCACCAAATACCAGACCAGGGAATGCCTATATATATATATATATATATATATATATATATATATATATATACATACACGCAATTCTGGTCGGCACTCTTCCATAAGAATATCACCTTGCCCTGGTGCCCTCCTAGGTGTATTGCACACCAATGATACAGAAAGTCAACTGGTGGCACTCTTGGGACTTGCTATCACAAATAGCTCAGACCACTCGTGTGGATGATCAACGTTTCGATTGTTTAATAGTCTTCAGAAAACTATTAAACAATCGAAACGTTGATCATCCACACGAGTGGTCTGAGCTATTTGTGATAGCAAGTCCCAAGAGTGCCACCAGTTGACTTTCTGTATATATATATATATATATATATAGCAATGGGAGTACGGCGCCACAGGTGGATGTGGATAGAATCAAATAAAGGGTTATTATTACCACTATACAGACACTCCTTTGTTAGTATAAGGTGTCAGCTAGCCCCTTAGTATTTGGCATAGATATATTGCCTCTTAAAAAATCGGAAGGGGGGAATAGGGGTATCAGCGACCGACAGTGTCTGGGTATATATATATTAATATGAAGATACAGCAGGATGCGTAATGATTAGAAAAAATAACAATAGATTTATTTAAACATATAGATAAAATTATATACTGTGGTGGGATAAAAAATGGAGGGTACAAAGTATTTCAGTACTAAGTAAAAGACTAGAACCATAAAACATAAAAATCAATATAAAACAACCAAGATATGTAAAAATAATAAAATATCTGGGACAAGAGAATGCTGCATATCTTAAATATGGAGAGTCAAATGAGGTGCACCCAATGCGTTTCATCCAGAAGACTTCACAATGGGTTTCGTCCACAAGACTTATACTGGCATATAAGTCCAAGAGTACTGCCGTATAAATCCAGGGGTACTGCTGTATAAGTCCAGGGGTACTGCCGTATAAGTCCAGGGGAACTGCCGTATAAGTCCACTAATATTGTGCATGTATTACATCTGGGCAAATTTCAGCACGTCCCATGTTTTGCACATACTTTTAATTTGGTGGTGCAGATTTTTTTTTAAAATGACAGGGGCGTGCAGGAGATGCTGTTGGTGGCCCGAAAAATTGCTGCCCAATTTTGACATTAAGCCACTGCGTGCCACTCCTAGATGGGCCAGGTGTTTGTGCCACACACTTGTGTCGCTTAGCAAAGTCATTCAGCTACCTCATTGCACCTCTTTTTCTTCTTTGCATGATGAGCTGTTTGAGGCCTAGTTTTTAAAACTGCCATCCTGTCTGACACTGCAGTGCCACTCCTAGATGGGCCAGATGTTTGTGCTGCACACTTGTGTCGCTTAGCAAAGTCATCCAGCTACCTCATTGCACCTCTTTTTCTTCTTTGCATGATGAGCTGTTTGAGGCCTAGTTTTTAAAACTGCCATCCTGTCTGACACTGCAGTGCCACTCCTAGATGGGCCAGATGTTTGTGCCGCACACTTGTGTCCCTTAGCAAAGTCATCCAGCTACCTCATTGCACCTCTTTTTCTTCTTTGCATTATAAGCTGTTTGGAGCCTAGTTTTTTAAAGTGCCATCCTGTCTGACACTGCAGTGCCACTCCTAGATGGGCCAGGTGTTTGTGCCACACACTTGTGTCGCTTAGCAAAGTCATCCAGCTTCCTCATTGCACCTCTTTTTCTTCTTTACACAATGAGCTGTTTGGGGCCTAGTTTTTAAAAGTGCCATCCTGTCTGACACTGCAGTGCCACTCCTAGATGGGCCAGGTGTTTGTGCTGCACACTTGTGTCGCTTAGCAAAGTCATCCAGCTACCTCATTGCCCCTCTTTTTCTTCTTTGCATGATGAGCTGTTTGGGGCCTAGTTTTTAAAAGTGCCATCCTGTCTGACACTGCAGTGCCACTCCTAGATGGGCCAGGTGTTTGTTCCGCACACTTGTGTCGCTTAACAAAGTCATCCAGCTACCTCATTGCACCTCTTTTTTTTCTTTGCATGATGAGCTGTTTGTGGCCTAGTTCTTAAAAGTGCCATCCTGTCTGACACTGCAGTGCCACTGCTAGATGGGCCAGGTGTTTGTGCCGCACACTTGTGTCACTTAGCAAAGTCATCCAGCGACCTCGGTTCAACCTTTTGTCCTAAAAACAATATTGTGAAGTGTGAGGTGTTCAGAATAGACTGGAAATGAGTGGAAATTAATGTTATTGAGGTTAATAATACCGTAGGATCAAAATTACCCCCAAATTCTGTGATTTTAGCTGTTTTTGTGGTTTTTTGAAAAATCATCCAGATCCAAAACCAAAACCCGAAAGGGTGGTTTTGGCAAACCAATCCAGATCCATAACACGAGCAAGGATCCAGATCCATAACCGAAACACAAAACACGAAAAGTGCCAACCTCACATCTCTAATTATAAATGTATTTAAAACAAATACAGTTTAAACTAAAACACATGAGGGTGGTTTTGGCAAAACCAAAACATAAAGTTAATACAGATACTAATCTGAAACCAAAGCATGGGGGTCAGTGCACATCTCTAGTACATTTACATGGTGACATTCCATGATGTGGCTAAAGTCTCCCAAGAGAGCATTAACCAGAGGCAGTGACCAACTATACTTCGTAAGGAGACAGTAATTACCAGATCATCAACATTTTCCAAATTTAGTACTATACAACATATAAACAAATATCAATCTGGCTTGCAACTAAAAGTAAATGTAAATATTATGTGCACCACTGTAATAGCCATGTTGTTACAGTATTATAAAACTTCTAAAGAGAGTTTGCAGCGGAACTTCAGAGACTGTATTTTGTATAAAGAAAAAAGGGACAATATAGTGTTACTGCTTCACATTAGGAGTTACATGTACTGTTAATAATTGTTTGCACATAAGGTAGATTGAGAACCAGATTACAAATGTTTTAAGATTATATTGTGACTAAAGATGTATTAATTACAGAACATAGGAGCTAAAGCTTGCTATGTAAAGGTATAGAGGAATATATTGTCATTAATACTGAAAATACATATAACTAGCTGGAGTACCTGGCGTTGCTCGGGATTTTAAGAATGTCTGTTTACCAAAATAAATGTAAATATTAAACACACAGTATCAATAACATTGTAGATAGCTGAATACCCGTGCTTTGCTATGGGATGAGGATGGTAAATT
The DNA here is from genome assembly GCF_028390025.1 of Pseudophryne corroboree. Classification (NCBI taxonomy): domain Eukaryota; kingdom Metazoa; phylum Chordata; class Amphibia; order Anura; family Myobatrachidae; genus Pseudophryne; species Pseudophryne corroboree. Next base: position 234,139,112 of record NC_086449.1, on the reverse strand, counting down.
ACAATGATAGTTGTTCGTTAATTTACGTTGGTTGGAGATCTAGTATATAGGCATATCTTGCTTCCCTGACACACTTTGTGTAGGGGCCAGACCCCTTTTTGGTCCCCCAAGGGACCCTGCTCTTCCCACTATACAACTCTCAGTCTCTGGCTTCCTGCTGCCTCCATTCCCCTCCTCACATCATGTCAGTGCACCTGTGAAATGATTGAATTTTTTTAACAGTTTCTTATGTAGCGCAGCACATTATGTATCTCCTGATATACTCTGTGCTGCTGGGGGACCGTGCTACTTCTACTATATAACTCTCAGTGTGTGGGTTTGTGCTACCTGCATTCCCCTCCTCACATCATGTCACTGGCCCTGTCACATGCAGCCCTGTCATCACTGACATATCATGCATGTCCTGATATAGTGTGTGCTGTTGGCCCACCCCTAGGGGTGCTAGAGGTGTGTTAGCCCCACAGTATTTGTTCCCAGAGTGTAAGTCATATGTGTAGCAAGTTTGGTGTAAATTGCTCCAGGCATTCCGGAGTTATGCCATCTGCTGAAAAACTCTGTGCTGCTGCCTCACCCCTAGGGGATCTAGGGATGTCTTACCCCCACAGTGTTTGTTCCCAGCTTGTAAGTCATATGTGTACCAAGTTTGTTGTAAATTGGTCCAGTCATTCCGGAGTTATACTGTCTCCTGGAATTCTCTGTGCTGCTATCCCACCCTTAGGGCTGCTAGGGGTATCTAACCCCCACAGAGTTTGTCCCATATTACAAGTCAGATGTGTACCAAGTTTGATGTAAATTGCTGCAGGCCTTCCACAGTTATGCTGTCGTCTGACATACTCTGTGCTGCCCTAGGGGTGCTAGGGGTGTCTTCCCCCCACAGTGTTTGTTTCCAGATTGTAAGGCATATGTGTGCCAATTTTTGTGTACATTGCTCCAGCAATTCCAGAGTTATGCTGTCTCCTGATATACTCTGTGAGCTGTCTCTCCCCTAGGGGTGCTAGGGATTTCTAATTGTTTTAGTTGCCTCTGCCATGTTTTAATTACGCTCGTATGTAAAATTTCTTGATCTTCGCTTGTAAACTGTGGATTTGTATAGAAAGACAGAAGAACGGATTTTTGCTTCTATATAATAGATTGCTGGCATTGTGTCGCTTCTTACTTACTGTACCTATTTACAATTGGAGGCATCAAACAACCTGAGATCCTTTAATCTTCCAAGAACTGCAAGTAGCTGTTAAATAACTTAAACTATTATTTTCACAAAGAGAAAGGACCTGGGTTAAGCCCAATCCACTGGACACTGTGAGTGAGTGAGTGAGTGAGTGAGTGAGTGAGTGAGTGAGTGACACTATAATGGGTGAGTATTACATTTAAATGATACCAATAATTAATGACTATTAGTTATTAAAGGGTCACAGGCAAATGCAGGGGGGGGGGGGTTCTAGTTGCCCGGAAACCCCCCTCTCTAGCCCACACCATAACCACTATAGCAATTGTATATAATACAATTTTACTAGAGCTGCATGTTTTAAAGGGGTGGTCTTCAGTTTGCCGGCTGTCGGGGATCCCGGCGCACAGTATACCGGTGCCAGAATCCCGACGCCTGGCATACCAACACCTTTAGCCCCTCTTGGGGGTCCATGACCCCCCTGGAGGGAGAATACATAGCATGCAGCGCGTAGTGCACCATTGTGCCCGCAGCATGGCGAGCGCAGCGAGCCCGCAAGGGGCTCATTTGCGCTCACTCAGCTGTCGGTATGCCGGCGGTCGGGATTCCGGCGCCGGTATGCTGGTCGCCGGGAGCCCAGCCGCCGGCATACCCTACTACACCCGTTTTAAAGCTCTCCTCAGTATTACAAATAAATAATTAGCAACAACGCTTGATCTTTTAAAGTGTGTCAGCCATTAATTAATACACATATGTACACCAACTAGGAGGTCTGTAGAACATGCACTGTTAGGGCTATTCTGCTATAGACCATCTATGGGATTAATTATTATTATTATTATTATTATTAATAATACTGTAATGTATACATATATGTCCAGGGCAGTTTTTAGGTTCTTCTGCAGCTCCCCCAGCCTTGCTCCAATACTCTGGATTTGTGCTCACATCTGATATAAACCAGGATGTCACCAGTGCCACATCTAATAGTTTACTGTGATCACTTGTCCTGCATACAGTATCAGAATTATGACATACAGTACATAGCAATTTGTATGATACATGTTACTGCTGCTTCAGTGCTAATTATACCCTCTTCATGGACTGGCCATGTGCACTCTAAAATCAAGCAGTTGGAAACGTCTGTCTAGAAATCCTGCGTTTGCCACTGATGGTCACAAGGAATCTGACTTTTACTGGTTTCAGACTGAAGCCTGAGCTTCGACTCATGGTTTGGATTCCAGTCCCTGCTCAGTCCTCCCCTTTCACACAAGAGATGAATTTCCCGGGGCAAGGATTTGGACCCGGGAATTTGTTGGGGCAAGCCGGCTTAAACCAGGTCTTTTCTCTTTGTGAAAAGGGTATTACTATTCAAAGTCTTCAGTTTTATGGAACCCGTGCTACTGTGTGAGGGGGAGGGGGTAAGGGGGCATAAGTAATATACATTTACAAACAAGCTAAAATATTTAAAGGATGCAATGAATTGTGTAAGGTATGTATGCACAAGTACCACAAGTAATTCATGCAAATTCACATTTAGCTAATTAAAAATTCTAAGTACAGCAAAAGAAACCAGTTTGTGCTCTGCACGAAACAGTCCAGCCAACACTAGTCTTTTTTTACTGATGCAGTTTTACATCATAAGAGGCATAATACTGTTTAATAAATGTTTTCACAGTGGGGGAAAAAACAATTACTGGTATATCTTATGAACCATCCAGATTAAATGTTCAAGTTTATACTTGCAATTTTCATGACTAATAACTTTGTAAAACCTCGCTTGTAGAAGGAATGTTTAAGTGATAAATTATAACAGCAAAAATGTTGCAATCACATTAATCAAATAAAGTGATGGTTTGTGTTTGTCCTGGCATTTATACAGCCATAGAAAATGCTTTACTTCCTAGACTAACACACTGCATTAGCTGTATTCAGGGTAATGATGGAATAAGCACTCCAGGATTTCTTTGCTATTGTCTGGCCCGCTGTTTCCATTGTTCATATCCATCCCAAGCACTCTTTGGGGTCATCTGTGCTATGAAGTAGACAGAACACTATGGGCCTAATTCATGTTTGTAAGGATCTGCACAGAAGCAAGGAAGCAGCTGTGCAATTACAGTATGTGTAATTAAAATTCAAATGCAGCAGGAGGCATCTGTGGGAGATAGACGACTCCTGCATGCATCGGCAAGATCTGAGTGTTGCATGTGAGGACGCAGCCTCGGATCACCATCGCGCTAGTCTGTGATGATTTGCATTATTTTTAGGCACCGTTCAGCCAGCATAAGATGAAGCTTACTCATACGGGCCACTGGATCTGGACACCTGGGTCCAGTAAGTTTGCTTACGATGATGCAGACCCTTGACCATGAAGGCCTACAGAAGCATTGTGCCAGGTGTCCTCCGCCAAACACCACAGCATGTTAGTCACAACCAGTTCCCTATTTACATGGAATGACCCCTTTGCTATGCTAGCAAAAGGGTCAGTCCATGTAAATAGGGAACTGGTTGTGAAAAAAACTAATTTTCTTTGCATATTTCCCTAGAGCATGCACTAGCATGTTGGCAGCAATAAGTTTTCTCTCCAAAATCAGTTGTTCAATTCTGATGAGTGCTTACAGACAGAGCATATGCAGGTGAAAATGTTAACTTCAAGTTAATAAAAGTTAACATTAATATTTATATTTAGAAATACCTTATAATGTAATTGAAAGAGCACAAATTCTTCTTTTCATGACAAATTTTCAACTAAATTTTGAAAGTGTGTTAAAGAGGAACATATTTGTTTAACCCAATCTTAAATGTGTAACGTTAGTTACTCAGCACCATTTTCCCCCCAATATATTCACTTACACAAAGGTCAGAGAAAATCATCTATTACTTTCTCCTTAATAAGTGTGTGGATATTTATTAGAGATATGGAATTGCTTTTCCATCTTGTGCACTCATATTAGTAATGGTAGTTTTATTTCATGTAACGTGAGTTACTATTTTATCACAAATGACTACCACTTTCAAATGTTTACTATGATAAAATAATGACACAAATGACTTGCCTGCATCTGACTGGGTTAGAAAATGTGCAAGTGTCAAGGTTTGATGGCAGCTAGACTAGAAGAAGTACTGTAAGTTCTGATTCTGTGGAATATAGTGTGAAAGGGTTTGTATGGCAAGAAAGTAATGGAAGGCTTGTAAGGTACAGGAAGAGGTAAACCTACAGGACCTCCAAGATCACATACTTACTATAGGAACTAAGTTCATAGAGCATTGTTATATCAAGAGGGAACACAAAGCATCATTGGCATTAGCTCCACAAACAGCAATGATGCAGGTGGATTTTTCAGAAAATTATACCTGTGTTAGGATGAAATCCAGAGTACTCACTGGAACCAAGTCAAGTGAGTATATTTACTGCCGTAATTTGGTGTTATAGAAATATGCATTATTTGTTTTGGTATCTGATGTTCTTGATCACGCCAAAACACTGTCATCCCATATATAGACAGACGTCTTGAAGAACTGCCAACAGCTGTTATAGAAGTTATAATTTGGTCTGATGGTCCTGGCTTCACAATTTAAAAAGAGGTACAGTATGTCGCAGAGGCTTTGAAAATTCTATCCACGAAACACAACAGGAGAAAAACATGGAAGTACTTTGCAACATCACAGAGGAAGGGGCCTGTTGATGAAGTTGGTGGTGCTATCAAGTGCCATGTTTCTTGTTAAAAGTAGAAAATGTACTGTAAGCAAACTTTGAAATTGTAGTATGTCCAACTTCAAAGGTGACAGCTATTCTTATGAATAAAGAAGATGGCTCTCATTCCGAGTTGTTCGCTCGCTAGCAGATTTTAGCAGCATTGCACACGCTAGGCCACCGCCCTCTGGGAGTGTATCTTAGTTTAGCAGAATTGCGAACGAAAGATTAGCAGAATTGCGAATAGAAAATTCTTAGCAGTTTCTGAGTAGCTCGAGACTTACTCCTACACTGCGATCAGCTCAGCCCGTTTCATTCCTGGTTTGACGTCACAAACACGCCCTGCGTTCGGCCAGCCACTCCCCTGTTTCTCCAGACACTCCCGCGTTTTATGCTGGCACGTCTGCGTTTTTCCGCACACTCCCAGAAAACGGTCAGTTTCCGCACAGAAACATCCACTTCCTGTCAATCACACTCCGATCACTTCAACTATGAAAATTCTTCGTTCGGACGTGAGTAAATCTACTAAGTTTTGTGCTAAAATACTTAGCGCATGCACACTGCGTACCATGCGCATGCGCATTTTTGCCTTAATCGCTCCGTTGCGAAAATCGGCAACGAGCGAACAACTCGGAATGACCCCCGATATTCTTCAAAGAAGCAAGGAATTGAAACTTCCTTCATTGTTTAGAAATCGCATTGCTTGCAAGTTCATCACTTGGAACTTCTTAAAGGTGAAGTAAGTGGGCTAACAACAACATCAAAAGCAAAAAAAGCAAAGGCTGGTGTAGAAAAACAGCAAAATGAGCTTAAAGTGGATGATTGGGTGGTGGTAAAATATCACAGTAAGCTTTATCCGGAAGTTGTAGCCAATATTATAAACAGTAAATATAAGGTTAATGTTATAAAGAAAGATGGAAAGAAATGGTAGTGGCCTACAAATAAAGATGAAATGTTTTATATCAAAGACAAGATAATCATAATAATTAATTTTTCAAGTGTAGTGAATTCCAGATGTTATTTTAACTTTGATAGGGAAATGTGATTATGTAATGTGAGTTACCACATATTGTATTGTGAGTTACCAAGTGTTTGTTTTTAAAAAGTTTTTTTATATAACCACAAAAACTTAGTTTCACATTAAAATGCTTTTTAGACTCCAGGGGGGAAGTTTACTAAGAATTACTTTTGTCTGATTTGCTAAATCCTCTTAAATTGCCCCTTATCAGCCTTAATCGCCAGAACAAACATCACAAGTTTACTAACAAGTGCATTCACTTGCGTCTTTGTCTTCCAATGGTGTATTGTGTTGCATTACGGCATGTTGTTTTGTGGCGATTTACCTCTTTTCGTATTTGAAGTCACTGACAAATTCATTGTAGAATGCATCACTAGTCACACGTCAGCTCACTTGTGTGTACACCACAATGTGCTCATTTAGTCGCACCTGGAAATCCGTACACTAGTTGCATAAGATGGCGAAGTGTGACTAATTTCCACTGCTCATTCTGATTGGTCAAAAATGCACATGGTTCACTGTCATCAAGTTGTTATAAATACGCTCACATACTGGCGGGAACATGTGCATTGGTAGCGTTTGTAGTGGAGTGTGTTTGAGGTGTTTGAATATTTGAGAGGAGAGCTCATTTTGCCATTGTTGCCTGGATTGAAAATGGTGATATTGTTGTATCCCGGGGCCTAATTCAGCATGAGTTGTAGTTTTGCGAGAAATCACAAAATTACAACTCCTTTCTCTAGCTTGCAGGGGTCCTCCTCCCCTGCTGAAATGCGAGCACATTGCTAAACAGTGATGAGCTTACATCTTAAGGGAAGCACCCAGCCTTTGCAGCCTAGTTATGAAGGCCGTCATGTTTTGCCCCAGAAATGGTCTGGACATGCCTCCGTTGTCCGGACCCTGTCCCCCCAATGCCACATCACGACCTATAAAACGCTGCAATGCCGCCCCCTGTCAGGACTTAGATTGCGATCATGTACGCAGAAGTGCAGAAATCGCCAAATAGTGATTTCCGCACTTCTAAGACTAAAGCAGAATTAGTCCCTTGGTCCTTTTTAAAGTTTGTCTTCTTTTTGTCCTGTGCCATTTTAAGTTTTGTCTTGTCAATATTTGTGTGCTGTATGAGTGTGTTGCATGTGTGATTTAGGAGGTGCTGATGGGGTTTATTATTTTGTTCATTTTTCAGTGTTATGTTTTCTGTTGTCATGGAGGAAGAGAGTGGGAACAGAAGGCCTCAGGAGATGAGGTTGGATGTGGATGAGGCGTCTGTTCAGCAGCCTGTTGCTGACCCAGTGTGGGAGGAGGATGTGTTTGCGCCTGAGGGAAAGACAAAGAGTGGGCGTAATGAGAGCTTTACCTGGTTCCGGGGAGTCATGCTCCATTATGACTACCTTTTGGTCGCTGCTCCTCCCGGACCAGTATCCGCACAAAGTCTAACCTGTGGCAGAAAATCATAGTGGATGTCAACTGTTCTGGTACACTGAAGCGCACTGTGGAGGTGGACAAAAAGCGCTTCCATGACATCAAATGTCGCGTGAAGCATAAGGTGACCACAGAGGTCAGGCTGAATAGGTAGAGTGGTGCTGGCCCCCTCCTAACAGCAGGAATGGCTTGAGTACAAACAGCCTCTGCTGGCCTTAATACCCAAAAAGTGGTTCATGCACTTTATGTTTAAGACACAGATGCCCCACAAGAGCAGGGTAATATGCTGATGGTAACCTATGATATATTGCTTTTCTGTCTCTGAGTTTGTCATTTTTCCTTCAACCAAATCTGTATTTTGTAATAATTTGCCATAGGGCTTTACTAATACTAACATACAGTATGTCTTCTGTCAGGCTGCAAGCGAATAATAGTCTCATTGTAAAATATATGTGTCCATTTTAGAAATTAAATTGTACACCATCATGTTTTTTTTTTTTTTGGAAAGAAGTGTAAAGGGAAAAGTCAAGTTTATGTGTTGGTATGCAAAAGTTTACCATCAGACCAATACAAAGTAAAGCTGTTTGTCTGCTCTGCTCATCGTAAGGACAATGGGGGTCATTCCGACCCGATCGCACGCTGCAGTTTATCGCAGCGCAGTGATCGGGTCGAATCTGCGCATGCGCCGGCACCGCAGTGCGCCGGCGCATGCTGGGTGGCCAAAGGCCATTGTATTGTAGCGATCGCCTCTGCCTGATTGACAGGCAGTGGTGGTCGCTGGGCGGGAGGGGGCACGGTCCGGCCAACACAGGCATGGCCGGACCGTTGGGGGGGCGGGCCGCGGCAGCTGCGTGACATCACATGCAGCCGCTGCGACCCGTGCAGTGAGGAGGTTGTCCCGGCCAGCCACAGGAGCTGCGCTAGCCGGGAGTTACTCCTGAAATGCAAAAGCATAGCCAATGTGCGATGCTTTTGCATTTCTGTGAGTGGGGGGGGGGGGGCGGCACTGACATGTGGGGCGGACTAGCCCTGTGCTAGGCTTCCCCGCGCATGTCTGAGTATCTGATCGTAGCTGTGCTAAATTTAGCACAGCTACGATCAACTCGGAATGACCCCCAATGGTTCGTTGGCTAACTCTAATTTCTCTGACGTCCTAGTGGATGCTGGGAACTCCGTAAGGACCATGGGGAATAGCGGCTCCGCAGGAGACTGGGCACAACTAAAAGAAAGCTTTTAGACTACCTGGTGTGCACTGGCTCCTCCCACTATGACCCTCCTCCAAGCCTCAGTTAGATTTCTGTGCCCGGCCGAGCTGGATGCACACTAGGGGCTCTCCTGAGCTCCTAGAAAGAAAGTTTATTTTAGGTTTTTTATTTTACAGTGAGACCTGCTGGCAACAGGCTCACTGCATCGAGGGACTAAGGGGAGAAGAAGCGAACCTACCTGCTTGCAGCTAGCTTGGGCTTCTTAGGCTACTGGACACCATTAGCTCCAGAGGGATCGACCGCATGGAACTGGCCTTGGTGTTCGTTCCCGGAGCCGCGCCGCCGTCCCCCTTACAGAGCCAGAAGCAAGAAGAGGTCCGGAAAATCGGTGGCAGAAGACATCAGTCTTCACCAAGGTAGCGCACAGCACTGCAGCTGTGCGCCATTGCTCCTCATGCACACTTCACACTCCGGTCACTGAGGGTGCAGGGCGCTGGGGGGGGGGCGCCCTGAGCAGCAATAAAAACACCTTGGCTGGCAAATATATCACAATATATAGCCCCAGAGGCTATATATGTGATAAATACCCCTGCCAGAATCCATAAAAAAGCGGGAGAAAAGTCCGCGAAAAAGGGGCGGAGTTATCTCCCTCAGCACACTGGCGCCATTTTCTCTTCACAGTGCAGCTGGAAGACAGCTCCCCAGGCTCTCCCCTGTAGTTTGCAGGCTCAAAGGGTTAAAAAGAGAGGGGGGGCACTAAATTTAGGCGCAATATTGTATATACAAGCAGCTATTGGGAAAAATTCACTCAATATAGTGTTAATCCCTAAATTATATAGCGCTCTGGTGTGTGCTGGCATACTCTCTCTCTGTCTCCCCAAAGGGCTGTGTGGGGTCCTGTCCTCAGTCAGAGCATTCTCTGTGTGTGTGCGGTGTGTCGGTACGGCTGTGTCGACACGTTTGATGAGGAGGCTTATGTGATGGCAGAGCAGATGCCGATAAATGTGATGTGGGTCCGACACCAGAGTGGATGGATAGGTGGAAGGTATAAACCGACAGTGTCAACTCCTTACATAAAAGGCTGGATGACGTAACAGCTATGGGACAGCCGGCTTCTCAGCCCGCGCCTGCCCAGGCGTCTCAAAGGCCATCAGGGGCTCAAAAACGCCCGCTCCCTCAGATGGCAGACACAGATGTCGACACGGAGTCTGACTCCAGTGTCGACGAGGTTGAGACATATACACAATCCACTAGGAACATCCGTTACATGATCCCGGCAATAAAAAATGTGTTACACATTTCTGACATTAACCCAAGTACCACTAAAAAAGGGTTTTATGTTTGGGGAGAAAAAGCAGGCAGTGTTTTGTTCCCCCATCAAATGAGTGAATGAAGTGTAAAAAAGCGTGGGTTCCCTCGATAAGAAACTGGTAATTTCTAAAAAGTTACTGATGGCGTACCCTTTCCCGCCAGAGGATAAGTTACGCTGGGAGATATCCCCTAGGGTGGATAAGGCGCTCACACGTTTGTCAAAAAAGGTGGCACTGCCGTCTTAGGATACAGCCACTTTGAAGGTGCCTGCTGATAAAAAGCAGGAGGCTATCCTGAAGTCTGTATTTACACACTCAGGTACTAGACTGAGACCTGCAGATAGTGCTGCTGCAGCGTGGTCTGTAACCCTGTCAAACAGGGATACTATTTTGCGAACATAAGACGTCGTCTTACATATGAGGGATGCACAGAGGGATATTTTGCCGGCTGGCATCCAGAATTAATGCAATGTCCATTCTGTCAGGAGGGTATTAGAGACCCGACACTGGACAGGTGATGCTGACTTTAAAAGGCACATAGAGCCTTATAAAGGTGAGGAATTGTTTGGGGATGGTCTCTGGGACCTCGTATCCACAGCAACAGCTGGGAAGAATTTTTTTTACCTCAGGTCTCCTCACAGCCTAAGAAAGCACTGTATTATCAGGTACAGTCCTTTCGGCTTCAGAAAAGCAAGCGGGTCAAAGGCGCTTCTTTTCTGCACAGAGACGAGGGAAGAGGGAAAAAGCTGCACCAGTCAGCCAGTTCCCAGAATCAAAATTCTTCCCCCGCTTCCTCTGAGTCCACCGCATGACGCGGGGGCTCCACAGGCGTAGACAGGTACGGGGGTGGGCCGCCTCAAAAATTTCAGCGATCAGTGGGCTCGCTCACAGGTGGATCCCTGGATCCTTCAAGTAGTATCTCAGGGGTACAAGCTGGAATTCGAGGCGTCTCCCCCCCGCCGTTTCCTCAAATCTGCCTTGCCGACAACTCCCTCAGGCAGGGTGGCTGTGCTAGAGGCAATTCACAAGCTGTATTCCCAGCAGGTGATAGTCAAGGTGCCCCTACTTCAACAAGGACGGGGTTACTATTCCACACTGTTTGTGGTACCGAAATCGGACGGTTCGGTGATACCCATTTTAAATTTAAAATCCTTGAACACATACTTAAAAAAATTCAAGTTCAAGATGGAATCGCTCAGGGCGGTTATTGCAAGCCTGGAGGAGGGGGATTACATGGTATCCCTGGACATCAAGGATGCTTACCTACATGTCCCCATTTACCATCCTCACCAGGAGTACCTCAGATTTGTGGTACAGGATTGCCATTACCAATTCCAAACACTGCCGTCCACGGCACTGAGGGTCTTTACCAAGGTAATGGCTGAAATGATGATACTCCTTCGAAAAAAGGGAGTTTTAATTTTCCCGTACTTGGATGATCTCCTTATAAAGGCGAGGTCCAAGGAGCAGTTGTTGGTCGGAGTAGCACTATCTCGGGAAGTGCTACAACAGCACGGATGGATTCTATACATTCCAAAGTCACAGCTGGTTCCTACCACACGCCTACTGTTCCTGGGGATGGTTCTGGACACAGAACAGAAAAAAAAAGTGTTTCTCCCACAGGAGAAAGCCAAGGAGCTGTCATCTCTAGTTAGAGACCTCCTGAAACCAAAACAGGTATCGGTGCATCACTGCACACGAGTCCTGGGAAAAATGGTAGCTTCTTACGAAGCAAAATTCCATTCGGCAGGATCCATGCAAGAACCTTTCAGTGGGACCTCTTGGACAAGTGGTCGGGATCGCATCTTCAGATGCATCGGCTGATAACCCTGTCTCCAAGGACAAGGGTATCTCTACTGTGGTGGCTGCAGAGTGCTCATCTTCAAGAGGGCCGCAGATTCGGCATACAGGACTGGGTCCTGGTAACCACGGATGCCAGCCTTCGAGGCTGGGGGGCAGTCACACAGGGAAGAAATTTCCAAGGACTTTGGTCAAGTCAGGAGTCGTCCCTACACATAAATATTCTGGAACTGAGGGCCATTTACAATGCCCTAAGTCTGGCAAGGCCTCTGCTTCAAAACCAGCCGGTACTGATCCAATCAGACAACATCACGGCAGTCGCCCTTGTAAACCGACAGGGCGGCACAAGAAGCAGGATGGCGATGGTAGAAGCCACAAGGATTCTCCGATGGGCGGAGAATCACGTCTTAGCACTGTCAGCAGTGTTCATTCCGGGAGTGGACAACTGGGAAGCAGACTTCCTCAGCAGACACGACCTACACCCGGGAGAGTGGGGACTTCATCCAGAAGTCTTCCAACTGTTGGTAAACCATTGGGAAAGGCCACAGGTGGAAATGATGGCGTCCCGCCTAAACAAAAAACTAGATATTGCGCCAGGTCAAGGAACCCTCAGGCAATAGCTGTGGACGCTCTAGTGACACCGTGGGTGTACCAGTCGGTTTATGTATTCCCTCCTCTGCCTCTCATACCAAAGGTACTGAGAATAATAAGAAAACGAGGAGTAAGAACGATACTCGTGGTTCCGGATGGGCCAAGAAGAGCTTAGTACCCAGAACTTCAAGAAATTATATCAGAGGACCCATGGCCTCTACCGCTCAGACAGGATCTGCTACAGCAGGGGCCCTGTCTGTTCCAAGACTTACCGCGGCTGCGTTTGACGGCATGGCGGTTGAATTCCGGATCCTAAAGGAAAAAGGCATTCCGGAGGAAGTCATTCCTACGCTGATAAAAGCCAGGAAAGAAGTAACCGCAAACCATTATCACCGTATTTGGCGAAAATATGTTGCGTGGTGTGAGGTCAGGAAGGCCCCAACAGAGGAATTTCAGCTGGGTCGTTTTCTGCACTTCCTACAGTCAGGAGTGACTATGGGCCTAACCTTGGGTTCCATTAAGGTCCAGATTTCGGCTCTGTCGATTTTCTTCCAGAAAGAACTGGCTTCACTGCCTGGAGTTCAGACATTTGTAAAGGGAGTGCTACATATTCAGCCCCCTTTTGTGCCTCCTGTGGCACCTTGGGATCTCAACGTGGTGTTGAGTTTCCTAAAATCACATTGGTTTGAGCCACTTAAAACTGTGGATTTGAAATATCTCACGTGGAAAGTGGTCATGTTATTGGCCTTGGCTTCGGCCAGGCGTCAGTCAGAATGGGCGGCTTTGTCATGTAAAAGCCCTTATCTGATTTTCCATATGGATAGGGCAGAATTGAGGACTCGTCCCCAGTTTCTCCCTAAGGTGGTATCAGCTTTTCACTTAAACCAACCTATTGTAGTGCCTGCGGCTACTAGGGACTTGGAAGATTCCAAGTTACTGGACGTAGTCAGGGCCTTAAAAATTTATAGTTCCAGGACGGCTGGAGTCAGGAAAACTGACTCGCTTTTTATCCTGTAGGCACCCAACAAAATAGGTGCTCCTGCTTCTAAGCAGACTGTTGCTCGCTGAATTTGTAGCACAATTCAGCTGGAGCATTCTGCGGCTGGATTGCCGCATCCTAAATCAGTAAAAGCCAATTCCACGAGGAAAGTGGGCTCATCTTGGGCGGCTGCCCGAGGGGTCTCGGCTTTATAACTTTGCCGAGCTGCAACTTGGTCAGGGGCAAACACGTTTGCAAAATTCTACAAATTTGATACCCTGGCTGAGGAGGACCTTGAGTTCTCTCATTCGGTGCTGCAGAGTCATCCGCACTCTCCCGCCCGTTTGGGAGCTTTGGTATAATCCCCATGGTCCTTACGGAGTTCCCAGCATCCACTAGGATGTCAGAGAAAATAAGATTTTACTCTAGTGATGAGCGGATTCGGTTTTACTCGGTTTTACTCGGTTCTCAAAACCGAATCTTATTGGCTATCTAAAACACGTGACATCAGTGAGCCAATAAGATTCGGTTTTGAGAACCGAGTAAAACCGAGTAAAACCGAATCCGCTCATCACTATTTTACTCACCGGTAAATCTGTTTCTCGTAGTCCGTAGTGGATGCTGGGCGCCCATCCCAAGTGCGGATTGTCTGCAATACTTGTATGTAGTTATTGCCTAACTAAGGGTTATTGTTGAGCCATCTGTTGAGAGGCTCAGTTATATTTCATACTGTTAACTGGGTATAGTATCACAAGTTATACGGTGTGATTGTTGTGGCTGGTATGAGTCTTACCCGGGATTCCAAATCCTTCCTTATTGTGTCAGCTCGTCCGGGCACAGTATCCTAACTGAGGCTTGGAGGAGGGTCATAGTGGGAGGAGCCAGTGCACACCAGGTAGTCTAAAAGCTTTCTTTTAGTTGTGCCCAGTCTCCTGCGGAGCCGCTATTCCCCATGGTCCTTACGGAGTTCCCAGCATCCACTACGGACTACGAGAAATAGATTTACCGGTGAGTAAAATCTTATTTTATTTTGCCAAATGTGCATGCAAGTTTTTGGAAAGTACATAACTTTAAAAACATATCTTTTTATCAAGGAAAACCTTTTTTTTATTTTAAATAATAAACTCCAAATATATCATCACAGGGCAAATATGGAAATGGAAGTTCAAAGCTTCCCGCCAAACCCCAAAGGCAGGTTGATTTCAAAATAAAATATTCCTCCAATGGGCAAAACCATGTACACTGCATATGGGGCAGATATAACATGTGCAGAGAGAGTTAGATTTGGTTGGGATTTGTTCAAACTGAAATCTAAATTGCAGTGTAAAAATAAAACAGCCAGTATTTACCCAGCACAGAAACAGTATAACCCACCCAAATCTAACTCTCTCTGCACATGTTATACAGTATCTGCCCCACACGCAGTGCACATGGTTTTGCCCATTAGAGGAAAATGTTGTGTTCCAATAAACCTTTAATTAGGCCCAATGCCACAGATCTTATCAATACTATACACCTTAGTCCCTGATGATCTATCAACCTACATTTTAATAGGCCAAATGTCAGTTCTATCACAGATTGAGTGGATTTATATGCATCATTTTACTTGTGCTCCGCAGGACTATCAGGAAGTGACATAGGAGTCAGACGCCAGGTAAAACATCCATACCCTGAGTCCCCTGTTATAAAAAAATAGTGGAAGCTATCATGAGTACATTTGTAGGTGTGCATTGATGAAGTAACCACAGGAATTTTGTACTTACTAATCAGCCATCCTTCCGGCATTTGAAACTTTGCATACAGGGATGACTGACTGAGGATAAAGGAATAATGGAATGAGCCAGGATAACCGACCACAAAGCTTGTGATTCTTTGGTTTGCATCACAAACCACCTGCACGTTTGTGGAATAGGTGTATTAGCGAGTTGGGAGATGCCTACCACACTCCCAGAGACTGATTGAAAGCTCCCAGAAGCCAAGAAGTGCATAACAACCAGCAGTTTGTGAAGGGCTGATAAGGCTTTTGACTGTGCAGTGTCTGGCTCAAAGTGAGTATTAAGATGGTCATACAGGTGCATTAAGTTGTTGCGATTGAGGCGGAACATCTTTATGTCCTCCTCATCAGTGCATCGAGGCTCAACCGCCCTCGAAAGAACCTAGGCCTACGTAGGCTCTGCGGCACCCCTACCTGCTGGTTTCTCTGTTCTGTTTCTCACTCTTGGGCTCTTTCAGTCAGATGGTGAATGCCAAATGAAGCCACTGCTTGCATCCAGGCTACTCCATAATCTGTATGTGCTGTGGCTGATAGCAGAAAGAGAGTGCAGCATGTAAGCTGTTTGTAATTTTATAGCATTCTGATTGGCTTAGTCTTAATTACAATGGATTTCACATGATTCTTTGGTAGTGACGCATTGAGGTGCATTACTTTTGCAATTTTTCTGTGACTTGTTGCCACTTTTGATGGGACTTAAGGCAAAAAAATGCTTGTTCAATGTGAACACGCTGAAAAAAAGACATGCATTGATTTAGTGCATTGAAGAGCCACTTTGTCTCAATTTTGCTGTGAAGTGGAGCAATTGGGCAAATTGATTCCAAGTAAATTGGTGCTTCTTCACTGATATTTTTTTCACTTTTTTCACTTTTTCACTGATACCAATGTTACTTCTAGATGGTGCATTTTCTCAAATTTGTAGTGGAAGATGCATTTTACATGCGATTTTGTTGCTAATTAATCCGTAGTAAATTACTGATTAGCAAAATTGTGGTTTAGTCACATAAAAGACTCAAATTACCCAAAATTGATTGTAAATTCCCCTCCTAGAAGTTATGAGTAAAATTTTAGGAGTACCTGGACTTAAGAATTTCATGTTTGTTAAATTTCATACAAACTCGGTTCTTTAAAATGTAATGGGTGTTACCAAGAATAATTTTTTTTTAGAAGGTACTAAAAAAACTAGCAATTCCTTTATACAGCTTTTTAAAGCAAGACCTGTCTTATTATTTTCTCAGTAAATAAAACGAACTTCACATATATTCCTTTTGCTATTAATAGCCATGCATATATTGCTATGCCACTTTGTAATGTGAGTTACTGTACCATGGAATGACCCAAAACACAGTCAAAAGGGGTCAAACCAATTAGGTGCGAGTTGGCTTGTGTGAGCTGTTTTCATGGCAATTTCGCACTGTAAATTACTTTTGCAATCCTATTACAAACTTGCATTGCTTTTTCAGAGGAATTACACATATTTTTGTGTGTACTCTCCTTGGGGTGTGCATAAGTAAGGAAAGTTCCCCCCTAATAACTAATTAAGCATTTGGAAGTCTCCAGTTAGCTTAATTGGGTCAATAATTATATGTCATTATTGGGGTTAAAAAATGGCCTCAAATTACCCCCAAATCATCCTTTTTATGTATTATGCACCCCTAAAAGAATTAAAGTATTTGTTTCAATGAAACTAATTGCTTTTGGTAATTTGTTAACATATTTAAAAAAAATTAACGTGGACTTTAATTTTGTGACTTTTTTGGGGTTCACTGCTAAATTTCCACATCTGCCCCATTGTTTCCCTCGAACACAACAAATTCACCTTTCAACAGGACTGATATTAAGAGTCCTTTCTAGGAACCACAGGCTGAGTCTCGCAGAAAGTAACATTGCCACGCAAAGGAGAAGAGGCTAATTCTCTACTTCTAAAAACCTGCACTTTATATTTCCCATAGTAATTCCATAGCAATTCCTATGACAAAATGTTGCATGCAACTCTTTAGGCCTTCAAATATAATAAACTTATGTTTGTGCATTGGCTAGTAACTATAATACAAGCATTTCTGCATCAAATTTCTAGCATGATGTATAAATCATTTGCGATGAGCTATTGAATCAGGAAATCCCAGTTCCTCTGACAGGTCTACAAAGTTCAGTGTCATCAGTCAATCCCTCAATTGCGTAATCTATAATAACTGCATAACTATCAGTAGAAATATTGTCAAGTATTTGTGTGCTAAATATTATATCTCATGCATGTTATCCGCTTGCTGCTCCGTTATATATTTCCAGAGTATGCAATTACCAGCTTTGGAGCTGGGTCATTGAGCAAATCTATGTGTCGGAGATATGCTTGTCCTAAACAAATAACATTTTGGCAGTATGTCGATGGGAACGTAGTTCTAATATCCTCATCTGCTACATAACAGGGAAAAGTGAAATGCCTCAAATAAATTATAGAATTTATAGTTCTAAGTTTTGTAATATGCTACACACAGAAAATGTAGAATAACAATTACTGCTTGTGTTTTTTACATTTAAGAATAGCTTTGACGACAATAGCTTTAAAGTTAAAATAAGTACATATAAATTAAAAATATATTGTTGCTCTCTCCTAAGGGCCTATTCATCATCAGTAATTGGATTGTTATACATGTAGACATGCTAGTTTCCACATGTTTTATTTAACAGGCCCATTCATTATTAGGGGCCCCTAGTTTCCGCAAGTTCAGAAAACTGAAAGTTTGCTTGTAAGAGTCAATGCCATCTTCAGGTGGTGCTAGTTTTTGGAGCCCCACTCCTTCCTATGGGCAGAGGGCTAGGATTAAAAGAGCATTCTGAGTTGATCCCTCTGATGTGCTGCACAACATGAACTTTGGCTGTGTGCATGCGTTACCTCAGATCAAGGGGACAGCTGTTTTTTTGTGCAGCTGTACCCACTGTTAGAACTCTGTTCCATTATGATTCCTCGCCATCCAGTGGTTGCTAGGCATCTTGTTTTGTGAGCTGCAGTTCTGGAAGATGCGAGAGCTGCTAATCTTCCAAGCTTGTTCTCCATCCAGGTGTCAGGTAGTGGCCTAATAATCACTACCATGGATTTCCCCTGATACCTAGCTATTTAAGTCTCCTGGGGGTATATTTACTAAAGTTCGATTTGGTATTCATTTTTATGAATCTTAAAAATCAACTGAAATCGATTCTATTGCAACTGAAAAAAACCTTAAAAAATTCCTAGTTTACTAAAAATTGATTTTGCATTTAATTTTCAAATCAAATTCAATTTTGATTCATTTTTAGAAGGAATTTTGTGTTGAGATTATCAGCAGACAGAGAGGGGGGTGCTTTCCCCCCTGGTATCCCCCCAGCGCACTAAAAAGTACCTGTAACCATACCTTAACCTATCTGGTAATAGAAATTCAGAGAATTGGTCAGACATGTTTGCAAATGCATGTTTAGGTGCTGAGCCACTTCACGGCTTCTCTGATATCAGCAGTCCTAACACTACATAATAGCAGTGCCCACATAGGGCCATGTGATTTGTCTACAGTAGGGCCTCATGATAAAGGCTATTACTAAAACACATCCGGACAGAGCGCTAACTTACCCGGGAGCCACCCCCAGGATCTCCCATTCGCGCTACAAGGAACAGCATGCCTTCCAAATACTGCTCCCATTCAATGCCTTTCTCACACAAGCAGACAAACAGTGGCAGTTGCTGCTGATATCAGAGAATCCGTGAAGTGGCTCAGCAGCTAAACATGCGTTTTCAAACATGTGTGACCAATTCTCTGAATTTCTATTATTATTAATGGCATGAATCAGGATAGCCCCGTCACAACACTCATGAATTTGATTTTCAAAGATTTTTATTGATTTTTCAGAATAATAGTATCAGAACATTTAAACAGTAAGAATCTTAATAGATGCTCCCAATTGGAGCTATGAGAGTTTGTACTCCATTTACCTGAATGCAAAAAGAAGACTTAAGTGAATGTTTTCACTGTAGGAAAAGACAACAGGTTTGCCGGTAAAATAATCTTCAGTGATCATTTCCATGGACTCATAAATCTGAGATATAAAATGTCCACTGAATTACCTGTAACCGGCAAAAAGAAAAACAGGCAAGTGCGAGAATGTAGAGGAGTAGTAATTGAAGTGGATAAGGCTAGGAGAGAGCCTTGACATCAGATAAAAGATATAGAACAGCATCAGGAGACAAACAAGACAATGGAGGGAGGAGGGGAAGCAGGGGGCTATAGGTCACCAGGAGCTATAGGTCTCTCGCTATGATATACAAATAAAATGAATGAAACTGCAACCTGACATTTGGAATTATAATGGTTAAGACAAGTTCCTCCAAATGTCCACTTGGATAGAGTCATCTAAAGTAGCTATGTAATTACTCCATTTCCTAATAAAAGAGTTGAGGGAGGATTCCGAGTTGAGTGATAGAGTTCTTTTATCATAGTAGATTAGCTGGAGGATTCGGTTCCGAAGCTCTGCAATAGATGGTGCGGTTTTGTGAATCCAATGTATCAGAATGAGCTTCTTCGCCATTGTGAGAACTGTGATTAGGAATGCTGAGGGCGAGCTTTCTGCCTTGGGGAAGTTCCACTCTTTAAAATTCAGGCAAAGACAAGCGAGTGGGTTGAGCTCAAGACTCAGGTGTAGAGATCGGTTGAGAAAAGCTATGGTCTTGCGCCAAAACTTCAATATTTTAGAACATGTCCAGAAACAATGGAAGAATTTTGCGTTGGCCATAGAGCATTTATAGCATGAGCCAGTATCGGAGGAAGACATGTGTCTTCTTTGTGCTGGGGAGATGTAGAACCTATGTATGGTCTTGAAGTGTACTTCTTGGAGATAAGAAGATTGAAGTGTTTTCATGATTTTCGGATACTGGTATATATTAATGATATCATCTCCTGTGGTTCCAGGGATGTCGGCACTCCAAGCAGACGCAAGGTTAGCTAGATCCGTGTCATTTGGTGGATTTATCAGGAGAGCATATAAAGACTTAGTTGAGGATTTGGAAGTATTATGGGATTTGAATATGTGATCCAGAGGGTGAATTTCTTTAAATGAGTTGTTTAGATAAGGTAGTGACATTGCATAGTGTCTAGCTTGGAGATATAGATAAAAGTGGGAATTAGAGAGATCGTAGGTGTCTTTCAGGGCTGAGAAGGTATGTATGTTTCCTCCCGGGTCGAAGAGTTTCGATGCTAGATTGAGGCCTTTCTGGGACCATTGGCGGAAAATTGAGTTAGTTAGAGAGGGTTGGAAGTTGGGGTTACCCCAAATTGGGCAAAAAGGTGAGTGTATATGCGGGAATTTAAGGTTTTTGCTCAGCTTGACCCAAGTGTTATATGTGACTCTAAACAGAGGGTGGTTTAAAATATTTGCCGGGAGTAGACGGGCAGGGGTGTGTAGTAAAGCACCTGGGGAGAATGGGTAAAACAAGCTTTGTTCTAGGGCTTTATCGGTAAATTTTGAGGTTTCCATAAGCCAATCTGCTATAATTCTGAATTGGGCTGTGGTAGAATATATTGCAAAATTTGGGATGCCTTGACCTCCCTTTGTTCTTGGTTTGTATAGTTTTCTTAGGGCTAATCGAGGGCGTTTGCCCTGCCATAGAAACTGTGAGATTCTTTTCTCAAATATGAAAAGATCTTGTTTGGAAATGATACACGGCAGGAGTTGCAAGGGATAGTATATTTTTGGGAAGATCACACTCTTCAGCACCGCTGCTCTACCTAGTAATGATAAAGGAAGTTTCGACCATCCATCTAACTGGGAGTAAATTTTTGCAAGGAGAGGGGGGAAGTTAGCTGAGTATAGAGAGTGAGCATCGTTAGTAATTTGGATACCTAAATATTTAAGTTGAGAGGTTTTTATGTGAAATTGGGACAGTATCGGTATAGAGTGGGATTGATTAGGTTGGTTAAATATAGGGAGAAATTCGGATTTGGCTATATTGATTTTATACCCTGCGAGCGAACCAAAAGATGTAATTATCTTTAATATCACTGGAAGGGATTTGGCTGGGTCAGACATGAAGAGCAACATATCGTCTGCAAAAAGGGACACTTTTAGTTCCAGAGATGCCACTGTAATACCGGTAAAGTCTGAGGCGGATCTAAGAGCAATAGCTAATGGCTCGATTGCTATGTCAAAAAGGAGTGGTGACAGGGGGCATCCCTGCCGGGTACCCTTTTGAATAGGAAAGGGAGGGGACAGATATCCATTACATGAGATTTGTGAGGATGAGAATGTGTATAGTGTTCTTACGAAAGAGATAAAATTGGAGGGAATACCAAATCTTTCCATAGTGAGGAACAGGTGGGACCAATGTACTAGGTCAAATGCTTTCTCTGCATCTAGCGAGAGAATTGCTTTTCCACTGGGCTCACCTGTTCCCCCCCTGCTCGTGTATATTGCTGCTAAAACTTTGCGAATATTTGTAAGGGGTTGTCTGCCCTTGATGAATCCTGTTTGATCATGATGGATTATTGACGGTAGAATAGGATTAAGGCGGGAGGCTAGGATTTTTGTAAGAAGTTTGTAATCAGAATTTAAAAGGGATATAGGCCTATATGAGGCCGGCAGTGCTGGATCCCTTCCAGATTTGGGTATTAATTTGATGATTGCCGAGTTAAAATGAGGGGGGAGGGATGCGTTAGAAAGAATGGAATTGAAAACTGAAACTAAAATTGGGCCAATGCGTTTGTCAAATAATCTATAAAAGTCACCACTAAATCCATCAGGTCCTGGGGCTTTTGCTGGTTTTAATGTTGTAATGGCCTGAATAACTTCAGTTAGAGTGATCGGTTTTGTCAGGGCGTCATGCGAGTCTGTGGAGATTTGTGGGTAAGTAAGCGTGTCCCATAAGGGACTGGAGGAGTCAGAGATTGGAGCAGTGTCGTGATGATCCGCATTCAAAGGTAACTGAGGGTGAGAGTAAATGTCTGTGTAGTAGAGTTGCATGAGTTGGGAGATCTGTTTGTTGGATGTAGTGTGTGTGCCATCAGATTGTAATAGAGGGTGGACTGTCATAGGGGGTCTAGAGCCGTTAAGGATGTTGGTCAATAATTTACTAGTTTTGTTGCCGAATCTATGAAAGCGGTAGTTAGAATAGAATTGTGATTTATCTGACATTGCTTGGAGGGATTCTTCAAATTTTATTTTCGCTGATAGATATAAGGACTTGTTGGCAGGGGTGGGTTGTGCACTATACTTGGAGTAAGTTTCTGTTAGGGATTGTTGCAAAAGGAGGTAAGATTTAGAACGATTCTTTTTTTCTTTAAGTTCAAAGTTTAGAATCGAGCCTCTTAAGACTGCTTTTGCGGCCATCCAGTATAAGGGTGGGTTAGTTGCTAAGAATTGTTTATTGTTTTCATGATAGTTATCCCATGAGTGCTCTAGATGATTAATGAATCTAGGGATTTTAGATAGATGAGCAGGAAATCTCCAGGATTTATGTGCAGATTTCTCACTTTGGGTTTTAATTGTAGACCAAACCAATGCATGATCAGATAAGGTGATTGGTTCGATTCCCGAGTCCAAAATGTGGGCGAATAAGTTATTAGAGAGGGTGATATAGTCTATCCGGGATAGAGAGTGGTGAGCGGATGAAAGACATGTGTATCCTCTGTCTGTGGGGTGGAGGGCCCTCCATACATCCACAAGTTGGAGCGATGATAGAAACGAGGAGATACCTAATTTTGGTAGAGACTGATGGGATCTTCTGGGGTGGGATCTGTCTAAATGCGGGTGTGATATCAAATTGAGATCACCTCCCATAATAAGATTGGCAGAGGAGAAGGGTAGTAATTTACGTAGGATCAAATGAAAGAAGGCTTTCGAATACGAATTAGGGGCATATAGTGAGCATAACGTGTAGGTGTTAGAATGTAATTTTATGGTGACAATAGCATATCTGCCCTCTGGATCTGATTCAGATGATAAAATCTCTAGTGGGAGTGATTTAGAAGCCAGAATTGCTACTCCTCTAGCCTTTGAGTTAAAAGAAGAGGAAATTAGCAGGCGCCAATTGAGCATTTGTAATTTGAGCGATTCCGGCTGTGTAAGGTGGGTCTCCTGTATAAAAGCAAAATCCAATTTTTGTTTATTTAGATATATTAGTACCTTGCGTCGCTTAGCTGGAGTGCCGAAGCCCCCGGCATTCAGAGAGCCAACCCGAATTGTAGTTACATTAGCGTGTGCCATAAGGTAAGTGTCATGGAGAAGGACATCCTAAGGAACCCGTCACAAAACCTGTAATGGAGAGGGGAAATAAGGGGGAAAGAACAAGAAGGGTGGGGGGGACACGACATAAGAAACAGAAAAGAGTATAGGTAAAGGATAGTTACAAACCTCATATTTACAGTTGTATCCGCAGGTGTGTGTGCGCGATACTTCCGCAAATAGGAGAGAAGACAGTGTAAAGAGGGAACACTAAACATAGTGTTCAGTTTTAAGAAAACAACATAACGAGGCATAACAGAGGCATCAATACCCTTAAATATACTGTAATAATCAGCCCTGATGCAGATAGCCGTAGTGCAGAGTAATATCTGGCCCCTCCAATTCTCCATTACCAGAGAGCAGGCCTGGAAGTCGAACTATAGGCTATTATTAGCTGCAGTGTAGGGTTGAGGTATGAATAAAAGGGGGGGGGGGGGGAGGGGGGGGGGAGGTATAATAGTGTAAGACATACATCCTGTGAGGACTGTAGAGATTAAATGGCTGGGGGGGGGAGGGGGGGGGGAGGGGGAGAAGGGGTGACTTTTTCAGAGGAGAGACATTGCAGCGGAGTGTAGAGTGGTGAATACATCTCCTGTGAGAGTTAGCATCAACGAGAGGTATTGGGAGCTGAAGGTGTATCAGAGATGTCTTCGTTTTGAGCCTGCTGATCTTCGTTCCAGAAAGCTTGTGCGTCTCCCGGTGTGTTAAAGTCATAGTGTTTATCTGCAAAGAAAATACGGAGGCGTGCCGGATACATTAAGGCAAATTTCTGTTTAGCTGCGGCTAGTTGAGAGCATATTGGGGTAAAGGCTTTTCTAGCTCTCGTGAGCTCCACTGAAAAGTCTTGAAATAAGTGAATACGTTTACCTTCCCAAGCAAGGTTTTGAATCTGGCGCGAGGCCTTCCAAATGGCTACCTTGTGCAGGTAATTGAGACACTTAAAAATAACCACCCGCGGTCTCCTTTCTTGTGGTTTAGGAGGAGGACCGAGCCTATGGACCCTTTCTATAATTAGGTCCTTACATTCTAGCTCAATTTTTAGCAGTTGCGGGAGCGTAATGGAAACAAATGTAAGCAGGTCCGGTCCTTTAACTGATTCCGGTATCCCCACTATCCTTATATTTGATCTCCTGGAACGATTTTCTATGTCATCGACCTTATTCCACAATTGGTGGTTTTCTTTCCGTAGTAAAAGAATATCTCGCTGGGCCCCTGACATGTCATGACAGACCGAGGCTACACGCTGCTCTGTGTCTGTGACCCTTCCCTGTAAATGGTGAAGTTGTTGTGTAATGTCCGCCACCGCCCGTGTTAGCAGGGGGGTCATGGTGTTTTTAATAGCGTCAACAATGTCCTGGTAAGTCGCTGGGGAGTCAGGCTGACGACGTACCTGGGGAGCATTTTCATCGTCTGCTGCTTCTGCTGCAGCTTTCTTCGAGGCCGGGACACTGTGTGTCGCTCCAGCGTCCGGCGCCATTGTGGGGTCCGCGCGGCGCTTCTCCAGACGGCTCGTCTGCTGTTTGGCGGCAGGCGGCGAGGCCAGAAACTTCTCCATCAGAGGGAGAAGAGATCAGGAGGGACGTGTGGGCAGGCTGTGGAGGCTCCAGGAGCCGTTAATAAGTATAAATTGCCGGGTATTGTGCGGAGGAGCACGATCACGCTGTGCCCTGCATGCAACCGGAAGCGGAAGTCAACACTCATGAATTTAAGTTTCTTTCTATCAGCTGACAAACGTGTCAGAAATTGTGCTATGCTGCTATCAATTGCACATTCATGGACTAGGTATGATGCCTAGTTGTATAAACATGTGCGGTATTGAATTCATGAAGCTGCTGTTGTTGCTCTGACTACTGCTCAGATAGGTGGTGATTTGCATACTGCAGGTAGGTGCACAACATACCATAACCTTGGACAGACATTATTCTTACAGCAACACTGCTCCACATGCTTTTGGGTACTTTATAAGTCAGCATAATTAATTCCTACTAATAAAATCAAAGGCTAACATGATTCAATTCATTTGTGGATTTGAAGTTTGATTCAATATTCGATTTCAAATTTATTTGCAAATTAGTAAATGAGGGGATCATACAATCAATTATGGGTAAACATCAATGTTTTTCAGAAATTTATTTTTGAGTGGGATTTCAGTTGAATTCGGTTTAAGAATTGATTTGATATTCAATTTTGATTTAAGTCAATATCTTTAATCTAAATGGAATGAAAATTTAATGGAAATCGAATGCCAAATCCTTCAAAACTGAAAATCAAACTATAGTAAATATGCTGGGTCAACACTGTTTCTCCAATGTTGCTGATGTTCCTCTGAGCTTCTGTGTTGTGTACCTGTCATTTATCGGGCTACCTTCCATCTGTTGTTTGTTCAGTTATACAGGACTTGTTTATGCTTTGTTCCCATTATTGATCTCTACATCATTATCTGTGTTTCTGCATTAGCAAGTGTTTTTGGATCCTGCTTGTCACGATCCTGGTGCGGCAATACTCCAGATATGCTAATTTGAGAACGCTTCCCCGTGACACCTTACTGATTACCTCAGCATGTGTGGTAAATCCATGCGGTATCTGCCACCAGAAGAAGTACCAGTAGTTACGCCAGCCAGGCCAAGCGACTTTTAGGGGCCACGCCCAGGGCGAGTTTCTGCTCTCACCTGCACACAAAGTTATTAATATGTAAAAATTTGGTAACATGACCTCTCAAGCTTTGGGTTTGGAAAACACAAATAACAGAAATAAGATTAAGAATTTTTAATCCAAGTCAAAACATCAAAGCTTATTGTTACAGAAAATGAAAGTTACTAGAATATAATAGTTAAATAGTCACACGCATAAATACAATTTCAAATAAAATAAAAATAGGGAAATGAACAAAGCAAACCAATGCAGTCTCTTTGGATTCAATAGTTATGGGATGAGGCTTTCCCATTGGAGACTTTTTGGAACATCTGTACCCTTTGATAGCCTCATGCAGAATGAACGCTGAACAGCCTGTGTTTCTCCTATTTAAAACTCAGGTTGCATTCCCCCTTCAGCCCTCCTCCCTCTGGAGTGTTCCTTTTTCCCTTCCAAAGCCAGAGTGAATAGAGTCTTGGCTTATACGGTGGGGTCTCTTAACCATACTAACAGGGGTAGATGACCTTATCTTTTAATTGCTTGTTTGATGCTTAGAGA
The DNA here is from genome assembly GCF_028390025.1 of Pseudophryne corroboree. Taxonomy (NCBI): domain Eukaryota; kingdom Metazoa; phylum Chordata; class Amphibia; order Anura; family Myobatrachidae; genus Pseudophryne; species Pseudophryne corroboree. The sequence goes on along the minus strand of NC_086449.1, from coordinate 234,112,733 downwards.
GTAGGGCTTATTTATTACCCATCTCATTTGTTTGAAGGTATGAACCAGGCTTATCCATTATACTGGGACAGTTTTTACAAACAACTTGTTTGAAATGACACAATCCAGGCTCTGAAATGCTCCAAGCAATCTCTGGTTCCCTTCATCAAGGGGTATCTGACACCTCTGTACTGTAAACAAGCTCTATACAAGCAGATCAACCAATTAACATGCAGAGACATTTGACTGGTATTATACAATGGATACATCAATTGGAATAATAAAGATTTCAATCATGCCAATTTCAATATAACCCAGATGCATTAGCATCACATACAGTGATACATGACTCAGATATCCTGATATCACCTACATTGATATCACACTACTTATTAACAGGCCTATTCCTACTTGAAATAACCTGGATCATGATACTGCTATTGTTATAAGAATAAATCATGTTGTGTATATCACTAAACTACTTACGTTCCAAACTGAGGAGGAAATTGAGGATGAGGGAGTTGGTGGTGTGGCTTTCAGGAGCTTGGGTACAAGAGGAAGAAGGGATTTAGGTGTCAGTGGACTGCTTACGCTATTACCCAAAGTTTCTGAACTTGACAATGACTTCTGATGAATGCACTGCAGGTGATGTACTGCATAAGGGAGGATGTTCTAAGGTGGTTAACATCCTTACCCCTACTTATTATGGATTGACAAAGACAACACACAGCTTAACACTTGTCTGGATTTGTGGAGAAATAATTCCACACGAAGAGGTGGCTTTTTTGGTATTTTGCCCAGGCATGACAATGGGCTTTCTTATCCGACTGACATAAACTGTCAACACTGGTGCCTTATTCAAACAAACCACATCACCATCAGAATCCTCATCGTCAACTTCCTCTGCAGCACCCACTACACAAATATCCTCCTCATCCTGGTTTATGTCTACAGTGACATCCTCAATCTCAATATCACCAACTGGACTGGCGGTGCTCCTCCCATTAACATAGAAACATAGAATTTGACGGCAGATAAGAACCACTTGGCCCATCTAGTCTGCCCCTTTTTTTTATCCTTTAGGTAATCTCAACCCTTATTGAACCTTAATTATTTGTAAGGATATTCATATGCCTATCCCAAGCATGTTTAAATTGCTCTACAGTCTAAGCCTCTACCACCTCTGATGGGAGACTATTCCACTTATCCACTACCCTTTCTGTGAAGTAATTTTTCCTTAAATTTCCCCTGAACCTCTGCCCCCTCCAGTTTCAGTGTATGTCCTCGAGTTCTAATATTTCTCTTCCTTTGAAGAATGTTTCCCTCTTGAACTTTGTTAAGACCCTTGATATATTTGAAAGTTTCTATCATGTCCCCCCTTTCCCTTCTCTCCTCCAAACTATACATGTTAAGATCTTTTAGCCTTTCCGGGTACGTTTTGTGATGTAGGCCATGCACCATTTTAGTTGTCCTTCTTTGTACACTCTCTAATGTATTTATATCCTTCTGGAGATATGGTCTCCAGAACTGGACACAGTATTCCAGATGGGGCCGCACCAATGACCTATACAGTGGCATTATCACTTCTTTTTTCCTGCTACTGATTCCTCTCCCTATGCAACCAAGCATCTGACTTGCCTTTCTCATTGCTTTGTTGCATTGCTTTCCTGCCTTCAAGTCACTTGAAATAGTGACTCCTAAATCCCTTTCCTCCTCAGTAGTTTCCATTATAGTACCCTTGATACTATATTTAGCCTTTGGGTTTTTGAGACCCAAGTGCATGATTTTGCATTTTTTAACATTAAACTAGTTGCCACGTTCTTGACCATTTCTCAAGCCTACCTAGGTCATCAATCATTTGTTTTACCCCTCCCGGTATGTCTACCCTGTTGCATATCTTTGTATCATCTGCAAAAAGGCATACATTACCTTCAATACCATCTGCAATGTCACCAACAAAGATATTAAAGAGAACTGGACACAGTACAGATCCCTGGGGTACTCCACTGGTAACATATCCCTCCATAGATTGCACTCCATTAACTACAACTGTCTGTTTCCTATCCTGCAACCAGGTTCTTATCCATTTAACTGTTTTATAATCCACCCCCACGCTTTCAAGTTTATTTAGCAGTCTGCGATGTGGGACAGTGTCAAATGCCTTACTAAAGTCTAGATACGCTACATCTACAGCTCCCCCTTGATCTATTATTTTTGTCACAGAGTCAAAAAAGTAAATAAGATTTGTTTGGCATGATCTACCACCAGTAAATCCATGCTGTTTTGGATCCTGTAAGTGGTTTGATTTAAGATATTCCACAACTCTTTCTTTTAATAGTTTTCCCATTACTTTCCCCACTACTGATGTAAGGCTTACTGGTCTGTAGTTACTTGCTTCTTCCTTGCTTCCACTTTTGTGCAGTGGAACTACATTTGCTCTTTTCCAGTCCTCTGGAATAGGACCTGTATTTAGTGACTGGTTATATAATTCTGTTAACGGTGTAACCAGCACATCTTTTAGCTCTTTGAGTATCCTTGGGTGTATCCCATATGGTCCCATTGATTTATCCACTTTTAGTTGTGAAAGTTCTGTTAGGACCTTCTCCTCTGTAAATGTACTTTCAACTACCTTATTTTTATGAATGTCCTTGCAACTTAACTGTGGCCCCATCCCTTCTTCTGTAGTAAATACTGAGCAAAAATAATTATTTAGGTGATCTGCTATTGCCTTGTCACCCTCCACCAAATGCTCACTCTCTGTCTTAAGTCTTATTATTCCTCCATTTGATTTTCTCCTTTCACTTATATACTTAAAAAAAGTTTTGCCCCCTTTATCTACTGACTGGGCCATTTTTTCCTCAGCTTCTGCCTTTGCACGTTTGATCACTTTCTTAGCATCCTACCGTCTGTCAAGATACACCTCTTTGTCATTATTATTTTGAGTCTGTTTGTATTTCCTAAAAGCCATCTTTTTTCTTTCACACTAGTTGATACTTCTTTTGTGAACCACACTGGCTTCCTTTTCCTGGTGCTTTTCCTAACCCTTTTGATACAAAGATCAGTTGCACTTAGTATTGCACTTTTCAGTTTTTCCCACCTCTCCTGCACTCCTTCCAAGTTCCACCAGTCCGCCAATGAATCACTTAAACATCTCCCCATTTTTGCAAAATCAGCATTTCTAAAATCCAACACCTTTGTTTTTGTGTGACAGGAGTTGGATCCTGTCTTTATACTAAACCATACTGCTTGATGATCACTGGATCCCAGGTGCTCACCCACATATATGTCAGATATCCTATCACCATTTGTAAGAATTAAATCTAATATTGAATCTTTGCGAGTGGGCTCCATCACCAATTGCTTGAGAGATGCTCCCTGTAAGGAATGTAGAAATTTGCCACTTGTAGCTGAACTTGCAAAAGACCCCTCCCAATTTACATCAGGTAAATTAAAGTCTCCCATGATTATGACTTCTCCCTTTAAAGCCATTTTAGTAATGTCCATCAATAGGTTCCTGTCCAAATCCTGCCCCTGGCCTGGTGGTCTATAGATCACCCCAATGCGAATAACATCCTTCTCCCCGGTTTCTATGGTGACCCAAAGGGCCTCAGTTTTGTCTTCAATATTTTGTATTAAAGTAGAATTTATGCTTTTTTTCACATACATTGCTACCCCTCCTCCTATTCGTCCTATTAAATCCTTCCTAAATAAATTGTATCCTGGTATAGCTATGTCCCAGTCATGATTTTCATTGCACCATGACTCTGTAATTGCCACAAAATCCAGGTTATCACTTGTCATTATCGCAATTAGCTCTGGAATTTTGTCTCCTAAGCTACTAGCATTTGCACACATAGCTTTAAGAATTTTGTCTGTGCATTTGTTATTAGTAGCCATGTCCAGACTGTACAAAATAAATGACAAGTTTAAAGTTGAAATTACCTGTTTGGGGATGTTGCTCAGTGTTTGATATATATATATATATATATATATTTACTAATCAGGAATCACACTGTGTCCTTTACACCATGAATACACCTCCCTGAATGTAAAGACATAGTACACCTGACCAATATGACCAAATGATCAAAGGAGGTAAACACCAGAGAGCATGCAATAATAAGCTATGTTTCACTGTGCAACATCCCCACACATGCAATGCCAATTACAAGCCAATAATTACATCAAAAAACATACATGAGTTTGCATAAGAGAGAGCTGTAGTGAGCAGATTGGGGATGTCTTTTCATAGTGTAAAAAGATAGATAACATTGGTACAGGTGAGAATTCAGATGGTTTTGGTAAGCTATAGCCATAAATTTGAGTAGTTGAGGATGAAGTGGAAAGGTCTAGCAGCGTTCCTAACACAGATTTAAGTAATAAGTATGGGTTACTCAGGCTGGAGTAGTTTGATGTGTAGAGGAACTGGACTCACATTTGTTTGAAAGCTGTCATTCAGAGGTCCAGATTGTGGAATAATTGTTGTCCTTCTGTTTTCCTTCGGTTTAACGTCGGTGTAACGTCGAAATTATTTTTATATTTTTAGTTATCCTTTGAATAATGTCCTTTGAAGTAATGGCCCACAAGCCTATGGCCTAAGCCTTCCTCATGCTCTTTAAGTAATGGACCAAGCATGTGAATACACTGATTACACCCAAACTCCAATGAACCCTCCCCCAGCAATGACTAGTAATAAAATTTTTAAGAAAACAAGCGAACAAACCAACCGAGATTTATCACAGTCATGCCCTCATGTCTATACTCAGGAGATAACATTCCAATTTATCAATAGCAACCCATCATGTGCATAAGCAATCTAATATAAAAGCAGATGCCTTATGCCTATAGCAATGCCATAATTTTTAACACCCAATTTGCTAATTACTATTTCAGTGCAATCAGTAGTGATAATCTGCAGCTCTCATTTACAATAAACCTAGACAAGTATATATTCACCAGCAGTTATTTGAGTACAATGTTCTGCAGGAGTGTAGAAGATGGAATTACCAGCAGTTATTTGAGTGCAATGTTCTGCAGGAGTGTAGAAGATGGAATTACCAGCAGTTATTTGAGTGCAATGTTCTGCAGGAGTGTAGAAGATGGAATTACCAGCAGTTATTTGAGTGCAATGTTCTGCAGGAGTGTAGAAGATGGAATTACCTGTTGAAGAAAAGGAAGAAGGAGGAGGAGTCACTTCACAATCAATAACAGTTGAAGATGTGACCAATATATCCAATAACGTCGGTGTAACGTCGAAATTATTTTTATATTTTTAGTTATCCTTTGAATAATGTCCTTTGAAGTAATGGCCCACAAGGCTATGGCCTAAGCCTTCCTCATGCTCTTTAAGTAATGGACCAAGCATGTGAATACACTGATTACACCCAAACTCCAATGAACCCTCCCCCAGCAATGACTAGTAATAAAAGTTTTAAGAAAACAAGCGAACAAACCAACCGAGATTTATCACAGTCATGCCCTCATGCCTATACTCAGGAGATAACATTCCAATTTATCAATAGCAACCCATCATGTGCATAAGCAATCTAATATAAAAGCAGATGCCTTATGCCTATAGCAATGCCATCATTTTTAACACCCAATTTGCTAATTACTATTTCAGTGCAATCAGTAGTGATAATCTGCAGCTCTCATTTACAATAAACCTAGACAAGTATATATTCACCAGCAGTTATTTGAGTACAATGTTCTGCAGGAGTGTAGAAGATGGAATTACCAGCAGTTATTTGAGTGCAATGTTCTGCAGGAGTGTAGAAGATGGAATTACCAGCAGTTATTTGAGTGCAATGTTCTGCAGGAGTGTAGAAGATGGAATTACCTGTTGAAGAAAAGGAAGAAGGAGGAGGAGTCACTTCTCAATCAATATCAGTTGAAGATGTGACCAATATATCCAATAACGTCGGTGTAACGTTGAAATTATTTTTATATTTTTAGTTATCCTTTGAATAATGTCCTTTGAAGTAATGGCCCACAAGCCTACGGCCTAAGCCTTCCTCATGCTCTTTAAGTAATGGACCAAGCATGTGAATACACTGATTACACCCAAACTACAATGAACCCTCCCCCAGCAATGACTAGTAATAAAAGTTTTAAGAAAACAAGCGAACAAACCAACCGAGATTTATCACAGTCATGCCCTCATGCCTATACTCAGGAGATAACATTCCAATTAGAGATGTGCACTGGAAATTTTTCGGGTTTTGTGTTCTGGTTTTGGGTTCGGTTCCGCGGCCGTGTTTTGGGTTCGAACGCGTTTTGGCAAAACCTCACCGAATTTTTTTTGTCGGATTCGGGTGTGTTTTGGATTCGGGTGTTTTTTTCAAAAAACCCTAAAAAATAGCTTAAATCATAGAATTTGGGGGTCATTTTGATCCCAAAGTATTATTAACCTCAATAACCATAATTTCCACTCATTTTCAGTCTATTCTGAACACCTCACAATATTATTTTTAGTCCTAAAATTTGCACCGAGGTCGCTGGATGACCAAGCTCAGCGACCCAAGTGGCCGACACAAACACCTGGCCCATCTAGGAGTGGCACTGCAGTGTCACGCAGGATGGCCCTTCCAAAAAACACTCCCCAAACAGCACATGACGCAAAGAAAAAAAGAGGCGCAATGAGGTATCTGTGTGACTAAGCTCAGCGACCCAAGTGGCCGACACAAACACCTGGCCCATCTCGGAGTGGCACTGCAGTGTCAGGCAGGATGGCCCTTCCAAAAAACACTCCCCAAACAGCACATGACGCAAAGAAAAAAAGAGGCGCAATGAGGTAGCTGTGTGAGTAAGATAAGCGACCCTAGTGGCCGACACAAACACCTGGCCCATCTAAGAGTGGCACTGCAGTGTCACGCAGGCTGACCCTTCCAAAAAACACTCCCCAAACAGCACATGACGCAAAGAAAAATGAAAGAAAAAAGAGGTGCAAGATGGAATTGTCCTTGGGCCCTCCCACCCACCCTTATGTTGTATAAACAGGACATGCACACTTTAACCAACCCATCATTTCAGTGACAGGGTCTGCCACACGACTGTGACTGAAATGACGGGTTGGTTTGGACCCCCACCAAAAAAGAAGCAATTAATCTCTCCTTGCACAAACTGGCTCTACAGCGGCAAGATGTCCACCTCATCATCATCCTCCGATTCATAACCGTGTACATCCCCCTCCTCACAGATTATCAATTCGTCCCCACTGGAATCCACCATCTCAGCTCCCTGTGTACTTTGTGGAGGCAATTGCTGCTGGTGAATGTCTCCATGGAGGAATTGATTCTAATTCATTTTAATGAACATCATCTTCTCCACATTTTCTGGAAGTAACCTCGTACGCCGATTGCTGACAAGGTGAGCGGCGGCACTAAACACTCTTTCGGAGTACACACTTGTGGGAGGGCAACTTAGGTAGAATAAAGCCAGTTTGTGCAAGGGCCTCCAAATTGCCTCTTTTTCCTGCCAGTATACGTACGGACTGTCTGACGTGCCTACTTGGATGCGGTCACTCATATAATCCTCCACCATTCTTTCAATGGGGAGAGAATCATATGCAGTGACAGTAGACGACATGTCCGTAATCATTGGCAGGTCCTTCAGTCCGGACCAGATGTCAGCATCAGCAGTCGCTCCAGACTGCCCTGCATCACCACCAGCGGGTGGGCTCGGAATTCTGAGCCTTTTCCTCGCACCCCCAGTTGCGGGAGAATGTGAAGGAGGAGATGTTGACAGGTCGCGTTCCGCTTGACTTGACAATTTTCTCACCAGCAGTTCTTTGAACCCCTGCAGACTTGTGTCTGCCGGAAAGAGAGATCCAAGGTAGGTTTTAAATCTAGGATAGAGCACGGTGGCCAAAATGTAGTGCTCTGATTTCAACAGATTGACCACCCGTGAATCCTTGTTAAGCGAATTAAGGGCTCCATCCACAAGTCCCACATGCCTAGCGGAATCGCTCTGTGTTAGCTCCTCCTTCAATGTCTCCAGCTTCTTCTGCAAAAGCCTGATGAGGGGAATGACCTGACTCAGGCTGGCAGTGTCTGAACTGACTTCACGTGTGGCAAGTTTAAAAGGTTGCAGAACCTTGCACAACGTTGAAATCATTCTCCACTGTGCTTGAGACAGGTGCATTCCACCTCCTATATCGTGCTCAGTTGTATAGGCTTGAATGGCCTTTTGCTGCTCCTCCAACCTCTGAAGCATATAGAGGGTTGAATTCCACCTCGTTACCACTTCTTGCTTCAGATGATGGCAGGGCAGGTTCAGGCGTTTTTGGTGTTGCTCCAGTCTTCTGTACGTGGTGCCTGTACGCCGAAAGTGTCCCGCAATTCTTCTGGCCACCGACAGCATCTCTTGCACGCCCCTCTCGTTTTTTAAATAATTCTGCACCACCAAATTCAAGGTATGTGCAAAACATGGGACGTGCTGGAATTTGCCCATATTTAATGCACACACAATATTGCTGGCGTTGTCCGATGTCACAAATCCACAGGAGAGTCCAATTGGGGTAAGCCATTCTGCGATGATCTTCCTCAGTTGCCGTAAGAGGTTTTCAGCTGTGTGCGTATTCTGGAAAGCGGTGATACAAAGCGTAGCCTGCCTAGGAAAGAGTTGGCGTTTGCGAGATGCTGCTACTGGTGCCGCCGCTGCTGTTCTTGCGGCGGGAGTCCATACATCTAGCCAGTGGGCTGTCACAGTCATATAGTCCTGAGTCTGCCCTGCTCCACTTGTCCACATGTCCGTGGTTAAGTGGACATTGGGTACAACTGCATTTTTTAGGACACTGGTGAGTCTTTTTCTGAGGTCTGTGTACATTTTCGGTATCGCCTGCCTAGAGAAATGGAACCTAGATGGTATTTGGTACCGGGGACACAGTACCTCAAACAAGTCTATAGTTGGCTCTGCAGTAATGATGGATACCGGAACCACGGTTCTCACCGCCCAGGATGCCAAGGCCTCAGTTATACGCTTTGCAGCAGGATGACTGCTGTGATATTTCATCTTCCTCGCAAAGGACTGTTGGACAGTCAATTGCTTGGTGGAAGTAGTAAAAGTGGTCTTACGACTTCCCCTCTGGGATGACCATCGACTCCCAGCAGCAACAACAGCAGCGCCAGCAGCAGTAGGCGTTACACGCAAGGATACATCGGAGGAATCCCAGGCAGGAGAGGACTCGTCAGAATTGCCAGTGACATGGCCTGCAGGACTATTGGCATTCCTGGGGAAGGAGGAAATTGACACTGAGGGAGTTGGTGGGGTGGTTTGCGTGAGCTTGGTTACAAGAGGAAGGGATTTACTGGTCAGTGGACTGCTTCCGCTGTCGCCCAAAGTTTTTGAACTTTTCACTGACTTATGATGAATGCGCTGCAGGTTACGTATAAGGGAGGATGTTCCGAGGTGGTTAACGTCCTTACCCCTACTTATTACAGCTTGACAAAGGCAACACATGGCTTGACAAATGTTGTCCGCATTTCTGTTGAAATACTTCCACACCGAAGAGCTGATTTTTTTGGTATTTTCGCCAGGCATGTCAATGGCCATATTCGTCCCACGGACAACAGGTGTCTCCCCGGGTGCCTGACTTAAACAAACCACCTCACCATCAGAATCCTCCTGGTCAATTTCCTCCCCAGCGCCAGCAACACCCATATCCTCCTCATCCTGGTGTACTTCAACACTGACATCTTCAATCTGACTATCAGGAACTGGACTGCGGGTGCTCCTTCCAGCACTTGCAGGGGGCGTGCAAATGGTGGAAGGCGCATGCTCTTCACGTCCAGTGTTGGGAAGGTCAGGCATCGCAACCGACACAATTGGACTCTCCTTGTGGATTTGTGATTTCGAAGAACGCACAGTTCTTTGCTGTGCTTTTGCCAGCTTAAGTCTTTTCATTTTTCTAGCGAGAGGCTGAGTGCTTCCATCCTCATGTGAAGCTGAACCACTAGCCATGAACATAGGCCAGGGCCTCAGCCGTTCCTTGCCACTCCGTGTGGTAAATGGCATATTGGCAAGTTTACGCTTCTCCTCCGACGATTTTATTTTAGATTTTTAAGTCCTTTTTTTACTGATATTTGGTGTTTTGGATTTTACATGCTCTGTACTATGACATTGGGCATTGGCCTTGGCAGACGACGTTGATGGCATTTCATCGTCCCGGCCATGACTAGTGGCAGCAGCTTCAGCACGAGGTGGAAGTCGATCTTGATCTTTCCCTATTTTTGGAACCTCAACATTTTTGTTCTCCATATTTTAATAGGCACAACTAAAAGGCACCTCAGGTAAACAATGGAGATGGATGGATACTAGTATACTTATGGATGACGAATGACTGCCGACACAGAGGTAGCTACTGCCGTGGACTACCGTACTGCGTCTGCTAGTATAGACTGGATGATAATGATATAAAAAATATATATATATCACTACTGCAGGACAGGTATATATTATATAATGACGGACCTGCTGGACACTGTCAGCAGCAGACTCCTAAACTACTAGTATGAAGAAGATAGAAAAAAAAAACCCACCACAGGTAGGTATACAATTATGGACGAGCACTGCCGACACAGAGGTAGCTACTGCCGTGGACTACCGTACTGCGTCTGCTAGTATAGACTGGATGATAATGATATAAAAAATATATATATATCACTACTGCAGGACAGGTATATATTATATAATGACGGACCTGCTGGACACTGTCAGCAGCAGACTCCTATACTACTAGTATGAAGAAGATAGAAAAAAAAAACCCACCACAGGTAGGTATACAATTATGGACGAGCACTGCCGACACAGAGGTAGCTACAGCCGTGGACTACCGTACTGCGTCTGCTAGTATAGACTGGATGATAATGATATAAAAAATATATATATATCACTACTGCAGGACAGGTATATATTATATAATGACGGACCTGCTGGACACTGTCAGCAGCAGACTCCTAAACTACTAGTATGAAGAAGATAGAAAAAAAAAAACCCACCACAGGTAGGTATACAATTATGGACGAGCACTGCCGACACAGAGGTAGCTACAGCCGTGGACTACCGTACTGCGTCTGCTAGTATAGACTGGATGATAATGATATAAAAAATATATATATATCACTACTGCAGGACAGGTATATATTATATAATGACGGACCTGCTGGACACTGTCAGCAGCAGACTCCTAAACTACTAGTATGAAGAAGATAGAAAAAAAAACCCCACCACAGGTAGGTATACAATTATGGACGAGCACTGCCGACACAGAGGTAGCTACAGCCGTGGACTACCGTACTGCGTCTGCTAGTATAGACTGGATGATAATGATATAAAAAATATATATATATCACTACTGCAGGACAGGTATATATTATATAATGACGGACCTGCTGGACACTGTCAGCAGCAGACTCCTAAACTACTAGTATGAAGAAGATAGAAAAAAAACCCCCACCACAGGTAGGTATACAATTATGGACGAGCACTGCCGACACAGAGGTAGCTACAGCCGTGGACTACCGTACTGCGTCTGCTAGTATAGACTGGATGATAATGATATAAAATATATATATATATCACTACTGCAGGACAGGTATATATTATATAATGACGGACCTGCTGGACACTGTCAGCAGCAGACTCCTAAACTACTAGTATGAAGAAGATAGAAAAAAAAACCCCACCACAGGTAGGTATACAATTATGGACGAGCACTGCCGACACAGAGGTAGCTACAGCCGTGGACTACCGTACTGCGTCTGCTAGTATAGACTGGATGATAATGATATAAAAAATATATATATATATCACTACTGCAGGACAGGTATATATTATATAATGACGGACCTGCTGGACACTGTCAGCAGCAGACTCCTAAACTACTAGTATGAAGAAGATAGAAAAAAAAAACCCACCACAGGTAGGTATACAATTATGGACGAGCACTGCCGACATAGAGGTAGCTACAGCCGTGGACTACCGTACTGCGTCTGCTAGTATAGACTGGATGATAATGATATAAAAAATATATATATATCACTACTGCAGGTATATATTATAATATAATGAATGACGGACCTGCTGGACACTGTCTGTCAGCAGAATGCGTTTATAGAATAAAAAAAAAAAACACCACACGAGTGTTTAACTTTTTCAGGCAGACAATATACTGGTGGTCACTGGTCAGTCACACTGGCAGCAAAAGTGTGCACTGTTGTGTACTCCTGCTATAACTGCTCCCCAGTCTCCCCCACAATTAAGCTGTGTGAGCAGTGAGCACTCAGCACAGTCAGATATACATAGATGATATTATCATGCAGCACACTGAGGCTGAGCACAGATATGGTATGTGACTGTGTATAATTTTTTTTCAGGCAGAGAACGGATTTTAAATAATAAATAAAACTGGTGGTCACTAGTATAACTATCAGCAAAACTCTGCACTCTCAGAGTACTCCTAATGCTCCCCAAAATTACTAAAATTAAATTACTAGTAAATCAAGTGTCTCACTCTCTATCTAAACGGAGAGGACGCCAGCCACGTCCTCTCCCTATCAATCTCAATGCACGTGTGAAAATGGCGGCGACGCGCGGCTCCTTATAAAGAATCCGAGTCTCGCGATAGAATCCGAGCCTCGCGAGAATCCGACAGCGGGATGATGACGTTCGGGCGCGCTCGGGTTAGCCGAGCAAGGCGGGAAGATCCGAGTCTGCCTCTGACCCGTGTAAAAAGGCTGAAGTTCGGGGGGGTTTGGATTCCGAGGAACCGAACCCGCTCATCTCTAATTCCAATTTATCAATAGCAACCCATCATGTGCATAAGCAATCTAATATAAAAGCAGATGCCTTATGCCTATAGCAATGCTATAATTTTTAACACCCAATTTGCTAATTACTATTTCAGTGCAATCTGTAGTGATAATCTGCAGCTCTCATTTACAATAAACCTAGACAAGTATATATTCACCAGCAGTTATTTGAGTGCAATGTTCTGCAGGAGTGTAGAATATGGAATTACCAGCAGTTATTTGAGTGCAATGTTCTGCAGGAGTGTAGAAGATGGAATTACCAGCAGTTATTTGAGTGCAATGTTCTGCAGGAGTGTAGAAGATGGAATTACCAGCAGTTATTTGAGTGCAATGTTCAGCAGGAGTGTAGATGGAATTACCTGTTGAAGAAAAGGAAGAAGGAGGAGGAGTCACTTCACTATCAATATCAGTTGAAGATGTGACCAATATATCTAATAACGTCGGTGTAACGTCGAAATTATTTTTATATTTTTAGTTATCCTTTGAATAATGTCCTTTGAAGTAATGGCCCACAAGCCTACGGCCTAAGCCTTCCTCATGCTCTTTAAGTAATGGACCAAGCATGTGAATACACTGATTACACCCAAACTACAATGAACCCTCCCCCAGCAATGACTAGTAATAAAAGTTTTAAGAAAACAAGCAAACAAACCAACCGAGATTTATCACAGTCATGCCCTCATGCCTATACTCAGGAGATAACATTCCAATTTATCAATAGCAACCCATCATGTGCATAAGCAAACTAATATAAAAGCAGATGCCTTATGCCTATAGAAATGCTATAATTTTTAACACCCAATTTGCTAATTACTATTTCAGTGCAATCAGTAGTGATAATCTGCAGCTCTCATTTACAATAAACCTAGACAAGTATATATTCACCAGCAGTTATTTGAGTGCAATGTTCTGCATGAGTGTAGAAGATGGAATTACCAGCAGTTATGAAGAGAGTATTGACTGCATAGGAGAGAAAAGAGTTAAACATCTGGGGAGGGGTGGACCTAGCTGTAAGGAAAGTACAGCCTTTTTTAAGGGGAGGGCTTGATATATATAGGGAAGGCGAAGCCATTTTAAGTCTCTTGGTGATTTGGTTTGGTGAGTGCTGCAGTGCAAGCAAAAATTTTTGTTTTTCCTTGGCTTTTGCTGTACACATAGGTTATTCATAGTCCATCTGTGGTGATTTCCCTCTCCAGAGAACCCCTCACTATTTATACCCTCTCACCTGGTTTGCCTGCTAACATGTCTGCTAGGCCCCGACGCGTGCTAAGGGCCCCGGCTCGGTTCAGCGGCTCGGACGTCCGAGCGGGCCCTGAGGCGGCGGTGGGCGGCCTGAGGGACGGGGCTCCGTCCCCTAGGGCCTCTACACTCACGGCCGCAGGCAGCGCGGACGGGGGCCGGGCGGGCTCGCCGCCGGGGGCCGGGATGGGCACTTCGGCTGGACGAGGACGGCGTGGGGGACCGGTGGTCCTTTCAGGCCACCCGAGGATCAGCGGGCGGCGGCAGTCCCCTCCGGGGGCCGCCGTACCCGGGAGCAGGTCGGGCGCCCGCGCGCTGCGGTGAGCGCCCGGGAGCGGCAGATAGTGACTCTCCTTCCTCGCCGCGGCCGAGTGTTCGTGCCGGGCGGGGGGAGAGGACAGGTGCGGGAGCAGGCGGTCGCCGCGCGGGGCCTATGCAGGAGCCTCGCGCGGCGGCCGAAGAGGCAGATCAATGCGGGAGATCGTTGGCGGGAGGACGTGGGACGCGCGCCCGAGGCGCGCGCGCGCCCACGCTCGTTCCGGACGCCGCGGGCCGCGCACGTGCGCGCGCAGCGGGGCCAAATACACACAGATCACCCGCTTCTTCTCCCCGGATGCCGGTAGACGGCAGGGGGAGGGAGCACATGAGGGGGGTGCAGCGTATGCCTCAAGTAGGCAACGCTGGGCGCATGGAGAGGGCAGTAGGAAGAGGGGGTACAGCATCAGCGGCAAGGGATGGCCGGGGCCAGCGGGCGGGTGCGCCCTCCGCGGGCCAGGTGACACGCGGGGGAGCACGCGCGGGGAGGCAGCAGGTCCCCATGAATACCGCGGGGCACAGCGGGACCCGCGGCAGGAAGGGAGACAGGGAGTGGGTCAGCGGCCGCAGGGCCGCGGCACGGGCTGCTGAGCCCGACAGTGGGTCCTCCGCAGGACCAGGGGATTTTTCTGCTTCCCCGGAGAGGGAAGAAGTAGACTCAGAATTTGAGAGTGGTGGGGCTGTCCGGGGTGCACTTGCCTTCGGTTTAGAGCACGAGGAGCAGGGTCCCCGGGGCGCGTCAGGCGGTCGGTGGGCGCGGGCTCGCGCCCAACCAAGGACCGGCCGTCCATCGGGCGGCGTTTCCGCGGGTCGCGCCGCACGGGTTCCCCCTGGGGCCATGGCGTCGGCGCTGGCCACGGTGGTGGAGGCTCTGGGGCCGTTAGCAGCAGTGGCCTCCCCTAGGGCAAGGACGGAGGTTGGCCAGTCTGCGGGACGCAGGGGGTCTGGCGATCGAAGGGCATCAGCGGCGCAGCGAGTAGCACGGGCCTGCCGAGAGCTGGGGGCCGCCGCGGCGGAGCTGGAGCTAGGGCCAGAACGGGAGCAGCGGGGGCGCACAGTCACTGCGCATTCCGCACGGGGTGCCCGGCGTGCGCCGCAAGCGCAGGCCGGGCCCTCTTCTGTTTTGTCTTCCACAGAGGGCCGAAGTGAAAGAGATTGGGCGGATTTCGTGGCGGACGATGATTGGACGGAAGAAAACGAAGGATCCGGGTCGGAGAGGTCGATGGCATCCGGTGAGTTGGTACAGTCTATATCAGTTTCCACCACGAGCTCGAGTTCGCGAAGCTCTTCGTCCTCCTCGTCCTCCTCTTCTTTAGCGTCGCAGGCGTCCGACGCGGATAGTACTGCTAGGGCAAGGAGGGAGGCCGAGAAACTTGCCAAAAGGGCGGCAAAGCAGCAGAAGAGGCGCAAGCGACGCAGGCGAATGAGTGTAGTGGAGCGTAGGGCAAAGAAGCGGCGCGATCTGCCGGGGGTAGTGCGCTGCGAGTACACCGCAGTTATGAGGGGGCTGCGAGATAGCTGCCGCAAGAAGATACGTAGGGGTGACTTCGTGGACTTATTCGTCTTGACTAGGGCCATGAAGAGGGACTACAAAGCGGCGGCCGCTAAGACGGGCATGGGGACAGAAGCTTTCCGGTCTTTTGATAATTGGCTGGCCGGTTTCTGGGTGTTTGCGGCATGCTATTTGGAGGATAGGCCGGAAGAACACATGAATATTATCCGGTACCTGCATCTCGTGCATGACATGCAGCGCACGTCCGCGGGCTCGGAATGGCGGCAGTATGACCAAGAGTTTCGGGAGAAACAGGATGGGCTGCGGGTCATGGATTTTGGTTTCAAAGATGTGGAGGTCTGGCTCAAAGTGACCCGGGCATCACAACAAGAGGCGGAGCCCCAGAAACAGGGAACAGGTGTGCGTCGCGCGGGGTCATCAGCCCAGGGGGCGGTCGCGGACGGAGGAATTGCCAGGACAGGCGGATTGGCCGCTCGCGGGGGCGGGCGGTCCGCTACTCGGGGGAAATGCTTCGCGTTTAACAGCGGAACATGTTCCTATGGCAAGCAGTGTCGGTTTCGTCACTCCTGCCAGCATTGTGGAGGAGCCCACCCAGCCTCCTCTTGTTTTAAAGGGGGGCGACAGGGAAACAGGGGAAAGCAGGCTTACTCGAAGCAGGCCGCGAGCGGGACCGCTCAGCAGAGCCCCAACGCCAGTTAAGTTGGAAACGATGGGCAAATGGTTGGATATGTATCCAAATAGAACGGATGCGAAGTTTTTGTTAGAAGGTTTTAAGTTTGGTTTTCGCTTGCCTGTTGCAAGCGAGGTATCAGTGCGGGCACAGAGAAACCTCCAGTCTGCACGGGCATTGCCGACTGTCCTGCGGGAGAAAGTAGATAAGGAGGTCAGGTTGGGCAGGATGGAGGGGCCTTTTAGATCACCCCCGGTGGATGACTTGGTCATCTCCCCGGTCGGGGTGGTTCCGAAGAAGACCCCGGGCGCTTTTCGGCTCATACAGCATCTGTCTTACCCGCCAGGGGCGTCAGTCAACGACGCAATACCACCGGCTTATTGCTCGGTGGTGTATCAGTCATTTGACGAGGCGCTAGAGATGGTCCGCAGCTACGGGAGCGGGGCCCTCATGGCTAAGATCGATGTTGAGTCAGCCTTTAGATTATTGCCATTGCATCCTGACTCATTCCGTTTCATGGGTTTCCGGATTGGGACGGAGTATTTCATCGACAAATGTCTGCCGTTGGGATGTTCCGTTTCATGCTCATTTTTCGAACGCTTTAGCACTTTTCTTCATTGGTGTGTGGAGTCGACGTCAGGCGGCCACGGGGTTGCACATTACCTCGACGATTTCCTATGCGCGGGTCCGGCGAACGACACAAGGTGCGCCGATTTGTTGTTTAGCACCCAGGCTCTCTTTTATCACTTCGGTGTTCCTGTAGCCGGGGACAAAACGGAGGGTCCGGACTCCTGTTTATCGTTCTTGGGGATTGAAATTGACACAGTGGCGGGCGAGTGTCGCTTGCCTCAGGACAAAGTGTCGAAGCTCCGCGAAACCATTTGCCGGTTCAAAGGCTCGCGTAAGGTCACGCTGCGTCAGGCGCAGTCCTTGCTGGGCATGCTTAACTTCGCTTGTCGGGTAATTCCGATGGGCAGGGTTTTCTGCCGGAAGCTCGAAAGGGCAACGGCAGGGTGTGCCAGGCCTCATCATTTCGTTCGATTGTCCTCTGAATTAAAAAGGGATCTGGCCGTATGGGCTTCGTTCCTGGAGGATTTCAACGGGGTGAACATATGGCAAGCGCCAGCCGTAGACAGCGACCGGTTGCAGCTGTTTACCGATGCCGCAGGTGCCTACGGATTTGGTTGTTTTTTGGAGGGATCGTGGTGTGTGGCATCTTGGCCGGAAAGCTGGCATAGTGAGGGTCTTACAAGAGATCTGTTGCTACTGGAGCTTTTTCCCATTATGGTAGCTCTGGAAGTTTGGGGCGACCGGTTGGCTAATCGCAGCATAGTGTTTAGATGCGACAATCTGGGCGTAGTGCATGCGATTAATAACCAGAGGGCGAAATCGCTAGTGGTTCTGAGGGTGCTCGGGCAGTTGCTTCTGACATGCTTGCGTAGGAATCTATGGTTCCGGGCGCAGCATGTTCCCGGTTTGGAAAACGAAATCGCAGATGCATTGTCGCTGGGACAGTGGGAGAGGTTTTGGGTTTTGGCACCCGAGGCCGAAGAGCAGGGTTTTCACTGTCCTGATTATGTTTGGCAGGTGATCGGGCCGGACTGGAAGGTCTAGCGTTGCGGTCAGTAGCGCCGGCCACGCTCAAGGCGTACGGACAAGCGTGGAGCGAGTGGGAGGAGTTTGTCCAGGGTCGTCAGCATCAAGGTAAGAGCAAGCATCGGCTGATGCTTTCTTTTATGTGGCAGCTCTACGTTTCCGGTAGGTCACGAGCGGTGGTGTCCCGGTACTTGGCTGGCGTCTCATTCTTCTGCAAGCTGCGAGGCGTCCCGGATGTAACGAAAAGCGAGGTTCTACGGAAGGCTATGAAAGGGTGGGCGCGAGTTGCGCCGACGCCGCCAGATAGGAGGCGGCCCATCGATGCGGCTTTGTTGCCGGCCGTCATCGAGGCGGTGGGGCGAGTAGCGTCGTCCAGGTTTGAGGCGCTTTTGTTCCGTTTAGCCTTCTCGATGGCTTACCACGGGGCTTTTCGAGTTTCTGAGTTGGTAGCGCCTTCCAAGAGGTCGGAATCGCGCATGCTGGTCGGGGACGTGGTAGTGGGTGAGAGGTCCTTGCTGTGCAGATTGCGGCGCTCCAAGACGGATCAAGTGGGGAGAGGGCGCTGGGTTACGATGGTTCCAGCGCTAGAAGAAAGCGTTTGCCCAGTGGGTCTGGCAATGCAATATGTGGTAGTGCGACCCGCTAAGGAGGGGTCATGGCTATTGCATTATGACGGGCTGCCAGTCACAAAATACCAGTTCCGGTGGATGCTGGGTCGCTGTCTGACGGGCTTGGGCCTCTCGCCTGCTGCTTTCGGTACCCATTCCTTTCGGATAGGCGCGGCGACGTCGGCAGCTGCGGCGGGTTTCTCCAGAACTGAGATCCAGGCGGTGGGGCGATGGAAGTCGTCCAGTTACAGGCGATATATTCGCCCCGTCACGTGAGAGGGCGCCCGGCGCTTGGGGCATTGTTAAATTGCAATTCGTTATGCTGTTTCAGTTCTGTGTTTTATGGAGTTGTGTGTTTGTTAATGTTTGTCCCCCCTTTTTTATCCTACTCAGGGATTAGCTACTCGCCGTTGCCGGCATGAGTCGGCAGCGGGGGTCTGGAGTTATTTGCGATTTTTTGCCTGACTTGACGGACTGAATTCTAATCTATAATTCGGCTAATTTGGTCTAATCAGAGTCCCTCAGCAGGTCTTTACGTTTCACCTCCAGCTGAGTTATTACATGTGTTTCCCATTTTATACCCCCCCCCCCTGTTTTTATTTCGTTTAATTTTATTTGATCTTCCCCCTTTTGTGTCTTTAACTTGCACTTCTAAATTGGCAACGAAGTATGGTGCAGTCGGCTAGGCCGTGACTGCTGCAATAGCGAGTCCTAAAGTTTTCTTTTTTGGCAGATCCTTCAGTATAAACAATGAATAAGCCTCTTAGTAATCAATTCTACCCCTCTTTTTCCCTTCAGGATGGTTGGAAGACAATTTGACCATTTGGGTGGTTGGCCACTCTTACATTTACTGGGCGGCCAGGTTTGTGGCCTCGGAAGGGTCGCAGGCATTGTTTGGAATACAGGGTGTCAGATGGCTTGGCTGGCGCGGAATGATGTGGGGTGAGCTGAAGAGTAGGTTAGTGAGTCAGGCCAGCAAGCATGGAGTCCCTAAAGTTTTGGTTGTCCATCTAGGTGGCAACGACTTGGGGAAGAGGACATCCTTGGAGCTGCGGTGGGCCATGATACAGGATCTGGCAAGTGTGACCGCGCAATGGACCAATTGTGTGTTGGTTTTTTCCATGATGGTGCCGAGATTGTGTTGGAGGGGTGTGGCGGATGGTCGCCGGATTGATGAGGCCCGGAAAAAGGTGAACGGAGCAGTGGCAAAGTGGGTGCTGTCCCACGGTGGGAGGGTGGTTCGCCACCCGAGGATACGGTTCAGAGACAGCCACCTTTTCCGGCGCGATGGAGTACATCTATCCGATGAGGGGATGATGTTTTTTCTGGAGGATCTGGGTTTTGCTTTGCAGGAGTTAGGGTAGGTTTATGGTGGCGGTGCGAAAGACTTTGGGGATGAGTCTTTCGCTGTTGGCGGAAAAGAACGGCAGTTTCGTATGGTAGAGAAAACTGTAGTGTTTTACAGTTGGTTTGTGGTTTAGGTGCACTCACCTCCATCGACTTATGGCCGCTTGACCACCCGTCCGGGAAGGCAGCGGCAGGGCACCCAGGAGCGGTGGGTAGTCACTGTGGGGGTTGAGTTGTCACCTATTACCGGTTTATGGTAAGCTTTTAGTAAATTTATAGGATTGAGTTATTTAAGTTTAATTTAGATTAAGTGAGCCGTTCTTTTGGGCCGCCACCATATGCCAGCTGGAGCGGCATATTAAATTAATCTCTTCTATTACAGGTTTCCTAATGGTTAGGGACAAATAAATAGCTAGCAATTTTCTGCCAAATTCAAGTCTCAGTGTCGTTATTTCTGGTTATGGTTATGAATGCTTTACTTTCAAAGAAAGGGGTCCACCAAATATCACTAAGATGTTTAGAAGAGAGTATTGACTGCATAGGAGAGAAAAGAGTTAAACATCTGGGGAGGGGTGGACCTAGCTGTAAGGAAAGTACAGCCTTTTTTAAGGGGAGGGCTTGATATATATAGGGAAGGCGAAGCCATTTTAAGTCTCTTGGTGATTTGGTTTCCCACCCTCCCGCCCTGGTAGTTGGAAATTGTGGCACGTGGTGCTTTGGCTCTAAGTTGTTGGCTGTTTTCGTTGGCTATTTATTGGCGGAAAAGAACGGCAGTTTCGTATGGTAGAGAAAACTGTAGTGTTTTACAGTTGGTTTGTGGTTTAGGTGCACTCACCTCCATCGACTTATGGCCGCTTGACCACCCGTCCGGGAAGGCAGCCGCAGGGCACCCAGGAGCGGTGGGTAGTCACTGTGGGGGTTGAGTTGTCACCTATTACCGGTTTATGGTAAGCTTTTAGTAAATTTATAGGATTGAGTTATTTAAGTTTAATTTAGATTAAGTGAGCCGTTCTTTTGGGCCGCCACCATATGCCAGCTGGAGCGGCATATTAAATTAATCTCTTCTATTACAGGTTTCCTAATGGTTAGGGACAAATAAATAGCTAGCAATTTTCTGCCAAATTCAAGTCTCAGTGTCGTTATTTCTGGTTATGGTTATGAATGCTTTACTTTCAAAGAAAGGGGTCCACCAAATATCACTAAGATGTTTATTGAGTGCAATGTTCTGCAGGAGTGTAGAAGATGGAATTACCAGCAGATATTTGAGTGCAATGTTCTGCAGGAGTGTAGAAGATGGAATTACCTGTTGAAGAAAAGGAAGAAGGAGGAGTCACTTCACAATCAATATCAGTTGAAGATGTGACCAATATATCTAATAACGTCGGTGTAACGTCGAAATTATTTTTATATTTTTAGTTATCCTTTGAATAATGTCCTTTGAAGTAATGGCCCACAAGGCTATGGCCTAAGCCTACCTCATGCTCTTTAAGTAATGGACCAAGCATGTGAATACACTGATTACACCCAAACCACAATGAACCCTCCCCCAGCAATGACTAGTAATAAAAGTTTTAAGAAAACAAGCGAACAAACCAACCGAGATTTATCACAGTCATGCCCTCATGCCTATACTCAGGAGATAACATTCCAATTTATCAATAGCAACCCATCATGTGCATAAGCAATCTAATATAAAAGCAGATGCCTTATGCCTATAGCAATGCTAGAATTTTTAACACCCAATTTGCTAAAAACTATTTCAGTGCAATCAGTAGTGATAATCTGCAGCTCTCATTTACAATAAACCTAGACAAGTATATATTCACCAGCAGTTATTTGAGTGCAATGTTCTGCAGGAGTGTAGAAGATGGAATTACCAGCAGTTATTTGAGTGCAATGTTCTGCAGGAGTGTAGAAGATGGAATTACCAGCAGTTATTTGAGTGCAATGTTCTGCAGGAGTGTAGAAGATGGAAATACCAGCAGTTATTTGAGTGCAATGTTCTGCAGGAGTGTAGAAGATGGAATTACCAGCAGTTATTTGAGTGCAATGTTCTGCAGGAGTGTAGAAGATGGAATTACCAGCAGTTATTTGAGTGCAATGTTCTGCAGGAGTGTAGAAGATGGAATTACCTGTTGAAAAAAAGGAAGAAGGAGGAGGAGTCACTTCACAATCAATATCAGTTGAAGATGTGACCAATATATCTAATAACGTCGGTGTAACGTCGAAATTATTTTTATATTTTTAGTTATCCTTTGAATAATGTCCTTTTAAGTAATGGCCCACAAGCCTACGGCCAGGCCCGGCGCTACTCGCTCAGCGAAGGGATGCAGTGCAGGGAGTCGCCAGGGTTGGAGAGGCGCTGTCCCTGCACTGCATCCCTTCCCTGCTGCGCTGCCTGTCTACCCTGCTGCCGGCTGCTGCAGTGCTGCACACTGACAGGCAGCGGCGCCGGCAGCTTGCTGTAGCCTCCTCCTCCCCCTCACCTGTGACAACGGCAGTGTCAATGTTCAGCCGAAAAGGGAGGGGGCTACACGGCTACACGGGACCTCATGGGGGCGGAGCTACACAGGACCTCAGGGGGCGGAGCTACACGGACCTCAGGGTACACGGGCCTCAGGGGGCGGAGCTACACAGGACCTCAGGGTTGCGGAGCTACACAGGACCAGACTCATGTGGAGTGTCATCCAGCATTCAAAACCAGTCTCCCTGAGGCTGCAGCCATCATCCCCTCCCCATATGTCTGCGTCTGCTCCTCGCCTTCTCCACACCATCCCTGTCAGCACTCACTGCCTCACTCCCAGTTCCCAACCCTGCATACTTTTACAAGCGCGCGGTGCACAATTACTGCGCAAACCCTCTCCCCCCCCTTTCCCCCCGCCTGCATCCATGACAGCCATAAACCACACACACATCTGGGTAGCAGCGTGCCTGTGGCGGAAATGGGCATTCCTGTCAGCCCGGGATCGTAGCAATGGAGGCAGAGTGGAAAAGGATCAGAAGGACCGGCGGTAAGAGAGTATTTATCTCCAGCCCACCAGTCCTAATAACAATAGATGTTCCCCCCTACCCGCGATAGCATATAAAGGATATATACTATCAATTTGTGAGTGTGCATGAATGTTATAAAGTGTCTGTGTTTATATAATGGACCCCTGTGTGGTGTCAGTGTGTATATAATGGACCCCTCTGTAGTGTCAGTGTGTATATAATGGACCTCTGTGTAGTGTCAGTGTGTATGGACACCTGTGTAGTGTCGGTGTGTATATAATGCAGAGCCGTAAATACGGGTGCCAGGTGTGCCTGGCACACAGCGCAGTCGCCCTGTGGGCGCAACTGCCCGAATTCCAAATCAGCGGCTTGTAATGAATCAAATTGACCTATTACAAGCCGCCTGTGCTGTGTGCGCCGGAGGAGGAGAGGAACATCTCCGGGGGCAGAGGAGGAGGAGGAGTGAGGGGGACTCCGGAGCCGCAGCAGCGCTATGTAATTGGTAGCGGCGCCGCTGCAGCTGTCCCTCTCCTTCCACATTGACTGGTCGGCACTGCTGAGAATGCTGGGATGCGCTTTCTTCATCCCAGCATACACAGCGGCGGTTGTCAGCCAATGCGGAAGGAGAGGGACAGCTGCATGCGGCACCGGCAGCAATTACACTGCCTTGCTGCGGCTCCCGAGTCCCCCTCCTTCCTCCTCCTTCTCCCCTGCCTCCAGAGCTGCCAACACCGAGGAGCCTGACTGCCTGAGCCAGTTTAGAGATGGTAAGTATCTATCTGTCTGTCTATCTATCTCTCTATCTGTCTATCTGTTCTGTCTGCCGATCTGTGTAAAAAGTAGTGATGAGCGGGTTCGGTTTCTCGGAAACCGAACCCCCCCGAACTTCAACCTTTTTACACGGGTCCGAGCCATACTCGGATTCTCCCGTATGGCTCGGGTAACCCGAGCGCGCCCAAACGTCATCATCCCGCTGTCGGATTCTCGCGAGATTCGGATTCTATATAAGCAGCCGCGCGTCGCCGCCATTTTCACTCGTGCATTGGAAATGTTAGGGAGAGGACGTGGCTGGCGTCCTCTCCGTTATTGTTGAACTTGATTGTGCTGTGCACTATTGCTTAATTGTGGGGAGGGCTGGGGAGCAGCTGTATAATATAGGAGGAGTACAGTGCAGAGTTTTGCTGATCAGTGACCACCAGTTATCCGTTCTCTGCCTGAAAAAAACGCTCCATATCTGTGCTCACAGTGTGCTGCATATATCTGTGCTCACACTGCTTAATTGTGGGGACTGGGGAGCAGCTGTATTATATAGCAGGAGTACAGTGCAGAGTTTTGCTGACAGTGACCACCAGTATACGTTGTCTGCCTGAAAAACACTCCAGATCTGTGCTCAGTGTGCTGCTTTATTGTGGGGACTGGGGACCACCAGTATAATATTATATAGGAGGAGTACAGTGCAGAGTTTTGCTGACCAGTGACCACCAGTATATAATATATAGCATTACGGTACAGTAGGACACTGCTGTACCTACCTCTGTGTCGTCATTAAGTATACTATCCATCTACATTCTATACCTGTGGTGCATTTTAGTTTTGCAGTTTGCTGACACAGTGACCACCAGTATACTATATATAGCAGTACGGAAGGCCACTGCTGTACCTACCTCTGTGTCATCATTAAGTATACTATCCATCTACATTCTATACCTGTGGTGCATTTTAGTTTTGCAGTTTGCTGACACAGTGAGCACCAGTATACTATATATAGCAGTACGGAAGGCCACTGCTGTACCTACCGCTGTGTCGTCATTAAGTATACTATCCATCTACATTCTATACCTGTGGTGCATTTTAGTTTTGCAGTTTGCTGACACAGTGACCACCAGTATACTATATATAGCAGTATGGAAGGCCACTGCTGTACCTACCTCTGTGTCGTCATTAAGTATACTATCCATCTACATTCTATACCTGTGGTGCATTTTAGTTTTGCAGTTTGCTGACACAGTGACCACCAGTATACTATATATAGCAGTACGGTACGGAAGGCCACTGCTGTACCTACCTCTGTGTCGTCATTAAGTATACTATCCATCTACATTCTATACCTGTGGTGCATTTTAGTTTTGCAGTTTGCTGACATAGTGACCACCAGTACACTATATATAGCAGTACAGAAGGCCACTGCTGTACCTACCTCTGTGTTGTCATTAAGTATACTATCCATCTACATTCTATACCTGTGGTGCATTTTAGTTTTGCAGTTTGCTGACATAGTGACCACCAGTATACTATATATAGCAGTACGGAAGGCCACTGCTGTACCTACCTCTGTGTCGTCATTAAGTATACTATCCATCTACATTCTATACCTGTGGTGCATTTTAGTTTTGCAGTTTGCTGACACAGTGACCACCAGTATACTATATATAGCAGTACGGAAGGCCACTGCTGTACCTACCTCTGTGTCGTCATTAAGTATACTATCAATCTACATTCTATACCTGTGGTGCATTTTAGTTTTGCAGTTTGCTGACACAGTGACCACCAGCATACTATATATAGCAGTACGGAAGGCCACTGCTGTACCTACCTCTGTGTCGTCATTAAGTATACTATCCATCTACATTCTATACCTGTGGTGCATTTTAGTTTTGCAGTTTGCTGACACAGTGACCACCAGTATACTATATATAGCAGTACGGAAGGCCACTGCTGTACCTATCTCTGTGTCGTCATTAAGTATACTATCCATCTACATTCTATACCTGTGGTGCATTTTAGTTTTGCAGTTTGCTGACACAGTGACCACCAGTATACTATATATAGCAGTACGGAAGGCCACTGCTGTACCTACCTCTGTGTCGTCATTAAGTATACTATCCATCTACATTCTATACCTGTGGTGCATTTTAGTTTTGCAGCTTGCTGACACAGTGACCACCAGTATACTATATATAGCAGTACGGAAGGCCACTGCTGTACCTACCTCTGTGTCGTCATTAAGTATACTATCCATCTACATTCTATACCTGTGGTGCATTTTAGTTTTGCAGTTTGCTGACACAGTGACCACTAGTATACTATATATAGCAGTACGGAAGGCCACTGCTGTACCTACCTCTGTGTCGTCATTAAGTATACTATCCATCTACATTCTATACCTGTGGTGCATTTTAGTTTTGCAGTTTGCTGACACAGTGACCACCAGTATACTATATATAGCAGTACGGAAGGCCACTGCTGTACCTACCTTTGTGTCGTCATTAAGTATACTATCCATCTACATTCTATACCTGTGGTGCATTTTAGTTTTTCAGTTTGCTGACACAGTGACCACCAGTATACTACATATAGCAGTACGGAAGGCCACTGCTGTACCTACCTCTGTGTCGTCATTAAGTTACTATCCATCTACATTCTATACCTGTGGTTCATTTTAGTTTTGCAGTTTGCTGACACAGTGACCACCAGTATACTCTATATAGCAGTACGGAAGGCCACTGCTGTACCTACCTCTGTGTCGTCATTAAGTATACTATCCATCTACATTCTATACCTGTGGTGCATTTTAGTTTTGCAGTTTGCTGACACAGTGACCACCAGTATACTATATATAGCAGTACGGTACGGAAGGCCACTGCTGTACCTACCTCTGTGTCGTCATTAAGTATACTATCCATCTACATTCTATACCTGTTGTGCATTTTAGTTTTGCAGTTTGCAGACACAGTGACCACCAGTATATATAGCAGTACGGTACGGAAGGCCACTGCTGTACCTACCTCTGTGTCGTCATTAAGTATACTATCCATCTACATTCTATACCTGTGGTGCATTATAGTTTTGCAGTTTGCTGACACAGTGACCACCAGTATACTATATATAGCAGTACGGTACGGAAAGGCCACTGCTGTACCTACCTCTGTGTCGTCATTAAGTATACTATCCATCTACATTCTATACCTGTGGTGCATTTTAGTTTTGCAGTTTGCTGACACAGTGACCACCAGTATACTATATATAGCAGTACGGAAGGCCACTGCTGTACCTACCTCTGTGTCGTCATTAAGTATACTATCCATCTACATTCTATACCTGTGGTGCATTTTAGTTTTGCAGTTTGCTGACACAGTGACCACCAGTATACTATATATAGCAGTACGGAAGGCCACTGCTGTACCTATCTCTGTGTCGTCATTAAGTATACTATCCATCTACATTCTATACCTGTGGTGCATTTTAGTTTTGCAGTTTGCTGACACAGTGACCACCAGTATACTATATATAGCAGTACGGAAGGCCACTGCTGTACCTACCTCTGTGTCGTCATTAAGTATACTATCCATCTACATTCTATACCTGTGGTGCATTTTAGTTTTGCAGTTTGCTGACACAGTGACCACCAGTATACTATATATAGCAGTACGGAAGGCCACTGCTGTACCTACCTCTGTGTCGTCATTAAGTTACTATCCATCTACATTCTATACCTGTGGTGCATTTTAGTTTTGCAGTTTGCTAAAACAGTGACCACCAGTATACTCTATATAGCAGTACGGAAGGCCACTGCTGTACCTACCTCTGTGTCGTCATTAAGTATACTATCCATCTACATTCTATACCTGTGGTGCATTTTAGTTTTGCAGTTTGCTGACACAGTGACCACCAGTATACTATATATAGCAGTACGGTACGGAAGGCCACTGCTGTACCTACCTCTGTGTCGTCATTAAGTATACTATCCATCTACATTCCATACCTGTGGTGCATTTTAGTTTTGCAGTTTGCTGACACAGTGACCACCAGTATATATAGCAGTACGGTACGGAAGGCCACTGCTCTACCTACCTCTGTGTCGTCAAGTATACTATCCATCCATACCTGTGGTGCATTTCAGTTGTGCGCAGTATGTATAGTAGTAGGCCATTGCTATTGATACTGGCATATAATTCCACACATTAAAAAATGGAGAACAAAAATGTGGAGGTTAAAATAGGGAAAGATCAAGATCCACTTCCACCTCGTGCTGAAGCTGCTGCCACTAGTCATGGCAGAGACGATCAAATGCCATCAACGTCGTCTGCCAAGGCCGATGCCCAATGTCATAGTAGAGAGCATGTAAAATCCAAAAAACAAAAGTTCAGTAAAATGACCCAAAAATCAAAATTAAAAGCGTCTGAGGAGAAGCGTAAACTTGCCAATATGCCATTTACGACACGGAGTGGCAAGGAACGGCTGAGGCCCTGGCCTATGTTTATGGCTAGTGGTTCAGCTTCACATGAGGATGGAAGCACTCATCCTCTCGCTTGAAAAATGAAAAGACTTAAGCTGGCAAAAGCATAGCAAAGAACTGTGCGTTCTTCTAAATCACAAATACCCAAGGAGAGTCCAATTGTGTCGGTTGCGATGCCTTACCTTCCCAACACTGGACGGGAAGAGCTTGCACCTTCCACCATTTGCACACCCCCTGCAAGTGCTGGAAGGAGCACCCGCAGTCCAGTTCCTGATAGTAAAATTGAAGATGTCACTGTTGAAGTACACCAGGATGAGGATATGGGTGTTGCTGGCGCTGGGGAGGAAATTGACAAGGAGGATTCTGATGGTGAGGTGGTTTGTTTAAGTCAGGCACCCGGGGAGACACCTGTTGTCCGTGGGACGAATATGGCCATTGACATGCCTGGTCAAAATACAAAAAAAAATCAGCTCTTCGTGTGGAATTATTTCAACACAAATGCGGACAACAGGTGTCAAGCCGTGTGTTGCCTTTGTCAAGCTGTAATAAGTAGGGGTAAGGACGTTAATCACCTTGGAACGTCCTCCCTTATACGTCACCTGCAGCGCATTCATCATAAGTCAGTGACAAGTTCAAAAACTTTGGGTGACAGCGGAAGCAGTCCACTGACCACTAAATCCCTTCCTCTTGTAACCAAGCTCCTGCAAACCACACCATCAACTCCCTCAGTGTCAATTTCCTCCTTACCCAGGAAAGCCAATAGTCCTGCAGGCCATGTCACTGGCAAGTCTGACGAGTCCTCTCCTGCCTTGGATTCCTCCAATGCATCCTTGAGTGTAACGCCTACTGCTGCTGGCGCTGCTGTTGTAGCTGCTGGGAGTCAATCGCCATCCCAGAGGGGAAGTCGGAAGACCACTTGTACTACTTCCAGTAAGCAATTGACTGTCCAACAGTCCTTTGCGAGGAAGATGAAATATCACAGCAGTCATCCTGCTGCAAAGCAGATAACTCAGGCCTTGGCAGCCTGGGCGGTGAGAAACGTGGTTCCGGTGTCCACCGTTAATTCAGAGCCAACTAGAGACTTGATTGAGGTACTGTGTCCCCGGTACCAAATACCATCTAGGTTCCATTTCTCTAGGCAGGCGATACCGAAAATGTACACAGACCTCTGAAAAAGACTCACCAGTGTCCTAAAAAATGCAGTTGTACCCAATGTCCACTTAACCACGGACATGTGGACAAGTGGAGCAGGGCAGACTCAGGACTATATGACTGTGACAGCCCACTGGGTAGATGTATTGCCTCCCGCAGCAAGAACAGCAGCGGCGGCACCAGTAGCAGCATCTCGCAAACGCCAACTCGTTCCTAGGCAGTCTACACTTTGTATCACCGCTTTCCAGAATACGCACACAGCTGACAACCTCTTACGGAAACTGAGGAAGATCATCGCAGAATGGCTTACCCCAATTGGACTCTCCTGGGGATTTGTGACATCGGACAACGCCAGCAATATTGTGCGTGCATTACATCTGGGCAAATTCCAGCACGTCCCATGTTTTGCACATACATTGAATTTGGTGGTGCAGAATTATTTAAAAAACGACAGGGGCGTGCAAGAGATGAATTGCGGGCCACTTTCGGCATTCAGCCACCGCGTACAGAAGACTGGAGCACCACCAAACATTCCTGAACCTGCCCTGCCATCATCTGAAGCAAGAGGTGGTAACGAGGTGGAATTCAACCCTCTATATGCTTCAGAGGATGGAGGAGCAGCAAAAGGCCATTCAAGCCTATACATCTGCCCACGATATAGGCAAAGGAGGGGGAATGCACCTGACTCAAGCGCAGTGGAGAATGATTTCAACGTTGTGAAAGGTTCTGCAACCCTTTGAACTTGCCACACGTGAAGTCAGTTTAGACACTGCCAGCCTGAGTCAGGTCATTCCCCTCATCAGGCTTTTGCAGAAGAAGCTGGAGACATTGAAGGAGGAGCTAAAACAGAGCGATTCCGCTAGGCATGTGGGACTTGTGGATGGAGCCCTTAATTCGCTTAACCAGGATTCACGGGTGGTCAATCTGTTGAAATCAGAGCACTACATTTTGGCCACCGTGCTCGATCCTAGATTTAAAACCTACGTTGTATCTCTCTTTCCGGCAGACACAAGTCTGCAGAGGTTCAAAGACCTGCTGGTGAGAAAATTGTCAAGTCAAGCGGAACGTGACCCGTCAACATCTCCTCCTTCACATTCTCCCGCAACTGGGGGTGCGAGGAAAAGGCTAAGAATTCCGAGCCCACCCGCTGGCGGTGATGCAGGGCAGTCTGGAGCGAGTGCTGACATCTGGTCCGGACTGAAGGAACTGCCAACGATTACTGACATGTCGTCTACTGTCACTTCATATGATTCTCTCACCATTGAAAGAATGGTGGAGTATTATATAAGTGACCGCATCCAAGTAGGCACGTCAGACAGTCCGTACGTATACTGGCAGGAAAAAGAGGCAATTTGGAGGCCCTTGCACAAACTGGCTTTATTCTACCTAAGTTGCCCTCCCTCCAGTGTGTACTCCGAAAGAGTGTTTAGTGCATCCGCTCACCTTGTCAGCAATCGGCGTACGAGGTTACTTCCAGAAAATGTGGAGAAGATGATGTTCATCAAAATTAATTATAATCAATTCCTCCGTGGAGACATTCACCAGCAGCAATTGCCTCCACAAAGTTCACAGGGACCTGAGATGGTGGATTCCAGTGGGGACGAATTAATAATCTGTGAGGCGTGGGATGTACACAGTGAAAGGGGTGAGGAATCGGAGGATGATGATGAGGTTGACATCTTGCCTCTGTAGAGCCAGTTTGTGCAAGGAGAGATTGATTGCTTCTTTTTTTGGTGGGGGCCCAAACCAACCAGTCATTTCAGTCACAGTCGTGTGGCAGACCCTGTCGCTGAAATGATGGGTTCGTTAAAGTGTGCATGTCCTGTTTATACAACATAAGGGTGGGTGGGAGGGCCCAAGGACAATTCCATCTTGCACCTCTTTTTTCTTTCATTTTTCTTTGCATCATGTGCTGTTTGGGGACTATTTTTTTGAAGTGCCATCCTGCCTGACACTGCAGTGCCACTCCTAGATGGGCCAGGTGTTTGTGTCGGCCACTTGTGTCGCTTAGCTTAGTCACACAGCGACCTTGGTGCGCCTCTTTTTTTCTTTGCATCATGTGCTGTTTGGGGACAATTTTTTTGAAGTGCCATCCTGCCTGACACTGCAGTGCCACTCGTAGATGGGCCAGGTGTTTGTGTCGGCCACTTGTGTCGCTTAGCTTAGTCACACAGCGACCTTGGTGCGCCTCTTTTTTTCTTTGCATCATTTGCTGTTTGGGGACTATTTTTTTGAAGTGCCATCCTGCCTGACACTGCAGTGCCACTCCTAGATGGGCAAGGTGTTTGTGTCGGCCACTTGTGTCGCTTAGCTTAGCCATCCAGCGACCTCAGTGCAAATTTTAGGACTAAAAATAATATTGTGAGGTGT
Source organism: Pseudophryne corroboree (assembly GCF_028390025.1). NCBI lineage: Eukaryota > Metazoa > Chordata > Amphibia > Anura > Myobatrachidae > Pseudophryne > Pseudophryne corroboree. The sequence goes on along the minus strand of NC_086449.1, from coordinate 234,080,908 downwards.
GAGGTGTTCAGAATAGACTGGAAATGAGTGGAAATTATGGTTATTGAGGTTAATAAAACTATGGGATCAAAATGACCCCCAAATTCTATGATTTAAGCTGTTTTTTTTAGAGTTTTTTGTTAAAAACACCCAAATCCAAAACACACCCGAATCCGACAAAAAATTTTCGGTGAGGTTTTGCCAAAACGCGTCCGAATCCAAAACACGGCCGCGGAACCGAATCCAAAACCAAAACACAAAACCCGAAAAATGTCCGGTGCACATCACTAGTAAAAAGGGGACGCAGTCTGCAGTACTGTGTAAAAAGTGGACGCTGTCTGCCGTAATGTGTAAAAAGGGGACGCTGTCTGCCGTAATGTGTAAAAAAGGGACGCTGTCTGCCGTAATGTGTGAAAAGGGGGATGCTGTCTGCCGTAATGTGTAAAAATAGGGACGCTGTCTGCCATAATGTGTAAAAATGGGGACGCTGTCTGCCTTAATGTGTAAAAAGGGGACGCTGTCTGCCTTAATGTGTAAAAAGGGGGACACTGCCGTAATGTGTGAAAAAGGGACGCTGTCTGCCTTAATGTGTAAAAAGGGGGACACTGCCGTAATGTGTGAAAAAGGGATGCTGTTTGCCTTAATGTGTAAAAAGGGGACGCTGTCTGCCTTAATGTGTAAAAAGGGGACGCTGTCTGCCTTAATGTGTAAAAAGGGGGACACTGCCGTAATGTGTAAAATGGGGACGCTGTCTGCCGTAATGTGTAAAAAAAGGGTACTCTGTCTGCCGTAATGTGTAAAATAAGGGGACTCTGTCTGCCGTAATGTGTAAATAAGGGGACTCTGTCTGCTGTAATGTGTAAAAAGGGGGACTATGGTGGTCATTCTGAGTTGTTCGCTCGCTGCCGTTTTTAGCAGAATAGTGATCAGGCTAAAAATGGGTGATTCTCATAGGCGTGCGCAGGGGGGGTTCCTGGTGTGCACAGGCACCCCCTAATGTCTGTAAACCCCCTCACACACACCTGCTGCTGCTGCAGTATCGGCGATCGCCGAGTGTGCTCATTTCTGTCCTCCGACCATTGTGCCCGCCACCCCCTCCGCTCAGTCTGGCTGTCAATCATTTTTATGGTGCAGCATCACTGACGTAATCCTACTCCCAGTTCCTCTAACTTGTGGGATGTGTCGTGATGATGTCATGCCGCGTGCATGCCCGCTCATGCTCCCACCCATGCTCTCTCTCTCCTCATCATGTGCCAACGCCACAGTAAACAGCGTTCCTCTTGGAGGAGGACAAGTTCAAATTCAATATCAATATATATTTCGAGAGATTAGGATATAATCTATGGTAATAAAATATACAAATTGAACATATATTAAACAGATTTTATATATATATATATATATATATATATATATATCTGTGCATCAATTCTCTATAGTATTTCGTTTGCATTGAGTGCCAATATGTGGTGGTAGACACGCCTGATAGGTGGTGCTAGACACGCCCATTAGGTGGTGTTAGACATGCCCAATAGGTGGTGCTAAACACGCCCTTCTAATCGTGCACCCCCTAATAAAATATCCTGCGCACGCCTATGGTGATTCTGCGCATGCATATGGGCCACACAAAACTATGCAATTTTACACAGGTCCGAGCGACGCTTTTCAGTCGCTCTGCTGATCGGTGAGTGATTGACAGGAAGTGGGTGTTTCTTGGAGGTAACTGAGCGTTTTCCGGGAGTGTGCTAAAAAACGCAGGCGTGTCAGGCTAAAACGCAGGAGTGGCTGGAGAAACGGGGGAGTGGCTGGCCGAACGCAGGGCGTGTTTGTGACGTCAAACCAGGAACTAAACGGACTGAGATGATCGTAATCTAGGAGTAGGTCTGGAGCTACTCAGAAACTGCAGGAAATTATTTAATAGCAGAACTGCTACTCTTTCGATACACTCCCAGAGGGCGGCGGCCTAGCGTGTGCACTGCTGCTAAAAGCAGCTAGTGAGCGAACAACTCGGAATGAGGGCCTATGTCTGCTGTAATGTGTAAAAAGGGGGACTGTCTGCAGTAATGTGTAAAAAGGGGAATCTATCCGCCGTAATGTGTAAAAGGGGCTCTACCTGGTGTAGTGGCGCTACTGTGCAGCGTAATTTGAATAATGGAGACTACTGTGCACTGTAATATGAATTGGAATTATTTTGTGGCCACACCCCTTCCCCATGAAGCCACGCCCCTATATTTTTTGCACGCGTCAGCGGCAAGCACTGCCCCTATTTTACATAAGGGGGGGCGCCAATGCTGTTTCGTGCACACAGCGCTAAAATGTCTATTTACAGCACTGATATAATGGACCCCTGTGTAGTGTCATAATGAACCCCTGTATAGTGAGATGAGTACAGACCAGTGGGGACATTATGAGGAAAGTTCGGACAAGGGGGAACTACAGTATGACAAGAGTACAGACTAGGGAGGAACTATGAAGAGATAACAAGGAGAGGGCACTGTATTGCAATGTATGTTTATTTGAGTACTTATAGACTATGAAAATTCAGCCAGAATTTGAAATTACAATTTAAGGGGCGCTTTTTTTAATTTGCCCTGGGTAATATAATACTCTGCTGCTGTACCTTGCTGATGCGCTGTGTTTGCTACAGGACTGTTCCCTGGGATTTGGTTTCTCCTGACTGAGGCAGGTGAAACAAAATCCCTGATAAACCACGTCTCGGATCCAGATTTCCGCAGCTAGTCGCAAGCGTGATGCCACTGCGCGTGGCTAGGATCAGAGAGCCACATCTGTATTTGTAGGAGGGCGCAAAATTTAGAGTTTGCAGGAGGGCGCCGAACACCTTAGCACCGGCCCTGCCTACGGCCTAAGCCTTCCTCATGCTCTTTAAGTAAGGGGTAATGCAAAAGGTGGTAGGAGCCTCCTCTTTCCATACAGTCTTGGGAAGGTCAGGCCTAGACATCACAACCGTGAACACACTTGGAATTTCCCTGGGGATTTGTGATATCTCTGAATGTACAGTTGTTTTTTCCCTGTACTTTAAAAAGCTTTTTTTTTTTTAAACTTTTTTTGAGAGGGAGGAGGGCTTCCATCCTCATGAGAAGCTGAGCCACCAGTCATGAACACAGGCCAAGGCCTTTCCTTGCCACTTCCTGTCGTGAATGGACAAATTTACATTTTTCATCAGAAAATTTCTTTATTTTTCTGAATATTAATTTTTGTGTCTTGGATTTTACATGCCTTAGCAGACGACGTTGATGGAATTGCATCGTCAGTGTTATGACTGGTGGCAGCAGCAGCTTCAGCACTAGTACTAGGAACTTGAAGAGGTTCCTGATCTTCCACTATTTTTTCCTCCAAATTTTTGTTCTCCATTTCACAGGACAGCACCCCTTCATTATTACAGCACACAGAACAGTGCCCCTTTATTTTCACAGCACCCCTGTATTCTTACAGCATACAGGACCATTGTACTTTATATTAACTACAGCACCCCTGAATTTTTACAGCATATAGAGCCAGTGTACTTTTATTTTAGCAACAGCATCCCTGTATTCTTACAGCATACAGGACCAGTGTACTTTTATTTTATCAACAGCACCCCTGAATTTTTACAGCATACAAGACAGGGCCAGCACCCCTATATTTTTTCCGCATACAGGACCAGTGTACTTTTATTTTATCAATATCACCCCTGATTTTTTACAGCATACAGGGCCAGTGTACTTTTATTTTAACTTCAGCACCCCTGTATTCTTAAAGCATACAGGACCAGTGTACTTTTATTTTAACAACAGCACCCCTGAATTTTTACAGCATACAAGACATGGCCAGCACCCCTGTATTTTCACAGCATACAACATGCAAAACAGGGCCAGCACCCCTATATTTTCACCGCATACAGTACCAGTGTACTTTTATTTTAGCAACAGCAACCCTGTATTCTTAAAGCATACAGGACCAGTGTACTTTTATTTTAATAACAGCACCCCTGAATTTTTACAGCATACAAGAAATGGCCAGCAACCCTGATTTTCACAGCATACAAGACCAGTGTGCTTTTATTTTAACAACAGCACCCCTGAATTTTTACAGCATATAAGACATGGCCAGCACCCCTATATTTTCCCCACATACAGGACCAGTGTACTTTTATTTTAACAACAGCACCCCTGAATTTTTACATCATACAGGGCCAGTGTACTTTTATTTTAACAACAGCACCCCTGAATTTTTACAGCATTCAAGACAAGGCCAAGACCCCTATATTTTTACAGCATACAGGGCCAGTGTACTTTTATTTTAACAACACCCCTGTATTCTTACAGCATACAGGACCAGTGTGCTTTATTTTAACAACAGCACCCCTGAATTTTTACAGCATACAAGACATGGCCAGCACCCCTATATTTTCCCCGCATACAGGACCAGTGTACTTTTATTTTAACAACAGCACCCCTGAATTTTCACAGCATACAGGACCAGTGTGCTTTTATTTTATCAACAGAACCCCTGTATTTTTACAACATGCAAAACAGGGCCAGCACCCCTATATTTTCACCACATACAGGACCAGTGTACTTTTATTTTAACAACAGCAACCCTGTATTCTTAAATCATACAGGACCAGTGTACTTTTATTTTAATAACAGCACCCCTGAATTTTTACAGCATACAAGAAATGGCCAGCAACCCTGATTTTCACAGCATACAAGACCAGTGTGCTTTTATTTTAACAACAGCACCCCTAAATTTTTACAGCATATAAGACATGGCCAGCACCCCTATATTTTCCCCGCATACAGGACCAGTGTACTTTTATTTTAACAACAACACCCCTGATTTTTTACAGCATACAGGGCCAGTGTACTTTTATTTTAACAGCACCCTTGAATTTTACAGAATACAGGGCCAGTGTGCTTTTATTTTAACATCAGCACCCCTTAATTTTTACAGCATTCAAGACAGGGCCAAGACCCCTGTATTTTTACAGCATACAGGGCCAGTGTACTTTTATTTTAACAACACCCCTGGATTCTTACAGCATACAGGACCAGTGTACTTTTATTTTAACAACAGCACCGCTGAATTTTTACAGCATTCAAGACAGGGCCAGCACCCCTGTATTTTCACAGCATACAGAACCAGTGTGCTTTCATTTTAACAACAGCACCCCTGCATTTTTACAGCATACAGGGCCAGTGTACTTTTATTTTAACAACAGCACCCCTGAATTTTTACAGCATACAGGGCCAGTGTACTTATATTTTAATAACAGCACCCCTGAATTGTCACAGCATACAGGACCAGTGTCCTTTTATTTTAACCACAGCACCCCTGAATATTCACAGAATACAAAACAGGGCCAGCACCCCTGTATTTTTACAGCATACAGGACCAGTGTGCTTTTTTAACAACAGCACCCCTGAATTTTTACAGCATACAAGACAGGGCCAGCACCCATGTATTTTCACAGAATATAGGCGGATAGTGCCCCTCTACAGCTGCAGCACCTCTAACAGCACATGAAACACCAGTGGCAGCCAGGACAGCACCCCTAACAGCTCAGGGACACCACAGTGACAGGAATAGCACCCCTACAGAGCACAAACTGACCCCACCCAATGCCACCACCCACAGAGAGACAGAGGTATGTCTCCCTCACTCTCCAAGTCCAGAGTAAAAATGTAGTGATGCATGGCTGTTTATATGGAATCCAAAACCCACAAGAATCCTACAGTGGGTTGATGACGTTTTGCCTCGTTCTCAGATCCCAGCTCAGAGCATGAAGTTCAGGGGGGTTCAGTTCTCTGAGAACCAAACCCACTCATCTCTAGATTTAACATGTGACCAATACTGTCATTGGTGGTATGACTTAATAAATAGTCACCCCTTATTACTTGTTAAATATTTTTTTTATTGTCATTCACACAGTTCTTTTATAACTAGTGTTACTAATTTTTAATGAATTAAAGTAAAAGTTATGTTTTAACTAACAAATCATTTAAAAAAGAGTGCACCAAAAAGAAAGCCTTTCTTGAATAAGCTCTCTGATAGCTCGCTCACTCCAAAACAAACAAGCCCAACATTATTAGTTCCAATGTCTTCCAAAATATTTATGATAAGAGCTGTCCTTTACGTTGTGAAAACTGGGTTTATGAGGATCTGGCAGCTGCAAACAGCACAGGGGGTTGGAAGTCAGATGGGGATCTTTCAGATCCCTACTCAGGGAAATTCTGCATAAAGAAGCCCAGTGTGTTGCTTTCCAGGTACTACAGTACTATAGTTGCTTTCCAGGTACTACAGTACAGTAGCTCTGGAAAGTTTTGTTTTTCAGTGCTTGATATTTATGGGGTATGTTGCAAAGGGGTGGTCTTCAGTTTGTCGGTGGCCGGGCTTCCAACGACCAGCATACCGGTGCCAGAATCCCGCACGCCCGCATAGCGACAGTTTTTCCCCCTCTTGGGGGTCCATGACCCCCCTGTAGGGAGAATAGATAGCGTGGCATGCATAGTGCACCACTGTGCTCGCAGCATGGTAAGCGCAGCTAGCATAGTGGGCCCGCAAGGGGCTCATTTGCACTCGCCCAGCTGTCGGTATGCTGGCGGTCAGGATTCCGGCGCAGGAATGCTGGCCACCGGGAGCCTGACCGCCGGTATAACATACTACACCATATGCAAAGGGTTGGTCTGAGTTTACCCTTAGTACATCTGGCCCAATATTTTTAAATTTGTGAATAACATATATACATGATATGAGTTACAAAGAGAAAATGTTACAGATGCATTGCATTTATATATTAATGTATTTATTTATTTGTTGCCTGTTGGATAAGTGGGCCTTGAAACAAAGTATTACAGTAATTACAAGACTAAAGGGTTGTCATATTATAATCATTTGCAAACGGGACAATAAGATTATGACTAGTTTACTTTCCATAAGAATTAAACCCCATTGCCCTTGACTAACATATTGCTATGATGGCTTGATGTCATTATATTTGTGACACTAAAGATTTCTACTGGGTAAATTAAAAAGAACACCTAAAATTTTTATTTTATTTTAGTCACATATTAATGCCTAAAGATTAGCTTCAGTCAGCATTGAGGTATCACCATTTATCTTATAACAAATACATTCCAAAAATGTGTCTCCTTCTGCTTCATTGTGCAATGGTTTGATGTTTTTGTTGATTTATCACAACACTTGCAGAGATTTTTGCCCCTGGAGGAAAGAAGTAAATCTTCAGTAGCCAAGAGGTTAAGTAATAACATCAAAGATTGCAATGAAGAACAGCTGGCTGAACAAAATCTTACTTCCTCGCACTTAAAATACTGATTAATGCTTTTGCAAATGGTATTTTGAATATTATATATGTAACCTTCATAAATTATATTAAAGGTCATCAATGACCTCATTAAAGGTCAATGAACCTTTGCACGGGAAAATAAAAAATATCATAAAATGTTAAATCTTTCCTGTTGTTGAATATATGTCATGAACAATAATTGGTAGAGCACTGTAAAGCATATATCAATTATAGACAGCTTGATATAGTTTATTTCTTAATTGCCTTGAAAATTTCCTGTAGAGAAAATAGTAAAATAACAAGACGCATTCTTCTAGGTGGAAAATTGGTAGCTGTGACAATATTATTGCAGTCAATTTTTTGACTTGGCATTAAAAAAGAAAATGTTAATTAGAATGGTTTTTTAGTAGTAATGGTCACAGAGAATGAGAACTTGTAAAATATGTCTAAAGTAGGTAAGTAAAGATATTGTTATAAATTGTAATATTATATTTTTTAATAATTTATACAGCTTCATTGTCAATGCTTCTCCCAAATGTATAAATATTATATGATTAGTCACGTGATGATGTGCATACTTCAGGAAAGTGTGGAGCTTAACGTACTGTAGCCATCTAATGCCATTTTTACTATAACCACAGTACACCACATTCTTGTTTCCCTTTTTATAGGCATCATAATGAAGTTTGGGGCAATAGAAGCTGGTTTATAAGTCAACCACACCTGTCAGTTAAAAGACTATTCTTTGGTTGTTTTTATCGTCGATTATGAAACCAACCGTTAGTAAATCTATAGACATTTATGAAAAAGTATTGATTGTTGGTCCGATGTTCTAACTTGTTCTAACTTGTTTGGTCAATTATAATGTTTGTTGGTTTTGAAAACGTTGGAAAATCAGTCAAAAAACAATATCAACCAGAAATCGATCTTTAGTACATTTACCCCTAAGGATGGTGATGTACTGTATGGTATGAATTTTTGTTTCATATAGAGGTGCTACTGACACCATAAACAAGTTTGGTAGGGCTCAGTACTCAGTACTGTGATGTTAAAGGACCCTTCTACTCAGGGGCGTTTTAACAGAGGAGGGGGCCCCTGTGCAGACTCTGGGTGGGCCCCCACCTCTGTCTCCTGCAGTCTCCGGCATCGTGTCAGAGTCTACTACGCATGCACAATGTCTCCGGAAACATACAATGTTCCGGAGACCAAAATCACTATTGTGCATGTGCTGCGGCCATTTTGGCAGCGATATTTGCTGCGGTTGCAGCTCCTGATGCTGGTCTCCAGAGAGGTATTAAAATATGGGTGCAATGTGTGTAGGGTGGGGGCCCTCCCTGGACCCAAGGGCCTGTGTGCACCGCACACATTACACCCATTATAGAAACGCCAATGCTTCTACTAGCTGCATGTAGTTTCTTGCTTGTTTTCTTTCCTTCCCACTTGCTCATCAGGTACTGTACTTACTTGTACAAGGGAAGGTTGCTGTCTCCCACAGGATCACCACACATACCTCTTGAAATACCGCTTACTGCTGTTAACATTTTGATGATTTGATAGGTTGTCACCACTCATTTGAAAACTGCACATAATAGATGAAAAGAAGAATAGGGCTGAATATAAATATATGCTACTATATATGTGGCCATCTTGTCATTCAGTCCATATTCCTGCAGTCTCCTGCTCTGCTGTTATAAGCAGACCCTGATTAAAGGAATAACTATCACCATTGCATAGTGTGCAGCAGCTACAAGCCTCATTCACCTCCTGCTAGTCAGAGAGTCTGTGTATACAGTAGGTCAATTCATGAAATTGTTCTACCCATTCACCTCTGAGAGCCAGGGCACTGAATGCATTTTGAGTAATTTGCTTTTTTATCCTAATGTTCCAATTTACTGTACTTCATATAATTATTTGCTTTCTCTCATACAGTACTTTTGTGTTTATTTTTTTCTCATAGTTTTGTGTTTACTTTTAATTTCAATTGTTTGACTATCTACCATTTACTCTTAATATTGCACTGTACTATAATTTCCAGCATGCACACCAAGTAAATTAATGTATAGAATTCATAGATTTTGCTCATATATATCATAATATGTTCAAATTCACAAACATTGGACAATATCAAAATGATCCCCTAGAACTATGGGGGTTATTCAGGTCACTGCAATAACCCCGCCAGTGTCGCCAGTGCGCACGCGCAGGTAAAGCCCTGTGCGTGGCTGCCGAATGCGTTCGTCTCGCACGGGGTGCGAATGCTTCTGCCTTATTGACAGGCAGAGGTGTTCGCTGGGCAGGTGGGGCAGCAACGGTCCGCTGCAGGGCGGTGGCATTTTTTGGGGCTGGTGGACCTCCTGCATAGGCAGCCTAGCTGCGGCTACAGGGGATCATCCACAGCTGCTGCAGCTGCAATTAAATTGCAGTTGCAGCCACTGGGCAGCCATTCTGCATTCTGTGCAGCCTTGCCCTATGATGGGCGTCCCCAAGCTTGCAAAAGAAATTAGCAGAATCTGCAATCCGTACTGAATAACCCCCTATGTTTTAGTAATGTATTTGTTGCAGTCTCATACAAAATGTATTTCCATAAAGTTTATGGGGGTAATTCAGACCTGATCATAGCAGCAAATTTGTTAGCAGTTGGGTAAAACCATGTGTACTGCAGGTGTGGCAGATGTAACATTTGCAGAGTAAGTTAGATTCGGTGGGTTATATTGTTTCCGTGCAGGGTAAATACTGGCTGTTGTATTTTTACACTGCAATTTAGATTTCAATTTGAACACACCCCTCCCAAATCTAACTCTCTCTGCACATGTTATATATCTGCCCCCCCCCCCCCCCCCCCCTTGCAATGCACATGGTTTTGCCCAACGGCTAACAGATTTGCTGCTAAGATCAAAGTGTTCATTCCGAGTTGATCGCTCGCTAGCTACTTTTTGCAGCGCTGCGATCAGATAGTCGCCGCCTATAGGGGAGTGTATTTTTGCTTTGCAAGTGTGCGAATGCCTGTGCAGCCGAGCTCTGCAAAAACATTTTGTGCAGTTTCTGGGTAGGTCTGAACTTACTTAGCCCTTGCGATCACTGCAGCCTGTCTGGTCCCGGAATTGACATCAGACACCTGCCCTGCAACGCTTGGACACGCCTGCGTTTTCCCAAACATTCCTAGAAAACGGTCAGTTGACACCCATAAACGCCTTCTTCCTGTCAATCTCCTTGCGATCGGCTGTGCAAATGGATTCTTCGTTAAATCCATCGGTCAGCAACGATCTGCTTTGTACCCATACGAAGCGCCTGTGCATTGCGGTGCATACGCATGCGCAGTAGTGACCTGATCGCTGCGCTGCAAAAACAGCAGCATGCGAACAGGTCGGAATGACCCCCCCAAGTCTAAATTACCCCCTATGTTGGTTATTTCTGAGTGCTCTCTTGTTTGGGTTCTCTAGTGATGAAGTAAAATGATGGCACTGGAAACAGCAGTATTTACCAGTTGTGTTTTTATCTGATGTAAATCATTTCTATTCCCTGTGGATGTGTTCTGTGATCAGTGAAATAGATCTACTATAGTTAAATGTACTGTATGAGACTAGAATGCTGCTCACAGGAATCATGAAGATCGTAACATGTAGCCAGGGCCGTAACTAGGTGTGTGCCAGTGGTGCCTGGCACAGAGCACATATGCACTGTGGGCGTAGGACTTGGCTGCGCAGTCACCATCACCACACTGTGGGGTCTGTCTGCTCGCCCTCCTCCCCGGCTGACGTTGAACTCAGCTGCATTGGTGCCCCGGCTACCTCTCCTCACATAGGTAGCCAAGCAGCACTGCGGCTTGTTTCTCCATCTCTGGCTCCACCCTCCACCTCCCCCTTTGACCCCCCCACCAGCGTCTTCTGTGAAGAGCCACCACGTTAGGGCAGAAGAGGAGGACAGAGACAGCCGTCTGAAGGAAGGAGCCAAACGTAAGTATAACTCACACACACATTCTCTCCTCCCCCCCTCCTCCCCGGCTTTGTTAAAGGGTCTCTTTCTGGCATCATGCATAAAAGGGGCTCTGGCATCATGTGTATAAGGATGCTTTACCTGGTGTAATATGTATAATATGCTTCACCTGGAGTAATGTGTATTAGAAGGCTATACCTGGCGTAATGTGTATAAGGAGTCTATACCTGGCATAATATGTTTAATGTGCTCTACCTGGCGTAATCTGTATAATGTGCTCTACCTGGCCTAATGTGTATAAGGAGGCTTTACATGGCGTAATATGTATAATGTGCTCTACCTGGCATAATATGTATAAGGAGGCTCTAGCTGGCATAATGTGTATAATGAGGCTCTACCTGGCATAATGTGTATAATGTGCTCTACCTGGTATAATATATAGGCCTAATATATATAAGGACGCTCTACCTGGCGTAATTTGTATAAGGAGGCTGTACCTGGCGTAAAGCGTAAAAAGGGACTTTACCTGGCGTAATGTGTATAAGTGGCACTTCTGTGTGGCGTAATTTGAATAATGGAGACTACTGTGTGGTGTAATATGAATTGGTATTATCTTGTGACCATGCCCCTTCCCCATGAAGCCACACCCCTATATTTTTGATGCAAACCTATAGCGCGCACTCTCTGTTTTTCATATCGGGGGGGGGGGGGTGAGGGGGCACTGATTCTCTATGTGGCACAGGGCACCAAAATGTCTACTTATGGTTCTGCATGTTGTGTTTGAATCCTATGTAAATTGGTATTGAACAACCTTTAGAACATGTTTATGGCAAGTAAGCTTAATGACAAAAAATCAACAAGTCTTAAAAAAATATATAATTTCTTCTAAGTAAATAGACCATACAGTGTTTACTACAATTCATGTCTTGTAATACCCTGTGATGTTGGAATGGCATATTGGGGCTGAATGAATAGAAGGGTTAATCTAAGGTATGGTATCGTGAACCTGGAATTTGGGAAGCTGGCAGTCAGAATATCAACAGAGCCATCCTGATGCGCAGAATCCCAACACCTGCTATGTAAGTATTCTAACCTTCCCACTCTACCCCACTAACCCTAACCCATCCTAACGGCACACTAACCCTAACCTTCCCTACAAGCAGCCTAATCCTAACCCTTAACCTTATAGCCTATTCCTAATAAATAGTGGATTTACTGCAAAGCGACCCACAAGCGGACTCTTAGGGTCATGCGGGTCCCTGGAGACCCACTGACAGGACTATTTAATAGTGTATTTTTGTCTGTAGTTGGCGACATGGCACTCTGTCTCCTCTCCTTCTCACAGTGTGTGATTTGGGAGAGGAGTCAACCATAATGAAGTCTAGGTGTGCCCAGTTAACTCAGGAATCAAAGGTGAGGTGTGGCCAGGTGGCAGGTGCTAGCGGCAGTGGGGGTGTGTGTGCTCTCATTATGACAGTCTCTCCTGACAGAACACGGCCAGGAGGGGAGTTCGCAATAGCGGTAGCCAATGGTTGGCAGGGGGAGCATAGGCGGCGGACGATGGTCCAGGTAGGGGAGGTTGTGTTAGCAGTGGTGATGGGTTGGGGAGGGCTGTGGTGGCTGCGGCCAATAGTCTGGGGGACTACTACTAGCAGCGGATGTTCAGCAGGGGGTGCTACTACAAGCAATCCTATTACTATGTCAGTCAGCATGCTCACTCCTTGGTCTGTGCATTATAGTGTGGCTCTGCAGTGCGCTGTTGCTCAAAAGCAAATTCCATTTGGAACAAAGGGGAAAAGCAGATTACTACTGTGGAAGCCAACATCAGTATGCATAACTAAATGAAAATCAGAGGTAGCAGCTTCAACAGTGCTCAGCAGCTGTGGAGGCTTGCCAACTTGCCAATCTCTGTATAGCTGCCACCCAAGGCATACTGAGTCTTGTTTCCCTCTGTGAATCCCTCTAAGTGGCGGATTATGGTCAGAGGGGGAGGGGGGGGGGGCTCTAGGCGGTGCTAGCAGCAGAGGTAAATGATTGGGGGGTTTGGTACTAGTGGCAGATGGTCTGGGACGTGGAGACGGAATTTGCTAGTGGTGGCCAGCAGCCTAGGGATGAGGGGGTGCTAGCAGTGGCCAATGGCCTGGGGTAGGAGAGGCTGGTTTGAAGATGAGGGGGATGTACTAGCAGTGGAAAAGCTGGGGGGTGCTAACAGCAGTGCAGGGTCTGGGGGTGGGGGGGCAGTGCTGTAGCGGTAGCTCACAGTCCTGTTAGCAGCAGCGGATGGTCAGAAGGTGGAGGGCGGTGTGGTAGCTGTGGATGACAGTTGGGGTGGGGGGGTTCGCTAGCTGCAGTTTTAAAAAGTTGAATATAAGGAGGAAAAATGAAAAATAATCTAAGGGGAATAAATCAGGAAAAGGGGCCCCAAAACTGTGTATCACTTAGGGCCCCATGAGAACTAATTCGGCCTCTGACCCTCCCTGCTTAGTGCCTAAACCTAACCCTCCCTCCCCACAGCCTAACCCTATCCCTCCCCCTAATTGCCTACCCATAACCCTCGCTTTTTAGTACCTAACCCTAACTCCCCCGGCCCGCAGCCTAATCACCTGCTGCAGAAGCTCATGGATAACCTACAAGCTGTTAGTGTGACCTACAGTAATGTAGAGAGAGAGAGAGAGAGAGAGAGATAAAAGGGGTCATTAGTACAGTTAGAAGGAGCTGTCAGAGCAGAGCATCCAAGAAAAGTGCTGACTGTACCTAAGAGGACTATTTATCAATGAGTTTTAGCTATTTAAAACTCGTTGTCTATGATGGGGGTCCAGCCAATCAGCTACTGTCATGCATTTGAAAAATGATAGTTAGGAGCTGGTTGGCTGGAGCATCAATTAGCATACGTAACAAGTTTTAAATAGCTAAAACTTGTTTATAAATGGGCTGCTTAGTCCACTTAGTCTGAAGGCAGAACAAAACAGTGTAGACCAGTGGGTCTGTGAAGACCACTGTCAGACGAGCCTGGGCAGTGTCTTCTTCCACTGTATTGGAAGACACATTCCAAGGCGGAAGGTTGTTTTTTTGCTATTCACTATAGTCTGGTTCCATATGGAATCTGGCCAATAATGTTCGGTGTACCCACTCTATGTTACAACAGCATGACTCATTCTCTTATCTTCATGGTCTGTTATCTGCTGTCCCAAGTATGTGTATAGACTCCTTAACAGTAAGCTGCAAGGCATACAGAAAGCATTTTACACACTGGTAATATACATTTAAGTTATTGGTGGTTATGAAAACAGAACAAAAAACTTTAGACACGGTAATCTTAATTTCTACAATTTGCATTAGTGTTATTTAAAGAGACTATTATTGAGGACACTATAAGGTTAATAAAATAGTGTCATTCTCCATGCTGCCACTTGGTGCAATAATCAGACTTCATGGCTTGGACTACCATAGCTATGCAGATGATACCCAACTGTACCTGTCCTTTGCTTCTGTTACTGATAATGCAAAATCAATCTTAAATGGCGCTAACCAGCTGAATTCCAGGAGTGGATGAGTAACAGTTTGCTGCAGATAAATGCTGAATGAAAGATATATATGAGTGTAACAAATATGCGCAGTTAAAACCAGAATCATGCAACAGAAGTACACGTGAGTAGAGTGTTCATCCAACACTCAAAGAAGCTGAATGTAAAACGATATTTATCACGTGTTCAAACCTGCGCTATTCTGCTTAAACATGTGTAAGATATATACCATAAGAGTGCAAGTATAAAGACAGATAATCATGCAACATAATAGTGTACATGCAGAACACCACATCCAAATAAAATAAAAAAGTTACTGAGCTTTTGTAAATGGAAATGATTCACACGCTTCTGTAAGCAACTTCTTAATATATGTAGGAGACAAGATCATCCAAGAGTTTCTGAAATCAGAAGAAAGTGCTTCCCTCTAATGGGTATGACCCTTGTCAGGGGGGGATCAGCACAGGGAATAAATCATAGTGCAGTATTTTGTATAAAATCAAAGGGGTTTTAATACAAATCGCAGATAAATGCTGATAAAACAGAGGTTCTCATGATATGAACTCCCTATCATAGAACAAGAATGCATCTAGGCTAACCAACTGGACTTAAGCTTGGGTGTTGGAGTTCCAAAACCCTGATAATATTCAGAATATGAGTATTGTCCTTGATTGTGGCTTTACATGCTGGGTATACATTGGAGCACAGGGATTATGAGTGTACAGATGGAGCCTCACTCATCTACGCTGTCTATGGTGTTAGTCCTGATCACAGAGTCGCAGCATGTCTGGGAGCAAGATGGTGTGCCTAGTCGTAGGGAGGAGCACAGAGCATTGCATGGTGTTTGGCGTTACCGATGAGTGTGATACCTGTGATCATCCACCAGATGTGGCTTTTCAAAATCACCATTGCTCATACGTGTGGTCTCCATTGAAATACACTATAGCGCAAGAACTACTTTACTATATGGAACTATTTTACTATACAGCATTGCCCCAATTCATGTAAAACCTGTGTGCATATTTCTAATTCAGGTGTTTTAATTAGCTGGGTTCCTGCATTTCAGATCACACATTGGTAAGGCCCTATTTAGAGGTAAGTCCTGAATACATTTATAGAATGTGATAGTATTAGGAATGTTAGGGACCCATGTGATGAAGTCACCTGGCCGCGGTACATGGGCCCGCATATTTGCTCAAATGTGTGCTAAGAACTTCAGTTATACTCCATGTTAATTGTGAGAGTCTATTTCAATTATTTTTACTATCAGTGTTCTTAGAGCTTAGAGTGTGCATCTGCATTTCTCTTCCACCAGCATAGTATTAGAAGCCTCAGAATGATAGCACCTCTTGATATCTTTAGTAGTAGGATGTGCAATCCAGCCCTTCCCTTTTTCTTCTATTAAATGTAAATAATATATAAAAAAATAAAAATAAAATAAAGTGTAAAAAAATAAAAAAAGGCATTCGCACTTTGGGACTCAAACCCGGGACTAGTAGCATGGGGTGCTGCACACCTCATCATTAGGTCACGATGCCTGGTGATAGAGATACAAGCTCATGTGTTAATGTAAGCAGTGATCCTTTCTGATTTGTTTTGCTTATGCTGTATTGGCTTCGGAACTTGGACAATCACATATCCCTGATGTCGATGTGTCAGGTCTGTGTAAATGTCTATTCCCGGAGGAGGCACTAGTGGGTCAGTGGTGGTACTATGGAGGAAACGAGGAGGCCGTAGTAAGTTCCTGCGCATGTGCACAATGATGTTTATTAAATACACACAGCAATATAATGATTACTGGAACAGGAATAACAATACAGAAGTTTCACAGCGTGGATGCTGACATTGGTTTTAAGTACAGTCACGAAGAATGAGCTGATCTGGAAACCAGCAGTAATTAGAGAACAGTAATGACCGACCTGGGAGCTGATGGCAATCAATGATGGTCGGCCTGGGAGCTGATGTGAAGCAGAGTCTACGTCTTGAGGATAAATAATGACACAGAAGATCGGCCTGGAAACCAATGGGAGAATGTGATGGAACAACACAGGCAATAAGTAACTTTTGGTATTTAGTCTGGAAACCATTAGCAACTTGCAAATAACGATGGTCGGCCTGGGAGCCGATGGCAACTGAAATCAGTACTTTGAAGGTAAGTAATACAAATGGTATAATAACAGTCACAGGTAATGAACTGGTCTGGGAACCAGTGTAATTAGCAAACTGCGATGATCAGCCTGGAAGCCGATGGTGAACATCGATGGCTGGTTTGGAAGCCGATCGTAACAGGATCAATATGCAGTAGGTAGGTAATGCAACTGATGGTAGTAAATACAGGCAATAAGTGACTCAGTAATCAGCCTGGAAACCGACAGCAATAGATTCACACAGTCAGAATATATGCACTAAGCCCACAGAGCCAAGCAAGGCTATAGCAGAGGAGAAGACAGTTGGTAATATACAAACTGGTTGTTTAAGTGCTGGATGCTATAGCACAGTTCTGAATGCAGATTAACAACACACAGGTGAGCATGATGAGGCAGCACCTGGAGAGAGTCTCTTACTGCATATAGAAATGGAAGCTGACTATGGAAGGAGTTATAGCAGAGCTGGATGGCTGGAGCCTGTAGTTCCATGGAGACACTGAAGCTAGGAAGTCACTGGAGGCTGCTGGTAACTGGAGCTGAATGCAGATGGAACTGCAATAAACTGGATGGCTGATGCCTGTAGTTCCACGTAGCTAATTCACAGGGGAATCTCTGGAGCCAGGAGACACTTGTTCACAGGATGTGATGCGTTGTTCAAGGCAATGATACTGAGCAGGAACTCTGAGTATATACCCCCTGGTCAGCTGACTGCAGGTGTCATGGCGGCGCCCATACTCTGGAGATGGTGGGAATACATTGGGGTACATGCTGTTTGGCAAGCGGGGTACACACTGGAGAGAGTCTCTGCACATTGAAGACAATCATGGAACATGCTGCCAGGCTGAGGATTTGACCTCTGGAGGCCAGTGTCACACGCCATAGGCGGCGTTCACCACGCTTACCCCTGTGTGCCTGCTGGTCTGTGTTGCGGCCTCCGCCTTCGGTGGTCCACGGGCTCCGGCGTCTGGCTGGCGCGGCTCCCGGCGGTACCCCGGGGCAGGGGCGCCGCCATGACACCCGGCATCACGTGGGCGGGGAGCAGGTGACGTCATCAGACTGTTCCGCCAATCCAGCGGAGGCGCGAGATTCAAAGTCAGACGCCGGGCAGAGCCTCGGTGCCTGAGTATCGTCTTTTCCCCTGACGTGGATGCCAGTGCTCTCGTTCCCGACCTATCTCTCTGCAGTCGTACCCCAGTGTCTCCGGAACTTCCAGGTGCCAGTTGCTGCACAGTTCAGCGTATACTGCGGCTGGTGTGTTTCTCTGCAATCCAGTCACCAGTGCTTCTTGGAGTCAGCGTGTGCTGCGGGCTAATCACCGCTCTCAAGTCATACAAATCATCAGTGTCTTTAATCACCGCTCTCAAGTTCTACAAATCATCAGTGTCTTTAATCACCGCTCTCAAGTCATACAAATCATCAGTGTCTTTAACCACCGCTCTCAAGTTCTACAAATCATCAGTGTCTTTAATCACCGTTCTCAAGTTCTACAAATCATCAGTGTCCTTAACCACCGTTCTCAAGTTCTACAAATCATCAGTGTCTTTAACCACCGCTCACAAGTGTTTCAAATTGTCAGAGTCTTTAACCACCGTTCACCAGTTCTTCAAATCACCAGTATCTTTCAAAACATCACTTACAAGTTCTTTAGTCATTATTATCTTGTACCAACACTCACAAGTACTTCTTTTCCTGGAATCCTCAGCATTGCTTACAAGTTCTCCTATAGGCCTGGACGTTTCCCCATACATTCCTGCTCTGCTATGTGACATTGTGTTGCTCTCTTCCTGCAATAAAGTTCTTTAATATTTCACCAAGCTTTACTGTCAGAGTCCTGTATGAGGAAGACCTATATTAAGCCATCCATGTTCCGACCCAGCTGTGGTTCCTCTCCCCTACCATTGGGAGAACCCCCGAGTTCACAACACCTCCAACCTAGGTCAGTGACAGTATACTCAGGCCTCATGGACCCGGGGGATCGGAGACAAGAGGCAAGTACCATCCAGGACTTGATTTCTCGAGTACAAAGTCAGGAAGCAGCACAGGGCCAGGTGATGCATTATCTCCAGGAATTGTCTGGCCGGCTGGATCAAATTCAGACTTCTCTGGCTTCAATAGTACCGGTCCCAGCTCCAGTACCTGCTCCAGTGGTTGTTTCTAGTAATGTTCCATCCTCCTTTGTAACCAGGTCACGCTTTCAGCTCCCCTCTCCTTCTCGCTATAATGGGAATCCTAAGAATTGCCGTGGTTTTCTCAATCAGTGCGAGGTACACTTTGAACTTCTTTCACATAACTTCCCTACTGATCGGTCCAAGGTGGCATACACTATTTCTTTGCTCGAGGGTTCAGCGTTGGATTGGGTGTCTCCGTTATGGGAGCGATCTGATCCATTGGTTTCTAGTTACACCAATTTCATTGCGTCATTCCGGAGGATCTTTGATGAGCCAGGCAGGACGACCGCTGCCTCTGCAGACTTGCTTCGTGTCCGGCAAGGCTCTCGTTCAGTGGGACAGTATGTGATTAATTTTGAGACCATAGCCTCAGAACTGCGGTGGAATAATGATGCCCTTTGGGCAGCCTTTTGGAACGGGCTCTCCGATCGTCTAAAGGACGAGTTGGTCACTAGAGATTTGCCGGATTCTTTGGAACAGTTGATCTCGCTCTGTGTAAAGGTGGATCTTCGCATGCAGGAACGAGGTGGCGAACGTAGTCGGTCAGATCGATCAAGGGTTCGATCTTTTCCGTCTAAGCAAATGGTTATTCCAAGTCCTGATGAACCCATGCAGATTAATCGATCTCGGCTGTCCTCAGAAGAACGTCAGCGTCGTCGTGAGGGTAGACTCTGCCTCTACTGTGGAGCCGCGGATCATTTTCTCAAGTTTTGCAAGTCTCGTCCGGGAAACGGGCAGTCCTAGCTTGTTCCAGAGGATTCGAGCTAGGGGTTTCTTCTAAACCTTCTCCGTCAGTGGACTGTTTACTTTACGTGTCTTTGTTCTCCGAGTCAATAGCCAAACCCGTTAAGGCTCTGCTGGACTCTGGGGCTGCAGGAAATTTTATTTCCCTTTCCTGTGCTCAGAATCTGGGTTTTCAGCTACGGTCGGTCGAACGACCTATTACGTTGACTGCTATCAATGGTACCCAAATTTCTAACGGTCTGATTTCAAGTTGTACAGTACCAGTCAAACTGCAAGTGGGAGCTCTGCATCAAGAACATCTGGAGTTCCTAGTGATTCGGGAGATGCCCCACGATCTGGTTCTTGCCTTCCTTGGCTTAAACTTCACAACCCTCACGTCGACTGGAGTTCGACACAAATAACATCTTGGAGTCCTTTTTGTCATTCAAATTGTCTCACCCCTGTCTATCCACTCCGTGTATCTTCCGAGTCAGATGAAGGACTCATTCCGGAGGCCTATCGGGAGTTTTCTGACGTGTTCTCGGAGCAAGCGGCCGATCTGCTACCACCACATAGACCCTGGGACTGTCCCATTGAGCTCATTCTGGGGAAAATGCCACCTTGGGGTCGCACTTATCCCTTATCATTACCCGAGACCCAAGCTATGTCGGACTATATCAAGTCTAATCTTCAGAAAGGATTCATCCGGCCCTCTACCTCCCCGGCGGGGCGGGTTTCTTTTTTGTGAAGAAGAAGGACGGAGGGCTAAGACCATGTATTGACTGTCGTGGTCTAAATGAAGTCACCATTAAGAATAAGTATCCTTTGCCGCTCATTACGGAGCTCTTTGATAGAGTTCGCGGAGCCTGAGTTTTCACCAAACTTGATTTAAGGGGAGCTTATAATTTGATACGTATCCGTCAGGGAGACGAATGGAAGACGGCCTTCAATACCAGGGATGGGCATTACGAGTACCTGGTAATGCCGTTTGGCCTCAGCAACGCTCCTGCCGTCTTCTAGGGATTCATTAACGAAGTCTTTCGGGATATGCTATACCTAAGTGTCGTGGTATATTTAGATGACATTCTGATATTTTCTAAAAATCTCACAGAGCACAGAATACAGGTCAAAGAGGTACTTCTTCAATTACGAGAGAATCATCTTTATGGCAAGATTTCCAAATGTACCTTTGAGGTTTCTTCTATTCCATTTCTTGGTTACATCATTTCAGGCACGGAGCTTCGTATGGATCCAGAGAAACTCACTGCCATCCGGGACTGGACTCAGCCTCTTTCTTTGAAAGCAGTACAACGATTTCTGGGCTTTGCAAATTACTACCGGAAATTCATAAAGGGATTCTCTACCATCGTGGCACCTATTACTGCCCTAGTCATTGGTCTTCCGAAGCTATAGCAGCGTTCGCTCAGTTAAAGGCAGCCTTTATGTCCGCTCCAGTACTTCAGCAACCAGATTTTTCAAAACCATTCTTTTTGGAGGTTGATGCTTCCATGGTAAGTTACATCCATCTGGTTTCCATTCTCGCAAATTCTCTCCTGCGGAACAGGAAGGAATGGAGATATCTTTTGGAAGGTGCTAAACACCTAATTACAATTTTCACTGATCATAAGAATTTGCTGTACCTCAAGACGGCCCAGTACTTGAATCCCCGTCAAGCTAGATGGGCGCTCTTCTTTACTCGGTTTTCGTTTGTCATTAAGTACCGGGCTGGGACTTTTAACACCAAGGCTGATGCTTTATCCCATTCCTTAACAACTTCGGATGAGGAGAATTCCGTTGAGAAGGCTTTGATTCTCAGTCCAGTTTCTATGTCGGCGGCTCCCACCGCTCTGGGTCCTCCTCCTGGGAGAATGTCTGTGCCAGCTAAATTTCGACCAGGCTTGTTGCAGTGGGCTCATATTTCCAAGTTTTCCGGTCATCCTGGAGTTCAAAAGATGTGGGAGTTTCTACGAAGGTTTTACTGGTGGGACACTATGAAGAAGGATATTCAAGATTATGTCAACTCATGTCCTCAGTGTGCTCAGCACAAAATTCCTTGTTTGCCTCCTGCAGGGTTGTTGCATCCACTGTCCATTCCTCAGAGGCCTTGGACCCATATCTCTATGGACTTTGTCACTGAATTGCCCCTCTCCAAGGGTCACAATACTGTCTGGGTAATTATCGACTGTTTCTCTAAGATGGCACATTTTGTACCTTTGACCGGGTTACCATCAGCGCCCAAGTTGGCTTTGTTATTTATCCGAGAACATTTCCGCCTGCATGGTTTACCACAGGAAATCGTCTCTGACCGGGGGGTACAATTCACTGCAAAATTCTGGAGAGCTCTTTGTACGGCCTTACAAATAAAACTCAAGTTTTGATCCGCTTACCATCCACAGACCAACGGGCAAACTGAACGCGTCAATCAAGATTTAGAGACTTTTCTCCGTGTTTATCTCTCTCCCTCGCAAGATGATTGGGTGGAACTGTTGCCATGGCCGAGTTTGCCCATAATCATCTGTACCACTCTTCGACTGGTGAGTCCCCATTTTTCATTAATTATGGGTTCCATCCTCAAGTTCCTGAATTAACCATTTGTCCTCCGGAGGATGTTCCTGCTGCAGCCTCTACTCTTCGGCACTTCAGTCAAATTTGGAGTCGAGTTCATGCTAATCTCAAGAGAGTCTCCGGCCGCTATAAGTTGCGGATAGGAAGCGACGAGCAGCTCCCCAATACAAGGTTGGTGACAGGGTATGGCTCTCCACCCGCAACCTCCAGTTAAAAGTGCCCACTATGAAGTTCGCCCCAAAGTTTATTGGTCCTTACCCCGTGTTACAAGTCCTGAATCCGGTTGTCTGCAAATCGGGATTGCCTTCCCACCTCCGGATACCAAACTCCTTTCATGTTTCTCTCCTTCGCCCCCTTATTTTAAACCGGTTCCATTTAAAGTCCCCAAGGCCAACCTCTGCAGAGTCTGAAGCTGGAACGCACTTTGAAATCAAAGCTATTCTTGACTCTCGTTATCTTCACAAGAATTTACAGTATTTAGTGGAGTGGAAAGGTTTTGGCCCCGAGGAGAGGAGCTGGGTCAAGGCTACCGACTGGTGCGAATTTTCCATTTCAGACATCCAACTAAACCTGGAAAGTGTCCGGGGGCCACTCCTGGAGGAGGGGGTACTGTCACACGCCATAGGCGGCGTTCACCACGCTTACCCCTGCGTGCCTACTGGTCTGTGTTGCGGCCTCCGCCTTCGGTGGTCCACGGGCTCCGGCGTCTAGCTGGCGCGGCTCCCGGCGGTTCCCCGGGGCAGGGGCGCCGCCATGACACCTGGCATCACGTGGGTGGGGAGCAGGTGACGTCATCAGACTGTTCCGCCAATCCAGCGGAGGCGCGAGATTCAAAGTCAGACGCCGGGCAGAGCCTCGGTGCCTGAGTATCGTCTTTTCCCCTGACGTAAATGCCAGTGCTCTCGTTCCCGACGTATCTCTCTGCAGTCGTACCCCAGTGTCTCCGGCACTTCCAGGTGCCAGTTGCTGCACAGTTCAGCGTATACTGCGGCTGGTGTGTTTCTCTGCAATCCAGTCACCAGTGCTTCTTGGAGTCAACGTGTGCTGCGGGCTAATCACCGCTCTCAAGTCATACACATCATCAGTGTCTTTAATCACCGCTCTCAAGTCATACAAATCATCAGTGTCTTTAACCACCGTTCTCAAGTTCTACAAATCATCAGTGTCCTTAACCACCGTTCTCAAGTTCTACAAATCATCAGTGTCCTTAACCACCGTTCTCAAGTTCTACAAATCATCAGTGTCTTTAACCACTGCTCACAAGTGTTTCAAATCGTCAGAGTCTTTAACCACCGTTCACCAGTTCTTCAAATCACCAGTATCTTTCAAAACATCACTTACAAGTTCTTCAGTCATTATTATCTTGTACCAACACTCACAAGTACTTCTTTTCCTGGAATCCTCAGCATTGCTTTCAAGTTCTCCTATAGGCCTGGACATTTCCCCATACGTTCCTGCTCTGCTTTGTGACATTGTGTTGCTCTCTTCCTGCAATAAAGTTCTTTAATATTTCACCAAGCTTTACTGTCAGAGTCCTGTATGAGGAAGACCTATATTAAGCCATCCCTGTTCCGATCCAGCTGTGGTTCCTCTCCCCTACCATCGGGAGAACCCCCAAATTCACAACACCCCCAACCTAGGTCAGTGACAGCCAGTACATTAGAGCACTGATAAGTGACGTGATGCAGATTCCTGACATAATGGACTGTTGCTTTAACTCTTTAGTTGCATCTGTGTACACTATTTTTATTGATTGATTTGACTATGGGACTTGAATGCTCACTTATCTCTAACGTCAACGGGCCATTACTTTAACACATTAGTTGTGTCAGTATAAACTACTTTTACTTATTATTTATTAGTTTATTTACTTTTTATTGACTCTCTCCATCTGACCATGAGTCTGTGTGCACAGTATAACATTACAGTTGTGACTAGCCATTTACAAGAGCTTGTACAGTATATTCATCCACCGCTATTCGCTTTACAGTACTGGATTAGCGGAGCATTAGCCACCCAGTGGTGAAGATGTGTAATGCATGCTGTGTATGTTGTAGTGCCTCAATTCGCTTGTCCATGCAACAAGTCAACAACCTAAGCTTTCGCTTAGGCGTGGCTAATCCTCCGCTTAGGCGGAGAAACTGCAAAGATGGGGGAGGCTCCATCTGTACACACTGAATGACTTTAATGAAGGATGAACGATCATGTTTCATTGTTCATTAGCACAAACAAGGTTGCTAGTGATATTGCTAGGTTTGATGTGCAGTACTTCGAACCTAGGGGGTCATTCTGAGTTGATCACTCGCTAGCAACTTTTTGCTATGCTGCGATCAGCTAGTCGCCGCCTATGGGGGAGTGTTTTTTTGCTTTGTAAGTGTGCGAACACTTTTGCAGCCGATGGCACAAAAAAGTTTGTTACAATATCTCTGGACTTACTCAGCCACTGCGATTACTTTAGACTTTTTGGTCCCGGAATTGACGTCAGACACCCGCCCTGTAAACGCTTGAACATGCCTGCATTTTTTTCCAAACACTCCCAGAAAACGGTCAGTTGACCCCCCTCAACGCCTTCTTTCTGTCAATCACCTTGCGATCGGCTGTGCGGATGGATTCTTCATTAAATCCATAGCCCAGCACCGATCCGCTTTGTACCCGTACGATGCGCCTGCACATTGCGGTGCATACGCATGCCCAGTTTTCCCGAGTTTTAACCTGATCGCAGCACTGCAAAATGTTGCTAGCGAGCGATCAACTCGGAAAGACCCCCCTAGTGTCCATCACTAGCAACTGTGGAAGCGAGCAATCACCCGTATACAGTGAGTGATGTAGATGATTTGTCATTACAAAATTACAAATCAGCCTGATATCGCTCCAATGTGTACACAACTTAAAACATCAGGTTTCAGTAATGATCATTTATTATTTCATTTATCTAGAAACATTGCCAGAATCAAGCATTTAATCCTTCAGAAAAACTTCTTACAGTGGTTGGTCAATGAATTAGAAATGTTTTAACTTATGTGTATTTTTAAGGTTTGTACCTCAAAAATAGTGAATATATAGTAAATACTTTACGGAATTGCACGCGCGCTAAAGGTTCACCTCAGAGTGTAAGAAGAATTAAGAGGAATTTGAAGTTAGGAGAACCAGTAACGCCAACAAAGCTACACCCACACAGACTGGGACTGCTCAAGAAAATTGCAACTGAGAACCGAAAATTGCCAGCCAAATGTGTGATGATGAAGGGAGCAGGAGCTAACGTTTCTTAAAAAACTGTGGCGCCTTGCAGAGTTTGGGTTTAAAGCTTGCCAACCAGTCAAAAAACTGAAACTGACACAAGCAATAAGTAAAAAATGCATAGCAAAGGCTAAAAAATATAAAACTTGGACTGTGGATGACTGGGCCAAGTTAAGAAATTAATTTTATGAAATAGTAATGGCTGTTGTGTTTTTCCCAATCAGAATCAATGGAGTGAAATGATTAACAGTATATTTTTTTTATTAACAACATTAAAAAGATGCTCTGATATCTACATAATTTATACAAATGAGGCCAGTTCACACCGCAGATCAGTTATTAATTGTAATCTTACTGTATTTTCTAATTATAGGTGTCTTTTCTAAAGAGAGTACTTTATGCCATATGGCAAAGATGGTATTAGAGCACCTTCATAGAAACGGCATCCCTGTTTTGGATTGCCCTGGAAATAGTCCCAACATGAATCCAATTGAAAACATTTGGAAGGAGATGAAAGATGCAATCAGTAAAATTGCACAAATAAGTGAAAGCTGCTTGAACAAATTATTCAGGTTTAGAATTATAATGATAGAATCAAGAGTCAGCTAAGAAATACACTGAGAGCATGCCGCGCCGAGTATAAGCCATTATCAAAGCCAAGAGTGGCCCAACCAAGTAATAGCAGAAGTTTATTTTAACTTAATTCTTGCAAAAGCTGTTAAATAAAGTAAAAAATACATTTCTATAAAGAATTACATATGTGTATTTGCCATTATTTTATCAAAATTTTACAAGAAACGAAAAAAATCCTAATTCATTGTCCAACCACTGTACACCTACGGTACATGTATTTGTGTCTTCACTGGGCTGTTACCTTAACTGACCTTTTCCTGCCCATAACACACATTCCCCACTCATGTAAAACTGAATGATAATCACTCAAAACTGTCCTGCATTAGAAGGATCTAAAAAAAATAATTCAGTAAACTGTATGGTCGGCTTTAGTTTTATAGTTTTTATAGAAAGTTTTATAGTTTTTATAGAAAAAGCTGATTAATTGAAAGTCATGTGCTATAAACTTTAGGTAGCTGATTCTAAGCTTAAATTAGCTTATTAAATATCATTACAATAGCTCATCACTGTTGAAAGACTATTAATGGTTGTCCTGTGGAACGATGGTGAGGTATAAAAAATATTAAATGGGGCTGCAAGGACCTAGACCTTTGGATGTTTCTCCTTTCAGGGCAAAGGTTCTGTCCATTGACATCTCCCACCTCTACAGAAACTGAACAGCTGATTGGCATCAACAATTTTATTTTTCCTTCAATGTTGCAAACTGTCTTGTCCACAATTGTACAGGTTGAGTCTCCCATATGGATTTCAGATTTTTCTGTATTTTGGAATATTTGCATACCATAATGAGATATCTTGGGGATGAGATGCTAGTCTAGACACAGAATGCATTTATGTTTCATCCAGCTCCTACCAGTACATTATCAGACTCTTTAAACTCTCAACTGTGAGTTCTATGGCTGTACCATTTCATTATCAGCATGTCATGGCTACTTTCTCAGGAGGTCATATCAGTAAGAATTCGGTTATTCTTAGAATGAGTAAGATGAAAGCATATCAGATTTCAGCAACATTTTCAGATTTCAGTTGGGTGTCTGTTTTTCTATCTAATAGACAGGAAAAAACAGACACCCAAACGACTTTTCACACATTTGAATTCCCCCCAATGAATGCTACGGCCATAAGTAGAGAAAAGTATTTTTAAATACACATATGAACCCCACAGGTGATATTCACACAAAGGGGTCTATTTACAATGACTTGGGTGGAGATAAAGTAGCCGGAGATAAAGTACCAGCAAAGCACCGCCTAACTGTTTTCAAACACAGCCTGTGATATGGCAGCTAGGAGGTAATTGGCTGGTGCTTTATCCATACCTCCCAACATTACCCTCTCCAGGAGGGACAAAATGCTCTGTTTCTGGACTTCCCTCTTAATTTATGATTGCTGGCAACTGTATTGGACAGGTAAATGTATAAGAAAGGTATTTCAGCACAGGTGATGGCAATCATACATTAAGAGGGAAGTCCAGGAGCAGAGCATTCTGTCACTCCAGGAGAGGGTCATGTTGGGAGGTATGCTTTATCTCCGTCTGTTAGGGTCTCCTGCCCTGTGCTGCCACGTTGTCATGGCAACCGGGAGACAAGTGGTAGTGGAGTAACCTGAGCGCAGCTGATACTCCGGTTCGGGTCTTTTGCTGTGCAGTGGTTATAGGCTCTGTGCACGGCAGGGGATCCGGTGCTGGTTTTTGTGCTCACAGTCTGTGAGGTCTGAGTGGGGCGTGGACAGCACCTGCTTTATAAGGCCTCTTTTCAGAGTAAGCAGATGCTGCTGAATCTCTGTTGGTTAGTCAGTTCATGAAAGTTAGCCAGTACTGTGTAGCTTTGTATTTGTTTGTTGCTTACTGCAAATAGGCCTGGGAATTTGGTATTACACTCTGCCAATCCAGACCTAGCAGTAAGACTGGAGTCAGTCGTTTAGCTTGCTGGGGTTCTGTTATTACTCTGTGAACTTAGCAAGTTTGCGGCTGTATTCTAACACTTGCCTGTCTAATCCTGTCTCACTGTGCTAGGTGTCAGGGGTCAGTTTAGTGGCAGTAAGCTTAAACCTGTGCACTGCAAGTGAGAATCAGGATTGTGGAGGCTCTCCTTGTGTCTATCATTCCATCTCTGACCAAGGAGTTTACTGCCACACCCGTTGGTAACCCTTTAGGGTTTTGCTGTTGCCCTTAGCAACAGCATTTCGGGTTCTCTACGTATTAAAACACAACATCTTGCTTTTTACATCTGAGCAGTTCTAATACAAGGGAGATACCCAGTTCCTTAGCCTCTGGGCTTCTCTGTTCATTGTGTGTGTATTTTGTTACCCTATCACCTTCTGTGTACGTTATGTCATATTCCCCAGTTTGTCTGTGAGTCCATTTGTTTTGCATAACAGTTCAAACACCAGTACATTCCTGCAGACACTGGAGTGCATAACAGTTCTGACACTAGTACTTTCCTGCAGGCACTGGTGTGCATAACATATTCAGCAGCCTAATACTCCTGTTGAAATTTTGTGGGAATATGGAGCATACCCCTCAAAATACGTTGCAACAGGTGGTCGATCAGGTGCAGGTCCTGACTCGACAATTTAATGATTTGTCCATTAAAATGCACACCTCCCAGGCTGCTGGCGGAGCTCCCGCAGCAGCAGCACCTGCAGGGGTTAAGGAGCCGAAAGTAAATCTCCCGGATCGTTTTTCTGGAGATCGCTCGCAGTTCTTTTGTTTCAAGGAGAGCTGCAAGCTATACTTCCGGCTTAGGCCTCAGTCTTCTGGGTCGGAGATTCAGCGGGTGGGCATAGTGATTTCCTTGCTACAAGGAGACCCACAGGTCTGGGCATATGGGTTGCAGCCTGACTGTCCGTCGCTTAAAAGTGTTGATGCTTTTTTTACGGCACTGGGCATGTTGTATGATGACCCTGACAAGACGGCCTCAGCCGAGGCTCAGATTTCGATCCTTAAGCAAGGGCGAAGGCCAGTTGAGGTTTACTGTACGGAGTTTCGGAGGTTGGCCCATGATACCCAGTGGAATGACCCAGCCCTGAGACACCAGTACCGAAGAGGTCTTTCTAACCAGATAAAGGACCAACTGGTACAATATCCCTTGCCTGATAGCTTGGATCAGCTCATGCAGTTATCCATCCGGGTGGATAGACGGCTGAGAGAGCGTAGGCTTGAAAGGGAGACTGAGATTTCCTTCCTTCCCAAGGGAACCTCAGACTCTGAGGAATTTTCTGAGGAGCCTATGCAGATTGGGGCTACCCGCCTATCCTCGCGTGAGAAGACGCGGAGGAGACAGCAGGGGTTGTGTTTGTACTGTGGGAATAAAGGTCATGTGGTAGTATCATGCCCAGAAAAGCCGGAAAACTTCAGGGCCTGAGGGTGATGGGAAATATCCTGTCAGGCCAGAAGTCAGAATTTCCCAAGAAGACTTTTATCATTCCGGTGACCTTGAAGATCCTCGGTCAAACTGTCAAGACTGAGGCCTTTGTGGACAGTGGGGCCGACGGGGTTTTTATGGACCGCCAATTCGCCCTAAAACACTCTGTTCCCTTAGTACCCTTGGCATCGGAAATTGAGATTTGTGGGTTAAACGGGGAACCATTATCCCAAGGTAAAATTACCTCTTGCACTAGCCAGATTTCTTTGTTTATTGGAGCCACACACTCTGAAAAATTGTCCTTTTATGTGACTGTCTGTACTTTTGCCCCATTGGTGTTGGGGTTACCCTGGTTAAGGGCCCACAATCCTCAATTTGACTGGGTCTCTGGGGAGATTCTTAGTTGGGGTACTGATTGTTTCAGGAGTTGCTTGAGCCTTCCAGTCAGGCTCTCGCAGCTAAGTTTGCCAGGATTGCCAGGGTGTTATGCAGATTTTGCGGACGTGTTCTCCAAAAAAGTTGCAGAGGTACTACCTCCCCATCGCCCCTATGACTGTGCCATTGATTTGTTGCCAAATGCTAAGCTTCCCAAGAGCAGGTTGTACTCCCTGTCACGTCCTGAGACTCAGGCTATGGCAGAGTACATTCAGGAGAACTTGGCTAAGGGATTTATCAGACCTTCACAGTCTCCAGTTGGGTCGGGGTTCTTCTTCGTGGGTAAAAAGGACGGTTCGTTGCGACCCTGCATCGACTTCAGGGAATTGAACCGTATCACGATTAAAAACTCATACCCACTGCCTCTCATTTCGGTCTTGTTTGACCAGCTTCGTACTGCCACCATTTTTTCTAAGATTGACCTACGCGGTGCGTACAATCTAATCCGAATAAGAGAGGGGGATGAATGGAAGACTGCCTTTAATACCCACTCAGGGCATTATGAATATTTGGTGATGCCTTTTGGGCTCTGTAATGCCCCGGCAGTCTTCCAGGATTTCATGAATGATGTGCTCAGGGAATATTTGGATAGATTCTTAGTTGTATACTTAGATGACATCCTAATCTTCTCCCATTCCCTGGAGGAACATCAGAAGCATGTACGCTTAGTCCTCCAGAAACTCAGAGACCACCGGCTTGGGGCGAAGCTGGAGAAGTGCGAATTTGAAGTTCAGCAAATCGCATTTCTAGGATATATTATCTCCCCAGAAGGTTTCCAAATGGAGGGTTCCAAGGTACAGGCAGTCCTGGATTGGGTGCAGCCCACTAGTTTGAAGGCGCTTCAGCGTTTCCTGGGCTTTGCGAATTTTTATAGACGATTTATCGCTGGATTTTCGTCTATAGTGGCGCCCTTGGTGGCACTCACTAAGAAAGGGGCGGATGTTGCTCACTGGTCTTGTGAGGCTAAAGCGGCTTTTGCCCGTCTCAAAAGGGCATTTGTTTCGGCCAAGGTGCTGCGACACCCAGATCCAGAGCGTCCTTTTGTGGTGGAGGTGGATGCCTCTGAGATGGGTATTGGGGCAGTGCTTTCTCAGATGGGAGTGTCTGATAATCGCCTTCATCCCTGTGCTTACTTTTCCCGTAAATTTTCGCCTGCCGAGATGAATTATGACGTGGGTAACCGGGAATTGTTGGCTATTAAGGATGCACTCGAGGAGTGGAGACACTGGCTTGAGGGGGCTAAGTTTGTGGTCTCAATTCTCACTGACCATAAGAATCTGGCATATTTAGAGTCAGCGAAGCGTCTCAATGTCAGGCAGGCACGATGGGCTTTGTTTTTTGCTCGCTTTAATTTTTTGATAACATATCGCCCTGGGTCAAAAAACATCAAGGCTGATGCGCTCTCGCGGAGTTTTGCTCCAATCCAGGAGACCACCGAGGAGCCGTTGCCCATTGTTTCCCCATCATGTATTAAAGTGGGCATTACCCAGGACCTCTTATCATTAGTCCTTAGAGCACAGGAGCAGGCTCCTCCAGACCTTCCGGTAGGTCTTTTGTTTGTGCCTCCTAGGTTAAGACAGCGAGTGTTCCTGGAATTCCATGCCAAGAAGTCGGCAGGTCACCCGGGTATTGCCAGAACTCGGGAGTTGCTATCTAGGGCGGTGTGGTGGCCCTCGGTGGCTAAGGATGTGGATCAGTGGGTTCGGGCATGTGACATCTGTGCCCGAAATAAGACTCCTAGAGGGGTTCCTGTTGGCCCATTACATCCACTCTCTATTCCATCTAAGCCATGGACCCACATTTCAATGGATTTTGTGGTGGACTTGCCCAAATCCTCGGGGATGACAGCCATCTGGGTTGTCGTTGACAGGTTTTCGAAGATGGCGCACTTCGTTCCACTGGTTGGGCTGCCATCAGCCAGACGCCTGTCTGAATTATTTATGCTGCATGTTGTGCGTCTCCACGGGTTGCCACTTGATGTGGTCTCTGACCGCGGATCCCAGTTTGTGGCCAAATTCTGGAGGGCATTTTGTTCCGATCTCCAGATTTCTGTCAGCTTGTCATCAGGCTACCATCCGCAGTCTAATGGGCAGACTGAAAGGGTGAACCAGTCCTTGGAGCAGTTCCTCAGGTGTTATGTCTCCAAGTGTCAGACTGACTGGGTTGCTCATCTGTCCATGGCGGAGTTTGCCTATAACAACGCGGCTCACTCTGCTACAGGGATCTCTCCCTTCCTTTGTGTGTATGGGCATCATCCTAAGGCCAATTCTTTTGACCCCCTGGACTCCACGCCTGGTGGTTCCTCTGTGGTTTCGGTCCTTAGAGGTATTTGGCGGAAAGTGAAGAAAGCCCTTGTGTCTGTGTCGTTAGTGACCAAAAGGGTTTTTGATAAGCGGAAAAGACCCTGCAGCTTCAAATTAGGAGACTTCGTCTGGTTGTCTACCAAGAATTTGAAGTTGAGACAGCCATCTCATAAGTTAGGCCCTCGGTTCATCGGCCCTTATAAGATCACCAGGGTTATCAATCCGGTGGCATTTCAGTTAGATCTGCCCCGTTCTTTGGGTATCAATAAAACATTTCATTGTTCCCTTTTAAAACGGGCGATTAGTAATCCTTCTTCCAGTGGAAGACCTTCCCCTCTTCTGATACGTGGCCAGAGGGAGTTTGTTGTTGAAAGGATTCTTGACTCCAAGGTGGTTCGGGGTCGGCTGTCATTTTTGGTGCACTGGAAGGGGTATGGCCCGGAGGAGCGGTCGTGGGTGCGCAGTTGTGATCTTCATGCCCCCAGACTGATACGCTCTTTCTTCTCGCAGTTCCCCGATAAACCCGGTGGTAGGGGTTCTTTGACCCCTCGTCAGAGGGGGGGTACTGTTAGGGTCTCCTGCCCTGTGCTGCCACGTCGTCATGGCAACCGGGAGACAAGTGGTAGTGGAGTAACCTGAGCGCAGCTGATACTCCGGTTCGGGTCTTTTGCTGTGCAGTGGTTATAGGCTCTGTGCACGGCAGGGGATCCGGTGCTGGTTTTTGTGCTCACAGTCTGTGAGGTCTGAGTGGGGCGTGGACAGCACCTGCTTTATAAGGCCTCTTTTCAGAGTAAGCAGATGCTGCTGAATCTCTGTTGGTTAGTCAGTTCATGAAAGTTAGCCAGTACTGTGTAGCTTTGTATTTGTTTGTTGCTTACTGCAAATAGGCCTGGGAATTTGGTATTACACTCTGCCAATCCAGACCTAGCAGTAAGACTGGAGTCAGTCGTTTAGCTTGCTGGGGTTCTGTTATTACTCTGTGAACTTAGCAAGTTTGCGGCTGTATTCTAACACTTGCCTGTCTAATCCTGTCTCACTGTGCTAGGTGTCAGGGGTCAGTTTAGTGGCAGTAAGCTTAAACCTGTGCACTGCAAGTGAGAATCAGGATTGTGGAGGCTCTCCTTGTGTCTATCATTCCATCTCTGACCAAGGAGTTTACTGCCACACCCGTTGGTAACCCTTTAGGGTTTTGCTGTTGCCCTTAGCAACAGCATTTCGGGTTCTCTACGTATTAAAACACAACATCTTGCTTTTTACATCTGAGCAGTTCTAATACAAGGGAGATACCCAGTTCCTTAGCCTCTGGGCTTCTCTGTTCATTGTGTGTGTATTTTGTTACCCTATCACCTTCTGTGTACGTTATGTCATATTCCCCAGTTTGTCTGTGAGTCCATTTGTTTTGCATAACAGTTCAAACACCAGTACATTCCTGCAGACACTGGAGTGCATAACAGTTCTGACACTAGTACTTTCCTGCAGGCACTGGTGTGCATAACACCGTCCACTTTATCTCCACCCAGGGCTTAGTAAATAGACTCCTATGTGGGGAATCCAATTACCCACGGCCGCTGATTCATTAGCAGGGATTACCCAGTTTATTAAGCCACAGGGGGGGGGGGGATATTTCTTTGGAGCTGCATGAGCTGCAAGGAAACGTCAGCAAGATAATGTTCAACGCACAGAGAAATAATTGATTCTGCATTTTATACGGAATAGGTGGGTTAGTGCGCATCACCCTTGGGAAAAGGCTGTTTTATTAAGTAGCTCTAGGGCTATTCCCTATTCACTCTCAATTGAATTCCCCCCTTTGTGGCTGAATCTGAGAAGCAAGAAACTTTGCACCTGGACAAATCATATTGCACTGCAGCTGGTGCAAATACTTTATTTTCATGCATGGAAAATATTGGTGGCTTTTCCATGAAGCTCACTAGTTGCGGACATCTATAAATTCACAGGGTGCAAAGTTGCTCTTTTCTGCTTTGTTTTCAACTCTATGGGCGGGATTCAAATCTTGCAGCTGCCCTCCCGCCCCCATCGCGCCCGCTGGAAGTATTCAAATGTTACTGCCGATGGGCGCGATATCAGCATTTCAGCTCGCCACCCCCTGGGGTGGTGAGCTAAAATGCATGAAAAAAAAACCCCGTTTGGATGCCCAAACTGGACTTTTCGCGATCGCGCCCATGACTTTAGTCGGGTTTTGCTGCTTTACGCGGCTAAACCCGTCTCTTATGGGCAGGATCAGCACGATAACAGGGGGCCAAAGAATATCGCCCAGCGATCTCCCGTCACTTTAGACGGGAGTTCAGGGGCAATAAAAGATTTGAATCCCGCCCTTTGTCTGATGTGCTCTTAATGATCTCATTAAGGTCATCTGGGACTTGGTTTGAGTGTATGTGCAATCTGTGAAATTGCATACCTCCCAGCATGACCCTCTCCAGGAGGGACAGAATGCTCTGCTTCTGGACTTTTCTTTTAATTTGTGATTGCCGGCACCTGTTTTGAATAGGTTAATGGATAAGAAAGGTGTTTCAGAACAGGTGATGGCAATCATAAATTAAGAGGGAAGTCCAGGAGCAGAGCATTCTGTCCCTCCTAGAGAGGGTCATGTTGGGAGGTATGAAATTGGGGACTACATATTCAACATCCATAATATCTTGGTACTATGGCCTTTACTGTTTTATTGTATTAAGTGTTAAGAACAGTATTGGGAAAGTGTTGTGGAAGCTCATGTTTGCAGTGTTTTGGTTGGTATGATTAATGTATGGCATTTCACAGGTGCAACTGATTAAAACTGACACACTGCATGCATGAGTAATTAAATACTTTAAATCATCACTGAAAATAACTCTGGTATAAAAGTGAAAACTTTATGTTGTATATTTTTATAATCTTGCCATTTTATATCTACTTTATAAGACATGACATTTATTTGTCAGTTTCCTTGGAAATTGCTTTTTTCTTTAAATTGGGCTAATAAACATCTGAAGACTTTGTGCCCCTCTGTGGGTAATTGATGTATTAATTAGGTCCGGAATTGGAATACATATCGGAGACCGTCAGATCGGATTCCGGCTGTCACTATAACGACAGCGGTATCCTGTCATCTGGAATCCCGGCTGTGAGGCAGCAAGGCCCTTGGGGGCTTGCTGTGCTTGTCACAATTTGGGCCCATTGGCTCGCTTAGCTCACCACAGCTCGCTTAGGTCACCACAGGTTATATTCTCACTCCCATTAAGGTGGTGGCGTGGACCCATCACCCGAGTAGAAGTGCGGGGCAGCGGTTGGGCTGGTGACCGCCGGCATTTCACCATCTGTTGGGATTCCAGGGTTGGTATCCTGAACACTGGGATCTACACAGCTGGTATATTAACTGCATCCCCCGGAATTATGCGTTATCATCAATAGAGATGTGCTTAAATATGTTTTGAAAATTAGTAATGTATTGGCAATAATCGATCAAACTGATTGGCAAGTACTTTCAAAATTTCAATAGAAAACAATACAACATGCAAATTTACTAAGACTTGCGTGTGGAATATTATTGTTCAAAAGTAGTAGTAGTTGGCAAAGAAAATACCATATGTTCGTATGGGCTTGGATCTCTGAGAACCGAACCCACTCATTTCTAGTCACCTTATGCAAACAATATAGCAGCAGCAGCATGTCATCATATACATACATTATAGCATCCGCAGCATGTCACCATACAGATACTTTATAGCGGCAGCAGCAGGTCACCATATACAAACATTATAACAGCAGCAGGTCACCATATACATACATTATAGCAGCAGCATGTCATCATATACATACATTATAGTTGTAGCAGCATGTCACCATACAGATACTTTATAGCGGCAGCAGCAAGTCACCATATACAAACATTATAACAGCAGCAGGTCACCATACACATACATTATAGCAGCAGCATGTCATCATATACATACATTATAGCATCCGCAGCATGTCACCATACAGATACTTTATAGCGGCAGCAGCAAGTCACCATATACAAACATTATAACAGCAGCAAGTCACCATATACATACATTATAGCAGCAGCATGTCACCATATACATAAATTATAGCAGTAGCAGCATGTCACCATATACATACATTATAGCAGCTGCAGCATGTCAACATACACATACATTATAGCAGCAGCAGCATGTCAACATACACATACATTATAGCAGCTGCAGCATGTCAACATACACATACATTATAGCAGCAGCATGTCACCATATACATACATTATAGCAGCTGCAGCATGTGAACATACACATGCATTATAGCAGCAGCATGTCACCATATACATACATTATAGCAGCTGCAGCATGTGAACATACACATACATTATAGCAGCAGCAGCAGGTCACCATAAACATACATTATAGCAGCTGCAGCATGTCAACATACACATACATTATAGCAGCAGCATGTCACCATATACATACATTCAGGGCCGGCTCAGGGTCTGCTTGCGCCCCGGGCGGCCATAGGGGGCGTGGCTTCATACAGGGGGCATGGTCAGTTACGCCCCCTGTACAGTAGTAGCGCCGCTGAAATGATGTGCGGTGCGCGATGACGTCATCGCGCACCGCACAGCAAAGGTCCTCTCCACGAAGGAAAACTAGTCGCTATGCGTCTAGTTCCCTTCGTGGAGAGAACCTTTGCTGTGCGGTGCGCGATGACGTCAACGCGCACCGCACATCAGTACAGAAAAGGTCCTCTCCACGAAGGGAAACTAGACGCGTAGCATCTAGTTTCCCTTCACAGCGGGCAGCCCACGAAGGGAAATTAGACGCGTAGCGTCTAGTCTCCCTTTACTGCGGGCAGCGGCAGCGGGGGGCACAGCAGCAGCGGATCTTGCCGTGGTGCGGCGCCCTCCGGAAGGTGCCGGCACTCTCCAGAAGGCGGCGCCCCGGGCAAAAGTCCTGCTTGCCCGTGGCAAGATCCGCTACTGCATACATTATAGCAGCAGAAAGTCACCATATACATACATTATAGCAGCAGCAGATCACCATATTCATACATTGCAGCAGACAGGTACCTATATACATACATTATAGCAGCGAAATGTAAGATACAATCTACAGTAACTTGATATGCGCATTAGTAGAGCCCATTATAGAAGCCCGCATGTCACCAAGGTAGCCGGGAGCCAGGATCCAGATAGAGGAGATGCTGAATTCTGAAAATGACACCCAAATCCAAACCCAGCAAGATATAACATTGGGAAGATGACGTTTTATGTCGTTTTGGGAGCTGAGGCAGGTTGGGATATCCGACTCCCAGCCCGGATCCCCTCAGATCCCCTAAGTTCGAGTGGCCTTGGTTCTTTGAGAACAGAACCTGGTCATCTCTATCAATTGATTGTAGGAAAATTCCAGATTTTTATCATATACAATAATGAAATCAATATGAGCTTGTTCCTTTATATTTATATAGGGCACTGCTTTTTATTTTGCTGATTCATTATTAATGCTTTGTTCAATAGCCATTTTCTATCAATCTATTTCTGTGCTCTCTAAAGCTCTAAGCAAATTCATTTTCCCTACCTCTCTGGAACTGGCAATAATAAAAGATTACAGAACCTTTGTGATCATCCTAGATTTAAAAATCAAGATAATTAGAGATGTCACATAACTAGGAATTAAAACTGAAGAGTACAGTATGTTATCTGGATGAGAGCAGAAATCCCCTTTCAATATGATACAAACCAAAAAATATTCAGCAGTTTTGAATGATAATAAGCAAGGAAAGGCCTAGAAAAGAACAATCACAAAAAACATACTGTATGTAGGGCTAGATTAATAGAGGGATGACAGGGGCAGCTGCCCCAGGGCTCCCACACATTTGGAGCCCCCACAAACTGTCCCCTTAGACTCCCCTCTGCTACTAATATAAAACCAGAGCAGACCGTCCCTAAACTGTCCTATGGCCCCGCCATACTAGCCTACTCCTCCGGAATGGCTGGGAGGCTCCTGAAAATCGGGTGGCGCTCCCGGTCCCCCTGTAGAGTGGGCAAGTCTCTCGGCCCACCGCCACCTGCCTACAAACCCTGCAGCTGTTCACAACATCCTGCAGCAGAGATGAACGGATAACGTGATTCGTGGTGAATCGCGTCATTGTGGCCCCGCCCCCTGCTTCAATGCCTTTAATCTTGCTGCACCAAGCCTCCCCGCTGTACCGGGCTGGCTGCCTCCTTCCGGAGGAGGCAGCCCCAACATCGGCAAGTATGGCCCCGCTATAGTTTCAGGCTGAAAGAGCAGCTGTGTGGTAGATTGGTGAGCAAGCATTGGGAAGGGATGCTGCAGAGTCAATAACAAGGCGGCATGTGGGGCATTCTCTGGACTGAGCAACAAAGCTGTCAGTGCTGATGGGGAGTGAAGGCAGGCGTCAGCAGTGCCTGATTGCCTTGCTTGCCCCTCATATTCCTGTACAACCCAGCGCTGCTTCCTGTTAGGATGGCGGAACAGCTCAAAACTGGTGGCGAGTGCCAATGAAGGCAGAGGACCCTGATCTCTGGCTGCGCTCCCTGTGCTGATTTACTTATGCTGCCCCTTCCTCCCCAGACCGCAATGTGTGTCACCATATCCTCCCCAAAGGCCGCATTGTGTGTCAGCCTGTCCTCCCAGGCCTATTATATATATATATATGTATATATATGTATGTGTGTGTGTGTATCCTTCTACACCAGTGTGTATGTCACCACACCCCCATGCCCCAATATGTGTCACCATGTCACCCCCCATGCCCCTATGTGTGTCACCATGTCACCCACTCCCCAATGTACCAATGTGTGGCATCATGCACACACACATATCTATCTATCTATCTATCTATCTATCTATCTCTTTGATAATTTTATTCATAGGGGCCGCCACAAGTTTGTTGCCTGGGGTGCCCCACAGACCTTAATCCAGCCCCGACTGTATGATATGGGTCTGGTTCTTATTAGTGATGTTGGAGGATGATTCTGAGTCATACACAAAGTTTGTGTAATTGCTGGCAGCCACAGAAGCTAGATTTACTACCTTATCCTAACTTGAGATTCTGCAGGGCTGATGTGGGGGTTTGTGAATTTGCAAGCGGGAAGCCCTGACAACCTTTGATATTGAGTATGCTGCAGCCACTGTCTTCATTAGTAGCTACACTTCCACCATCCCCATGTTAGGTGCAGAAATACATACCTCCCAACTGTCCTGATTTTCGCAGGACAGTCCCGTTTTTTTTAATCTGTCCCGCCATCCCTCCCGCGGGCCACAGTGTCCCACGACGGGGTGGGAGGGGGGGCGCAGTTGGGAGGCTCCTGATCACTCTCTGCTCAGTTTAGAGCAGAGAAGTGTTGAATAGACGCTGTGCGCTTGCTCACAGTGTCTATTTCAGTAAGCTAAAGGGACTGAGGGCATGACCAGCAGCTCACAGAGCGCTGGCCGTGCCCCCACTGTGACAGAAATTGGAGGCGTGGCTCGCGATTGCATCACCCACGTGCCCCCTTTCCATTAGGCTATGCCCCCTTTCCAGCGCTGCGCGGGTTTGCCACACAAAGAGTCCCGCCTTTCAAGATCAGAATGTTGAGAGGTATGGATATACTGTACATCAGAAACAGGCTTCCCTTCAAGGTAGCGTCTAGTTTACCTTCGTGGAGAGGACCTTTCCCATAACTCCCTGGGTCCTTGTTACAATCTATTTGGAATAGTAAAGTGTGGCGAGGGTCCATTGCTGCATAGGTATAAAAATTACCCCAAACGAACGGAGAACAAAGAAAACATTTAGGTGCTGTAAGGGCGGAAGTTCTCTCCTGCCCTCTCGTTTTGTCACTTCCTCCAGGTCTTGAGCACGAAGGTAACATAGACACAACCTTCCCTTCAATGCACACACAGCTCAGAATCACACAGAGCTTTAGGAACACTGAGAATACTATCACAAGTCAGGGAAGTTTCAGGGTCTCACATTATTATTATTATTATTATTATTATTATTATTATTATCCTTTATTTATATGGCGCCACAAGGGTTCCGCGGCGCCCAATTACAGAGTACATATTAGTGATGAGCGGGTTCGGTTTCTCGGAAACCGAACCCCCCCGAACTTCACGCTTTTTACACGGGTCCGAGGCAGACTCGGATCTTCCCACCTTGCTCGGTTAACCCGAGCGCGCCCGAACGTCATCATCCCGCTGTCGGATTCTCGTGAGGCTCGGATTCTATCGCGAGACTCGGATTCTATATAAGGAGCCGCGCGTCGCCGCCATTTTCACACGTGCATTGAGATTGATAGGGAGAGGACGTGGCTGGCGACCTCTTTGTTTAGAGTAGACTACAGAGTAGTAGAGACACTTGATTTACTAATTTTGGGGAGCATATTAGGAGTACTACTTGCTGATAGTGTGACCAGTGACCACCAGTTTAATTAATCCGTTCTCTGCCTGAAAAAAAACGATACACAGTGTGACACAGTCACATACCATATCTGTGCTCAGCCTCAGTGTGCTGCATCATCTATGTAATACTGTATATCTGACTGTGCTGAGTGCTCACTGCT
This sequence comes from Pseudophryne corroboree, assembly GCF_028390025.1. Taxonomy (NCBI): domain Eukaryota; kingdom Metazoa; phylum Chordata; class Amphibia; order Anura; family Myobatrachidae; genus Pseudophryne; species Pseudophryne corroboree. The sequence continues at coordinate 234,040,042 of NC_086449.1, read as the reverse complement.
CACACAGCTTAATTGTGGGGGAGACTGGGGAGCAGTTATAGCAGGAGTACATATTTTAACAGTGCACACTTTTGCTGCCAGAGTGCCACTGCCAGTGTGACTGACCAGTGACCACTGACCACCAGTATATTGTGATTGTCTGCCTGAAAAAGTTAAACACTCGTCGTGTGGTGTTTTTATTCTATAAACGCATTCTGCTGACAGTGTCCAGCAGGTCCGTCATTATATAATATATACCTGTCCGGCTGCAGTAGTGATATATATATATATTTTTTATATCATTATCATCCAGTCTATATTAGCACTGCAGCAGACGCAGTACGGTAGTCCACGGCTGTAGCTACCTCTGTGTCGGCAGTCGCTCGTCCATCCATAATTGTATACCACCTACCCGTGGTGTTTTTTTTTTTTCTATCTTCTTGATACTAGTAGCTTACTTTAGGAGTCTGCAGTGCTGAGCTGACAGTGTCCAGCAGGTCCGTCATTATATAATATATACCTGTCCGGCTGCAGTAGTGATATATATATATTTTTTATATCATTATCATCAAGTCTATATTAGCAGCAGACGCAGTACGGTAGTCCACGGCTGTAGCTACCTCTGTGTCGGCAGTCGCTCGTCCATCCATAATTGTATACCACCTACCCGTGGTGTTTTTTTTTTCTATCTTCTTGATACTAGTAGCTTACTTTAGGAGTCTGCAGTGCTGAGCTGACAGTGTCCAGCAGGTCCGTCATTATATAATATATACCTGTCCGGCTGCAGTAGTGATATATATATATTTTATATCTCATTATCATCCAGTCTATATTAGCAGCAGACGCAGTACGGTAGTCCACGGCTGTAGCTACCTCTGTGTCGGCAGTCGCTCGTCCATCCATAATTGTATACCACCTACCTGTGGTGTTTTTTTTTTCTATCTTCTTGATACTAGTAGCTTACTTTAGGAGTCTGCAGTGCTGAGCTGACAGTGTCCAGCAGGTCCGTCATTATATAATATATACCTGTCCGGCTGCAGTAGTGATATATATATATTTTTTATATCATTATCATCCAGTCTATATTAGCAGCAGACGCAGTACGGTAGTCCACGGCTGTAGCTACCTCTGTGTCGGCAATCGCTCGTCCATCCATAATTGTATACCACCTACCAGTGGTGTTTTTTTTTCCTATCTTCTTGATAGTAGTAGCTTACTTTAGGAGTCTGCAGTGCTGAGCTGACAGTGTCCAGCAGATCCGTCATTATATAATATATACCTGTCCGGCTGCAGTAGTGATATATATATATTTTATATCTCATTATCATCCAGTCTATATTAGCAGCAGATGCAGTACGGTAGTCCACGGCTGTAGCTACCTCTGTGTCGGCAGTCGCTCGTCCATCCATAATTGTATACCACCTACCCGTGGTGTTTTTTTTTTTTTTCTATCTTCTTGATACTAGTAGCTTACTTTAGGAGTCTGCAGTGCTGAGCTGACAGTGTCCAGCAGGTCCGTCATTATATAATATATACCTGTCCGGCTGCAGTAGTGATATATATATATATTTTTTATATCATTATCATCCAGTCTATATTAGCAGCAGACGCAGTACGGTAGTCCACGGCTGTAGCTACCTCTGTGTCGGCAGTCGCTCGTCCATCCATAATTGTATACCACCTACCTGTGGTGTTTTTTTTTTTCTATCTTCTTGATACTACTAGTAGCTTACTTTAGGAGTCTGCAGTGCTGAGCTGACAGTGTCCAGCAGGTCCGTCATTATATAATATATACCTGTCCGGCTGCAGTAGTGATATATATATATTTTATATCTCATTATCATCCAGTCTATATTAGCAGCAGATGCAGTACGGTAGTCCACGGCTGTAGCTACCTCTGTGTCGGCAGTCGCTCGTCCATCCATAATTGTATACCACCTACCCGTGGTGTTTTTTTTTTTTTCTATCTTCTTGATACTAGTAGCTTACTTTAGGAGTCTGCAGTGCTGAGCTGACAGTGTCCAGCAGGTCCGTCATTATATAATATATACCTGTCCGGCTGCAGTAGTGATATATATATATATTTTTTATATCATTATCATCCAGTCTATATTAGCAGCAGACGCAGTACGGTAGTCCACGGCTGTAGCTACCTCTGTGTCGGCAGTCGCTCGTCCATCCATAATTGTATACCACCTACCTGTGGTGTTTTTTTTTTTCTATCTTCTTGATACTACTAGTAGCTTACTTTAGGAGTCTGCAGTGCTGAGCTGACAGTGTCCAGCAGGTCCGTCATTATATAATATATACCTGTCCGGCTGCAGTAGTGATATATATATATTTTATATCTCATTATCATCCAGTCTATATTAGCAGCAGACGCAGTACGGTAGTCCACGGCTGTAGCTACCTCTGTGTCGGCAGTCGCTCGTCCATCCATAATTGTATACCACCTACCCGTGGTGTTTTTTTTTTCTATCTTCTTGATACTAGTAGCTTACTTTAGGAGTCTGCAGTGCTGAGCTGACAGTGTCCAGCAGGTCCGTCATTATATAATATATACCTGTCCGGCTGCAGTAGTGATATATATATATATATTTTTTTTTATATCATTATCATCCAGTCTATATTAGCAGCAGACGCAGTACGGTAGTCCACGGCTGTAGCTACCTCTGTGTCGGCAGTCGCTCGTCCATCCATAATTGTATACCACCTACCTGTGGTGTTTTTTTTTTTCTATCTTCTTGATACTAGTAGCTTACTTTAGGAGTCTGCAGTGCTGACAGTGTCCAGCAGGTCCGTCATTATATAATATATACCTGTCCGGCTGCAGTAGTGATATATATATATATATATATATATATTTTTTATATCATTATCATCCAGTCTATATTAGCAGCAGACGCAGTACGGTAGTCCACGGCTGTAGCTACCTCTGTGTCGGCAGTCGCTCGTCCATCCATAAGTATACTAGTATCCATCCATCTCCATTGTTTACCTGAGGTGCCTTTTAGTTGTGCCTATTAAAATATGGAGAACAAAAATGTTGAGGTTCCAAAAATAGGGAAAGATCAAGATCGACTTCCACCTCGTGCTGAAGCTGCTGCCACTAGTCATGGCCGAGACGATGAAATGCCAGCAACGTCGTCTGCCAAGGCCGATGCCCAATGTCATAGTATAGAGCATGTAAAATCCAAAACACCAAATATCAGTAAAAAAAGGACTCAAAAATCTAAAATAAAATTGTCAGAGGAGAAGAGTAAACTTGCCAATATGCCATTTACCACACGGAGTGGCAAGGAACGGCTGAGGCCCTGGCCTATGTTCATGGCTAGTGGTTCAGCTTCACATGAGGATGGAAGCACTCAGCCTCTCGCTAGAAAAATGAAAAGACTCAAGCTGGCAAAAGCACAGCAAAGAACTGTGCGTTCTTCGAAATCACAAATCCACAAGGAGAGTCCAATTGTGTCGTTTGCGATGCCTGACCTTCCCAACACTGGACGTGAAGAGCATTCGCCTTCCACCATTTGCACGCCCCCTGCAAGTGCTGGAAGGAGCACCCGCAGTCCAGTTCCTGATAGTCAGATTGAAGATGTCAGTGTTGAAGTACACCAGGATGAGGAGGATATGGGTGTTGCTGGCGCTGGGGAGGAAATTGACCAGGAGGATTCTGATGGTGAGGTGGTTTGTTTAAGTCAGGCACCCGGGGAGACACCTGTTGTCCGTGGGAGGAATAGGGCCATTGACATGCCTGGCGAAAATACCAAAAAAATCAGCTCTTCGGTGTGGAAGTATTTCAACAGAAATGCGGACAACATTTGTCAAGCCGTGTGTTGCCTTTGTCAAGCTGTAATAAGTAGGGGTAAGGACGTTAACCACCTCGGAACATCCTCCCTTATACGTCACCTGCAGCGCATTCATCATAAGTCAGTGACAAGTTCAAAAACTTTGGGCGACAGCGGAAGCAGTCCACTGACCAGTAAATCCCTTCCTCTTGTAACCAAGCTCACGCAAACCACCCCACCAACTCCCTCAGTGTCAATTTCCTCCTTCCCCAGGAATTCCAATAGTTCTGCAGGCCATGTCACTGGCAATTCTGACAAGTCCTCTCCTGCCTGGGATTCCTCCGATGCATCCTTGCGTGTAACGCCTACTGCTGCTGGCGCTGCTGTTGTTGCTGCTGGGAGTCGATGGTCATCCCAGAGGGGAAGTCGTACTCGTAAGACCACTTTTACTACTTCCACCAAGCAATTGACTGTCCAACAGTCCTTTGCGAGGAAGATGAAATATCACAGCAGTCATCCTGCTGCAAAGCGGATAACTGAGGCCTTGGCATCCTGGGCGGTGAGAAATGTGGTTCCGGTATCCATCATTACTGCAGAGCCAACTAGAGACTTGTTGGAGGTACTGTGTCCCCGGTACCAAACACCATCTAGGTTCCATTTCTCTAGGCAGGCGATACCGAAAATGTACACAGACCTCAGAAAAAGACTCACCAGTGTCCTAAAAAATGCAGTTGTACCCAATGTCCACTTAACCACGGACATGTGGACAAGTGGAGCAGGGCAGGCTCAGGACTATATGACTGTGACAGCCCACTGGGTAGATGTATGGACTCCCGCCGCAAGAACAGCAGTGGCGGCACCAGTAGCAGTATCTCGCAAACGCCAACTCTTTCCTAGGCAGGCTACGCTTTGTATCACCGCTTTCCAGAATACGCACACAGCTAAAAACCTCTTACGGCAACTGAGGAAGATCATCGCAGAATGGCTTACCCCAATTGGACTCTCCTGTGGATTTGTGGCATCGGACAACGCCAGCAATATTGTGTGTGCATTAAATCTGGGCAAATTCCAGCACGTCCCATGTTTTGCACATACCTTGAATTTGGTGGTGCAGAATTTTTTAAAAAACGACAGGGGCGTGCAAGAGATGCTGTCGGTGGCCAGAAGAATTGCGGGACACTTTCGGCGTACAGGCACCACATACAGAAGACTGGAGCACCACCAAAAACGCCTGAACCTGCCCTGCCATCATCTGAAGCAAGAAGTGGTAACGAGGTGGAATTCAACCCTCTATATGCTTCAGAGGTTGGAGGAGCAGCTAAAGGCCATTCAAGCCTATACAACTGAGCACGATATAGGAGGTGGAATGCACCTGTCTCAAGCGCAGTGGAGAATGATTTCAACGTTGTGCAAGGTTCTGCAACCTTTTGAACTTGCCACACGTGAAGTCAGTTCAGACACTGCCAGCCTGAGTCAGGTCATTCCCCTCATCAGGCTTTTGCAGAAGAAGCTGGAGACATTGAAGGAGGAGCTAACACAGAGCGATTCCGCTAGGCATGTGGGACTTGTGGATGGAGCCCTTAATTCGCTTAACAAGGATTCACGGGTGGTCAATCTGTTGAAATCAGAGCACTACATTTTGGCCACCGTGCTCGATCCTAGATTTAAAACCTACCTTGGATCTCTCTTTCCGGCAGACACAAGTCTGCTGGGGTTCAAAGAACTGCTGGTGACAAAATTGTCAAGTCAAGCGGAACGCGACCTGTCATCATCTCCTCCTTCACATTCTCCCGCAACTGGGGGTGCGAGGAAAAGGCTCAGAATTCTGAGCCCACCCGCTGGCGGTGATGCAGGGCAGTCTGGAGCGACTGCTGATGCTGACATCTGGTCCGGACTGAAGGACCTGACAATGATTACGGACATGTCGTCTACTGTCACTGCATATGATTCTCTCCCCATTGAAAGAATGGTGGAGGATTATATGAGTGACCGCATCCAAGTAGGCACGTCAGACAGTCCGTACTTATACTGGCAGGAAAAAGAGGCAATTTGGAGGCCCTTGCACAAACTGGCTTTATTCTACCTAAGTTGCCCTCCCACAAGTGTGTACTCCGAAAGAGTTTTTAGTGCCGCCGCTCACCTTGTCAGCAATCGGCGTACGAGGTTACATCCAGAAAATGTGGAGAAGATGATGTTCATTAAAATGAATTATAATCAATTCTTCCGTGGAGACATTGACCAGCAGCAATTGCCTCCACAAAGTACACAGGGAGCTGAGATGGTGGATTCCAGTGGGGACGAATTGATAATCTGTGAGGAGGGGGATGTACACGGTGATATATCGGAGGATGATGATGAGGTGGACATCTTGCCTCTGTAGAGCCAGTTTGTGCAAGGAGAGATTAATTGCTTCTTTTTTGGTGGGGGTCCAAACCAACCCGTCATTTCAGTCACAGTCGTGTGGCAGACCCTGTCACTGAAATGATGGGTTGGTTAAAGTGTGCATGTCCTGTTTATACAACATAAGGGTGGGTGGGAGGGCCCAAGGACAATTCCATCTTGCACCTCTTTTTTCTTTCATTTTTCTTTGCGTCATGTGCTGTTTGGGGGGTGTTTTTTGGAAGGGCCATCCTGCGTGACACTGCAGTGACACTCCTAGATGGGCCAGGTGTATGTGTCGGCCACTAGGGTCGCTTAGCTTACTCACACAGCTACCTCATTGCGCCTCTTTTTTTCTTTGCGTCATGTGCTGTTTGGGGAGTGTTTTTTGGAAGGGCCATCCTGCGTGACACTGCAGTGCCACTCCTAGATGGGCCAGGTGTTTGTGTCGGCCACTAGGGTCGCTTAGCTTACTCACACAGCTACCTCATTGCGCCTCTTTTTTACTTTGCGTCATGTGCTGTTTGGGGAGTGTTTTTTGGAAGGGTCATCCTGCGTGACACTGCAGTGCCACTCCTAGATGGGCCAGGTGTTTGTGTCGGCCACTAGGGTCGCTTAGCTTACTCACACAGCTACCTCATTGCGCCTCTTTTTTTCTTTGCGTCATGTGCTGTTTGGGGAGTGTTTTTTGGAAGGGCCATCCTGCGTGACACTGCAGTGCCACTCCTAGATGGGCCAGGTGTTTGTGTCGGCCACTAGGGTCGCTTAGCTTACTCACACAGCTACCTCATTGCGCCTCTTTTTTTCTTTGCGTCATGTGCTGTTTGGGGAGTGTTTTTTGGAAGGGCCATCCTGCGTGACACTGCAGTGACACTCCTAGATGGGCCAGGTGTTTGTGTCGGCCACTTGGGTCGCTTAGCTTAGCCATCCAGCGACCTCGGTGCAAATGTTAGGACTAAAAATAATATTGTGAGGTGTGAGGTGTTCAGAATAGACTGAAAATGAGTGGAAATTATGGTTATTGAGGTTAATAATACTTTGGGATCAAAATGACCCCCAAATTCTATGATTTAAGCTGTTTTTTAGGTTTTTTTGAAAAAAACACCCGAATCCAAAACACACCCGAATCCGACAAAAAAAATTCGGTGAGGTTTTGCCAAAACGCGTTCGAACCCAAAACACGGCCGCGGAACCGAACCCAAAACCAAAACACAAAACCCGAAAAATTTCCGGTGCTCATCACTAGTACATATGCACATAATCAAAACAGGAAAACAGTGACTTACAGTTCAATATAGGACATTATGTGGGGCTAATGTGGGGGTTAGTGCATTTGCATATTACTGCCCAGTTGCTGACCCAAAATGCCCACTTTTACAGAAAGACAGATCCAACCAAATTCTGCCCAGTTCAGAATAGGACGGACATATGTGGACATACGTATATTCCCATCTGCGTGTGCTTTGTTTTCAAAAAATCATTATTTTTGCCCCTGCAGAGAGGTCCGTCAGTCCGCTTCTTTGTATCTAAAACTAAAATCAAATAAACTAAACTGAAGAGTAAAATAACACTAGCAAAATGTTCACAATAACTTTGTAGAGTATTAATAAAACTATAAATAAAATGACATAATATTATACAGTTTCTATTCACCTAAAATAAGTTTTTTTTTTTTTTTACAGCTTTATTTTATACTGGTCACAGAATTAATCAGGCATTTTCCCTAACAAATAGAGATGGCAATCTTATTTATTTTAGGGGCACTGCATATCAAGTTGCCAGGAACTGGTTTAATCTTTTTATAAATCAGTACAGATTAAATAAACTTTAAAGCTACACAGTGCAAGATTAGCATGGGGTAGATTGCAGTAATGCTTTGTGTCATTGGGGGTCATTCAGACCTGACTGCACGCTAGGTTTTTTTGCTGCACTTCGACCAGGTCCGAACTGCACATGCATATGCAGGCGCGTCGTACAAGTACAAAGCGGATCGTTTCCCAGCGATGGATTGTACGAAGAATCCATTTGCACAGCTGATCGCAAGGAGGTTGACAGGAAGAAGGCATTTGTGGGTGTCAACTGACCGTTTTCTGGGAGTGGTTGGAAAAACGCAGGTGTATCCAAGCGCTTGCAGGGCGGGTGTCTGATGTCAATTCCGGCCCTGGACAGCCTGAAGTGATCGCAGTGGCTGAGTACGTCCTGAGCTACTCAGAAACTGCACAAAACTTTTTTTGTACCGCCCGGCTGCACATGCGATCGCACACTTGCAAGCGAAAATACACTCCCCTATAGGCGGCGAATATCTGTTCGCAGCAGTGCAAAAAACCACTAGCAAGCAATCAGGTCTGAATTAGACCCATGGACTCTTAATCAAGCTCTCTTTTCAGGATATGTAAAAATCACAGACTAAACTATTGGTTTCTACAGCCCCATAATCGCAAAATAATTAATCTACAATTAATTTAATTGAATTAATCTTTGAATCACTTAGATTGGTACTATGACTGTAATAGACATAGGGGGTCATTCCGAGTTGTTCGCTAGCAGATTTCGGTCGCAGCACAGCGATCAGGCAAAAAAACGGCACTTCTGCGCATGCGTATGCGGCGCAATGCGCACGCGCGTCGTACTATTACAATGAACGATGTAGTTTCACACAAGGTCTAGTGAAGCTTTTCTGTCGCACTGCTGGCCGCAGAGTGATTGACAGGAAGTGGGCATTTCTGGGTGTCAACTGACCGTTTTCAGGGAGTGAGCGGAAAAACGCGGGCATTTCAGATAAAAACGTAGGCGTGGTTGGGGAAATGTAGGTGTGGCTGGATGAACGCAGGGCATGTTTGTGACGTCAAAACAGGAACTGAATAGTCTGACGTGATTGCAAGCTAGGAGTAAGTCTGGAGCTACTCTGAAACTGCACAAAATTATTTTGTAGCCGCTCTGCGATCCTTTTGTTCGCACTTCTGCTAAACTAAAGTACACTCCCAGAGGGCAGCGGATTAGCGTTTGCACGGCAGCTAAAAGCAGCTAGCGAGCGAACAACTCGGAATGACCACCATAGTTGGCAAAAGTAACATTTCTAATATCACTTTTGGATCATTAGCTTTATTTATCTGTTTCCCTACCCCCCCATCCGCCAGCTCCACTAGTGTTTCTACGGGTTGATATTTTCTGATAATCACTGATGATAACCAGACAACAGCCACTATTGGGGGAATTTATCAAATCTTGGAGAGAAATAAATTACCAACCAATAATCTTTTTTTCTTGCACAGTCTGTAAAATGCCAGTTAGAAGTTGATGGTTCATACTCTCCCCCTAAATTATCTAAACTCCATTGCTGGCCCCTCCTCTCTAGCAACAAGTATACTCTGGCATAATGCCAGAGCCTACTGCGCATGCGCAGGTCACTGGGATCATGGCGCCCACGCCTTGTTCCCAGGGACATCTCCAGTGCGCATGTGTAAATCACTCAAAAATGGCCGCGGTGGCTATTTTCCAAGTGATTTGTGTCCACACTGCAGGTCCGTCGCTGTGGGATTAAGGAGGGGTATGTATAATATATGGGTGCAGGGCGTGCGGGTGCACACACTGCACCCATTAGAGACATGCCTATGGTTCTCTGGTGATCACAATCTCACTTGAATACTACCGATTTTACAGTTGTATCAGCCATCACTAAACTTAAAAAGAGGCCATTTTACCTGTCTTGGTTTCTAAGGGTATATATACTTAAGTGCAGGTTTTAAGAAGTGGAGATGTTGCCCATAGCAGAGCCGGATTAAGGGGGGGGGCTCTGGGGATAAGTACCCCTGGGCCCCATGCTGTGAGAGGGCCCCCCGTCACCCGCCGCAGATTGGATCTCTATCACCGATCCGATCTGCGACGATGCTCTCCTTGCTCACCCACTGGCTGCCGTCAAACAACTGCAGCCGCGCCAGCGCTGCAGACTTCTACTGGGCAGCCGGTCTGAACGATGGCGCCGATGTCCAATGATGACTGAATCTGCAGCCTGCGGCTCCCTGACTGGTTGGAGCGCAGGCTGCAGGGGAAGAAGGAGGCGGGATCCCGGCCACGTCCAGCCTCGGCGCGGAAGGAAGGTTGTTGTACCCGGCGGAGGAGAGAGAGGAAAGTGCTCTCCTCCTGTGCAGTGTACATGTGTCACTCGTCACAGCTTGTCTTTCCCATCAGCACAGCAGCGCAAAAGTAAGACAGGCTGAATTAACCTTTTAATGTAATTAAAATGTGAAGTTAATGTTCTGGGTATATATATATATATATATATATATATATATATATACACTGTATATTATGTGTTTGTATGTATAATGTATATACGTATTTTTATATGTGTGTGTCTATATATATATATATATATATATATATATATAGACTCGGCGGCGCGGCACTCGGCTTCTCAGCAAATGAAAGACGGACAACTTCTGCCTATGTCAACGTTTCAATGTATTGTTCACATTTTCGTCAGGACGAATGTTTCAATGCATTGAAACGTTGACATATGCAGAAGTTGTCCGTCTTTCATTTGCTGAGAAGCCGAGTGCCGCGCCGCCGAGTCTATTTATTACCTACCTTTGCGAGGGCCCCGGCACTGTTCATTAACGATAACTATGGAGTGGCAGACCCCGGAGTCGGCTGTATATATATATATATATATATATATATATATATATATATATACACACATATCATATGTAGAAGATAATATATCCAAGCTACCCGATCCTCCCCTAGTTCAAATTGTACAGCGTGTGTCATTTATATATATATATATATATATTCTCATTTTAATTTTAGACTTTAGGGCCCCCTTTTTTTAAGTACCCCGGGCCCCCCGAAGCCTTAATCCGGCTCTGGCCCATAGCAACCAATCAGATCCTAGCTATTATCTTCTAGAACAGGCCTGGCCAACCTGTGGCTCATTAGCTGTTGGGAAAGTACATGTCCCAGCATGCCCTGGGATGTGTAGTTTCACAACAGCTGGAGAGCCACAGATTGGCCAATGCTTGATAAATGAAAAGTAGAATCTGATTAGTTGCTTTGGGAAACATCATTTCTAAAAACCTGCACTTTAGTAAATATAACCTTAAGTCTGAATATGTCACCCATTTAGATTTTTACTTACTTGTTCAATGTGCTTCTTGATAAAATATAAGTTATACACTACAGCAGATATTCTGTTGATTGTTAAATATTTTTTTGCTTCAGTGTTCAGGAACATCTTCATATGGGTTGGGTTTGGAACACAGGCGGTCGGGATCCCGGTATTCAGCATGCCGACGCCTTGATTCCGTCCGCCAGAAAGCCGGCAGGGGGCGAGCACAATAAAGCCCCTTGTGGGCTCGGTGGCTCGCTGCACTCGCCACTGGTTCTACTCCCAATCTATGGGTGTTGTGGACACCCATGAGTGGGAATAGCCCTCGGCCCCCTGCCTGCATTCTGGCGGCCGGGATCCTGGCATTGGCATGCTACATGCCGGGATCCCAACTGGCGGGATCATGACTACATCCCCTTTATATATGGCTAATCACAACTCCTTTTTCTTGTTCTAATATCCTGTCCCTTAAATTCTTGTTTTTATATTTGCTCACATAATCAGATGTTATAACTTTGTCCATAGGAGCTTCTCAATTTATCCTGGTTCTGCCAGGCCTGCTAACTTACTGGTTTGGGATTACAAACTAACCAGCAGCCAATAAAGTCATCAGGCCAAAATCATCCTGGCATATAAAGCCATTGCACGAACACCGAACACACAAAATTAGTTACACAATGTGAAGAAAATAGAAACTTTTAGTTTAAACTATTTCCTCCTAAATGTTCCTCATACAGTTTATAATTGTAGTGTAGAATAAAATAGTGAACCAAATAATAACAGGGGATAGAGACAAAAAGTAACATTCTATCACTTACATTTACATCGGGCCCAATGCGTGGCAATTGCAGTGAACCCGCGAGGGGACTCACTGCCTCGTAGTCGGCATACCGGCAGATGGGATACCGCTGTCGGTATACTGACAGCTGGCTTGCCAGTATATCATACCATATCCCACTGCAGAATGTGTGAATAAAGTAACTGTTTACTTTACATAATGTATACATACATGTTGATTCCATAAAAGTAGCACATTAAAAAATATTAATACATGGAAATATTAGGGCCTGGTACCTACATGAGTTAACATCAGATTTTTTAAATCTGCCATAGGTTCCGATTGTCCCCAAAAATAATATAAATGAATAAATGATTAGATCTCTGCTCATACACTTTCTGACAAATCTTGCTTCTATTTGCCTTGCATCAATTTCAACATTTCCTCCAGCATGCACAGGCTTTTTATACTTTGTCCAACATAATGGAGTGTATGGGAGCACTCATTAAGTACATAGTACACTAAGCTGCAGGCAAAACTTAGAGAAAACACTTTGAAGTTCAAGGTTTTGTGTTCAATCTTCATAAGGCATTCTTTTTCAAAGTCTATATGTATGGGCACCAATAGTAGCAAGAAATCCATAGTTATTTTCTGAGAATATTGGGCCACAAATTACAAGAACCCAGTTTGTAAGTGAATCTAGTAACATTAATTTAATTCTTATTTATTTATTTGTTTACCTTGTATTTTTAAACATTTTAGCAGGGCCCCTCCTACTAATTTAATAAGAGGAGAGATGCTTACTTGTAAATGTTATGAGCACTGCTGTGGCTCATTCCTGTTTGTATTCTGTTTATGTTTTTATGTTCGCATTCCAGGTTTTTCTGATGTACCTGTTTAGGCCATTATGTGGTGAGTCTGTGTAACTGCAGCCTGTCTCCTGTATGTGTGGCCTGTGCAGTCTCACCTGTCAGATAATTAGGCCATTACCTTGTGTCTGGCTTCCAGCCATCCTGATTGGGGCTTGCTTCCTTTATTACCCAGCCTGCCCTTCACCTGACGCCAGTGATAGCTACATGTTACTGTTTGTACTAGTGTCCAGGCCTTGTCCTATGGTGGAATCTTTAACCTGTGCAATCGGTGCTGTTATGCTGCTTGTTATATCCTGTACAGTTGGAATCCTGTGTACCCTGTCCTGACAGAATCCTGAGTTCATTACCCATCACCTGAGTTCCTACATCAGCTCATATAAGTTCCTGTCTGCCTGTGTTGAACCTGTGACCCGGAGACCTTGTCAGATTGGTACCTGACCAGAACCAGCTGGCCTTATATTCAGGTTTTTGTGGAGTTTCCACACAGACACTGCTTGCCTGCATTTATGTATTATGACACCTGTGAGCATTGTTGCTTTCACAGTTTATTTAGTAGCTTATAACACCTTTGAGCATTGTTGCTTTCTCAGTTTATAAAGTTGCTTATAACATCTTTGAGCATTGTTGCTTTCACAGTCTTAGTTAAGTTTCCTCTTGTTCACTCTCAGTCTCGGTTTGTACCTTGTTATCTCGTAAGACCTGGGGGTATCGGAGTCTGGGCAGACCTAACTCGCCCATTCAAATGGGGCTGCTATAGGAGAAGACTAGCTTTGCAGATGCCAGCTGACCACTGGGAGGAATAACAGAGTCAGTGGCTAGAGTGTATACTCAGATCATAACAGTAAATAAGTATTGTTGCGGCTGTAGGAGAGACCAACTCCTAGGTAATAATGGTGGGTATCCAATGCTTGTTGGATCCTTTCTGACGGAAAGGATCTGACAATGCAGTATTAAATGAGCGGCCAAATCCGACTTTTATTAAAGTCAGATTGACATTGTCGGAAACAGGGTTAAAAATTGTCGGATTTTAGCCAGGAATCCAACAAAACACGTGGATCGCAGCTAATCCGCGGATCCACGTATTTTCAGACATGTCGGAATTGTCGATCTATTGAAAAAATGGTGTCTCCATTGAATAGGTCGGGATAGTTTCCGACCCCAAAAAATCAGAAACTGCCGTCTTTCAGACAAGACGGCAGTTCCAACTTCAATTGAATACCCCCAATATGTTTAAAAATGGATTAGATAAATTCCTAGCTGAAATAAATATCCAAGGATATAGTATTTAAAGGAAGAGAATTTTAGAATAAGCATGAATTATAGCAGTTATTTAGACTCAAAAACATAACTTCATTTGGGTCATTATAGTTAAAATGGTTACATACAGATTAGTGTAAGAATTATAATGCAAGCTGAGCTCAATGGACATTTTTTTTGTCTTTTTTCAACCTCATTAACTATGTTACTATGTAACTGCACTAATGTTGTGACACTCCACATTGATAGTTTCACCTTGATCCAAAAGTGAAAAGAGGTAACTTGCAAGAAGTCTCTTTTAGGAAAAATGCTTCCCAGGGCCGTCTTAAAAGTAGTGTAGGCTTCTGGGCAAAGCAATGTACTGGGGCACCTACCAATCCTACAGTGATAGGAGTGGGGGTGCTGTCAACGGTAATCCCGCAGGCGGTAGTGGTGTTCTATCTTCCGCTCAGCATGTAGGACCTGGAGCAGTAATGGTGGGAGATGGGGCGGGAGGGAGAACACTAAACTGTAGAAGGGGACATTGGACTAAATAAAGGGGCCATGGTACCTGACTTCCAGGGTGGTAGGGGGTGTTTAATACACAGGGGAGGGGTGGATAGTGGAGTGTTCTTAATAGTCATCATTTATTAGTGGAAGGGCAGCTTGTTTGACTGCAGATACCTCAAGTTCCTGGAAATAGATTTCCCAGTTTTCAATGGGATAAAAATTTAATGAGTCAGGTGGTACTGGGGACTTGGGGATCAGAGTTCAGGAGCAAGAGCAATCCACCGACAAAAATATAAAACCGCCTACTAGACTGGTGGACCTGAAGCAGGGACCAGCTGCTGGATGTTTCATATCTCTGGTTTTGGGCACAGTAGACCCAGCTTTTGGAGTATACCCTCAGAAAAACTCTAAGTCAGACAGAACCCGAGATATCTGGCTGGGAAGAGCAATTAACAGGCTCTGATAGGGACCACTGTTTTGAAGTCGGATATCTCTGGTTCCCCACAACTGATTTTCAAAAATCTGGTACCCCATGAAAAAGTGGACCCTCAGCTACCAGGTACCTTATACTCATTGGGCCCTTGGGCAACTGTCCATTGAGTCCATACAAAAAGATGGCCCTGGTCACAGAGGTAATATTAATGTCGCAGAAGAACTGACCAGCTGCCCGCAGCTGATTGAATTGTGATATCACAGAAGATGTTACAGAGGTACCGGTGATGTAACAGAGGTATATTCTAGCTGAATTAAACTGAATGCACTGTGATGTTACAATGGTACCATCTGCAGCTGAATAAATTGTGATATAACAGAGGTAATTTCTAGCTGTCTGCAGCTGAATGCATTGTGATGTCAGCACAGAGGTACTGTCTAGCTACCTGCAGATGTGTGCATTGTGATGTTACAAAGGTAATCTCTAGCTGCCTTCAGCTGAATGCATTGTGATGTCACAGAGGTACTGTCTAGCTTGCTGTATCTGAATACACTGTGATGTCACAGAGGTATTGGGGGTAATTCCAAGTTGATCGCAGCAGGATTTTTGATAGCAACTGGGCAAAACCATGTGCACTGCAGGGGAGGCAGATATAATATGTGCAGAGAGAGTTAGATTTGGGTGTGGTGTGTTCAATCTGCAATCTAATTTGCAGTGTAAAAATAAAGCAGCCAGTATTTACCCTGCACAGAAATAAAATAACCCACCCAAATCTAACTCTTTCTGCACATGTTATATCTGCCTCCCCTGCAGTGCACATGGTTTTGCCCAGTTGCTATCAAAAATCCTGCTGCGATCAACTTGGAATTACCCCCATTGTCTGGCTGCCTGCTTCTGAATGCATTGTGATGTCACAGAGGTAGTGTCTGCAACTAAATTAATTGTGATGTAACAGAGGTAATTTCTAGCTGCCTGCAGCTGAATGCATTATAATGTCACAGAGGTACTGTCTTCCTACCTGCAGATGTATGCATTGTGATGTCACAGAGGTAATCTCTTGCTGCCTGCAGCTGAATGCTTTGTGCTGTCACAGAGGTACTATCTTGATACCTGCAGCTGAATGCATTGTGATATCACAAATGTACTGTAGATGTCACAGAGGTATTGATTAGCTGCCTGCAGCTAATATCATTTTGATGTCACAGAGGTACTGTCCAGCTACCTGTAGTTGAATGCATTGTAATGTCACAGAGGTCCTGTCTAGCTGACTGCAGGTGAATGCATTGTGATGTTACAGAGGTACTGTATTGCTGCCTGCAGCTGAATGCATTGTGATGCCACAGAGGTACTGCCTAGCTACCTGTAGCTGAACGCATTGTGATGTCACAGAGGTACTGCCTAGCTGACTGCAGGTGAATGCATTGTGATGTCACAGATGTACTGTCTAGCTGTCTGCAGCTGAATGCTTTGTGATGTCACAGACATACTATCTCTCTGCCTGCAGCTGATTGCTTTGTGATGTCACAGAGGTACTGTCTAGCTGCCTGCAGCTGAATGGATTATGATATCACAGAGGTAATATTGATGTCACAGAAGAACTGTCTAGCTGCCTGCAGCTGAATGCTCTGTGATGTCACAGACGTACTCTCTTTCTGCCTGCAGCTGAATGCTTTGTGATGTCACAGAGGTACTGTCTAGCTGCCTGCAGCTGAATGGATTGTGATGTCACAGAGGTACTGTTTTGCTGTCTGCAGCTAAATGCATTGTGATGTCACAGAGGTACTGTAATATCTTTCTGCCTGCAGCTGAATGCATTGTGATATCACAAATGTACTGTAGATGTGACAGAGGTACTATCTAGCTAACTGTAATGCAGAGTAACTGTCCAGCTGCCCACAAATGACTTAATTGAAATGTCACAGAGGTACTGATTAGCTGCCTGCAGCTAATATCATTTTGATGTAACAGAGGTACTGTCTAGCTGCCTGCAGTTGAATGCATTGTAATGTCACAGAGGTCCTGTCTAGCTGACTGCAGGTGAATGCATTGTGATGTTACAGAGGTACTGTATTGCTGCCTGCAGCTGAATGCATTGTGATGTCACAGAGGTACTGCCTAGCTACCTGTAGCTGAATGCATTGTGATGTCACAGAGGTACTGCCTAGCTACCTGTAGCTGAATGCATTGTGATGTCACAGAGGTAACGTCTTTCTGTCTGCAGCTGAATGCATTGTGATTCACAGAGGTAATATTAATGTCACATAAGTACTATCTAGCTGCCCGCAGCAAACTGAAATGTGATGTCACAGAAGATGTTATAGAGGTACAGTCTAGCTGACTGCAACTGAATGTATTGTGATGTTACAGAGGTTAAGTCTACAGCTGAATGAATTGTAAGGTAACAGAGGTACTGTCTAGCTGCATGCAGCTGAGTGGATTGTGATATCACAGAGGTACTGTTTTGCTGACTGCAGCTGAATGCATTGTGATGTCACAGAGGTAATATGTTTCTGCATACAACTAAATGCATTCTGATGTCACAGAGGTACTGTCTAGCTGCCTGCAACTGAATGCATTGTGATGTCACAGAGGTATTGTCTGAAGCTGAATGAATTGTGATGGAACAAAGGTAAGTTCTAGCTGCCTGCAGCTGAATGCATTGTAATGTCACAGAGGTACTGTCTACCTATTACCTAACTGCAGATATATGCATTGTGATGTCACAGAGGTAGTCTCTTGCTGCCTGCAGCTGAATGCACTGTGATGTCACAGATGTACTCTCTAGCTGCCTGCAGCTGAATGCACTGTGAGGTCACAGAGGTGCTTTCTAGCTGCCTGCAGCTGAATGGATTGTGATATCACAGAGGTAATATCTTTCTGCCTGCAGCTGAATGCATTTGGTGTTGGAGGAATTGTCCGTGAGACGGTGTTTTGCCAGGACCAAGCCAGGTAAGTTCCCAGGACTGGATGGAATCCAGGGGAAAGTTTTTAAAGAATGTGCAAGTCAATTTTCTGGCATTTTCACTGTAATTTTTAATATGTCCCTTGCTATGAGTTGTGTTCCTAAATGTTTTAAATCATTGATTATTGTTCCAGTCCCTAAAAATGGCAAGCCTCAGGCTTATTGATTACCACTTTTTGAATGATTATCTCCCTATTAGTTAACATCTTTAGTAATTAATGCTTTTGAAAGATATAGTATTGGACCACATCCAGGACAGCATTCCTCCTGGTCTTGACCCTTTTCAATTTGCCTAAAAGGCCAATAGGTCCACCGATGCTGCTGCTTTGCTTTTATTGCATAGAGTGCTTGCCCACTTAGAATTAAAAAGTTCTTCTCCCCGAATTTTATATGTGGACTATAGTTCAGCATTTAATACAGTTGTTCCATCTTCATTGGTGAGCAAATTGTTAAATTTGGGTCTGAGTAATTTTGTCGGTGGATCTTGGATTTCCTGACAAACAGACCTCAGATTGTCAGGTTACAAAATCAGTTATCTAGTGAACTGGTGATGAGTGCTGGAGTGCCCCAGGGGTGTGTCTTAAGCCCCCTATTATACTCTCTGTTCACCTATGATTTTTCATCAAGTTCGGATTCAGTTCACATAATTAAGTTTGCCGATGACATTTCCATAATTGGTCTTATTAGTGATAATGATGAGTCAAAGTACAGATTTGAGGTATCTAAATTAGAGAATTGGAGTCTGGGAAATAGTTTAGTTTTAAATGTTGAGAAGACCAGAGAAATGGTCGTGGACTTTAGGAAATTAGTACATATTGAATTATTTCGTCCCTTAGTTTTAAATGGTCAGGAAGTAGAGGTAATTGAGACCTTTACATTTTTAGGTACAAACATTTCAAAGGATATAGTATGTCCTGGAATGTGCACACTCAAGCTGTCTTAAAAAAGCCCCATCAACGTATGTTTTACTTGAGAAAGATGCGTATGTCTGGTATGTTCAAGGAGATACTGGTAAAATGTTATTCTTGTATTATTGAGAGTGTTCTCACTTTCGGTATTTTGGTTTGGTTTGGCATAGAGATGAGCGGGTTCGGTTCTCTGAGAACTGGACCCTACCGAACTTCACGGGTCAAACAGGGGTCCGAGCCCAGCTCGGTTGTTCCCGCCTGACTCGGAAAACCCGAACGTCATCATCCCGCTGTCGGATTCTCACGAGATTCGGATTTCATATAAAGAGCCGCGCGTCGCCGCCATTTTCACTCGTGCATTGTAGAGGGTACAGAGAGGACGTGGCTACGTTCTCTCAGTGTCAAATCTCAGTATCAGTGCTCAGTATCAGTGCTTATTGCTGCTCAGTAATAGTAGTACAGTGTTTCTCTTGTGCTACATCTTGCTGCTGTAGAGTGCTCTTGAAGTAGTGTCCTGTGACTGTGTATCGGTCATCATCATTCCAGTTACAGTGGTATCTGGGGGTGACAATTCCAGCGTGCTTTTGTGCTGCTCACTAATACTAGTACAGTGTCTTGTGCTGCATCATGCTGCTCAGTGTCAGTTCTCCGAAGTATCATCAGTGCTCATTATCATCAGTGCTCAGTATCACTGCTCATTGTCTTGTGGTGCTCAGTAATACTACATTACTAATACTAGTACAGTGTCTTGTGCTAATCTTGCTGCCCAGTGTCAGTTCTCCGTAGTATCATCAGTGCTCAGTATCATCAGTGCTCAGTATCACTGCTCATTGTCTAGTGGTGCTTAATAATACTACATTACTAATACTAGTACAGTGTCTTGTGCTAATCGTGCTGCTCAGTGTCAGTTCTCCGTAGTATCATCAGTGCTCATTATCATCAGTGCTCAGTATCACTGCTCATTGTCTTGTGGTGCTCAGTAATACTACATTACTAATACTAGTACAGTGTCTTGTGCTAATCGTGCTGCTCAGTGTCAGTTCTCCGTAGTATCATCAGTGCTCAGTATCATCAGTGCTCATTATCATCAGTGCTCAGTATCACTGCTCATTGTCTTGTGGTGCTCAGTAATACTACATTACTAATACTAGTACAGTGTCTTGTGCTAATCGTGCTGCTCATTGTCAGTTCTCCATAGTATCATCAGTACTCAGTATCATCAGTGCTTAGTATCACTGCTCATTGTCTTGTGGTTCTCAGAAATACTACATTACTAATACTAGTACAGTGTCTTGTGCTGCATCTTGCTGCTGTAGGGTGATGTGGTAGTGTCCTGTCACTGTGCATAGGTCATCATAATTCTAGTCACAGTGGTATCTGGTATCTATCTAGTGGTATCTAATTCCAGACATTACTGCCGTCTAAATCCAGATATATTACTGGCATATAATTCCACACATTAGAAAAGGGAGAACAAAAATTTGGAGGGTAAAATAGGGAAAGATCAAGATCCACTTCCACCTAGTGCTGAAGCTGCTGCTATTAGTCATGGCAGAGATGATGAAATGCCATCAACGTCGTCTGCCAAGGCCGATGCCCAATGTCATAGTAGAGAGCATGTAAAATCCAAAAAGCAAAAGTTCAGTAAAATGACCCAAAAATCTAAATTAAAATCGTCTGAGGAGAAGCGTAAACTTGCCAACATGCCATTTACTACACAGAGTGGCAAGGAATGGCTAAGGCCCTCTCCTATGTTCCTCATGACTAGTGGTTCAGCTTCACATGATGATGGAAGCACTCATCCTCCCGCTAGAAAAATGAAAAGAGTTAAGCTGGCAAAAGCACAGCAAAGAACTGTGCGTTCTTCTAAATCACAAATCCCCAAGGAGAGTTCAAGTGTGTCGGCGGTTGCGATGCCTTACCTTCCCAACACTGGACGGGAAGAGGTGGCTCATTCCACTATTTGCACGCCCCCTGCAAGTGCTGGATGGAGCACCCACAGTCCAGTTCCTGATATTCAAATTGAAGATGTCACTGTTGAAGTACATCAGGATGAGGATATGGGTGTTGCTGGCGCTGAGGAGGAAATTGACGAGGAGGATTCTGATGGTGAGGTGGTTTGTTTAAGTCAGGCACCCGGGGAGACACAGCTGTTGTCTGTGGGATGAATATGGCCATTGACATGCCTGGTCAAAATACAAAAAAAATCACCTCTTCGGTGTGGAATTATTTCAACAGAAATGCGGACAACAGGTGTCAAGCCGTGTGTTGCCTTTGTCAAGCTGTAATAAGTAGGGGTAAGGACGTTAACCACCTAGGAACATCCTCCCTTATACATCACCTGGAGCGCATTCATCAGAAGTCATTGATAAGTTTAAAAACTTTGGGTGACAGCGGAAGCAGTCCACTGACCACTAAATCCCTTCCTCTTGTAACCAAGCTCACGCAAACCACCCCACCAACTCCCTCAGTGTCAATTTCCTCCTTAGACAAGAACGCCAATAGTCCTGCAGGCCATGTTACTGGCAAGTCTGACGAGTCCTCTCTTAACTGGGAATCCTCCGATGGATCCTTGAGTGGAACGCCTACTGCTGTTGTTGCTGCTGGCGCTGCTGTTGTTGCTGCTGGGAGTCGATCGTCATCCCAGAGGGGAAGTCAGAAGACCACTTGTACTACTTCCAGTAAGCAATTGACTGTCCAACAGTCCTTTGCAAGGAAGATGAAATATCACAGCAGTCATCCTGTTGCAAAGCGGATTACTCAGGCCTTGACAACTATGTTGGTGTTAGACGTGCGTCCGGTATCCACCGTTAGTTCACAGGGACTTAGAGAATTGCTTGAGGTAGTGTGTCCCCGGTACAAAATCCCATCTAGGTTCCACTTCTCTAGGCAGGCGGTACTGAGAATGTACACAGACGTCAGAAAAAGTGCCCTCAGTGTCCTAAAAAATGCAGTTGTACCCACTGTCCACTTAACCACGGACATGTGGACAAGTGGAGCAGGGCAGACTAAGGACTATATGACTGTGACAGCCCACTGGGTAGATGTATTGCCTCCTGCAGAAACAACAGCGGCGGCACCAGTAGCAGCATCTCATAAACGCCAACTCGTTCCTAGGCAGGCTGCACTTTGTATCACCGCTTTCCATAAGAGGCACACAGCTGACAACCTCTTACAGAAACTGAGGCACTGCATCGCAATTTGGCTTACCCCAATTGGACTCTCCTGGGGATTTGTGATATCGGACAACGCCACCAATATTGTGCGTGCATTACATGTGGGCAAATTGCAGCACATCCCATGTTTTGCACATACAATTAATTTGGTGGCGCAGACTTTTTTGAAAAACGACAGGGGTGTGCAGGAGATGCTGTCGGTGGCCCGAAAAATTGCGGGTCACTTTCGGCATTCAGCCACCACGTGCCGAAGACTGGAGTGCCAGCAAACACTCCTGAACATGCCCCGCCATCAGCTGAAGCAAGAGGTGGTAACGAGGTGGAATTCAACCCTCTATATGCTTCAGATGATGGCGGAGCAGCAAAAGGCCATTCAAGCCTATACATCTGCCTATGATATATCTGCCTATCTGACTCAAGCGCAGTGGAGAATGCTTTCCATGTTGTGCAAGGTTCTCCAACCCTTTGAACTTGCCACACGTGAAGTCAGTTCAGACACTGCCAGCCTAAGTCAGGTCATTCCCCTCATCAGGCTTTTGCAGAAGCAGCTAGAGAGATTGATGGAGGAGCTAAAACCGAGCGATTCCGCTAGGCATGTTGGACTTGTGGATGGAGCCCTTAATTCGCTTAACCAGGATTCACGGGTGGTCAATCTGTTGAAATGAGAGCACTACATTTTGGCCATTGTGCTCGATCCTAGGTTAAAGCCTATGTTGTATCTCTCTTTCCGGCAGACACAAGTCTGCAGATGTTCAAAGACCTGCTGTTGAGGAAATTGTCAAGTCAAGTGGAACGTGACCCGCCAACAGCTCCTCCTTCATTTTCTACTGCCACTGGAGCTGCCAGGAAAAGGATAACATTTCCAAAACCACCCGCTGGCGGTGATGCAGGGCAGTCAGGAGCAAGTGCTGACATCTGGTCCGGACTGAAGGACCTGCCAACGATTACTGACATGTCTACTGTCACTGCATATGATTCTGTCACCATTGAAAGAATGGTGAAGGATTATATGAGAGACAGCATCCAAGTAGGCATGTCAGACAGTCCGTACGTATACAGGCAGGACAAAGAGGCAATTTGGAGGTCATTGCACAAACAAGCTTTATTTTAACTTAGTTGCCCCCCCTCCAGTGTGTACTCTGAAAGAGTGATTAATTCAGCCGGTCACCTTGTCAGCGATCGGCGTAGGAGGTTACTTCCAGAAAATGTGGAGAAGATGATGTTCATGAAGATGAATTATAAATTCCTCCGTGGAGACATTTACCAGCAATTGCCTCCAGAAAGTACACAGGGACCTGTGATGGTGGATTCCAGTGGGGACGAATGAATACTCTGTGAGTAGGAAGCTGTACACAGTGAAAGGGGTGAGGAATCGGACGATGAGGAGGAGGTGGACATCTTGCCTCCGTAGAGCCAGTTTGTGCAAGAAGAGATTGATTGCTTCTTTTTTGGTGGGGGCCCAAACCAACCAGTCATTTCAGCCACAGTCATGTGGCAGACCCTGTCGCTGAAATGATTGGTTTGTTAAAGTGTGCATGTCCTGTTTATACAACATAAGGGTGGGTGGGAGGGCCCAAGGACAATTCCATCTTGCACCTCTTTTTTTATTTATCTTTGCACCATGTGCTGTTTGGGGACTATTTTTTTTAAGTGTCATCCTGTCTGACACTGCAGTGCCACTCCTAGATGGGCCAGGTGTTGTGCCGCCCACTTGGGTCGCTTAGCTTAGTCATCCAGCGACCTCGGTGCAAATTTTAGGACTAAAAATAATATTGTGAGGTGTTCAGAATAGACTGGAAATGAGTGGAAATTATGGTTATTGGGGTTAATAATACTATAGGATCAAAACTACCACCAAATTCTATGATTTTAGCTTTTTTTGAGGTTTTTTTTTTAAAAAAACACCCGAATCCAAAACGCATCTGTGGCCGGAGAGGCCTCAGCCACGTGGAAAATGGCCGCCGCGGCACTGAAGGGGTTAACCCCTAGTGCCCGACGCCATGTTGCGGACAATAGGCGCTTGGCGTCACTGTTAAACGTACTTACGGCGCTGGGCGCGGACTGTTTAAAAGTTTGTTTAATGATGTGTTTTAACATGTCATATGTAGTGCTCTGTGCACAATTGTAGGATTGCATGTTTAAATGTATTTATTTTATATTCAAGATGTGGTCATCTGTATATTTAAAGAGGAAAATGCACTTACTCTTATAGATGTCTGAATAATCATCTCTTATCCTCTGGAAATAGGAAGTGGCATGCTAATGGCCCTGTCCTAGCAGAGAGGTGTGAAGGACAATACCTTTTGATGTGTAAGTTCCTTAGAGAGAGATGCTAATCACTGGGTCTATGGCTTGGAACTTGTTTCATGTACCTGATTTGGTTGATGTGCGAGCCCTGGGTGGCCGATGCAGGAAGGAAGACTGTTTGTTTGTATTGTAGCCTTCCTGTTGTAATCTCAAACACTGGGTTTGCCTGGAGATGTGAATGAGACAGAAACATTTGTATTTTGAAGCTATGTGATAAATTTATCAATAGTGAATGTTAATCTGATACCAAACGTCTGTGTCACAGGAAGGAGGATATTGTTTTATTGCACCTATATCCTTGTAAAATGTGATTTATTGGTATTTTGTAAAATAACCTGATTGGTTGGTGAAGACAGGGAGGGCTTACCCCCCTGTGATACTGTGTGGAAAATTGACATAAAAAGGAGACCTGCGTGCCTCCAGATTTGAATTGTACCATCTTATTCTGCTGGAACATCTTGCTGTATGCTGTTGCCCCTAGCAATAGGGAAGAGTTCTCTTTAGAACTATATTTGAGCAAATAAACATCATTGCCTCAAGAAGATTGCTTCATCTTGTGACCTACAGGGTTATGCCAACCATAGCCCCGTCCTCCGGCTGTCCAGGGAAGCATCTAACGTCTCCAAGTTCCGCCTTCCGCCAGCTACCGGTAGAGGCCTAGCAAGTGGCTAGTGGGGATTCGTTAACACCACACAGGTGTGGTAAGGCAGTGCGTCGGCACATACAGAGCAGAACCGTGGTTCCAAACGCCACGGCAGGTTAGGAGTTTGGTGGTGGCAGCATAAACCCGCCCACAACGCAGTGGGTGGAGTCAGTAACAGACGGTTACTGACGGTAAGCGGGAATCCCCTAGGTGGTCAGGCCTCGTGTGACCTAACCTTCCAATCTGTGCGCAGGAGACGGGACGCGAAAGCGGCGAGTGCTTTCGTACGGGACCGTCCTGTCACAGAAATTGTTGGCATAGCGGTGGGATATTCCCAGGCGGCTTTTCATCACCCGATTGGAGAAGCCGAGTTACTCAGGAGAGGAGTAACTGCAGCGCAGGAGAACGCACAAGATGGCGGAATTCAGCGGAATGTCCAAGGATGATCTGGAGATCGTGTGCCAGGAGAAGGGTGTGAATATCCCTTCCAACGCGTCCAGAAGCGTCATGAAGGCGGCGCTCAGGAGCTGGGAGGAGTCCCATCGGGCGGAGGTGGAAAGCACTGACGGCGTCAGCATCGCAGAGGACGGCCCAACAGTGGACCTTCGTAAGGAACCGGTGAGAACCACAAGCCCCGCGCTCTCTCACAGCAGCAATGTTTCCCAGCAATCCCTAGCAGGGCCAGGATCCCAACGTCCCAGGGGGGGCAGTACGGATAGCCTAGCAGATTGGCTAGTGGAATTGGGGGAAAGGGCAACGGAGCAAGAGCGCTTGATCATCATCCAGATGTGGCGTGATGAGCGGGCACCACAGGCCGTGGTACCCCGGGAGCCGTTGTCAGCTGTTGTACACAGATCAGGACGTATTCAGTTTGCCAAGTTTGCAGACAGTGATGGGGACATTGATGGACATTTACAAGTTTTTGAAAGGACTTGCAAACTACACGATCTACCCAAGTCAGAGTGGGTGAGACACCTTGTGCCCACTCTGCATGGAGCGGCCTTGGAGGCCTATCGAGGAGTGGACACGGAGGTCTGTGGGAACTACGACGATGTCGCGAAGGCCCTCCTCCAGCGATTCTTCATCACTCCAGAGTCTTACAGGAAGTAGTTCAGAGACTTGCCCAAGAATCCTAGCAGCACCCATGAGCAGTTCGCCAACCAGCTGCGGCAGTATGTGGTGAAGTGGGTGAAGGATTCGGAAGCCACTACATGGGACGCACTGATCGACCTGATCTGCAGGGAGCAGTTCTACCGCAGGTGCGCCCCAGAAGTGAAGGAGTGGGTGCTAGATCGGGAGCCACCCAGCTTAAAGATGGCTGCCCAGTTAGCAGACAAATATGTGGCAATTCGGCCACGGGGGCAGAAGCGCCCAGCCAGCAGTCAGCTCCAAAAGACTGCACCACCAAGGGGACCCCCCTCTTCAGCTCATCACCCCCAAAGACAAGCATCTTCCAACCCGGGTGCTCTTGGCCAACAACCGCACCGCAGCGTCCCTGCAACTGATCAGAGATCATCGGTGCCACGACTGGAGAAGAAGTGCTACGGCTGTGGGAAAATCGGACATCTGAGGATGAACTGTCCTGCATACCAAGCACCCCAGACTCGTGCCCCAAATCCGAGTGCTGGAGCCCGGATCGCTTGTTTGACGAGAGGAGATGAGCCTACAGAGACTGTTCCCCCTCCAGTCAGTCCGATGGAGTGTGGCGAGAGACAGGTGCACTCTGCGGAGAGAGTCACCTGCATGGCCAAACAGCCCCTACACAACATGTGGAGGCACCTGCAGCCAGTCCACGTGGGACCCCTGCAGGGGGAAGGCCTAAGAGACTCTGGGGCCTCAATCACTGTGGTGAGCCCCCACCTTATAGATCCTGCTGCAGTATTGCAGGGTCGCACTGCCAAGGTCACCCTGGCAGATGGAACAGAGAAAGCGGTTCCCATGGCAAGAGTCTACCTGGACTGGGGAGCTGGACCAGAGTTGCGAGAAGTTGCCGTCATGGATGGTCTCCCAACTGATGTGGTCCTAGGAAATGATCTGGATGGTGGGATCGTCACTACGTTTGTTGGCGCCATTCCCCGGAGTCAAGTTCCACAACCACCGTTGACATCAGCTGCTCCAGCACAGCCCAGCCCAGAGGAAAAGACTACAGCTGCTAGACAACTGCCAGCACATCCAACCACAGCTTCAACCAGCCCAGAGGAAAAGATTACAGCGGCTAGATCAGCACATCGACCCCGCATGCCTTTTGCCTCTGGTATGTCTACGTCCCCTAGCAACGCAGAGGATGTCGGTTCAAGCTCGTTTGATCCTGTGGGGGTGCCCAATGATGCTCCTGACCCAAGTGGTTTGCCAACTCCGGCGGTGAGTATGAGAAACCACACTGACTTTTCCATGACTGACCCCTACCAGACTGACCCTAGTAGTCCCCACCTAGATCCCCCTGTAGAGTGTCCCAATTTAGGAGAGATTGAGGGCCACAGGCAGGAGTTTAGGGAGGCTCAACTCTCTGACCCATCCCCGAAAGGCATGAGGCGCCACACTGGCAGCGGCCTTGACAGGGTTGGGGCGGGAAGTTTGACCTGGCGGGAAGGGTTAAGGTACAGGGTAACCAGGAAAGTGGGAGGGGATAGACCAGATAGGGAATGTGTCCAACTGGTCCCCCCAGGGAACATTCCTGCGCAACCGGTGTCGGTTGCCAGCGAAACCCCTTTGGACAGTAACCCTGAGATAGACCGTACCCTGAAGTGCCTGACACAGTGCTTACCCTGGTCTGGAATGTCGGATGACGCCCAGACCAACTGTAGGGCTGGTGCCATGTGTTGGCAGCTGGGGCACTCCAGCGGTTGTGTTGTCTCTGGGCCTCTGCCCATAGGAGAACCCTTGCAGCAAGTTGCTGTGGACATAGCAGGTCCCCTGCCTGTGCGCAGTAGATCGGGGAAGACACGCAGCCTCCCTGTAGTGGATGCCACACAGGATCCAGAGGCTGGTGGTCTGGCCGCCATCACTGTGGCACAGGTAGCGGACGAGGAGGAAGGAGTAGGCCTAGGTGACAGGGTAGGTTTCCCGAGTCATAGGTCGACGGAGGAGGATTGGAGGGCAGGTCTGACAGTTCGGGCAGACAGTTGCCAGATAGGTATGACGGAGGTGCAGTGCCTGGGGCACCATGTGGGAGGAGACAGGGGTAGGCCCAAACCAGAGGGGGTGGAGGCAACCAGAGGCTGTCCCCGACCCACATCACCCAGAGCGGTACTGACCTTAGAACCTGTAAGGCCCTACGGACATGTTGTCATTGACTTTAGTCCTGTAGTGAACCCCTTGACAGAGATGGCTAGGAAGGGCATTCCCAAGTCAGTGGACTTTGCACCCGCTTGCGAGTTTGCATTCCAGCCATTGAAGGAGGCTCGGGTACCCGCTCCAGTGCTGATGGCTCACATTCTTGACCAGGACTGTGTGTTACGAACTACTGCGCCACTGCACGGACTGGGAGTAGTACTGAGCCAGGAGGAGCCATATGGGCAGGAGCACCCTGTGGCCTGTTTGAGCAGAAAACTGCTATGGTGGGAGGTGGGGTATGCCACAATTGGGACACCTTGGGTGGCACTTGTTTGTAACCGGCCCCCCACCGTGGTGACTTACCACCCACCAGTTCGGTGGCTGCAATCTACCTTGGGGAAATTGGACAGACTTTTGTGGTGGAGCCTTGAACTTGGACTTCAGGTGGACTATTTGAACATTGTGCACCCACGAAGAGGGGCCCACTACACTATGGATGAACTGTCTAGGCCGGAGCCTACACCCCCTAGGTAGCGTCCCCCTTCAACACAAGGGACTGCGGGACCAGGGCCCAAATCGTTGGGACATGGGTCCCTGGTTGACCCGCTTGAATGGGGGGGAGGAGTGTGGCCGGAGAGGCCTCAGCCACGTGGAAAATGGCCGCCGCGGCACTGAAGGGGTTAACCCCTAGTGCCCGACGCCATGTTGCGGACAATAGGCGTTTGGCGTCACTGTTAAACGTACTCACGGCGCTGGGCGCGGACTGTTTAAAAGTTTGTTTAATGATGTGTTTTAACATGTCATATGTAGTGCTCTGTGCACAATTGTAGGATTGCATGTTTAAGTGTATTTATTTTATATTCAAGATGTGGTCATCTGTATATTTAAAGAGGAAAATGCACTTACTCTTATAGATGTCTGAATAATCATCTCTTATCCTCTGGAAATAGGAAGTGGCATGCTAATGGCCCTGTCCTAGCAGAGAGGTGTGAAGGACAATACCTTTTGATGTGTAAGTTCCTTAGAGAGAGATGCTAATCACTGGGTCTATGGCTTGGAACTTGTTTCATGTACCTGATTTGGTTGATGTGCGAGCCCTGGGTGGCCGATGCAGGAAGGAAGACTGTTTGTTTGTATTGTAGCCTTCCTGTTGTAATCTCAAACACTGGGTTTGCCTGGAGATGTGAATGAGACAGAAACATTTGTATTTTGAAGCTATGTGATAAATTTATCAATAGTGAATGTTAATCTGATACCAAACGTCTGTGTCACAGGAAGGAGGATATTGTTTTATTGCACTTATATCCTTGTAAAATGTGATTTATTGGTATTTTATAAAATAACCTGATTGGTTGGTGAAGACAGGGAGGGCTTACCCCCCTGTGATACTGTGTGGAAAATTGACATAAAAAGGAGACCTGCGTGCCTCCAGATTTGAATTGTACCATCTTATTCTGCTGGAACATCTTGCTGTATGCTGTTGCCCCTAGCAATAGGGAAGAGTTCTCTTTAGAACTATATTTGAGCACATAAACATCATTGCCTCAAGAAGATTGCTTCATCTTGTGACCTACAGGGTTATGCCAACCATAGCCCCGTCCTCCGGCTGTCCAGGGAAGCACCTAACGTCTCCAAGTTCCGCCTTCCGCCAGCTACCGGTAGAGGCCTAGCAAGTGGCTAGTGGGGATTCGTTAACACCACACAGGTGTGGTAAGGCAGTGCGTCGGCACATACAGAGCAGAACCGTGGTTCCAAACGCCACGGCAGGTTAGGAGTTTGGTGGTGGCAGCATAAACCCGCCCACAATGCTGTGGGTGGAGTCAGTAACAGACGGTTACTGACGGTAAGCGGGAATCCCCTAGGTGGTCAGGCCTCGTGTGACCTAACCTTCCAATCTGTGCGCAGGAGACGGGACGCGAAAGCGGCAAGTGCTTTCGTACGGGACCGTCCTGTCACAGAAATTGTTGGCATAGCGGTGGGATATTCCCAGGCGGCTTTTCATCACCCGATTGGAGAAGCCAAGTTACTCAGGAGAGGAGTAACTGCAGCGCAGGAGAACGCACAAGATGGCGGAATTCAGCGGAATGTCCAAGGATGATCTGGAGATCGTGTGCCAGGAGAAGGGTGTGGATATCCCTTCCAACGCGTCCAGAAGCGTCATGAAGGCGGCGCTCAGGAGCTGGGAGGAGTCCCATCGGGCAGAGGTGGAAAGCACTGACGGCGTCAGCATCGCAGAGGACGGCCCAACAGTGGACCTTCGTAAGGAACCGGTGAGAACCACAAGCCCCGCCCTCTCTCACAGCAGCAATGTTTCCCAGCAATCCCTAGCAGGGCCAGGATCCCAACGTCCCAGGGGGGGCAGTACGGATAGCCTAGCAGATTGGCTAGCGGAATTGGGGGAAAGGGCAACGGAGCAAGAGCGCTTGATCATCATCCAGATGTGGCGTGATGAGCGGGCACCACAGGCCGTGGTACCCCGGGAGCCGTTGTCAGCTGTTGTACACAGATCAGGACGTATTCAGTTTGCCAAGTTTACAGACAGTGATGGGGACATTGATGGACATTTACAAGTTTTTGAAAGGACTTGCAAACTACACGATCTACCCAAGTCAGAGTGGGTGAGACACCTTGTGCCCACTCTGCATGGAGCGGCCTTGGAGGCCTATCGAGGAGTGGACACGGAGGTCTGTGGGAACTACGACGATGTCGCGAAGGCCCTCCTCCAGCGATTCTTCATCACTCCAGAGTCTTACAGGAAGTAGTTCAGAGACTTGCCCAAGAATCCTAGCAGCACCCATGAGCAGTTCGCCAACCAGCTGCGGCAGTATGTGGTGAAGTGGGTGAAGGATTCGGAAGCCACTACATGGGATGCACTGATCGACCTGATCTGCAGGGAGCAGTTCTACCGCAGGTGCGCCCCAGAAGTGAAGGAGTGGGTGCTAGATCGGGAGCCACCCAGCTTAAAGATGGCTGCCCAGTTAGCAGACAAATATGTGGCAATTCGGCCACGGGGGCAGAAGCGCCCAGCCAGCAGCCAGCTCCAAAAGACTGCACCACCAAGGGGACCCCCCTCTTCAGCTCATCACCCCCAAAGACAAGCATCTTCCAACCCGGGTGCTCTTGGCCAACAACCGCACCGCAGCGTCCCTGCAACTGATCAGAGATCATCGGTGCCACGACTGGAGAAGAAGTGCTATGGCTGTGGGAAAATCGGACATCTGAGGATGAACTGTCCTGCATACCAAGCACCCCAGACTCGTGCCCCAAATCCGAGTGCTGGAGCCCGGATCGCTTGTTTGACGAGAGGAGATGAGCCTACAGAGACTGTTCCCCCTCCAGTCAGTCCGATGGAGTGTGGCGAGAGACAGGTGCACTCTGCGGAGAGAGTCACCTGCATGGCCAAACAGCCCCTACACAACATGTGGAGGCACCTGCAGCCAGTCCACGTGGGACCCCTGCAGGGGGAAGGCCTAAGAGACTCTGGGGCCTCAATCACTGTGGTGAGCCCCCACCTTATAGATCCTGCTGCAGTATTGCAGGGTCGCACTGCCAAGGTCACCCTGGCAGATGGAACAGAGAAAGCGGTTCCCATGGCAAGAGTCTACCTGGACTGGGGAGCTGGACCAGAGTTGCGAGAAGTTGCCGTCATGGATGGTCTCCCAACTGATGTGGTCCTAGGAAATGATCTGGATGGTGGGATCGTCACTACGTTTGTTGGCGCCATTCCCCGGAGTCAAGTTCCACAACCACCGTTGACATCAGCTGCTCCAGCACAGCCCAGCCCAGAGGAAAAGACTACAGCTGCTAGACAACTGCCAGCACAGCCAACCACAGCTTCAACCAGCCCAGAGGAAAAGATTACAGCGGCTAGATCAGCACATCGACCCCGCATGCCTTTTGCCTCTGGTATGTCTACGTCCCCTAGCAACGCAGAGGATGTCGGTTCAAGCTCGTTTGATCCTGTGGGGGTGCCCAATGATGCTCCTGACCCAAGTGGTTTGCCAACTCCGGCGGTGAGTATGAGAAACCACACTGACTTTTCCATGACTGACCCCTACCAGACTGACCCTAGTAGTCCCCACCTAGATCCCCCTGTAGAGTGTCCCAATTTAGGAGAGATTGAGGGTCACAGGCAGGAGTTTAGGGAGGCTCAACTCTCTGACCCATCTCCGAAAGGCATGAGGCGCCACTCTGGCAGCGGCCTTGACAGGGTTGGGGCGGGAAGTTTGACCTGGCGGGAAGGGTTAAGGTACAGGGTAGCCAGGAAAGTGGGAGGGGATAGACCAGATAGGGAATGTGTCCAACTGGTCCCCCCAGGGAACTTTCCTGCGCAACCGGTGTCGGTTGCCAGCGAAACCCCTTTGGACAGTAACCCTGAGATAGACCGTACCCTGAAGTGCCTGACACAGTGCTTACCCTGGTCTGGAATGTCGGATGACGCCCAGACCAACTGTAGGGCTGGTGCCATGTGTTGGCAGCTGGGGCACTCCAGCGGTTGTGTTGTCTCTGGGCCTCTGCCCATAGGAGAACCCTTGCAGCAAGTTGCTGTGGACATAGCAGGTCCCCTGCCTGTGCGCAGTAGATCGGGGAAGACACGCAGCCTCCCTGTAGTGGATGCCACACAGGATCCAGAGGCTGGTGGTCTGGCCGCCATCACTGTGGCACAGGTAGCGGACGAGGAGGAAGGAGTAGGCCTAGGTGACAGGGTAGGTTTCCCGAGTCATAGGTCGACGGAGGAGGATTGGAGGGCAGGTCTGACAGTTCGGGCAGACAGTTGCCAGATAGGTATGACGGAGGTGCAGTGCCTGGGGCACCATGTGGGAGGAGACAGGGGTAGGCCCAAACCAGATGGGGTGGAGGCAACCAGAGGCTGTCCCCGACCACATCACCCAGAGCGGTACTGACCTTAGAACCTGTAAGGCCCTACGGACATGTTGTCATTGACTTTAGTCCTGTAGTGAACCCCTTGACAGAGATGGCTAGGAAGGGCATTCCCAAGTCAGTGGACTTTGCACCCGCTTGCGAGTTGGCATTCCAGTCATTGAAGGAGGCTCGGGTACCCGCTCCAGTGCTGATGGCGCACATTCTTGACCAGGACTGTGTGTTACGAACTACTGCGCCACTGCACGGACTGGGAGTAGTACTGAGCCAGGAGGAGCCATATGGGCAGGAGCACCCTGTGGCCTGTTTGAGCAGAAAACTGCTATGGTGGGAGGTGGGGTATGCCACAATTAGGACACCTTGGGTGGCACTTGTTTGTAACCGGCCCCCCAACATGGTGACTTACCACCCACCAGTTCGGTGGCTGCAATCTACCTTGGGGAAATTGGACAGACTTTTGTGGTGGAGCCTTGAACTTGGACTTCAGGTGGACTATTTGAACATTGTGCACCCACGAAGAGGGGCCCACTACACTATGGATGAACTGTCTAGGCCGGAGCCTACACCCCCTAGGTAGCGCCCCCCTTCAACACAAGGGACTGCGGGACCAGGACCCAAATCGTTGGGACATGGGTCCCTGGTTGACCCGCTTGAATGGGGGGGAGGAGTGTGGCCGGAGAGGCCTCAGCCACGTGGAAAATGGCCGCCGCGGCACTGAAGGGGTTAACCCCTAGTGCCCGACGCCATGTTGCAGACAATAGGCGCTTGGCGTCACTGTTAAACGTACTTACGGCGCTGGGCGCGGACTGTTTAAAAGTTTGTTTAATGATTTGTTTTAACATGTCATATGTAGTGCTCTGTGCACAATTGTAGGATTGCATGTTTAACTGTATTTATTTTATATTCAAGATGTGGTCATCTGTATATTTAAAGAGGAAAATGCACTTACTCTTATAGATGTCTGAATAATCATCTCTTATCCTCTGGAAATAGGAAGTGGCATGCTAATGGCCCTGTCCTAGCAGAGAGGTGTGAAGGACAATACCTTTTGATGTGTAAGTTCCTTAGAGAGAGATGCTAATCACTGGGTCTATGGGCTTGGAACTTGTTTCATGTACCTGATTTGGTTGATGTGCGAGCCCTGGGTGGCCGATGCAGGAACGAAGACTGTTTGTTTGTATTGTAGCCTTCCTGTTGTAATCTCAAACACTGGGTTTGCCTGGAGATGTGAATGAGACAGAAACATTTGTATTTTGAAGCTATGTGATAAATTTATCAATAGTGAATGTTAATCTGATACCAAACGTCTGTGTCACAGGAAGGAGGATATTGTTTTATTGCACTTATATCCTTGTAAAATGTGATTTATTGGTATTTTGTAAAATAACCTGATTGGTTGGAGAAGACAGGGAGGGCTTACCCCCCTGTGATACTGTGTGGAAAATTGACATAAAAAGGAGACCTGAGTGCCTCCAGATTTGAATTGTACCATCTTATTCTGCTGGAACATCTTGCTGTATGCTGTTGCCCCTAGCAATAGGGAAGAGTTCTCTTTAGAACTATATTTGAGCAAATAAACATCATTGCCTCAAGAAGATTGCTTCATCTTGTGACCTACAGGGTTATGCCAACCATAGCCCCGTCCTCCGGCTGTCCAGGGAAGCACCTAACGTCTCCAAGTTCCGCCTTCCGCCAGCTTCCAGTAGAGGCCTAGCAAGTTGCTAGTGGGGATTTGTTAACACCACACAGGTGTGGTAAGGCAGTGCGTCGGCACATACAGAGCAGAACCGTGGTTCCAAACGCCACGGCAGGTTAGGAGTTTGGTGGTGGCAGCATAAACCCACCCACAACGCAGTGGGTGGAGTCAGTAACAGGCGGTTACTGACGGTAAGCGGGAATCCCCTAGGTGGTCAGGCCTCGTGTGACCTAACCTTCCAATCTGTGCGCAGGAGACGGGACGCGAAAGCGGCGAGTGCTTTCGTATGGGACCGTCCTGTCACAGCATCCGAATCCGACAAAAATCCGAAAAGGTGATTTTGCCAAAACGCGTCCGAATCCAAAACAAAACCGCGGACCCGAATCCAAAAACAAAACACAAAACACGAAAAATGCCCGCTGCACATCTCTAGTTTGACACATGTTCTGTTGCGGAGCATAGATCTTTCCAAAGATTTATACCAACTGCAAGTAAAATCATTGGTGTAAACTTGCCTAGTATAAATGTTGTGTATGAAAAGAGGCTTTTTACTAAGGTAAAAAGTATTTTGAGAGATCCTTCGCACCCGAGTTGCGGGATGTTCTCTATGTTACCATCAAAAAGGAGATATCGATCCATCTTGTGTAGGACTAGTCACTTTAGAGGAAGTTTTTTTCCACAGACAAGTGCACTAAATAGTAACAATGGGGGTAATTCTGAGTTGATCGCAGCAGGATTTTTGTTAGCAGTTGGGCAAAACCATGTGCACTGCAGGGGAGGCAGATATAACATGTGCAGAGAGAGTTAGATTCGGGTGTGGTGTGTTCAATCTGCAATCTAAATTGCAGTGTAAAAATAAAGCAGCCAGTATTTACCTTGCACAGAAACAATATAACCCACCCAAATCTAACTCTCTCTGCACATGTTATATCTGCCTCCCCTGCATTGCACATGGTTTTGCCCAACTGCTAACAAAAATCCTGCTGCGATCAACTCAGAATTACCCCCATTGTTATTTAAATTGCTGAAGTAATATTCATCTGGTGATGAAGTATATGTTTTTATATCTTTGAAGTCCTTATTTCTTGTCTTTCTTTACCATGTTCTCTGCTCATGTCCAAAATTTTGTTGATTGTTACTTGTGAACATCAATGACAATAATGGTATTATTATTATTATTATTATTATTATTATTATGTCACAGAGCCAATATTAATGTCACAAAAGAACTGTCTAGCTGCCTGCTGCTGATTGAAATGTGATGTCACAGAAGATGTTACAGACCGTGCCAGATTAAGGTTCTCATGGGCTTGGAGCTGAAATTTATGAATGGCCTACTGTATGCCACCACAGGGCATGTGACTACTGATATAAGGGTATGGCCAATGATGTGGGGTATGGTTAGTACCATGTAGGGCACAGCTACTCATCTACCTTCAAACACCTAATTTGTCCTCCCCTCTTTGCTTATATGATGCATACACCGCCTGTTACATTGTTGACCACTGAATAAAAAATACATAAAACCCCCCCAAACTATAATTTACTAATAAAATGCAACCATCATCACCAAGAATGCGGAAAGCATGACAAATCCAAATTCAAAGCCATGTTAATTGTTTTCTTTGGTATCAAGGGAGTTATTTGGCAGACTGGGTACCAGAAGGTTTAACAGTCTTGTTATGTAATAGCCACACCTTGTACACACATGTACACATGTGTGTGTGTGTAATATATTAATATATATATATATATATATATATATCTATCAGGGACGTGCAGTCAGGGGAGGCAGGCGAGGCAGTGCCTCCCCTGTCATTAATGATTAAATTAAAACAAAGAAGATACTTATGGCACATATTCATAAGTATCTTCTTATAATAATGTAATCATTTTTTCCGTTTAAACTTTGTTTAATTTGATTTAGGAGGCACCGCAAACTGTGCCTCCTGCTGCCAATA
Organism: Pseudophryne corroboree; assembly: GCF_028390025.1. Taxonomy (NCBI): domain Eukaryota; kingdom Metazoa; phylum Chordata; class Amphibia; order Anura; family Myobatrachidae; genus Pseudophryne; species Pseudophryne corroboree. Next base: position 234,003,153 of record NC_086449.1, on the reverse strand, counting down.
ATAAATGTCCGGAAGCACGGGGCGGACAGGGGGCGAGGCCAAGCATAGGGCTGTAAAAGCCCATTAAAAAATACTGTGTATGCGGCTAGAGATGAGCGGGTTCGGTTCCTCGGAATCCGAACCCGCCCGAACTTCAGCTTTTTTTACACGGATCCGAGCGACTCGGATCTTCCCGCCTTGCTCGGTTAACCCGAGCGCGCCCGAACGTCATCATGACGCTGTCGGATTCTCGCGAGGCTCGGATTCTATCGCGAGACTCGGATTCTATATAAGGAGCCGCGCGTCGCCGCCATTTTACACGTGCATTGAGATTGATAGTGAGAGGACGTGGCTGGCGTCCTCACCGTTTAGAGAAGAAATAGATAGGAGAGTGAGAGTGAGACAGTGACACTTCATTTACTGGAGCTTAGGAGGAGTACTCAGACAGAGAGTGCAGAATTTTGCTGATAGTATTAGTTAGTTATACTAGTGACTGACCAGTGACCACCAGTGCAGTTTTATATTATTTAATATAATCCGTTCTCTGCCTGAAAAAACGATACACAGTGACTCAGTCACATACCATATCTGTGCTCAGCCCAGTGTGCTGCTGCATCATCTATGTATAATATCTGACTGTGCTCACACAGCTTAATTGTGGGGGAGGCTGGGGAGCAGTTAGGTTATAGCAGGAGCCAGGAGTACATATTAAAATTAAACAGTGCACACTTTTTTTCTGCAGGAGTGCCACTGCCAGTGTGACTGACCAGTGACCTGACCACCAGTATATAGTATACTATATTGTATTGTGAATGTCTGCCTGTAAAAGTTAAACACACGTCGTGTGACTTGTGTGGTGTTTTTTTATTCTATAAAATAAAAAACTCATTCTGCTGACAGACAGTGTCCAGCAGGTCCGTCATTATATAATATATACCTGTCCGGCTGCAGTAGTGATATATATATATTTTTTATATCATTATTTATCATCCAGTCGCAGCAGACACAGTACGGTAGTTCACGGCTGTAGCTACCTCTGTGTCGGCACTCGGCAGTCCATCCATAATTGTATACCACCTACCCGTGGTTTTTTTTTTCTTTCTTCTTTATACATACTACATCTCATTATCATCCAGTCTATATTAGCAGCAGACACAGTACAGTACGGTAGTCCACGGCTGTAGCTACCTCTGTGTCGGCACTCGGCAGTCCGTCCATAATTGTATACCACCTACCCGTGGTTTTTTTTTCTTTCTTCTTTATACATACTACATCTCATTATCAACCAGTCTATATTAGCAGCAGACACAGTACGGTAGTCCACGGCTGTAGCTACCTCTGTGTCGGCACTCGGCAGTCCATCCATAATTGTATACCACCTACCCGTGGTTTTTTTTTCTTTCTTCTTTATACATACTACATCTCATTATCATCCAGTCTATATTAGCAGCAGACACAGTACAGTACGGTAGTCCACGGCTGTAGCTACCTCTGTGTCAGCACTCGGCAGTCCATCCATAATTGTATACCACCTACCCGTGTTTTTTTTTTCTTTCTTCTTTATACATACATACTACATCTCTTTATCAACCAGTCTATATTAGCAGCAGACACAGTACGGTAGTCCACGGCTGTAGCTACCTCTGTGTCGGCACTCGGCAGTCCATCCATAATTGTATACCACCTACCCGTGGTTTTTTTTTCTTTCTTCTTTATACATACATACTACATCTCTTTATCAACCAGTCTATATTAGCAGCAGACACAGTACGGTAGTCAACGGCTGTAGCTACCTCTGTGTCGGCACTCGGCAGTCCGTCCATAATTGTATACCACCTACCCGTGGTTTTTTTTTCTTTCTTCTTTATACATACATACTACATCTCTTTATCAACCAGTCTATATTAGCAGCAGACACAGTACGGTAGTCCACGGCTGTAGCTACCTCTGTGTCGGCACTCGGCAGTCCATCCATAATTGTATACCACCTACCCGTGTTTTTTTTTTTCTTTCTTCTTTATACATACTACATCTCATTATCATCCAGTCTATATTAGCAGCAGACACAGTACAGTACGGTAGTCCACGGCTGTAGCTACCTCTGTGTCGGCACTCCATCCATAATTGTATACCACCTACCCGTGGTTTTTTTTTCTTTCTTCTTTATACATACATACTACATCTCTTTATCAACCAGTCTATATTAGCAGCAGACACAGTACGGTAGTCCACGGCTGTAGCTACCTCTGTGTCGGCACTCGGCAGTCCATCCATAATTGTATACCACCTACCCGTGGTTTTTTTTTCTTTCTTCTTTATACATACTACATCTCATTATCATCCAGTCTATATTAGCAGCAGACACAGTACAGTACGGTAGTCCACGGCTGTAGCTACCTCTGTGTCGGCACTCGGCAGTCCATCCATAATTGTATACTAGTATCCATCCATCTCCATTGTTTACCTGAGGTGCCTTTTAGTTGTGCCTATTAAAATATGGAGAACAAAAATGTTGAGGTTCCAAAATTAGGGAAAGATCAAGATCCACTTCCACCTCGTGCTGAAGCTGCTGCCACTAGTCATGGCCGAGACGATGAAATGCCAGCAACGTCGTCTGCCAAGGCCGATGCCCAATGGCATAGTACAGAGCATGTCAAATCCAAAACACCAAATATCAGTAAAAAAAAGGACTCCAAAACCTAAAATAAAATTGTCGGAGGAGAAGCGTAAACTTGCCAATATGCCATTTACCACACGGAGTGGCAAGGAACGGCTGAGGCCCTGGCCTATGTTCATGGCTAGTGGTTCAGCTTCACATGAGGATGGAAGCACTCAGCCTCTCGCTAGAAAAATGAAAAGACTCAAGCTGGCAAAAGCAGTAGCACCGCAAAGAACTGTGCGTTCTTCGAAATCCCAAATCCACAAGGAGAGTCCAATTGTGTCGGTTGCGATGCCTGACCTTCCCAACACTGGACGTGAAGAGCATGCGCCTTCCACCATTTGCACGCCCCCTGCAAGTGCTGGAAGGAGCACCCGCAGTCCAGTTCCTGATAGTCAGATTGAAGATGTCAGTGTTGAAGTACACCAGGATGAGGAGGATATGGGTGTTGCTGGCGCTGGGGAGGAAATTGACCAGGAGGATTCTGATGGTGAGGTGGTTTGTTTAAGTCAGGCACCCGGGGAGACACCTGTTGTCCGTGGGAGGAATATGGCCGTTGACATGCCTGGTGAAAATACCAAAAAAATCAGCTCTTCGGTGTGGAAGTATTTCACCAGAAATGCGGACAACATTTGTCAAGCCGTGTGTTCCCTTTGTCAAGCTGTAATAAGTAGGGGTAAGGACGTTAACCACCTCGGAACATCCTCCCTTATACGTCACCTGCAGCGCATTCATAATAAGTCAGTGACAAGTTCAAAAACTTTGGCCGACAGCGGAAGCAGTCCACTGACCAGTAAATCCCTTCCTCTTGTAACCAAGCTCACGCAAACCACCCCACCAACTCCCTCAGTGTCAATTTCCTCCTTCCCCAGGAATGCCAATAGTCCTGCAGGCCATGTCACTGGCAATTCTGACGAGTCCTCTCCTGCCTGGGATTCCTCCGATGCATCCTTGCGTGTAACGCCTACTGCTGCTGGCGCTGCTGTTGTTGCTGCTGGGAGTCGATGGTCATCCCAGAGGGGAAGTCGTAAGCCCACTTGTACTACTTCCAGTAAGCAATTGACTGTCCAACAGTCCTTTGCGAGGAAGATGAAATATCACAGCAGTCATCCTGCTGCAAAGCGGATAACTGAGGCCTTGACAACTATGTTGGTGTTAGACGTGCGTCCGGTATCCGCCGTTAGTTCACAGGGAACTAGACAATTTATTGAGGCAGTGTGCCCCCGTTACCAAATACCATCTAGGTTCCACTTCTCTAGGCAGGCGATACCGAGAATGTACACGGACGTCAGAAAAAGACTCACCAGTGTCCTAAAAAATGCAGTTGTACCCAATGTCCACTTAACCACGGACATGTGGACAAGTGGAGCAGGGCAGGGTCAGGACTATATGACTGACAGCCCACTGGGTAGATGTATGGACTCCCGCCGCAAGAACAGCAGCGGCGGCACCAGTAGCAGCATCTCGCAAACGCCAACTCTTTCCTAGGCAGGCTACGCTTTGTATCACCGCTTTCCAGAATACGCACACAGCTGAAAACCTCTTACGCCAACTGAGGAAGATCATCGCGGAATGGCTTACCCCAATTGGACTCTCCTGTGGATTTGTGGCATCGGACAACGCCAGCAATATTGTGTGTGCATTAAATATGGGCAAATTCCAGCACGTCCCATGTTTTGCACATACCTTGAATTTGGTGGTGCAGAATTTTTTAAAAAACGACAGGGGCGTGCAAGAGATGCTGTCGGTGGCCAGAAGAATTGCGGGACACTTTCGGCGTACAGGCACCACGTACAGAAGACTGGAGCACCACCAAAAACTACTGAACCTGCCCTGCCATCATCTGAAGCAAGAAGTGGTAACGAGGTGGAATTCAACCCTCTATATGCTTCAGAGGTTGGAGGAGCAGCAAAAGGCCATTCAAGCCTATACAATTGAGCACGATATAGGAGGTGGAATGCACCTGTCTCAAGTGCAGTGGAGAATGATTTCAACGTTGTGCAAGGTTCTGATGCCCTTTGAACTTGCCACACGTGAAGTCAGTTCAGACACTGCCAGCCTGAGTCAGGTCATTCCCCTCATCAGGCTTTTGCAGAAGAAGCTGGAGACATTGAAGGAGGAGCTAACACGGAGCGATTCCGCTAGGCATGTGGGACTTGTGGATGGAGCCCTTAATTCGCTTAACAAGGATTCACGGGTGGTCAATCTGTTGAAATCAGAGCACTACATTTTGGCCACCGTGCTCGATCCTAGATTTAAAACCTACCTTGGATCTCTCTTTCCGGCAGACACAAGTCTGCTGGGGTTGAAAGACCTGCTGGTGAGAAAATTGTCAAGTCAAGCGGAACGCGACCTGTCAACATCTCCTCCTTCACATTCTCCCGCAACTGGGGGTGCGAGGAAAAGGCTCAGAATTCCGAGCCCACCCGCTGGCGGTGATGCAGGGCAGTCTGGAGCGACTGCTGATGCTGACATCTGGTCCGGACTGAAGGACCTGACAACGATTACGGACATGTCGTCTACTGTCACTGCATATGATTCTCTCAACATTGAAAGAATGGTGGAGGATTATATGAGTGACCGCATCCAAGTAGGCACGTCACACAGTCCGTACTTATACTGGCAGGAAAAAGAGGCAATTTGGAGGCCCTTGCACAAACTGGCTTTATTCTACCTAAGTTGCCCTCCCACAAGTGTGTACTCCGAAAGAGTGTTTAGTGCCGCCGCTCACCTTGTCAGCAATCGGCGTACGAGGTTACATCCAGAAAATGTGGAGAAGATGATGTTCATTAAAATGAATTATAATCAATTCCTCCGCGGAGACATTGACCAGCAGCAATTGCCTCCACAAAGTACACAGGGAGCTGAGATGGTGGATTCCAGTGGGGACGAATTGATAATCTGTGAGGAGGGGGATGTACACGGTGATATATCGGAGGATGATGATGAGGTGGACATCTTGCCTCTGTAGAGCCAGTTTGTGCAAGGAGAGATTAATTGCTTCTTTTTTTGGGGGGGTCCAAACCAACCCGTCATATCAGTCACAGTCGTGTGACAGACCCTGTCACTGAAATGATGGGTTGGTTAAAGTGTGCATGTCCTGTTTATACAACATAAGGGTGGGTGGGAGGGCCCTAGGACAATTCCATCTTGCACCTCTTTTTTCTTTTCTTTTTCTTTGCGTCATGTGCTGTTTGGGGAGGGTTTTTTGGAAGGGCCATCCTGCGTGACACTCAGTGCCACTCCTAGATGGGCCCGGTGTTTGTGTCGGCCACTAGGGTCGCTTATCTTACTCACACAGTCAGCTACCTCATTGCGCCTCTTTTTTTCTTTGCGTCATGTGCTGTTTGGGGAGGGTTTTTTGGAAGGGACATCCTGCGTGACACTGCAGTGCCACTCCTAGATGGGCCCGGTGTTTGTGTCGGCCACTAGGGTCGCTTATCTTACTCACACAGTCAGCTACCTCATTGCGCCTCTTTTTTTCTTTGCGTCATGTGCTGTTTGGGGAGGGTTTTTTGGAAGGGACATCCTGCGTGACACTGCAGTGCCACTCCTAGATGGGCCCGGTGTTTGTGTCGGCCACTAGGGTCGCTTATTTTACTCACACAGTCACCTACCTCATTGCGCCTCTTTTTTTCTTTGCGTCATGTGCTGTTTGGGGAGGGTTTTTTGGAAGGGACATCCTGCGTGACACTGCAGTGCCACTCCTAGATGGGCCCGGTGTTTGTGTCGGCCACTAGGGTCGCTTATCTTACTCACACAGTCAGCTACCTCATTGCGCCTCTTTTTTTCTTTGCGTCATGTGCTGTTTGGGGAGGGTTTTTTGGAAGGGACATCCTGCGTGACACTGCAGTGCCACTCCTAGATGGGCCCGGTGTTTGTGTCGGCCACTAGGGTCGCTTATCTTACTCACACAGTCAGCTACCTCATTGCGCCTCTTTTTTTCTTTGCGTTATGTGCTGTTTGGGGAGGGTTTTTTGGAAGGGACATCCTGCGTGACACTGCAGTGCCACTCCTAGATGGGCCCGGTGTTTGTGTCGGCCACTAGGGTCGCTTATCTTACTCACACAGTCACCTACCTCATTGCGCCTCTTTTTTTCTTTGCGTCATGTGCTGTTTGGGGAGGGTTTTTTGGAAGGGACATCCTGCGTGACACTGCAGTGCCACTCCTAGATGGGCCCGGTGTTTGTGTCGGCCACTAGGGTCGCTTATCTTACTCACACAGTCACCTACCTCATTGCGCCTCTTTTTTTCTTTGCGTCATGTGCTGTTTGGGGAGGGTTTTTTGGAAGGGCCATCCTGCATGACACTGCAGTGCCACTCCTAGATGGGCCCGGTGTTTGTGTCGGCCACTAGGGTCGCTTATCTTACTCACACAGTCAGCTACCTCATTGCGCCTCTTTTTTTCTTTGCGTCATGTGCTGTTTTGGGAGGGTTTTTTGGAAGGGACATCCTGCGTGACACTGCAGTGCCACTCCTAGATGGGCCCGGTGTTTGTGTCGGCCACTAGGGTCGCTTATCTTACTCACACAGCGACCTCGGTGCAAATTTTAAGACTAAAAATAATATTGTGAGGTATTCAGAATAGACTGAAAATGAGTGTAAATTATGGTTTTTGAGGTTAATAATACTTTGGGATCAAAATGACCCCCAAATTCTATGATTTAAGCTGTTTTTTAGGGTTTTTTGAAAAAAACACCCGAATCCAAAACACACCCGAATCCGACAAAAAAAATTCGGTGAGGTTTTGCCAAAACGCGGTCGAACCCAAAACACGGCCGCGGAACCGAACCCAAAACCAAAACAAAACCCGAAAAATTTCCGGCGCTCATCTCTATATGCGGCACCTATACAAGTGCCTCAGAGCAGGGACGTGCTTTCAGCTCATATGAAAGCACGCCCCTGTCACTGAAGGCAGATGTGATTGGGCACCAGATTCAGCACTGACAGTGACTGTATCCAGTCACTGTCAGTGCTGTACAGGGAGGGAGAAAGTGAAACTAAACACGAGTACTGTGCCCCCTGTCATTTCTGGCAGCAGTCCCTTGAAGAAGCCAGCGTCAGTGCAGTTCTCTGGCGCCCGGCACGATGAGGGGCTAATAGCGGCAGCGCATAAATCAGAGTAGGAGGAGAGGATTTTCCCTTCCCGCTCCTCCACAGTCCAGGATCCATCTATGCAGCCACAAGCGGCATGCGCGCTGCCAAGGGGGTCACTCACCGTCAGCCGCTGATGCCTGACTCGCCCGTCAACCGCTGGTGCCTGATTCGCCTGAACTCGGAGCGGCAGCAGCACTCACAGACAAACGGTTAGTGAGTGTGTTCTAGAAGAGGGAAATGCTGCACTTATGTATATATGAGAAAGGACAGTCTCCATTTTTTATGAGTGTTATGAGTGCCGTATATATATATATATATATATATATTATATGTATATATATAATATATGTATGTATATGTATATATGTATATATATATAGAAAAACAAATGAGAGAGGCGCCCCTAGTGCAATACAGACAATGTAAAATAAACCTCCACCAATAGCACCCTAAAATTAGAGGTGTACCGTGTGGGGTGGTCTCATACCACTGTTAATCAACGTTTCTCAGAATAAATAAATGTCGTTCCCCGCTTCTGATGATGGACGTTTTGGTGTACCGGTCACCTCTGCACTTGTGGTCTCACAGTGTACAATGTAAAGGATAAAGTAGAGTACAACATAGTGTGATACCGTTTAAAAAATTTATTTATCATTTAATACATAAAAACAAGTTGCCCGTACCATGAGTTAAACATAAAACAGCTTATCTGTAAATAGGTGTATCCGTCTGTCACTCATGAGTGCCTGTATATGAGCTACAAGCTTTGCACACAGCCTTGAGAAAAGCGCCCTGCGCGGCGCTGAAACGTTGGCAGCATGTGCCAATCACTTTATTGAATTTTTGAGAATACACTCTTTTACAAAGACCTGAGAGTGCCTCCTGTTCTATATAAATGATGAGTGGATGGATGCATACCCCTCTCTATTAGAACCACATTCGATATCCATTGGACTTTAGGACGGCACCCAGGCAGATGTCGACATAAGTGAGTGCCGACCTCACCAGTTTTGTATATATATATATATATATATATATATATATATATATATATATATATATATATATTTTATTATTATTTTATTTTACCTGGGCACTCAGTTACAGTGCCAGGGATGCCCTTGTGCTTTATTAATTCTTAGATAGGGTATTTTAGGCTGCTTGCTGAGGTTAGGAGCCCCTGTCTCTCTCACTCTCTCTATCCCTTTTTCCCTCTCTCCCCAGTCACATTACTTCCCCCTACAACACGCCCCCTCACAATCCCAAGGGTCAGCATGCCAACCAACAGGGACTATTCCCATTCGTGGGTGTCCACCCATAGAGTGGGAATAGATCCTGTGGCGACGGCAGGTCACCACAGAGCATGCAACGTGGCGAGCGCAGCTCACCCACAAGGGGCTTGTTGCGCTGAAGGCCCCCCCCCCCCACGCCGGCATTACGCTGCTGGAATACCGGCAATGGTATGCTGACTGTCTGTCTCCTGACCACCGGTCACTCATACCACACCCATGCCGAGAGAGTTAGATTTGGGTGGGTGTGTTCAAACTGAAATCTAAATTGCAGTGTAAAAATAAAGCAGACAGTATTTACCCTGAACAGAAACAATATAACCCACCCAAATATAATAGGCCCTACACACTGGGCGATAATATTGAAAGATATGAACGATCTCGTTCATTAGTGAACGAGATACCGTTCATATCTTTGATTGTGGAGGCCCCAGCGATGAACGATGCGCGGCCCCGCGCTCGTTAATCGCTGGTGCCCCGTCGCCTGTGCATGCAGGCCACTATGGACGATCTTGTCCATATTTGCATGCACTGCTATGGAGCCGGGTGACTGGGGGAGTGAAGAAACTTCACTCCTCCCGTCACTGTCCCCCGCCGCCGGGTTGCCCGTCGGCCGTATCCGCCGTCAGGCAGCTCGGTGGCGGATCGCTCAATGCGTAGGGCCCTTTACTTTCTCTGCAAATGTTATATCTGCCCCCCCCCCCGCAGTGCAGCATGGTTTTGCTTATTAGAGAAAGAGTTTGCTGCTGCGATCAAGTCTAAATTGGTCACTTAGTCGGAGGATGCAAGTTAACCAGCCTTAAGCCGTGTATTTAGTCCCAGAAACCGGAATTCTCTGACTTAAATGCCGGCTGGTTGCACACGTGCTAAGACAGAAAAGTGCATCTTGGCACTAGTTTAGTTGCATTTCTGCTGGCACCTCAGGGGGGGTGAGAGAAGAAATCCTCTATTGCGCTGAATTGAATAACTCCCATTGTCCCTATATCGTGGATTTGGAGTCTGATTTTAAATATATTTATTGTATAGAGGTCACTATTATGCTAGTAGGCTTTGTATTAGTTTATAGCTTTTTGACAAAGGATTTTTAAAATATATTTAAATGGTTTCTTAAACCACACCCCCATTAGATAAACCACTGCTGCAAACGTTTTGTTGCACAAATTTTTCTGTTGCAATTTACTGGTAGAAAAACAGAGGCCACATGTTTGTGTTTGTCCCACAGGCTAAAAGTTGCCAGCCAGCCCCAGAGTTTCAAGGCATGTAAGTTTTTAGTTACACACAACACCATGGCTATTTTGTTGTCTAGATCTTCCATTAAATCAATAGCGCCGCACCCACGGCAACCCCTACACATTTTGTTCACACACCAGCCAGTGCCTCACCAGCCACTGATCTCACCGCACGCCACTGATATATATATATATATATATATATATATATATATATATACACACTGCTCAAAAAAATAAAGGTAACACTTAATCAACACAATGTAACTCCAAGTCAATCACACTTCTGTGAAATCAAACTGTCCACTTAGGAAGCAACACTGATTGACAATCAATTTCACATGCTGTTGTGCAAATGGAATAGACAACAGGTGGAAATTATAGGCAATTAGCAAGACACCCCCAATAAAGGAGTTGTTCTGCAGGTGGTGACCACAGACCACTTCTCAGCTCCTATGCTTTCTGGCTGATGTTTTGGTCACTTTTGAAAGCTGGCGGTGCTTTCACTCTAGTGGTAGCATGAGACACAAGTGGCTCAGGCAGTGCAGCTCATCCAGGATGGCACATCAATGCGAGCTGTGGCAAGAAGGTTTGCTGTGTCTGTCAGCGTAGTGTCCAGAGCATGGAGGCGCTACCAGGAGACAGGCCAGTACATCAGGAGACGTGGAGGAGGCCGTAGGAGGGCAACAACCCAGCAGCAGGACCGCTACCTCCGCCTTTGTGCAAGGAGGAACAGGAGGAGCACTGCCAGAGCCCTGCAAAATGACCTCCAGCAAGCCACAAATGTGCATGTGTCTACTAAAAAGATCAGAAACAGACTCCATGAGGGTGGTATGAGGGCCCGATGTCCACAGGTGGGGGTTGTGCTTACAGCCCAACACTGTGCAGGACGTTTGGCATTTGCCAGAGAACACCAAGATTGGCAAATTCGCCACTGGCGCCCTGTGCTCTTCACAGATGAAAGCAGTTTCTCACTGAACACGTGACAGACGTGACAGAGTCTGGAGATGCCAAGGAGAACGCTCTGCTGCCTGCAACATCCTCCAGCATGACCAGTTTGGCAGTGGGTCAGTAATGGTGTGGGGTGGCACTTCTTTAGGGGGCCGCACAGCCCTCCATGTGCTCGCCAGAGGTAGCCTGACTGCCATTAGGTACCGAGATGAGATCATCAGACCCCTTGTGAGACCATATGCTGGTGCGGTTGGCCCTGGGTTCCTCCTAATGCAAGACAATGCTAGACCTCATGTGGCTGGAGTGTGTCAGCAGTTCCTGCAAGACGAAGGCATTGATGCTATGGACTGGCCCGCCCGTTCCCCAGACCTGAATCCAATTGAGCACATCTGGGACATCATGTCTCGCTCCATCCACCAATGCCACGTTGCACCACAGACTGTCCAGGAGTTGGCGGATGCTTTAGTCCAGGTCTGGGAGGAGATTCCTCAGGAGACCATCCGCCACCTCATCAGAAGCATGCCCAGGCGTTGTAGGGAGGTCATACAGGCACGAGGAGGCCACAGACACTACTGAGCCTCATTTTGACTTGTTATAAGGACATTACATCAAAGTTGGATCAGCCCGTAGTGTGTTTTTCCACTTTAATTTTGAGTGTGACTCCAAATCCAGACCTCCATAGGCTAATAAATTTGATTTCCATTGATAATTTTTGTGTGATTTTGTTGTCATCACATTCAACTATGTAAAGAACAAAGTATTTAATAAGAATATTTAATTCATTCAGATCTAGGATGTGTTGTTTAAGTGTTCCCTTTATTTTTTTGAGCAGTATATATATATATATATATATATATATATATATATATATGGGCAGGTGCTAGATAAAAAAAATTGTCATGGTACAGACATAATACTTACTAAGCTAACTATACACACTGGACCATCCATGGCGCTGCTTCACTGTACATGATGACATCAAAAGATTCGGCATCACGGAGCAGTCACATCACAGGTGTGCTGTAAACAAAGAATGGGCATTGTGGGTGCATAGCTTGGTAACTATTTTTGGGGTTTATGTACTAAGGAGGTAATTCAGACCTGATCGTTAGGCTGCATTTTCGTACAGCCTGCAATCAGGTCTAAACTGTGCATGCACCACAATGCACAGGCGCGTCGCACGGGTACAAAGCAGATCGCCGCTCAGCGATGGGTTTGTGCAACGCATCTGTTCGCACGGCCATTCGCAAGGAGATTGACAGGAAGAAGGTGTTTGTGGGTGGCAACTAACCGTATTCAGGGTGTGGTTGGAAAAAACCCAGGCGTTCCCAAGCGTTTGCAGGGAGGGTTCCTGACGTCAGTTGCGGTCCCGTACAGGCTGATGTGATCGCAGCAGCTAAGTCCTGAGCTGCACAAAAACTGCACAAGATCTGTATGTACAGCTCTGCTACACATGCGTTCGCACACTTGCAAAGCTAAAATACACTGCCCCTGTAGGCGGCAACTATCCGATCGCAGCAGTGCAAAAATCGCTTGCTAGCGATCCGGTCTGAATTAGGCACTAAGCCTTGGAGAGAGAGATAAAGTGTATGGAGATAAAGTACCAACCAACCAGCTCATAACTGTCATTTTTCATTCACTGCCTGTGACATGCTTGGAAATCTATATTTATATATATAGTATATATACTTTGTATATCTATATATAAATGCGAAAGCCCTAACTCACTCACTGACTGACTCATCGCTAATTCTCTTACTTCGCGATGTTAGGAAGCTGAAATTAACATAGGTATTTTTCAGGTGGGAAATAGGAAAATTACATAATTAGAATTTTAATAAACCTCCCCTAAAGGGGATGAAAAGGGGGATGACATAATGACGTCATTATCGATGCATTACGTGAACGATAATTCCCAAACGGACAATCGGATCAAAATTTGGATTGCATCTCCAGTGGGTAGAATTTAATAAAATATAAAAATGGTCCTGTCACTTTTTACCATATCTGCTACGGGTGCTCCTCGGGTAATGCCAAGAATCATGGATTAATATTTACTTACATCATGACATCTCAAATTTGCATCTCTATAGAATTACCAGAAATCAGAAACGTCCATGCTAAGAATGGGTACAACAGCTAGTTCAATAAATATATATATATATATATATATATATATATATATTTCCAAATAGACAGCACTCCCAGTAAATACAACACAAGTGGTGCCTTCCGTTAGGGTCCTGTGCAGGGAATTCCAACAATAGCATACATATGGCGGCACTCCAATAAATCACGCTGACACCGGCAAGTGCTTCAACGTTTCGAGGGTTTATTCCCTCGTCATCAGGATAAAATACAATACACAAACTTACGTCTTAAATCCCCTCACCACACCGCGTGCAAGGCACCTGGATCCGGAAATTGGTAGGCTTCGCCCACATAAGACGTCATCCTCCACTCCCCGTCTCCATGGCAACCAAGGAACAATAACAAGAATACTGTAAAATATAAAAAGCGTCATAAGGTCACAGCAACAACGAGCAATCATATATTATGCATACATAATAATCATATAGAATTTTAAGTCATAGTACTGAGCATTATTCTAAGCCAATAAAAACCGATCAGAGACAAGATATTAATAATAAATCCTTCATAACAGTCGTACAATTATCACAAGAAGCAGTGTAGCCCCAAATTCTCATTAAGGCCTCTCGGTGACAGAGTGCCCAACCTGTGAATCCATCTTGATTCACAGCGTAAAAGGGCTAAGGATCTGTCACCTCCCCTAGGCCTAGGGGGAATATGGTCTATAATCCTATATCTAAGGGCCGATAGATTATGACCAGCACTCATGAAATGCCTAGAAACCAGCTGATCACTATATCCCTTCTCAATAGCATTTCTAATTGATAGCCTATGTGTGGCCATCCGTTCCCGCAGTGTCCTATCGGTTTTACCGACGTAGCTTAATCCACATGGGCATGTGATCATATAAATAATATAGTTAGTAGTACATGTCACCCGATGTCTAATTAAGTATTTCTTGCCGCTATGTGGATGCATGAACGAATCGCCAGCAACCATAGAGCGACAGGTCGTGCAATTCAAGCACTTGTAACATCCATTCTTCCTGGCTAAAAACCATTGTTGTACAGTATCATTTTTGGCCATAGTAATATCCGTTTTAACAACCCAATTGCGGATATTTTTACCCCTGGTGTAGCAAGGCATCAGGGTTTTATCTTTTAGATTCAAATTCTTATCACTGCTTACAATAGGCCATAAATTTTTAGCAATCTTACTGATGTCACTGCTCCTTGCATTATAGTGATTAACCCAGGGGATGCGTGTAGCATCCACCTTCTTATCTCTTGATGCAAAGAGTTGGTCACGTGGTATGGCCAATGCCCTATTTTTTGATCGTGTCAACTTTCGTATATCATATCCTCGATTGACAATTTTTTCAATCATATGGTCAATATTGGAAATGGCTGTATTGTGATCACTGCATATGCGTCTTGCACATAGAAATTGAGAATAGGGAAGGCCATATTTTAAAGGTTTTGGGTGAAAACTTGCAGCATGAAGCAAAGTGTTACGATCAGTCGGTTTATTGTATAATTTTGAACTAATATGACCATCCTCCAGTTCCACTAACACATCCAGAAAATGCACTGATCTACTTTCTATGGAATGTGTACATTTAATGGGGCTATCCAAGGTATAATGTGCAGAGACAAATGTATTGAATGCCTCCTCAGTACCTGTCCATATCAAGAATAAATCGTCAATATACCTGGCATAAAATTTGATCTTATCACATATCTCAGGTCTATTGAAAAAAATGTCATATTCTGCCTTAAACATATACGCATTGGCGTACGATGGGGCCACATTGGACCCCATCGCACAGCCTGATGTCTGAAGGTAGAACCTACCGTCATGTAGGAAATAGTTTTTTGTTAATACCATTTTTAAAAGTTCAGTGACTAGATCAATGCTAGGTCCCGTATATAATGGATTGAACTGGATTAAATCCCTAACAGCACATATACCTTCACCATTAGGGATAACAGTATACAGGTTAGAGACATCTATGCTGCATAAAAGACTATTAGCTGGTATGTTTTCCACAGCATATAATTTTTTTTTTAAAAAGGTGGTATCCTGCGTATACATAGGGTGACTCATAATGCATGGCTGCAAAAGACAATCAAGATATGTTGAAATCGGTTGGAACAGTGACCCCCTGGCCGAGATGATAGGTCATCCAGGTGGGTCACTGTACCCCTTATGAATCTTAGGGAGTGTATAGAGTAGGGGGACAACTGGCTTTTTACATAATAATGCTGCACTTAGTTCAGTTGAAATCTCGCCATTGCCCACTGCCCTACACAAACACTCCTCCAACACATGACTGAAACTGTCAGTAGGATCTTGCAACAATAACCTGTAAACATCCACATTGGCAAGTTGACGCTCAATCTCACGTTTGTATGCATCAATCCCTTGTATAACTATAGCCCCGCCTTTATCAGCGGGGCGTATAGTTATATCCGTATATGAAGCCAAATCCTTCAAAGCCTTAAATTCACCATTTGACATGTTACTATATGCATTATTACTTGACTTAGAGGCAATTACATCTTCCACATCATGACTCAACATCCTTGAGAATATTTTAATAGAATTACTATTAGTCTGTGGGTCAAATGTTGATCTTTTTTGAAAACGTCGTACTGCCTGAGGTATGTCAACTACATTTTTAACAGGTATTTGTGATCTACTACCCTGAAAATGTTCGTGAAGTCTCAACTGCCTATTCAGGCGATATTTCTCCACTTCCCAATTGAAGCTATCAAAGCCCCTACTGGGTACAAATGATAAACCATGATTCAATACCTTAAGTTCAAGTTCAGATAGTACACGGGTGGACAGATTAATTACTGTCTCTTGCGATGAGCTGTTGGTGGTCGCCCCGGTTTTCGTCCTCTTATTTTGCCCCCCTCTCCTCGTGAACTTCCTCTGCCGGCTATTTGGTCGCGTGTACTCACTCCTAAAGGGATCAAGGGACATCTAGGGCCAAAGTCCGAATCACTTGTAGTTCCCCGTCCCTGAGAGGAGTCAGAGTCGGCATTAAAGTCCCGGGTCGGTTTACGCTGTCATCGCTTGTTCTCTCTAGAGCCACTCCCAACCCAATGGTAGACTTGGTTATGCTCATAGTCCGCAATCACTTTTGATAACTTCATTTTTTTAAACTGAATCAGGTTGCGCTTATAAGTTACCAGTTGTTTCTCTTGTTTATCCAGCCAATTGGTGTTGGTATCCGAAATCAGTATGGATCGATTAGCAGTCTCAAACTCATTAATGGATTCCCTAGTAACAGTCAGCTCCCGCCCCGCCTCCTGTATGACGAGGAGCATTAGATCGTAACTGCATTTATTTAGGACTGCTATCCATCTTTTACAGAAGGGCACGCTATGTTGCCCGATGGTCGGGCAGTTCTTAACGCGGAAGCCGCGTGGAATCCTTTTATCCTTCTAGTAATCACTTAATGTCACAGCGTGATAGTAATAATCTAATTCATGCTGTTTGAGTTTGGACCATTCACAATATAAATGTTCATTTGTTTTATATTCAGGTTCTAGGTTCATACTTTCTTTACATAGCATTTGTTCAGCCTCAGAGTCCAAAAATGATAGGGCTGTCCCTTGGGTGATTTTGGCTAAATTCAAAGCTTCACATAATGATTCATCAGGTGTGCTGTAACCCTCAGCCATATTTAAAATAATAGAAGACCAGCGCTCCTAAATACAACCCGATGCACGTAGTTAGTACAGGGAAAATTCAGTCCGGGTGCTCTATATCTAAGACAGGTCAGTGTCCGGCCACTATACCTCCCAACATATATTTCCAAATAGACAGCACTCCCAGTAAATACAACACAAGTGGTGCCTTCCGTTAGGGTCCTGTGCAGGGAACTCCAACTATAGCATACATACGGCGGCACTCCAATAAATCACGCTGACACCGGCAAGTGCTTCAACGTTTCGAGGGTTTATTCTCTCGTCATCAGGATAAAATAAAATACACAAACTTACGTCTTAAATCCCCTCACCACACCGCGTGCAAGGCGCCTGGATCCGGAAATTGGTAGGCGTTGCCCACATGAGACGTCATCCTCCACTCCCCGTCTCCATGGCAACCAAGGAACAATAACAAGAATACTGTGAAATATAAAAAGCGTCATTATTGTTCCTTGGTTGCCATGGAGACGGGGAGTGGAGGATGACGTCTCATGTGGGCGACGCCTACCAATTTCCGGATCCAGGCACCTTGCACGCGGTGTGGTGAGGGGATTTAAGACGTAAGTTTGTGTAGGTAGGTTCTACCTTCAGACATTAGGCTGTGCGATGGGGTCAAATGTGGCCCCATCGTGCGCCAATGCATATATGTTTAAGGCAGAATATGACATTTTTTTCAATAGACCTGAGATATGTGATAAGATCAAATTTCATGCCAGGTATATTGATGATTTATTCTTGATATGGACAGGTACTGAGGAGGCGTTCAATACATTTATCTCTGCACATAATACCTCGGATAGCCCCATTAAATGTACACATTCCATAGACAGTAGATCAGTGCATTTTCTGGATGTGTTAGTGGAACTGGAGGATGGTCATATTAGTACAAAATGATACAATAAACCGACTGATCGTAACACTTTGCTTCATGCTGCAAGTTTTCACCCAAAACCTTTAAAATATGGCCTTCCCTATTCTCAATTTCTACGTGCAAGACGCATATGCAGTGATCACAATACAGCCATTTACAACATTGACCATATGATTGAAAAAATTGTCAATCGAGGATATGATATACGAAAGTTGACAGAATAAAAAAATAGGGCATTGGCCATACCACGTGACCAACTCTTTGCATCAAGAGATAAGAAGGTGGATGCTACACGCATCCCCTGGGTCAATCACTATAATGCAAGGAGCAGTGACATCAGTAAGATTGCTAAAAATGTATGGCCTATTGTAAGCAGTGATAAGAATTTGAATCTAAAAGATAAAACTCTGATGCCTTGCTACACCAGGGGTAAAAATATCCGCGATTGGGTTGTTAAAACAGATATAACTATGGCCAAAAATGATACTGTACAACAACGTTTTTTAGCCAGGAAGAATGGATGTTACAAGTGCTTGAATTGCATGATCTGTCGCTCTATGGTTGCTGGCGATTCGTTCATGCATCCACATAGCGGCAAGAAATACTTAATTAGACATCGGGTGACATGTACTACTAACTATATTATTTATATGATCACATGCCCATGTGGATTAAGCTACGTCGGTAAAACCGATAGGACACTGCGGGAACGGATGGCCACACATAGGCTATCAATTAGAAATGCTATTGAGAAGGGATATAGTGATCAGACGGTTTCTAGGCATTTCATGAGTGCTGGTCATAATCTATCGGCCCTTAGATATAGGATTATAGACCATATTCCCCCTAGGCCTAGGGGAGGTGACAGATCCTTAGCCCTTTTACGCTGTGAATCAAGATGGATTCACAGGTTGGGCACTCTGTCACCGAGAGGCCTCAATGAGAATTTGGGGCTACACTGCTTCTTGTGATAATTGTACGACTGTTATGAAGGATTTATTATTAATATCTTGTCTCTGATCGGTTTTCATTGGCTTAGAATAATGCTCAGTACTATGACTTAAAATTCTATATGATTATTATGTATGCATAATATATGATTGCTCGATGTTGCTGTGACCTTATGACGCTTTTTATATTTCACAGTATTCTTGTTATTGTTCCGTGGTTGCCATGGAGACGAAGAGTGGAGGATGACGTCTCATGTGGGCAACGCCTACCAATTTCCGGATCCAGGCGCCTTGCACGCGGTGTGGTGAGGGGATTTAAGACGTAAGTTTGTGTATTGTATTTTATCCTGATGACGAGGGAATAAACCCTCGAAACGTTGAAGCACTTGCCGGTGTCAGCGTGATTTATTGGAGTGCCGCCGTATGTATGCTATATATATATTAGAGATGTGCACCGGAAATTTTTCGGGTTTTGTGTTTTGGTTTTGGATTCGGTTCCGCGGCCGTGCTTTGGATTCGGACGCGTTTTGTCAAAACCTCCCTGAAATTTTTTTGTCGGATTCGGGTGTGTTTTGGATTCGGGTGTTTTTAAAAAAACAACAACTCAAAAACAGCTTAAATCATAGAATTTGTGGGTCATTTTGATCCCATAGTATTATTAACCTCAATAACCATAATTTACACTCATTTCCAGTCTATTCTGAACACCTCACAATATTATTTTTAGTCCTAAAATTTGCACCGAGGTCGCTGGATGACTAAGCTAAGCGACCCAAGTGGGCAGCACAAACACCTGGCCCATCTAGGAGTGGCACTGCAGTGTCAGACAGGATGGCACTTAAAAAAAATTAGCCCCAAACATCACATGATGCAGAGATAAATAAAAAAAAGAGGTGCAAGATGGAATTGTCCTTGGGCCCTCCCACCCACCCTTATGTTGTATAAACAGGACAAGCACACTTTAACAAACCCATCATTTCAGCCACAGGGTCTGCCACACGACTGTGGCTGAAATGACTGGTTGGTTTGGGCCCCGACCAAAAAAGAAGCAATCAATCTCTCCTTGCACAAACTGGCTCTACAGAGGCAAGATGTCCACCTCCTCCTCATCGTCCGATTCATCACCCCTTTCACTGTGTACATCCCCCTCCTCACAGAGTATTAATACGTCCCCACTGGAATCCACCATCTCAGGTCCCTGTGTACTTTCTGGAGGCAATTGCTCGTGAATGTCTCCATGGAGGAATTGATTATAATTCATTTTGATGAACATCATCTTCTCCACATTTTCTGGAAGTAACCTCGTACGCCGATTGCTGACAAGGTGAGCGGCTGCACTAAACACTCTTTCGGAGTACACACTGGAGGGGGGGAAACTTAGGTAAAATAAAGCCAGTTTGTGCAAGGGCCTCCAATTTGCCTCTTTTTCCTGCCAGTATACGTACGGACTGTCTGACGTGCCTACTTGGATGCGGTCACTCATATAATCCTCCACCATTCTTTCAATGGTGACAGAATCATATGCAGTGACAGTAGACGACATGTCAGTAATCGTTGGCAGGTCCTTCAGTCCGGACCAGATGTCAGCACTCGCTCCAGACTGCCCTGCATCACCGCCAGTGGGTGGGCTCGGAATTCTTAGCCTTTTATTCGCAGCCCCAGTTGCGGGAGAATGTGAAGGAGTAGCTGTTGATGGGTCACGTTCCGCTTGACTTGACAAGTGTCTCACCAGCAGGTCTTTGCACCACTGCACACATGTGTCTGCCGGAAAGAGAGATACAACGTAGGCTTTAAACCTAGGATCGAGCACGGTGGCCAAAATGTAGTGCTCTGATTTCAACAGATTGACCACCCATGAATCCTGGTTAAGCAAATTAAGGGCTCCATCCACAAGTCCCACATGCCTAGCGGAATCGCTCGGTTTTAGCTCCTCCTTCAATCTCTCCAGCTGCTTCTGCAAAAGCCTGATGAGGGGAATGACCTGACTCAGGCTGGCAGTGTCTGAACTGACTTCACGTGTGGCAAGTTCAAAGGGTTGCAGAACCTTGCACAACGTTGAAATCCTTCTCCACTGCGCTTGAGTCAGGTGCATTCCCCCTCCTTTGCCTATATCGTAGGCAGATGTATAGGCTTGAATGGCCTTTTGCTGCTCCTTCATCCTCTGAGGCATATAGAGGGTTGAATTCCACCTCGTTACCACCGCTTGCTTCAGATGATGGCGGGGCAGGTTCAGGAGTGTTTGCTGGTGCTCCAGTCTTCGGCACGCGGTTGGCTGAATGCTGAAAGTGGCCCGCATCTCTTGCACGCCCCTGTCGTTTTTAAAAAAAAATCTGCACCACCAAATTTAATGTATGTGCAAAACATGGGACATGCTGGCATTTGCCCACATGTAACGCACGCTCAATATTGGTGGCGTTGTCCGATGTCACAAATCCCCAGGAGAGTCCAATTGGGGTAAGCCATTCTGCGATGATGTTCCTCAGTTTCCATAAGAGGTTGTCAGGTGTGTGCCTCTTATGGAAAGTGGTGATACAAAGCGTAGCCTGCCTAGGAACAAGTTGGCGTTTGCGAGATGCTGCTACTGGTGCCGCCGCTGCTGTTCTTGCTGCGGGAGGCAATACATCTACCCAGTGGGCTGTCACAGTCATATAGTCCTGAGTCTGCCCTGCTCCACTTGTCCACATGTCCGTGGTTAAGTGGACATTGGGTACAACTGCATTTTTTAGGACACTGGTGACTCTTTTTATGACGTCTGTATACATTCTCGGTATCACCTGCCTAGAGAAGTGGAACTTAGATGGTATTTGGTACCGGTGACACAGTACCTCAAGCAATTTTCTAATTCCCTGTGAATTAACGGTGGACACCGGACACACGTTTAACACCAACACAGCTGCCAAGACCTGAGTAATCCGCTTTGCAGCAGGATGACTGCTGTGATATTTCATCTTCCTCGCAAAGGACTGTTGGACAGTCAATTGCTTACTGGAAGTAGTACAAGTGGTCTTCCGACTTCCCCTCTGGGATGACGATCGACTCCCAGCAGCAACAAAGCAGCGCCAGCAGCAGTAGGCGTTACACTCAAGGATCCATCGGAGGAATCCCAGTTAGGATAGGATTCGTCAGACTTGCCAGTGACATGGCCTGCAGGACTACTGGCGTTCCTGTCTAAGGAGGAAATTGACACTGAGGGAGTTGGTGGTGTGGTTTGCAGGAGCTTGGGTACAAGAGGAAGGGATTTAGTTGTCAGTGGACTACCTCCGCTGTCACCCAAAGTTTTTGAACTTGTCAATGACTTCTGATGGATGCGCTCCAGGTGACGTATAAGGGAGGATGTTCCTAGGTGGTTAACGTCCTTACCCCTACTTATTACAGCTTGACAAAGGCAACACACGGCTTGACACCTGTTGTCCGCATTTCTGTTAAAATAATTCCACACCGAAGAGGTGATTTTTTTGGTAATTTGACCAGGCATGTCAATGGCCATATTCATCCCATGGACAACAGGTGTCTCCCCGGGTGCCTGACTTAAACAAACCACCTCACCATCAGAATCCTCCTTGTCAATTTCCTCAGCGCCAGCAACACCCATATCCTCATCCTGGTGTACTTCAACAGTGACATCTTCAATTTGACTATCAGGAACTGGACTGTGGGTGCTCCTTCCAGCACTTGCAGGGGGCGTGCAAATGGTGGAAGGCATCACCTCTTCCCGTCCAGTGTTGGGAAGGTCAGGCATCGCAACCGACACAATTGGACTCTCCTTGGGGATTTGTGATTTAGAAGAACGCACAGTTCTTTGCTGTGCTTTTGCCATCTTAACTCTTTTCAGTTTTCTAGCAGGAGGATGAGTGCTTCCATCCTCATGTGAAGCTGAACCACTAGCCATGAACATAGGCCAGGGCCTCAGCCGTTCCTTGCCACTCCGTGTCATAAATGGCATATTGGCAAGTTTACGCTTCTCCTCAGACGCTTTTAATTGAGATTTTTGGGTCATTTTACTGATCTTTAGTTTTTTGGATTTTACATGCTCTCTACTATGACATTGGGCATCGGCCTCGGCAGACGACGTTGATGGCATTTCATCATCTCGGCCATGACTAGTGGCAGCAGCTTCAGCACGAGGTGAAAGTGGATCTTGATCTATCCCTATTTTACCCTCCACACTTTTGTTCTCCATTTTTTAATGTGTGGAATTATATGCCAGTAATATATCAATAGCAATGGTCTACTGTACTGTACTATATATGTATACTGTTGGTCACCAAAATGCTGCACTGTAATACTATATATACTGCTCACAAAAATGCAGCACTGATATGGAATGGATACTTGCAGTGACACAGAGCAGGAAGATATAGCAATGGCCTACTGTACACAACTATATACTGTTGGGTCACCAAAATGCTGCACTGTAATACTATATATACTGCTTACAAAAATTCTGCACAGAGATGGAATGGATACTTACAGTGACACAGAGCTGCAAGATACAGCAATGGCCTACTGTACTGTACTGTACTGTACTACTATAAGTATAATTATATACTGGTGGTCCCCAGTCCCCACAATAAAGCACACTGAGCACAGATATTTGCAGCACACTGAGCACAGATATGGAGCGTTTTCAGGCAGAGAACGTAGATATTTTCAGCACACTGAGCACAGATATTTGCAGCACACTGAGCACAGATTACGGAGCTTTTCAGGGAGAGAACGCAGCCACGTCCTCTCCGTTCAATCTCCAATGCACGAGTGAAAATGGCGGCGACGTGCGGCTCTTTTTATAGAATACGAATCTCGCGAGAATCCGACAGCGGGATGATGACGTTCGGGCGCGTTCGGGTTAACCGAGCAAGGTGGGAAGATCCGAGGCTGCCTTGGAACCATGTAAAATGGGTGAAGTTCGGGGGGGTTCGGATCTCGGAGAACCGAAGCCGCTCATCTCTAATATATATATATATATATATATATATATATAGAGAGAGAGAGAGAGAGAGAGAGAAACGTATGGTGGCACTCAGAAAGTACGACTGCAGAGGCAACGCTGATGCGGTCAACGTTTCAGGGATTGCTCCCTTTTATCAAGACACAACCAGCACCCTGTAATACAACACATATATATACAACACCGGTACCTTACCAGACTCCAATCGCGTGGCTCCGTCCACCTCTCCCTGCCGCCGGACGATGACGTTATCAGCACGGGCAAGCGCCGAGAATCCCCGTCGGGCGGGTAGGGGGCGCGGCTCCGCACACACGTCGAGGCATTGCTAGGTAACCGTAAACAACAAGAAGTGCAGACTGACTGAAGTATCGCTCCTACCAATAACAAATACAAATGAAAAACGTGAAAGTAACAAACAATTAAAAACACCTGAGAATGTAAATCAATACCAAGCAGCGCTATCTTATACAGCAGAATACATTATTTAAAGGGCAAGCAATATTATTAATATGCTAGTGTATAAATAACAAGCTATGCATCACAAATGTGTTATAATTAGCAAATACATCCTGATAACAGAATAGCATACTCCCTCATATCAGTGATTGTATGTACTACTACGAAAATAATGTAGCTTCAAAACCATGTAATCAGTCACAAATGTGGCTCCGGTATGCGTACAAATGCCTTAATAAACCGTGAATAGAATAAGATGTAGATTATGAGTTACAGAAAACAATTAAAGCTTAAGGCCTCATTAAGGCCCAACGGATGGACCGCTTGGAGAGTGTGGATCCACCACGCCTCTTTTCTCAAGAGCGCCTGACCTCTCTCACCCCGTCTATTACTTAATGGAACGTGATCGATCATTTTGTAGCAAATCGACAACAAACTATGGTTGCAATTTTTAAAATGTCGTGCTACAGGCAGATCGCTACCTCTGCCTTCTATGGCTGCTCGTATACTCGACCTATGTAGGGCAATTCTCTCCTTAAACTGTCTAATACTTTTACCGACATATAACAGTCCACATGTGCACTTGATGTAGTAAACAATGAATTTACTACTACACGTTAATGTATACTTAATGTTAAAGAGCTTGCCAGATCTAGGGTGGTTGAAGGTGCTACCAGGTTCCAAGCAACTACAGGTGGTGCACCCTGTACACCTATAGTTGCCCGGTTTACGAGTCAAAAAATGTTTTAATCTTTCTTGACCCAAATCAGATATACAGATGTGTCCTGATATATCGTTGCTGCGTATCGCATAGCGGGTGCCATGCAACTCGCGCCAGCTCCTTGCGCTATAACTCCCATTATAAGTTGCGTTGTAAATGTGACATCACGTTAAAATTGTAACGTGCATTCTACTTACTGTCCACCAGATGTCGCTTTTCCTAAACACTACAGCGAATGCCTCAAATAGCCAACGGACCCTTCGAAGCGCTACCTGCTGATTGGCTGATGGGTTCAAATCCTAGCGGGACCAGAATTATTTTTTTTGTGGATTCTTAATGTCATTTTTAATGGAATGGGAAAAGTCAGAAAAAAAAATGCGTGGGGTCCCCCCTCCAAAGCATAACCAGCCTCGGGCTCTTCGAGCCGGTCCTGGTTCTAAAAATCCGGGGGAAAAACGGACAGGGGATCCCCCGTATTTTTAAAACCAGCACCGGGCTCTGCGCCTGGTGCTGGTGCAAAAAATATGGGGGACAAAAAGAGTAGGGGTCCCCCGTATTTTTTACACCAGCATTGGGCTCCACTAGCTGGACAGATAATGCCACAGCCGGGGGTCACTTTTATACAGTGCCCTGCGGCCGTGGCATTAAATATCCAACTAGTCACCCCTGGCCATAGTACCCTGGGGGAGTGGGGACCCCTTCAATCAAGGGGTCCCCCCCCCAGCCACCCAAGGGCCAGGGGTGAAGCCCGAGGCTGTCCCCCCCATCCAAGGGCTGCGGATGGGGGGCTGAGAGCCTTGAGAAAATTGAAAGAATATTGTTTTTTCCAGTAGTACTACAAGTCCCAGCAAGCCTCCCCCGCAAGCTGGTACTTGGAGAACCACAAGTACCAGCATGCGGGAGAAAAATGGGCCCTCTGGTACCTGTAGTTCTACTGGAAAAAAAATACCCAAATAAAAACAGGAGACACACACCTTGAGAGTAAAACTTTATTTCACACCTGCCAACACACACATACTTACCTATGTTGACCCGCCGACAGCCACGTCTCCTGATCCGACGATCCGGGTTAACTGTGAATAAAATTATACTCACCTCAATCCAGTGTCCAGATATAAATCCTCGTACTTGGCAAAAAAAGAAAACGAACAGCCGATCCAGCGGACTGAAAGGGGTCCCATGTTTACACATGAGACCCCTTTCCCCGAATGCCGGGACACCACGTGACTCCTGTCACCGAGGTCCCTTCAGCCAATCAGGAAGTGCCACGTCGTAGCACTCACCTGATTGGCTCTGTGCGCATCTGAAGTGACAGAAGCGCATCGCACTGCTCCCTTCATTATATTCAATGGTGGGAACTTTCCGGTCAGCGGTGAGGTCACCCGCGGTCAGCGGCTGACCGCGGGTAACCCCACCGCTGACCGGAAAGTTCCCACCATTGAAACTAATGGAGGGACTTCAGACGCGCACAGAGCCAATCAGCAGAGTGCAAGGACGTTGCGCTGGCTGATTGGCTGAAGAGACTTCTGTGATAGCTGTCACGGGGGTGTCTCTGCATTCGTGGAAAGGGGTCCCATGTGTAAACATGGGACCCCTTTCAGTACATTTGGTGCGGGTGTTCGGTTTGTTGTTTTGCCAAGTACGTGGATTATAATCTGGACCCTGGATCAGGTGAGTATAATTATCTTTTATTTTCAGGTACCCGTGGATTCTACTTGGAGAAGAGGACCGACTGCTTCGTGTCAACATAGGTAAGTATGTGTGTGTCGGCAGGTGTGAAATAAAGTTTTACTGTCACGGTGTGTGTCTCCTGTTTTTATTTGGGTATTTTCTTTCCAGTAGAACTACAGGTACCAGCGGGCCCGTTTTTCTCCCGCATGCTGGTACATGTGGTTCTCCAAGTACCAGCTTGCTGGGACTTGTAGTACTACTGGAAAAAACAATATTCTTTCAATTTTCTCAA
This sequence comes from Pseudophryne corroboree, assembly GCF_028390025.1. NCBI lineage: Eukaryota > Metazoa > Chordata > Amphibia > Anura > Myobatrachidae > Pseudophryne > Pseudophryne corroboree. The sequence continues at coordinate 233,976,227 of NC_086449.1, read as the reverse complement.
GGCTATCAGCCCCCCATCCGCAGCCCTTGGATGGGGGGGACAGCCTGGGGCTTCACCCCTGGCCCTTGGGAGGCTGGGGGGGGGACCCCTTGAATGAAGGGGTCCCCTCTCCCCCAGGGTACCCCGGCCAGAAGTGACTAGTTGGATATTTAATGCCACGGCCGCAGGGCACTGTATAAAAGTGACCCCCGGCTGTGGCATTATCTGTCCAGCTAGTGGAGCCCGATGCTGGTGTAAAAAATACGGGGGACCCCTACTCTTTTTGTCCCCCGTATTTTTTGCACCAGCACCAGGCGCAGAGCCCGGTGCTGGTTTTAAAAATATGGGGGATCCCCTGTCCGTTTCCCCCCCCCGGATTTTTAGAACCAGGACCGGCTCGAAGAGCCCGAGGCTGGTTATGCTTTGGAGGGGGGACCCCATGCCATTTTTTTTCGGGTTTTTCCCATTCCATTTAAAAAAAATAAAATAAAAAAAAATAATCTTTTTAAAAATATATAAATAATACTTGTGCCTCCAAAAAAGACAAACCAAGTACCTAATCCCTTCTAATATAAATATGGTTTGTACACAGACACCGGACAAAATCCGTTAATAGTACAACACATCAAAACACATCATATATTTACCTGGAGTACCAACTCATAACATGGTCAGCACTGGCATAATAGTTACAGTGTCCGCTTGCAATGCGTGCATCCTGTGTTCGAATCCTGTTGAGACCAGAATTTTTTTTTTTTCTGGTGAATTTATTTTTATATATTTTTTTTAAATAAATACACTTGTTTGGTCTGTTTTTTCTTTCCCGCTGGGTTCCATTATGTTTTGTACACTGACACCGGATAAAATCCGTTATGGGTATACCACATTGCAGGCGGTGGGGAAGCAAATTCAGTTTGCACGCATTGTGGGCTACAGATTCAATCCACGGTTTGTGGACTGCATCCGGCGTCTTACTGTACATCAGGCAAAAATGGCAGGGAGACGCTACGTTAGAGGGGAGCTTCTGATCCTGCTCAGGTGGCGGGACCGGCCATTTACTACGAACTCGGAGAAGCGGCGGGCTTACAATAAAGCCCGCCTTGAGATACAAGCAAAATATGGCCAGTCCTGCAGCCTCAGGTTACTCCAGAGGAAGTGGAGTGATCTGGTCACCAGGGAGCCCAGGAAACTGGAATTACTGCGGCTGTCCCTGAGGAGTAAGTACAGTCCAGTACTGCACATTATTACTACTGTATTTAAGTATTGTACATTTCTCTAATGTCATAGAGGATGCTGGGGTCCATTTAGTACCATGGGGTATAGACAGGTCTGTAGGAGCCATCGGCACTAAATGACTTTAAACGTGTGGGCTGGCCCCTCCCTCTATGCCCCTCCTCCAGACGTCAGTTTAGAAATTGTGCCCGGAGGAATTCGTTTGGATGGGCGACCATGTTAAGGTCGACAGTCATTAGGTCATTAGGTCGACCACTATTGGTCGACAGTGACATGGACGACATGGACTCATGGTTGACACATGAAAATGGTCGACATGACAGGTCAGCATGTGAAAGGTCTCCAGTGATGAATACTCACCACTCTTCTGACTTCTGGCTCTGTTAGGGGGTAGCGGCAGTGCTGCGGGAGTGAGCACTGGCCAGGCTTGGGCTATGTTCAGTACCCTCAGGAGCTAATGGTGTCCTGTCAGCGGAAGCAGAGCCATGGAACTTAATGAGAAGTTGGTTCCTACTTCATACCTCCCAACTTTCTTATGTTCTAAGGAGGGACACATGCGTGGCGAACCCGCGTGCTCCCGAAAAGGGGATAGGGCCTATGAAAAGGGGCGTGGCTTTGCAGATGCCCCGCAATTGCTAGCAATGCTAAGCAGGGCAGCGAGATCTAGCATGCAGGCCAATCTAGCACCAGCGATAGCAATGCGCAGAGCTGCGCATCGCTATCGCAGTGGGAGGTACACACGGAGCGATCATGCGTAAAATCTAAGCAATCTAGTCAAATCTAAGTGATCGCTCCGTGAGTACCCCCCTTAAGTACCACAAAGCAGGGAGACTTGCCAGCAGCATCCTCTAGGATGTTAGAGAAATACAGGCGTTCCGAAACATACAGTATCTGAGTGAGCCTAATAATGAGTATACTGTGAGATACTGTATGACATACTGTACAGTATGCTGTATCCGAAGTGGTGCATTCATGAACAAACTCCATATGCAGTAACCTTTTTGGTTGCTTTAAGAAATGTAATTTACAATATGGCTTTCCCTGCCCCCCAGTCAAAACCTGTTTCTGCAGACACTACTGTTCAATTAGCAGCAGTTGAATGTGTATTCAGAGTAAAGTGGATTAACTCTTCGCTATTGTTTAGAAATGTAGTGTCTGCAGAAATGGTGTTTGACTGGGGGGAGGGACAGCCATACAATACTGTATGTTATACTGTAAATGACATTTCTTAGCAAACAGAAAGCCCTCCTTGTGATACATTTCTCTGTGAGTGAAAAATTGCACCAGCAAATCAGCTCATAACTGTCAATTTTCAAAAACAGTCTGTACCATGACAGTTAGGAGCTGATTGGCAATGGCTGAAACATTACTTACCGAGTAACAATGCAGTGCTCAACTAAAGTGGTACTGATCATCAGGGCAGCGGGCGGCAGTGGAACATAAACCGAGAGGAGCAGCTGCAGCAGTTTATCACTGCTGCTGGGCTGCCCCTGTCACCCCAGGATCAGAGTTGGCAGCAGGTGTTGTGGCAGCCTGGATGGTGTGCATGGCTTATTACACCTGCATTAAAATAAATGTTGCCAGCATGAGGGGTATCAAATGCAAAAAGGATATATACAGCATATTCTCTTGCATACTGTATATCAGTGTGCCTAAGTTCACGGCTCCCTTATATTATAAATTATCATATGTCACTTCAAATGCTGCCATAATATCTAAAAGGGGAGCTCTGCCTGCCGTAATATCTAAAAGGGGACTCCACCTGCCGTAATGTCTAAAAGGGGGCTCCGCCTGCCATACTGTGTAAAAGGGGGCTCCACCTGCCGCAGTGTGTAAAACGGGGCTCCACCTGCCGTACTGTGTAAAAGGGGGCTCTACCTGCCGTAGTGTGTAAAACGGGGCTCCACCTGCCGTACTGTGTAAAAGGGGGCTCTACCTGCCGTACTGTGTAAAAGGGGGCTCTACCTGCCGTAGTGTGTAAAACGGGGCTCCACCTACCGTACTGTGTAAAATGGGAGTCTACCTGCCGTATTGTGTAAATGGGGACTCTACCTGCCGTGGTCATGGTTGACACATAAAAATGGTCAACATGACAGGTCAGCATATGAAAAGGTAGACATGGCTTTTTTTTAAATAGATTTTTAACTTTTTCATGCTTTACTATACACGTGGACTACGATTTGGAATAGTAACCTGTGCCGAGCACAGCGGTAGCGGAGCGAGGCACCTTGCCCGCAGCATGGCGAGCGAAGCGAGCCATGCAAGGAGATGCGGTACACTAATTCGGGTTCCCCGTCACTTTACGAAGAAAACGACACCAAAAACAGTCCAAACATCCATGTTGACCTTTTCATGTGTCGACCATTGCCATGTGTCGACCATGAGTGCATGTTGACCATCTCACTGTCGACCAATAGTGGTCGACCTAATGATTGTCGACCTTAACATGGTTGACCATTCATACCGGAACCATGCCCGGACGCCACACACCATACCGCAATGCTCGTTATACCCTATGCCACACACCGCAATGCCCCTTATACATTATGCCACACACTGCAATCCCCTGAAACATTATACCACATACCACAATGCCCATGATATAGGTGTGGATCATAGAATCGACAGTAACTAGGTCAACAATGTTTAGGTCAACCACTATTGGTCAACAGTACCTAGGTCGACAGGGTTGGAAGGTCGACATGAGTTTTGTTTTTGGTGTTGTTTTGTTCGTAAAGTGACGGGGAACCCCAATTAGTGCATGTTATGATTCCCGTACTCCAGACCAGCGGAGATCGTATGGCTGAGGTCAGAGTACTGGGAAGATATGCTGGTTGTGGGAGCAGGAAAGCCTAGTAACCCCTGGCGCCCTAACTCCGTTGTCTCGCCCGTGTTATCAGAAATCCCCTGCGAGACTATGGTTGCTTGAGCCCATGGCAGCCGCGTTCGAAGGGCGGATTATGTCTGCCCAACCCCGATGCCCCCTCAGGTCTTAATGGGAGACAAAGGGAAATCCGAGACAGGGTGATAACAAGGGGCCCTCTGACTAAGCAACCAGGCCAGGGGTTACAAGCTAACTAACTAAATCAAAAGGTATGTGCGGACTAGCCGCCAGGGAAAAGGACAACCAAAGATCCACTGATCCGTTACTCCTATCCAGCACCGCTGGATACCAGAGTGGATCAGGGAGAGCGGAATCCTCCGCAAAAGCTCCAGGACACAAATATACTAAATAATAAACAGTAAGCGGACAAGCCGCAACACACGGCTGCGCCGTGACTCACGAACACCACAAGATGTTAAAGGTGCTCAGTCAGACTCCAGGAAAAGATGACAAATCTCTGAGTACAGGACCACTGAGGACAGGAACAACCGGCTTGAGCAGGACTGGATACTTTCTGCAACTGACATAGGCAAACAGGAAGCTGCCGACACCGACTTTCAGAACTGGAGGACAGGCAGAATCCACTGGAACTCAGGGTAGGACACGGGATCAGACACAGGGACTGACACAGGAATCAACACAGGGACTGACACAGGAATCCACACAGGGACTGACACAGGAATCCACACAGGGACTGACAGGAACCAGCTCAAACTTAAAGCAGACTGCAAACCAAGGAATATCATAAGCATCTGCTAACTGCAGTGAGCCAGCATATATCAGAGAGGCCTAATTAATTATCTCTTGCAGCTGGCCTGCTGCACGACTAAGCTGACAAGATGCAATCAGCAGCCAGATGAGGCTGAACACATGGGAACAAGCTGCAATTGCACAGACTCACCAGCGGCAGCAGACAAGAGTAATCCAAAACAGAGCAATGGGAAATCCTGGCATGCAAGACAACTAAATAAACATAAAATAGGAATGAACCACTACCTGTGGTTCATAACAGTATCCCCTCCTTAAGGGTGAGCTCCGAGCACCCCATGACACCCACGGGGAACATAAACAGAAGTATAACATGAAATACAGAACAAAACTGCAAAACAGGAATGAGCCACAGCCGTGGCTCATAACAGTGCACCGTGTCCCCTCGCAGTAGAGGGCTCAGACTCTACTGCGCATGCACATATCTCCGGGAAAATGGCGCGGCGGCCATTTTCCCAGAGATTTCTCTACTGCGCATGCGCAGAACTCTGTGAAAATGAGTTTTAACAGCACCTGTGACGTCGGCGCGGGACTCAGGAGAGGTGAGTATTACCCAAATGGGTGCACTGTGTGTGGTGGGGGCCCCCTCTGGACACATTGCACCCATTATAGAAACACCAGTGCCTGTGACACATTATGACACACCGCAATGTCCGTGATACATTATGCCACACACCACAATGCCCATTACACATTAAGTCCTACAGTAAGGCTTCTAATTACTTTTACATTACTGTACCTGCTCGTTGCCAGGGGTTTACTTGTACAGGGGATCCGGTCTTGGGGTCGACAATACTTAGGTCGACAGTGTCTAGGTTGACCACAATTGGTCGATAGTAAGAAGGTCAACAGGGTGTCTAGGTCATCAGGGCCTCTTGGTAGACATGTACTATATCGACATGACAAAAGGTTGACATGCATTTTTCTAAAATATTTTCATTTTTTGAACTTTTTCATATTTTACGATCCACATGGGTTACGAATGGGAATAGTGACCGGTATCCGATTATATGGTCAACCATCATTAGGTCAACATTCATTAGGTTGACCACTAATTGGGGTTCCCGGTCACTCTGTGAAAAAAACGATACCCAAAAATGTCAATAGTACCATGTCGACCTATTTTCATGACGACCTAGCACATGTCCACTTATAGACCATGTCCACCTATCAACACTGTCAACCAATAGTGGTCGACATAATGACTGTCAACCTTAGTGTGGTGCACCCAATGACCGTTACCCCGTGTACCTAAGCACCTCCTCAGCCATTATTTACTGTTACAGCATTCAGTATGTGCAGTAATGTACTGTATCTAAGGGCACTGTACATTCCTTTTTGTACCCAGGGCGTCAGCAGCGGATAAGATGGCGAAGGGCCCAGCAGCAGATAAGGTGGCAAAGGGCCCGGCACCACTCTTTCACTGCCATAGTGGGGACCAGCGCCACAAGCAGTAAGTCTTGTACTCTCTTTATTGGGTACTCTTTATACCAGTGGTTCCCAAACGTTTTTGAGTCACGGCACCCCTAGGCCAAAAGTTTCTTATTGAGAAATTTAGAAACAAATAAATAAACAAAAGTAAAATGTGCTTGCACAGTACTGTATGTCATCCTTAGGTTCAATTACTGTATGTGGTGAGGGACAGGATTCACTTCTAATTGCCCAAATACTGTACTGTAATTTATGATTGGAAGACCCCAGCACTGATTTTGCCTATTACAGTGACAATAAATATTTGAATTGGTTCTTGATCACCCCTGCAAGCGTCTATTTTTATTTTTGAGATTTACCAGTGTCTGTGAAACTGATCATAGATGTGCTAAATTTAGCGCATCTACGATCTGATCTGAATTAGGCCCCAGGTGCGATTTGCACCTTGTGAAATGTACAGTAAACCATGAGGGTATGAATGCTTTTGTTTGATTACTGCTGGGGACAATGGTAATGCTGTGGCCAATGTGTTTAATACAGGCACCCCTGGACCAATTCCTCCGCAGCCGGCATTTGCGGACCCGCCACGTCCTGGTAAGACATTTTTGTTAAGTTAAGGCTCATTTCACCACTGTTTCTAAACCTTATTCCCCACCCTGTGCCTCTTATCCTACACCTCCCACTGTGCCTCAGCTTCCCCTTGTCTTTTAGCCTTTCCCTGCTCCTGTGGCTGAGCCTCCCCATGTCTCTGCTGTGGAACATCATGATGTCACGTAAACTGTGCTTTATAGGGTTCCTTGGGGGCCAGGTACAGTACAGTATTTACAGTCATTTATCTTTTTTCCCATAAAACAGGTACCGGCCAAGTTCCAGTGCCTATTGCAGTGACAATAAATATTTGATCACCCCTGCAAGCATCTATTTTTATTTTTGAGATTTACGGGCATTGCATAGGAGTCTTGATCACCCCTGCAAGCGTCTATTTTTATTTTTGAGATTTACGGGCATTGCATAGGAGTCACTTTATAAGCGGGACATAAGGGGCACTCCTGGGGACATAAAGGGCACTACTACTGGGGGCATTTCTTTTATGGGCTCTACTGTACATAAGGGGCACTAACAGTACAGTGGCCATAGCATAAGGGGCAATACTACTGTGGGCATTGTACAAGGGGCGGTACTGCTGTGGGCATTATGTGTATTAGGGGTGCTACTGCTGTGGGCTTTGTGTATGAGGGGCACTAATGTGTGTCATAACATGAATAAGGGACACCCCTACAGTACAGTATGTGGTGGAATGTGAATAAGATTGTGCTACTGTGCATCATCATTTTAATTGGGTATACTATATATATTGGGCCATGCACCTTGATTTTTGACCAGGGCGCTATGGCCCGGACAACCTGACTAGGGGTACAGTCATAATAATGTTATTTTACATGCATACTGTTCATAAACATTGATAAAGTGCTGTACAGTATACTGTACAGTACTCAACCTGTCTTACTGTTCTAATACTGTACATTGTTTTTTATTTTCACAGACCAACTCCGGCGATTGGTCCTTATACTGAGGGCGGTAGTCCAACAAATGTTTGTTTATATTTTACGTTGCTTATAAAAAAAAATTATTTTTTGTTTTTTTCCTTCCAGTTTTTTTATTAAAGTTTTTATTTAATTTACAGTTATTTTGTGTTATTATAATTTGTGTTAGTTTCCACCTTCGCACACTAAGGGGGGTATTCATGCCGGACAAGGGGGCCAGAAGGTTCTGAAAATGGGACTTTTCACACGTTTTATAGGAGAAGTTGCTTTCTCATATTCAACGGGGTCCCGCGTTGCTTGCCCCCCACCCTCCCGGCGAGGCAAAAACGGCATGTCATTTATAACATACAGTATTGTATGGCTGTCCCTCCCCCCAGTCAAACACCATTTCTGCAGACACTACATTTCTAAACAATAGCGAAGAGTTAATCCACTTTACTCTGAATACACATTCAACTGCTGCTAATTGAACAGTAGTGTCTGCAGAAACAGGTTTTGACTGGGGGGCAGGGATAGCCATATTGTAAATTACATTTCTTAAAGCAACCAAAAAGGTTACTGCATATGGAGTTTGTTCATGAATGCACCACTTCGGATACAGCATACTGTACAGTATGTCATACAGTATCTCACAGTATACTCATTATTAGGCTCACTCAGATACTGTATGTTTCGGAACGCCTGTATTTCTCTAACATCCTAGAGGATGCTGCTGGCAAGTCTCCCTGCTTTGTGGGACTTAAGGGGGGTACTCACGGAGCGATCACTTAGATTTGACTAGATTGCTTAGATTTTACGCATGATCGCTCCGTGTGTACCTCCCACTGCGATAGCGATGCGCAGGGGCTGCGGATGGGGGGCTGATAGCCTTGAGAAAATTGAAAGAATATTGTTTTTTCCAGTAGTACTACAAGTCCCAGCAAGCTGGTACTTGGAGAACCACATGTACCAGCATGCGGGAGAAAAACGGGCCCGCTGGTACCTGTAGTTCTACTGGAAAAAAAAAACCCAAATAAAAACAGGAGACACACACCGTGACAGTAAAACTTTATTTCACACCTGCCGACACACACATACTTACCTATGTTGACACTAAGCAGTCGGTCCTCTTCTCCAAGTAGAATCCACGGGTACCTGAAAATAAAAGATAATTATACTCACCTGATCCAGGGTCCAGATTATAATCCACGTACTTGGCAAAACAACAAACCGAACACCCGCACCAAATGTACTGAAAGGGGTCCCATGTTTACACATGGGACCCCTTTCCACGAATGCAGAGACACCCCCGTGACAGCTATCACAGAAGTGTCTCTTCAGCCAATCAGCCAGCGCAACATCCTTGCACTCTGCTGATTGGCTCTGTGCGCGTCTGAAGTCTCTCCATTAGTTTCAATGGTGGGAACTTTCCGGTCAGCGGTGGGGTTACCCGCGGTCAGCCGCTGACCGCGGGTGACCTCACCGCTGACCGGAAAGTTCCCACCATTGAATATAATGAAGGGAGCAGTGCGATGCGCTTCTGTCACTTCAGATGCGCACAGAGCCAATCAGGTGAGTGCTACGACGTGGCACTTCCTGATTGGCTGAAGGGACCTCGGTGACAGGAGTCACGTGGTGTCCCGGCATTCGGGGAAAGGGGTCTCGTGTAAACATGGGACCCCTTTCAGTCCGCTGGATCAGCTGTTCGTTTTCTTTTTTTGCCAAGTGCGAGGATTTATATCTGGACACTGGATTGAGATGAGTATAATTTTATTCACAGGTACCCCGGATCGTCGGATCAGGAGACGTGGCAGTCGGCGGGTCAACATAGGTAAGAATGTGTGTGTCGGCAGGTGTGAAATAAAGTTTTACTCTCAAGGTGTGTGTCTCCTGTTTTTATTTGGGTATTTTTTTTCCAGTAGAACTACAGGTACCAGCGGGTCCGTTTTTCTCCTGCATGCTGGTACTTGTGGTTCTCCAAGTACCAGCTTGCGGGGGAGGCTTGCTGGGACTTGTAGTACTACTGGAAAAAAACAATATTCTTTCAATTTTCTCAAGGCTATCAGCCTCCCATCCGCAGCCCTTGGATGGGGGGGACAGCCTCGGGCTTCACCCCTGGCCCTTGGGTGGCTGGGGGGGACCCCTTGATTGAAGGGGTCCCCACTCCCCCAGGGTACCCCGGCCAGGGGTGAATAGTTGGATATTTAATGCCACGGCCGCAGGGCACTGTATAAAAGTGACTCCCGGCTGTGGCATTATCTGTCCAGCTAGTGGAGCCCGATGCTGGTGTAAAAAATACGGGGGACCCCTACTCTTTTTGTCCCCCGTATTTTTTGCACCAGCACCAGGCGCAGAGCCCGGTGCTGGTTTTAAAAATACGGGGGATCCCCTGTCCGTTTTTCCCCCGGATTTTTAGAACCAGGACCGGCTCGAAGAAAAAATTCAGGTCTCAACAGGATTCGAACACGGGATGCACGCATTGCAAGCGGACACTGTAACCATTATGCCAGTGCTGACCACAATATGAGCAGGCACTCCAGGTAAATATATGATGTGTTACAGTATGATGTGTTCTACTCTTAGTGAACGCGCGGCACCGTGCTTAACATAGAGCATTCGCCACCTAGCGGTGAAAATGTGTATTACATGGCGTGGGACACAACGCACGCCATAACGTTATTACAACTCGCGATTCAGGACCCTAAATAGCGCGCTATGAGCAACGAAGTATGAGGATACATCTGTATCATTGTGGACAACTATGTCTTTTATGTTGCGTCCACGTCTATATGATGCCATAAGTGTGGTGTCCTTAAAGACCGGTAATTCTTTGTCTCTAGCAATCACTGGCCATATGCCCTTGGCTTGACGGTATAGTTTCTTACTTGCTGTCGTATAGTCTTGAGTCCAAATCATTCTATTATGGACACTTTTAGAATCTTTAGGAAGTAAAGTGTCTTGTCTGGGTGTACTGAGCGCTTTAGACATCGCCAGCTTCAGAGATTCTTGGGAATATCCTCTAGTTTTAAATTTTTTAGCCATGATTTGCATCTGAACTTTGGCATCATCCTCATTACTGCAAATCCGTCTAATTCTCAGAAACTGCGAAAATGGAAGACTCTATTTCATAGATTCTGGATGATGGCTGTTAGCCCTGAGCAAAGTATTGCGGTCAGTGGGTTTATAATACATGCTGGTAACAATATTACAATCACTGTCCACTGAAATAGCCACGTCTAGATAGTGGACAGTGTTGTAACTACAATCAAAAGTAAATTTGATGGCTGCATCTTTCTGGTTCACCTGAAACATCATCTCTTGAAAATCCTGTAGTGTACCTGACCAAATCATCAAGATGTCGTCGATATAACGACAAAATAACTTGATGTGTTGGGAGAATAGCACATTATCAAAAAACAATTGCTTTTCTACTTCGCTCATGAATATATTCGCGAAACTGGGTGCCACACACGACCCCATGGCGCACCCAGTTCGCTGGCGAAAGATTTTTTTGTCAAATAGGAAATAATTCCTATCAAGAGTTAATTCAAGGAGTTTGACAAAAAAATTAATATCAGGGCCTGAGTATTCAGTGTTGGATTCAAGAAATGCATGCATCACTGCTAAACCCCTGTCATGGGGGATACTGGTATATAGATTAACTACATCAATGGTGCATAACACATACCGGGCTGGAAGAGGTGAAAAGGATTGCAATAATTGAATAAGTGAGGTAGTGTCTGTCAAACATAGAGGCAGTCCCAAAATCAAAGGCTGTAGATAAAAATCAAGATATCTGGATAAATTATAGTATAAAGAATCTCTGGCGGCGATGATAGGACGTCCAGGTGGATTAACCGCGTCCTTATGAAGTTTTGGGATAGTGTAGAACGTCGGAATAATAGGCCATGTGACACTTAAGGCTTCTTTGGTTGCTGCTGAGATGACATTGGTGGACACTGCTGACTGTAGGATCAAATCAAGTTCCGTTTTATACCGTGAAGTAGGGTCCTCATGAAGTATTTAATAAATTACTGTGTCATTCAATTGCCGATAGGCTTCCTTTTTGTAACTTGATAGGTCTTGTACTACGATCCCGCCCCCTTTGTCCGCCGGGCGGATCGTGATATCGTCATATTTTCCAAGGTTACTGAGTGCTACCTGCTCATTTTTAGAGAGATTTTGTGGTCCTTTGTACATTTGTGGAGTAGCTTCATTAATATAGGATTCCAAACAGCTGGAAAAACTTTTGATGCTCTTATTTTGTGAGGAAGGAGTGAACAAAGACTTCTTGTAGATGGTTTTTTTTTCAGATGTAGAGAGGTTCTCTTGAAAGAATTCCTTGAGTTTGATGCGTCGGTTCAATTTGAACAGGTCCACTTTATTATTGAAGACATCTGGAGTACAGGTAGAAATGAAGGATCAACCTTTGTTCAACACATTAACTTCATCTGTTGTAAGTTGTCTTGAAAATAGATTAAATACTATACTTTCTTTTGCGCCCCCTACCCGCCCGACGGAGATTCTCTGCGCTTGCCCGTGCTGATGACGTCATCGTCCGGCGGCAGGGAGAGGTGGACGGATCCACGCGATTGGAGTCTGGTAAGGTACCGGTGTTGTATATATATGTGTTGTATTACAGGGTGCTGGTTGTGTCTTGATAAAAGGGAGCAATCCCTGAAACGTTGACCGCATCAGCGTTGCCTCTGCAGTCGTTCTTTCTGAGTGCCACCATACGTTTCTCTATATGCTCATTTCGAGAGGTTAGGCACCGTCCTGTTGTCACAGCTGCAGGCGTGAGTTCCAGACATTTGTCTTTTTCTATATATATATATACACAAACATATATAAAACCACAGCACTCACCACCCCAGAAGCGGGGTGCAGTGTCTGCACTCACCACTCATAGGGTGGGGTGCATGTAGCCCATGGCCACCTACTTAAAAATATACAAACAGAAAGTTCAGCACTCCCCAAAGCAAGCTCACTTATTTTCTCAACATCAATAAATAAATGATGGGGGTTTAGTTAGTGAATTGGCCAATGCACGGAAGCCTGCAAACCGCTCGCCAAGGTACCCCATCTTCATGCAGGTCCTACACTATCACAGAGTCTCAAAAATTAAAACCTAGCAACTGTATCACATACAGTGGCGTAAGTTCGTCACAGCCGCCCAGAGGCAAGATAATTATTGATGCCCCCCCCCTATTTTCTATATTAAGATAAATGTATGTATGTATGTATGTATGTATGTGTGTGTGTGTGCGTGTGCGTGTGTGTGTGTGTATGGAGTGTTCTGAAAAAAAATTATATACTGTATTTATACATTTAATTGTCTTTTATTTTAAATCACACATTTCTTAGCAGTCATACTCAGGATTAGAACCCATGACCTGTTACACTAACAGCAGACACTTTACTGATGGAGTTATTTGCTCCTGTAGAGGAAGCATGATAATTCTAACTATATGAAGTTACGTGTAATTGTCAGAGAAGTATCTTCATATAGTTAAAATTCTCATATTTCCTATACAGGAGCAAATAGCTTCATCAGTAAGGTGTCTGCTTCCAGTGTAATAGGTTGTGGTTTCTAATCCTGGGTGTGATACTTGTAAAATATGTATCTACAGTATAATAAAACAGGGTGTGATTTGTAGTGTGCAGGGACCAGTGAGGAAGTCGGCCACTGAAAATACAGCGTCAGCTATCAATTAACTTAATTCAGTGGTGTCACAGAATGGGAGGAGGGTTGCCCCCCTTCAGAGCAGGAGCCTGGCGGCAGATGACTCCGTTGCCTCCCAGAGTTCTGCCTCTGATCACATAATATAACTGCAAATATGCCCACTTGGTTTACTGAGTATCTGCCAAATACTCCATGGCTTTTAAAGGTACACTAGTCACCTGACACTGGCTGATAAATTACTAAAGAACAGCTGACTCAGGTTTAAGATAATTGGGCTTGCATAGGGGTGCATGAACAAAGCTTGTGGCCACAGTTAATATGAGTTAACCAAAGATTAACCCTACAATATACCAACAAATATAGAACCACAGCACTCACCACCCCAGAAGCAGGGTGCAGTGTCTGCACTCACCACTCATAAACAAATGATGGGGGGTTTAGTGAGCTTGCTTTGGTGAGTGCTGAACATTCTGTTTGCATATATATATATATACATATATATATATACACACATGTATATATAAAGGTAATGTCCACAAAGTGGGGATGCACTCTCGCTGTGTAGAAACCAATCAATTGGAACAATCAAATGTCACCGTAATTTTTTAATGTCGACGTTTCGGCCTGTTAACAGGCCTTTCTCAAGACCGGTGAAACAGCAGATCAAAGATTCAGTTGCAGTAACAGAAAGGAGACAAATATCTGTAAGGACAATGATCACAATTAAAATCACAAGCCTCACCGGTCCCTGGGAGACCACACACCACAATAGAGAAGATGTCACCAATAAAAATAGGTGTACACTATGCTTAGTTATCACCCATGTGTATATCCTCCACCTGATAAATTACTGATGACCCATACCTGCCACGCACCATCAAACCGCCAAGCTTCATACAATATCAGCTTCGTGTAATATCATATAAGGACATTTCAAACAGACGACAAAGGACTCACTGTCCATAAAACTGTGATACAGAAGGGGCATGAAACCTGATTAGGATTACCCCTCAATCCCATTTCAACAGCACCTAATGGTGCATTACCAACCCTATTGGTGTTAACAAGGGGGCAATGGAAATTACCTAGTATACAGTCATCATCACACTTGGATGCAGCCAAAGCTGTAAACATTCACAATGCTGCAAAGGGAGAAAATCCAATGTCAATATCAGACAGATTTGTACAGTCAGGGTTACCAATAAACAACAAAACAAAATACAATCGATGACTTACTCAGGACTGGAGACGTCATGTGTGTGACTGCATGACTACCCTAACTCCAGAGTGTGTTTAAATACCGTGCTGACCGGAAGTGACGCGGTACCGGAGGCTCATTAACGATGTCTCCAAACATATCCCCAAAGCACATGAGACTATTATCCATAGTCATGGCACCCGACAGCCAAGTCAACCGTGAGCAACGGACCCGCGGGTCACAGACAGGAAGCCGCGTCATAGTGCGTTCCACTGTGGCGGAAGTGATACTCTGGTGCGTTCCACAGCGGCGGAAGCGCCGTCAAAGTCTATTTCTCCGACACAGAGCAAATAAACAAAATCACAGCATAAAATAAGTCAAAACTATATTCAATAATTATCAGAAGTGGGCAACACTTAATCTAACAACTGCATAGCGTATATGAAGATTAAATCGAGCGGGCAAAATCTCTATGCACTGTCTAAAGAGGTAACATAATATCCTCTGATAAGTAACCATGGGAACCAATATCAACAATCTCAAAATACAAAATAATACCTAACAATCACCACATGTCAGGTGTTAGCTATACAGCTAACCCTATAGTAGCGAATAGTACTCAAAGAGACACCTAATGGTCATCCCATGGACCTGACCCCTAATTATATTAATTTAAAAACCCCATAGGGAATAACAAACTAAACTGAGTGTGTGGTGAACCAAGGACCCGTAAGTTCACAGAAAGAGCGAACTACATACTCACAAAGTCCTATTATATACCGAATCAGAAAAAAAAAAAAACAATCAATAAATAAATGTATAAAAATTAAGAGGTGTACAAAACAAACATATGCTCAAAGTATTACACATGAGAAGTCAAGTAGAAGTGCACTCAAAAATATATATGGTATACATATAATAATACACCAGCATAGCTGTTACATAGATATACAGTAGTCACCCACCAGATACGGTCACTAGTGTCGAAAGCATAGCACCTACGAACCTCCCTCAACCATATGGGTAACCCATAACAGAACCTATAGGAATATATTGAGGTGATTGCCCTCATTGAGACCTCTCGGGGTCACAGTATCCAATACATGGATCCAGTAGCTTTCTTGACGTTTAAGGGCTAAAGTTCTATCGCCCCCTGTGGATCTCGGTGGAACCCAATCTATGAGCCTACATTTCAGGCTCGCCACCTGATGTCGTGCCTGCAGAAAATGTCGAGCCACCAGTTTATTGGTCTGCCCGGTCTGTAATGCTGTGTGGATGGAGGACCTGTGATTCACCATACGGTCTCGAAAAGTCCGTGTGGTTAGCTCAACATAGCATAATCCACACGGACATTTGAGTAAATAAATCACATAGTCACGTCTGCAGTGCAGGTGGTACCTGATTTTAATTACCCTTCCAGTGTGGGGATGATTGAAAAAAGACCCAGTCTGCATGGATCGACATGTGGTACAACTACCACAGGAGAAACAGCCTGGTTTGGCCTGCATAACTGTATTAGAGGTCAGCTTCCCTGTGGGTTCACTGGGAAACAACGTGGGACGCATCAATAACTGCTTCAAATTAGCCCCCTTTCGATACGCCATCATTGGTGCTTTCGTGTGCTTAAATGGTAAGTCATCGTCCGATGACACAATCGGTCAATGATGATGCACAATTTTGCTAATCATAGAGGAGTTCTCTTCATACTGGATAGGAAAAATCATCCTATCAGTGGTCTTCTTCTTTGGGATGGTACCGGAAAATATGCATGTAGCTCTTTCCAGACATTTACGAAGTGTGCCTGCCGAATATCCTCTCTCTAAAAAGCGTGAGGTAATCTCGGCACACTGTTCGTGTCTGAGACCTGCTTCTGAATTAATCCTCATAGCTCTTAAATACTGGGAGATTGGTAGGCTATCCTTTAATGCTGGCGGGTGAAAGCTGGTGGCCTGTAACATGGAGTTACGGTCTGTTGTTTTACGAAAAAGTGTGGTTATTAATCTAGAGCCTGATACCATTAATGTAACATCAAGGAAATTGATTTCATATATGGAACATGTAGCTGTAAAACGAATAGGGCTAGATAGTACATTAAGTTCCTCAACCATATTTTCAAATTCCCCTTGTGTCCCCTGCCATATCATGAAAATATCATCGATAAATCTATGAAATAACAAGATCTTATGTTCATATCGCGGTTGTATATAGGTCTTCTCATTCCATGCCATATACAGGTTGGCATACGATGGGGCCAAATTTGACCCCATCGCGGTGCCCAACAATTGCATGAAATAGTCATCCTTGTAGAGAAAATGAATATTTGAAAGTACCAGCTCAATAAGTTCGAGTAAGAAATCAGTTGGAAATTCAACACATGGGGTTGATTCAAATGCCTGTCTCAATACCCAGAGACCTTCTCCATGAGGTATCACCGTATACAGTGAGCACACATCCATGGTTGCCAGGAGCGTGTCACCGGTCATGTGAATCCCAGTCAAACTCTGTAGGAAATGCCCAGTATCGCGTAGATAACTAGGTATCAGTTGAACCAATGGTTGTAACAAATTATCTAAGAATTTTGCCAGTGGTTGGAGTAAAGAGCCTTCGGCAGATATGAATGGTCGTCCCGGTGGTTGTACTAATGATTTATGTATTTTCGGCAACAGATAAATCACTGGGCATCTTGGGTGGTCAACCGTGAGATATGCTTTAAGGTCATCAGTAATCCAACGATGATCATGGCCATAATTAATGACACTGTCAATCTTTTTCTTAATCCTGGGCATGGGATTGTGGTCTAATCTTTCATATGTGGATGTATCAGACAATTGCCTGTTGACCTCATGATCGTAGTCACTCCAATCTAGAACCACGACCGCACCACCTTTGTCTTCTGGTCTGAAGACTAGATGTTGGGCGTCACGTAACTGACGCAACGCTTTGCGTTCAGGAACTGATAAATTATCAAATACACGTTTAGTGGGCATAGTCTTAGTCTCTTGTTGTACTCGATGCAGAAAAGTGCGTATACTAGAATTAGACGAAGGTGGATCAAAGCTGGACCTGGTTCTAAATGAAGTTCTAACTGTATTAGAGGGTTGATCAGAAAAAAACTCTCGTAAATGGAGAGTTCTCCCGAATTTATATTGATCAATGGCGTGGCGAAAGGAGTCAGGTTGACATGTCGGGACGAATGATAGACCCCTAGAGAGCAACTTAAGTTGTGCTTCATCTAAGGTAGTACTAGAGAGGTTAAATACCAAATCTAGTTGCATCTGCGTCGTCCCCTTCTTCGGTTGGTACCCCCCTCTCCTCGCATTCGGTCAGTGCCGCTTCTTAACATACGGCTGTGTATCGTATGACGGTCTGCACCCTGCTCTAAAAAATTATGAGTATCCGATGCCCCTTCATAGTAATCTGTATCTGATGTAGATGCTGAAGAGCCGTGAACCCTAGGTTGTGGGTTGGCTCTCTGTCTTCTCCCTGGGCGCCCTTGCCTGTCGTGTGTGATATTCCCTAATAGCCATCTGTACGCTGCATGGTTCTGATAGTCATTACTGACCGTGGCAAGTTTCTTTCACTTAAAAGATATTAATTCCTTCCGATATGTATCAATTTGGGTAGTAAGTCGTTCATTCCAGTTCTGAGACTTATCGTCCCTCAAAGATGCCGTCAGAACCGTGATAGTGGTTTCGGACTCTACCTGGATTTTTTTTAGTTCCTGTCCTACTTCCTCCACTACCAATGCTATAAGGGGTGGTCTTCTGTTTGCCGGCGGTCGGGCTCCCGGCGCTCAGTATACCGGCGCCGGGAGCCCGACAGCCGGCATACCGACACTTATTTTCCCTCGTGGGGGTCCACGACCCCCATAGAGGGAGAATAAAATAGTGTGGCGCGCGTAGCGCGCCACCGTGCCCGTAGCGTGGCGAGCGCAGCGAGCCCGCAAGGGGCTCATTTGCGCTCGCCAAGCTGTCGGTAAGCCGGCGGTCGGGCTCCCGGCGCCGGGATGCTGGTCGCCGGGAGCCCGACCGCCGGCCAGCCGTAGTGAACCCGCTATAAGATCTAATGAACATTTGTTGAGGACCCTGCACCACCGGCTACAAAACACCGGGTTATTCCGACCCAGCGTTGGTATGTTGGTGATGCGGAATCCTCGAGGAATATGTTTATTTCTCAAATATTCAGACAGAAACTATCCGTGCAAGGTCAGATCGACTTCCCTCTGCCTGCGTTTCAGTATTTTATAATAGACATCAGCCGGGGTTTCAGCCGGCAACGACTCAAAATCGTGTTTGTCAAATAACAATTTTTCTATCTCGTCATCCGTAAAGGAGACTGTACCAGCCTCAGCCCGGGCTAATAATCCATCATCCATTAGATATACTCCTCCTTGTGCCATAATGTCTATGTATCACGCAGTATACACTCTAACCAACACTTTACAGAAAAAACACAAGAACAAAACAAACAAGAAAAACAAAAAAATTATAATAAAAATGTGAAAAGACGGATCAGTGCCATACAATAGTGTGAAGAAGAATGTATAGGCCGGTCCTATTAGAAAACATTACATGAATATTGTTCACAACAAACCTTTCTGAGACATAAGTGAAAGTAACTGCTAATCAAAGTCCAAAAGTTTGATGGGTGTCAGGAAATACTCGCTAAATAAATTAACGTGTACTATATATCCAAGGGTGCTCCTGCACTCATATCCTCCAAGAAAGACATAAACGCGGGTGATTCCAATAGACCATGGGGTCCACTATTTATAGGAAATGTCCACAAAGTGGGGATGCACTCTCGCTGTGTAGAAACCAATCAATTGGAACAATCAAATGTCACCGTAATTTTTTAATGTCGACGTTTCGGCCTGTTAACAGGCCTTTCTCAAGACCGGTGAAACAGCAGATCAAAGATTCAGTTGCAGTAACAGAAAGGAGACAAATATCTGTAAGGACAATGATCACAATTAAAATCACAAGCCTCACCGGTCCCTGGGAGACCACACACCACAATAGAGAAGATGTCACCAATTAAAATAGGTATACACTATGCTAAGTTATCACCCATGTGTATATCCTCCACCTGATAAATTACTGATGACCCATACCTGCCACGCACCATCAAACCGCCAAGCTTCATACAATATCAGCTTCGTGTAATATCATATAAGGACATTTCAAACAGACGACAAAGGACTCACTGTCCATAAAACTGTGATACAGAAGGGGCATGAAACCTGATTAGGATTACCCCTCAATCCCATTTCAACAGCACCTAATGGTGCATTACCAACCCTATTGGTGTTAACAAGGGGGCAATGGAAATTACCTAGTATATACAGTCATCATCACACTTGGATGCAGCCAAAGCTGTAAATATTCACAATGCTGCAAAGGGAGAAAATCCAATGTCAATATCAGACAGATTTGTACAGTCAGGGTTACCAATAAACAACAAAACAAAATACAATCAATGACTTACTCAGGACTGGAGACGTCATGTGTGTGACTGCATGACTCCCCTAACTCCAGAGTGTGTTTAAATACCGCGCCGACCGGAAGTGACGCGGTACCGGAGGCTCATTAACGATGTCTCCAAACATATCCCCAAAGCACATGAGACTATTATCCATAGTCACGGCACCCGACAGCCAAGTCATATCCCCAACCAGCATCAGTCGCGCGGCCCCCCCAAAAGTGTCCAAAACCGTGAGCAACGGACCCGCGGGTCACAGACAGGAAGCCGCGTCATAGTGCGTTTCACTGCGGCGGAAGTGATACTCTGGTGCGTTCCACAGCGGCGGAAGCGCCGTCAAAGTCTATTTCTCTGACACGGAGCAAATAAACAAAATCACAGCATAAAATAAGTCAAAACCATATTCAATAATTATCAGAAGTGGGCAACACTTAATCTAACAACTGCATAGCATATATGAAGATTAAATCGAGCGGGCAAAATCTCCATGCACTGTCTAAAGAGGTAACATAATATCCTCTGATAAGTAACCATGGGAACCAATATCAACAATCTCAAAATACAAAATAGTACCTAACAATCACCACATGTCAGGTGTTAGCTATACAGCTAACCCTAAAGTAGCGAATAGTACTCAAAGAGACACCTAAAGGTCATCCCATGGACCTGACCCCTAATTATATTAATTTAAAAACCCCATAGGGAATAACAAATAGAGATGTGCACTTGAAATTTTTCGGGGTTTGTGTTTTGGTTTTGGGTTCGGTTCCGCGGCCGTGTTTTGGGTTCGACCGCGTTTTGGCAAAACCTCACCGAATTTTTTTTGTCGGATTCGGGTGTGTTTTGGATTCGGGTGTTTTTTTCAAAAAACCCTAAAAAACAGCTTAAATCATAGAATTTGGGGGTCATTTTGATCCCAAAGTATTATTAACCTCAATAACCATTATTTCCACTCATTTTCAGTCTATTCTGAATACCTCACACCTCACAATATTATTTTTAGTCCTAAAATTTGCACCGAGGTCGCTGGATGACTAAGCTAAGCGACCCTAGTGGCCGACACAAACACCGGGCCCATCTAGGAGTGGCACTGCAGTGTCACGCAGGATGGCCCTTCCAAAAAACACTCCCCAAACAGCACATGACGCAAAGAAAAAAAGAGGCGCAATGAGGTAGCTGTGTGAGTAAGATAAGCGACCCTAGTGGCCGACACAAACACCGGGCCCATCTAGGAGTGTCACTGCAGTGTCACGCAGGATGGCCCTTCCAAAAAACACTCCCCAAACAGCAATTATATATATATATTATATATATTAAACTGGTGGTGATTATTAAACTGGTGGTCAGGTCACTGGTCACACTATCAGCAACTTGCAAGTAGTACTCCTAAGCAGACAATCACAATATATATTATACTGGTGGTCAGTGTGGTCACAATGGCAGTGTGGCACTCTGGCAGCAAGTCCTGCTCTCAGACTCTAACTGCTCCCCACTGTCAGTGTCTCCCCCACAAGTCAGATATACATTATACAGTCACACTATCTATCACTTCAGCAAGTAGTAGTACTCCTCCTAAAGTACTCCTCCTAATGCTCCCCAAAATTACTACTGTGTCTCTCTCTACTCTAGTCTCACTCTCTTCTCTATAAACGGAGAGGACGCCAGCCACGTCCTCTCCCTATGAATCTCAATGCACGTGTGAAAATGGCGGCGACGCGCGGCTCCTTATATAGAATCCGAGTCTCGCGATAGAATCCGAGCCTCGCGAGAATCCGACAGCGGGATGATGACGTTCGGGCGCGGTCGGGTTAACCGAGCAAGGCGGGAAGATCCGAGTCGCTCGGCCCCGTGTAAAAAAAACTGAAGTTCGGACGGGTTCGGATTCCGAGGAACCGAACCCGCTCATCTCTAATAACAAACTAAACTGAGAGTGTGGTGAACCTAGGACTGGTAAATTCACAGAAAGGGCGAACTACATACTCACAAAGTCCTATTATATACCGAATCAGAAAATAAATAAATAAATAAATAAAAAATAAAAAATAAACAATCAATAAATAAATGTATAAAAATTAAGAGGTGTACAAAACAAACATATGGTCAAAGTATTACACATGAGAAGTCAAGTAGAAGTGCACTCAAAAATATATATGGTATACATATAATAATACACCAGCATAGCTGTTACATAGATATACAGTAGTCACCCACCAGATACGGTCACTAGTGTCGAAAGCATAGCACCTACGAACCTCCCTCGACCATATGGGTAACCCATAACAGAACCTATAGGAATATATTGAGGGGATTGCCCTCATTGAGACCTCTCGGGGTCACAGTATCCAATACATGGATCCAGTAGCTTTCTCGACGTTTAAGGGCTAATGTTCTATCGCCCCTTGTGGATCTCGGTGGAACCCAATCTATGAGCCTACATTTCAGGCTTCCCACCTGATGTCGTGCCTGCAGAAAATGTCGAGCCACCGGTTTATCGGTCTGCCCGGTCTGTAATGCTGTGTGGATGGAGGACCTGTGATTCGCCATACGGTCTCGAAAGGTCCGTGTGGTTAGCTCAACATAGCATAATCCACACGGACATTTGAGTAAATAAATCACATAGTCAAGTCTGCAGTGCAGGTGGTACCTGATTTTAATTACCCTTCCAGTGTGGGGATGATTGAAAAAAGACCCAGTCTGCATGGATCGACATGTGGTACAACTACCACAGGAGAAACAGCCTGGTTTGGCCTGCATAACTGTATTAGAGGTCAGCTTCCCTGTGGGTTCACTGGGAAACAACGTGGGACGCATCAATAACTGCTTCAAATTAGCCCCCTTTCGATACGCCATCATTGGTGCTTTTGTGTGCTTAAATGGTAAGTCATCGTCCGATGACACAATTGGCCAATGACGATGCACAATTTTGCTAATCATAGAGGAGTTCCCATCATACTGGATAGGAAAAATCATCCTATCAGTGGTGTTCTTCTTTGGGATGGTATTGTTACTGCAACTGAATCTTTGATCTGCTGTTTCACCGGTCTTAAGAAAGGCCTGTTAACAGGCCGAAACGTCGACATTAAAAAATTACGGTGACATTTGATTGTTCCAATTGATTGGTTTCTACACAGCGAGAGTGCATCCCCACTTTGTGGACGTTTCCTATAAATAGTGGACCCCATGGTCTATTGGAAGCACCCGCGTTTATGTCTTGCTTGGAGGATGTGAGTGCAGGAGCACCCTTGCATGTATATATATATATATATATATATATATATATATAAAACACAACAGTACCCTTATCTTGCACCCAAACAAAAGCAGCACTGTCGGAGAGGTCCCTGTTGGCAGATCTCAATTACATACAAAATAAAACACAATTCCCAAGCGCGCTATATAAAACGTATTTACGATGATTCTTCCAAGGAAACCCACGTGGGTATAGCTTGTATACTGGAGAATACTTATATCTGGGACCCTGTAACAGACAACCCCTCAACAGATAATCACCCAAACAAGAGGCCCAAGGCCAATTAGTAAAATATTAGTTTAATATCACAATTTTGAACAAATAGATGTTACAAATAGTTCATTACATAATATTTGCATATAAAATTGTATAAAATAAATGTGCCAGTAAGTTATGTCCAGTATGTTCAATAAGTGATGTTAACACATTCAGTGTATGTGTGTGTGTATATATATATATATATATATATATATATATATATATATACGGACCAGTTCTGCTGGATTTGGCTCTGATTCATCGTCTGGATCTGGATTTGTCAAACTGCCATGACTGATATAGGATTTCGATTATTTTCTTCAAAAATTGACAAAAAAAAGCTAAAATCTCATAATTTGGGCCTTTTTTGTCCCTAGGGTATTATTTAGCTCAGTAACATTAATTTCTAGTCATTTCCAGTCAATTTTGACCACCTTAGGCTACGGCCACACATAGTTTCTGTGTGTCACTGGCCGGATCCAGTTCTGCGGGATTCCGCAGGACAGGATCTGTGTGCACACAGAACCCCCCTCCCGGCCAAGCGGGTCCCGTTCAGCGGGACCCGCTTGGCCGCTATGTGAGGCAGTAGCCTAACAGCTCACAATATTGTTTTCCCCAATATTAACCAAAGGCTGCAGTGAGCTGACTAGTTAAGAAGCAGTACAAACACACAGCAGTTTATAGCACATCTATGAAACTTTGCCACAGCATAATGGGGTACAGTGCACAGAACAGTACAAACAGCAGAGATATATATATATATATATATATATATATATATATATATATATATATATATATATGAAGGTGGAAATCAGCGGCACTCAGCAGACTGCATAATGAGTTAAATCGTCTTTATTGTGGTCCTACGCCGTTTCGGGGACTGCGCCCCGTCCTCAGGGACAAATCATACAAAAATGGAGACATTCAGAAACCCTATATATACCCTATCACACAGGCACTCATTGCGGGAATTCAACTCACCTGTCCAGGCGCCGGCGGCTGCATCGTGTCCAACTGCGAGGCATCCAAGTCGCGGGGCAGTGATGTCAATTCATTGCGTCTAGCGGGGAGCCTATCGCGGGAGTGGATGTCCCGTTACCAGGCAACACCTGACACCAGACGTCATTGGTGACACGTCCCTCCGCGATGGTAGCCAGTCACAGGGCTCTGTCTGCCGTCGGAGATACTGGGCAGGGATTCGGACTCCATACAGTGTCACATTGTTGCTAGGCAACCCCTATAACAAAAAAACACATAACAACTAATTATAATAAAATGCTAAACATCATGCAACAAAAGACCAACTAATGTAGTAGGACAATATGTCCAAAACTACTCGAAAATCCAGTGTCTATGACAAACCAAACATCAAAAGAAAAAAGAATAAAGAATAAACATAAACAAAAAATAATAAAGAAGCAATTAAAATGAAAATAATAACTGTAATAGAAGTGACAAAATATCTTCAAAAAAAGATAAAGATAAAAAATAAAAATGATAATAATAATAATAATAAAAGTAACTAAGGAAGCAATATCGGTCACCAGCTTATAGAACATTGAACCAATAATGCAAAAATATACAAAAAATACATCCCAATGAAATTAATTAAATGTATCCTGAGCTAATCATGTAAGGTCAAATCTCAATTAAGAGTAATTAAGTAAATATATTAAAAAACTCAAAAAAAGAATTAACATAACCAATTACAAAAAGCATTGGAGACCTAGCGTCTCATTAAGGCCCCGTGGTGATAAGGTATTAAGGACATAAATCCACCTACTCTCACGCTGTAAGAGGATCTTGTTCCGATCCCCGCCACGGTGGGATAAAGGGACATGGTCGATTATGATGGCACGCATGCTGGCCACCGTGTGTCTCGCCAGTATGCAATGGCGGGCTACCGGTTGTTCACTGGAGCCCTACTCCAGTGCCTGTTTGATGGCACTACGATGTAGTGCCATACGTTCGCGGAACTGCCTCTGTGTCTTGCCAACATAGGCCAGCCCACAGGGGCACTTGAGCATGTAAATTACATATGTGGTTGTGCATGTCACCCGATGCTGTATTCTAAACTGCTTGCCCGTCTGCGGGTGACTAAAGGTGTCCTACTACATTAGTTGGTCTTTTGTTGCATGATGTTTAGCATTTTATTATAATTAGTTATTATGTGTTTTTTTGTTATAGGGGTTGCCTAGCAACAATGTGACACTGTATGGAGTCCGAATCCCTGCCCAGTATCTCCGACGGCAGACAGAGCCCTGTGACTGGCTACCATCGCGGAGGGACGTGTCACCAATGACGTCTGGTGTCAGGTGTTGCCTGGTAACGGGACATCCACTCCCGCGATAGGCTCCCCGCTAGACGCAATGAATTGACATCACTGCCCCGCGACTTGGATGCCTCGCAGTTGGACACGATGCAGCCGCCGGCGCCTGGACAGGTGAGTTGAATTCCCGCAATGAGTGCCTGTGTGATAGGGTATATATAGGGTTTCTGAATGTCTCCATTTGTGTATGATTTGTCCCTGAGGACGGGGCGCAGTCCCCGAAACGGCGTAGGACCACAATAAAGACGATTTAACTCATTATGCAGTCTGCTGAGTGCCGCTGATTTCCACCTTCATCTATTGGATCTTGCTACAGATCGCAGAAGGCACCGCAGCAAGTATTAAGCTTCATACCCGACTGAGTGCCGAACCTAACCGCTACCTACATTGGATATCCTGTTAAGACACCAGCATACTGGTGGAGTTTACAGTTTGTCCTGGTTAAGGCACCTATGGGAACTATATTTCTTTGAAGTTCATTATATACTACGTCTGGACAGTCACTCTTTAAATTCAGTGTGCTATCACTGTTTTAATCACGTTGGGTGTGGAGTACTGTGGAAGCGATATAAACACCAGCGACACGTTCCTTGAATGAGCACAATGTCTGCGGCAGATTCTGATATGGAAGCAGCATGGGAATTGGCGCAATTAGACGCTAAGGAACGATACAGCTATTCTGACACTGAAGCTCAAGCTATATTAATTAAACAACGACTGGATGATGATCCACCATCTTCTACGGCAGAGGAATTGTATCGCCAATGGCAGAAATTGAAACAACGTGAATGTGATTTTACGTACCATGGGATTACTTTATCGGACTATTATAGGAACAATCAGATCCCTAGGGGCTTTAGGATCCGAAATATTCCAACTATTGGGCATTACAGTATCCCCTTTTGCAGACGCTGGGTAGCAA
This sequence comes from Pseudophryne corroboree, assembly GCF_028390025.1. Lineage (NCBI taxonomy): Eukaryota > Metazoa > Chordata > Amphibia > Anura > Myobatrachidae > Pseudophryne > Pseudophryne corroboree. The sequence continues at coordinate 233,949,285 of NC_086449.1, read as the reverse complement.
TATTAAACAAATGCTCCATGGACTTGATGTTACTAGTAGTGGAGGAATCCACTCGAGAATTAAATCTTATCAAAGAACAAATACTTATGTTTGAAAAAGCACATAAAGCCACATTGGTGGCAGATACCACTACCAATTGGCTTGATAAGTTACAGGTCCAGATTGAACAATACAGGAGCAATTTGATTAAATATAAAAAAGAAAAACTTCACAAAGTACAACTTGACTACCAACAGAGGAAAGTGTATGCATGGTTGGGTAATAACAATACTCCCAACGAGCGTCCAACACAGCAGAGGAGATATCGACAAAGGAGACAACAGTTTGACCATTCAGATTCAAGTACATCAATAAGTGAGAACGAACCTACAAGTACTACGTCTACTTCTGCTCAAGCATCCTACCCTTTAGGGGTAGCTACACGATCAGGCAATCGCCCAGCACCCGGACGAGGACGAGGAGGTCGGGGCAGAACAAGAGGATTCAACGCACGACGTCCCCCACGCCGGTAACGGAGCTGGTAATCAACTTATCAGCTACCCCTCTCACAACGTCCGAAATAAAGGTGTTATCAAGAGGTTTGACCTTCGTGCCAACCACTAAACCAGATGCATTCCTGGCACAAGTAGAAAATTATAAGTTCAATAGAACTTTGCGCCTTAAAGAACACTTCGGTAATATGAGGGAACAAATGCGTGATACTACGGTCCCAGAAAAATTACGCAAGGTAGCACCTCGTTCTAAATTTGACCCCAATACTAATAACCCCTCGATTCGGACTTTCTTACGGATGATGGATCACTCTTACTTTCAAGCTTCACAGGTCCAGGGTCATCCCAATCTCACATTCCAAGAAAAGCAAGCGTTAAAGGATTTATCTTCAAGAACAGATCTTATAATACGACAGGCTGATAAGGGAGGAGCTGTAGTAATACAGGATTTAACTGATTATGTGGTTGAAAGTAATCGTCAGCTTTCTGATACCATTACTTACAAATTGTTAACCTTTGACCCTACGGGACAGTACAAGAGGGAATTGGATGTATTCTTGACACAGTGTGTGGTAGCAGGTACTTTATCTGAGGAACAGGTTAAAGCCATGACCGTTGACTCCCCCACAGTGCCATTATTTTATACTTTACCTAAGGTACACAAGTCCCTAACACAACCACCAGGCCGACCTATCGTGTCGGCACGAAATTCCTTATATCATCCTATCTCTATATTTCTAGATGTATTTTTAAATCCCTGTATTCAGGCAGTTCCGTCATATCTTGGGGATACTACTGCATTGTTATCACAGTTACAACAATTGACCCCACTACCAGACCAACTGTCACTTTTCAGTGCCGACGTCACTAGCCTCTACACCTGCATCCCACATGATGCAGGTGTGGAGGCGGTACGGACGTTGATCACTGATAACCCACTTTATTCGGGTCCACCAGTGGAGGTATTTTTGCAATTACTAACCCTAGTACTGACCCGGAATTATTTTTCCTTCAATGGGCGCATATATCTGCAGTTGGAGGGTTGTGCGATGGGGTCCCCAGTGGCCCCATCGTACGCGAACGCATATATGTACATAGTGGAAACACGTCTTTTTGGTCCCTGGATCAAGTCATCTATGTACTTCTATAAGAGGTACATAGATGACTTACTGATTTTTTGGTTGCACCCCATACAGGCATTTAGCAATTTACTAGAAACACATAATGCCTCAAATAGTGTGATCAAGTTCACGTACCAGATTTCTGATCAACAAATACACTTCTTAGATGTGGCTATAACCATAGAGGGTGGCTCCATAAGCACTAATTTATATGTAAAATCCACTGACAGGAATTCGGTACTGCATCACGACAGTTTCCACCCGTTATCCACACGTAAGGGTCTACCCTACTCCCAACTCTTACGAGCAAGGAGAATTATCTCTGACCCTCAACAAACAATAGAGACGATGGATCAGATGGTTAATAAATTTGCGGCACGAGGTTATCCAGTATCAGACCTTGAGGCCAATAAAGCAAAAGCGTTGAGCCATACGAGAGAATCACTCTTACGCAGTAAATCTGAAGCAGGAGCAACATCACAGACCCCTAGGATTCCATGGGTTAATAGGTACACTACGGCCACTTCTTCCCTAGTTAAACAGGCAAAGAAATTATGGCCGATTGTTAACTCTGATCCCACATTACCAGCCCTATTAGGATCAAGGTTACTCCCTAGTTATACCAAGGGGAAAAGTATAGCTGACAGTGTTGTAAAACTAGATGTTTTTCCTTTAACTAAAGTGGAACAATCTCATTTTTTGCGTCCCAAAGTTGGTTGTTACCGTTGTTTGGGTTGTTCAACCTGTAACACACTGTTGACGGGTTCAACCTTTAGTCACCCGCAGACGGGCAAGCAGTTTAGAATACAGCATCGGGTGACATGCACAACCACATATGTAATTTACATGCTCAAGTGCCCCTGTGGGCTGGCCTATGTTGGCAAGACACAGAGGCAGTTCCGCGAACGTATGGCACTACATCGTAGTGCCATCAAACAGGCACTGGAGTAGGGCTCCAGTGAACAACCGGTAGCCCGCCATTGCATACTGGCGAGACACACGGTGGCCAGCATGCGTGCCATCATAATCGACCATGTCCCTTTATCCCACCGTGGCGGGGATCGGAACAAGATCCTCTTACAGCGTGAGAGTAGGTGGATTTATGTCCTTAATACCTTATCACCACGGGGCCTTAATGAGAGGCTAGGTCTCCAATGCTTTTTGTAATTGGTTATGTTAATTCTTTTTTTGAGTTTTTTAATATATTTACTTAATTACTGTTAATTGAGATTTGACCTTATATGATTAGCTCAGGATACATTTAATTAATTTCATTGGGATGTATTTTTTGTATATTTTTTGCATTATTGGTTCAATGTTCTATAAGCTGGTGACGGATATTGCTTCCTTAGTTACTTTTATTATTATTATTATCATTTTTATTTTTATTTTTTATCTTTATCTTTTTTTGAAGATATTTTGTCACTTCTATTACAGTTATTATTTTCATTTTTATTGCTTCTTTATTATTTTTTGTTTATGTTTATTTTTTTTTATTTTATTTTTTGATGTTTGGTTTGTCATAGACACTGGATTTTCGAGTAGTTTTGGACATACTGTCCTACTACATTAGTTGGTCTTTTGTTGCATGATGTGTAGCATTTTATTATAATTAGTTATGTGTTTTTTTGTTATAGGGGTTGCCTAGCAACAATGTGACACTGTATGGAGTCCGAATCCCTGCCCAGTATCTCCGACGGCAGACAGAGCCCTGTGACTGGCTACCATCGCGGAGGGACGTGTCACCAATGATGTCTGGTGTCAGGTGTTGCCTGGTAACGGGACATCCACTCCCGCGATAGGCTCCCCGCTAGACGCAATGAATTGACGTCACTGCCCCGCGACTTGGATGCCTCGCAGTTGGACACGATGCAGCCGCCGGCGCCTGGACAGGTGAGTTGAATTCCCGCAATGAGTGCCTGTGTGATAGGGTATATATAGGGTTTCTGAATGTCTCCATTTGTGTATGATTTGTATCTGAGGACGGGGCGCAATCCCCGAAACGGCGTAGGACCACAATAAAGACGATTTAACTCATTATGCAGTCTGCTGAGTGCCGCTGATTTCCACCTTCATCTATTGGATCTTGCTACAGATCGCAGAAGGCACCGCAGCAAGTATTAAGCTTCATACCCGACTGAGTGCCGAACCTAACCGCTACCTATATATATATATATATATATATATATAACAAAGATAGGTGACGGCGGCACTCAGGAATAAAGACACAACCACAGCCAGTAGTATCAGCCAACGTTTCAAAGCATGTGCTTTTTCGTCAGGGCAATAACAAACATTAAAAGAAACTCACATTTATATGTGCTCCCCCTCACCGTCAAAGTCCGCGCCTCAGGCTCCACTTCCGCTATACAGGCGCTCACTTGTGATGTCACCCAGTGCGCCCATCACCATAACAACCAAATCAACATGAATACATCCAATTCTGCACATAATCCTTTGCATAAGAGATCTATGTATCAGCTACTACATTTTAGCATGCGTCCTGTGTCTTACATAGCTACGATATTTACTGCAATAATGCATATGACTTTATGGACAAATCTAACCAGAGAATCAAATAAAGCAATTATAACCAGTTTGTTCATTAAGCCCGCGTGGACTTAATGTGTCCAAACGGAATATCCAGCGTGACTCACACTGTAGTAAGCGTTTGGATCTATTCCCACCTCTCACCAGCGGCGGTATGTGATCAATGATCATATGTTTTAATGCAGTCGGTGAATGACCAGCCAGGGCAAAATGTCTTGCCACTGGTTGGTCACTATTTCCAGCTAGCACAGCTTCCCTTATTGCATATCGGTGTTGACCCATTCTAACTTTAAAGGCACATTCTGTTTTCCCGGTATAATATTTGCCACATGGGCAAATTAACACATACACAATGAATTTAGACATGCAAGAGAGTCTGTGTTTGATTTTAAAGATCTGACCAGTGAACGGATTTTTAATCGTATCTCCTGTTTGCATGTATCCACAAGTGACACAACCAGTGCACTTGTAGCAACCATTTTTTGGTCTCCCCAGAAATGTTGCAGGGATTTTTTTGTCAAAATTAGTTATATCATTATGTACGACATAATCACGTATGTTTTTTCCCCTTGAATAACCACACATGATCCGCTTATTAGTTATACTGGGTAATTCTTTATCACTGGATACAATGGGCCAGTGGGAACGAATCGCTTTTCTCACCTTACTGCTCGCAACATTGTATCTATTGGGCCAAATTATTTTATTGGTAACATTCTTTTTACCTTTAGGTTTTAAAGTGCTTTCTCTGGGTATAGACATGACCTTATTTTTAAGTTCAATGAGAGTTTGTTTATTATACCCTCGAACAACAAATTTATCTATCATGAGATCTAGTTGGGCAGAGGCATCGCATTCATCTGTGCAGATGCGTCTCACCCGTAAGAACTGGGAAAAGGGCAGCCCCTTTTGAATAGTAATTGGATGGTGACTCTGTGCACTAAGCAACGTATTGCGGTCCGTTGGCTTTACAAAGAGTGAAGTTTTAATAACTCCCTGCATCAAACTGATTCTCACATCAAGAAAATCAATCGTTGATTTGTTGATTTTATAAGTAAGTTTAACGGGACTATTGCTGCAATTATGATGTGACAATATACTTTCCAAAGATTCAACGTCGCCTTTCCACAATAGCAGCATGTCGTCTATAAACCGAGTGTAATAGACGACATTCTGCTGAATTTCGGGGTCAATGAAAAAAATATCTCTCTCCACTGAAATCATATACGCATTAGCGTATGCCGGGGCGACCGACGCCCCCATGGCACACCCAGATACCTGGAGATAATGTTTTCCATCAAAATAGAAATAATTTTTACTCAAAACCATCTCTAGCAAAGCACAAAAGAAATCAATATTGGGCCCCTTATACCACACATTATCGGTAATCAATCTCCTAGTAGCTGCAATCCCCTCACCATGAGGGATGCAGGTGTATAACGAGCTCACATCTATACTACATAAAATGCACTCAGGGGGAATGTTGGTTAGATTATTCAATTTAATCAGAAGATCAGTGGTGTCTTTTAAAACACACTCTGAGTTCTGGACACACGGCTGTAAATAGGTGTCAAGGTATATGGACACTGGCTGAAAAATAGACCCTCTGGCCGATATGATCGGCCGACCGGGAGGGTGCTCCAAATCTTTATGCACCTTTGGGAGCGTGTAAAGTAAGGGTTTAACAGGAAAATCAGTTTTAAGTAATTTAGCTATATCACTCGAAATAACCCCCACATCTACAGCATCTTGCAACATTTGATCAAGCAATTTTTTGTATTCTAGGGTAGGATCAGTGGTTAAGGGACGGTATATGGAGCAATCAGATAACTGACGTAATATCTCCTGTCGATAATCTACTAGGTCCTGTATAACCACTGATCCCCCTTTATCCGCAGAGCGGATAACTATATCTTTTCTTGCACTTAATGCCTTTAGTGCTTTAAACTCTGCTCCTGTTAGATTGGAATGTCCCTTATAGGATCTGGTGTCAGCAGTGTCAACAGTGGAATCCAACATCCTAATGAAGCTCTTTATAGAAGCATTGTTCGAATTGGGATCAAAGTTCGATCTTGGACTTAATTTCTTTAATTCACTTGGTATAGGGTTCTCCCCTTCTATAGGCGGACGTGATCCGAAATATTCCTGGAGCTTTAATTGCCGATTAAGTTTGAATACTTCCGTTTTCCATAAGAATGGATCAAAAGTCGTAGTTGGTACAAAACTGAGTCCTTTCATTAATACTTGGGTTTCTTCAACAGTGAGTGGGACTGAAGATAAATTGAATATTAATTCCTGGTTGGCAGTGGCGGTTTTTTGCGTGCTTCGCTTCCACTGGCCTCCTCGTCTGTTGTGTTTACGTTTGCTGCACGGTATTTGGCCCTTGTCTTCATCCCTAAAGGGAGTGATTTGAACCGCTTTCCTCTTCTAGACCCTTGATCACTATCACTGGCAGAAGTGATAGTGTCTTGGGTAGATTTATAATTGGAATTGCGTCCATAGCGTCGACCTCCCCTCAGAGTCTGCTGGGATGTTTGGGCTCCACCAGTTAACCAGCCGTAGACATTATTCGACTCATAGTCATTATTAACTTTAGTGAATTTCTCACGTTTATATTTGAGTAAATCACGTTTGTAAATGTGCGCTTTTGTAAAAGATGGTGTGCCATTTTAAACAAATGCTCCCTTGATTTGGTACTTCTGGTAATAGAGGAGGCCACTAGAGAAATGAATATTACCAAAGCCAAGGTTGAGGCCTTTGAAGCATTGCACACACAGACACTTGTGGATGACAAATCTTGTAATTGGATAGAAAAATTGTCCAAACAAATTGAAGATTACAAACGTGATTTACTCAAATATAAACGTGAGAAATTCACTAAAGTTAATAATGACTATGAGTCGAATAATGTCTACGGCTGGTTAACTGGTGGAGCCCAAACATCCCAGCAGACTCTGAGGGGAGGTCGACGCTATGGACGCAATTCCAATTATAAATCTACCCAAGACACTATCACTTCTGCCAGTGATAGTGATCAAGGGTCTAGAAGAGGAAAGCGGTTCAAATCACTCCCTTTAGGGATGAAGACAAGGGCCAAATACCGTGCAGCAAACGTAAACACAACAGACGAGGAGGCCAGTGGAAGCGAAGCACGCAAAAAACCGCCACTGCCAACCAGGAATTAATATTCAATTTATCTTCAGTCCCACTCACTGTTGAAGAAACCCAAGTATTAATGAAAGGACTCAGTTTTGTACCAACTACGACTTTTGATCCATTCTTATGGAAAACGGAAGTATTCAAACTTAATCGGCAATTAAAGCTCCAGGAATATTTCGGATCACGTCCGCCTATAGAAGGGGAGAACCCTATACCAAGTGAATTAAAGAAATTAAGTCCAAGATCGAACTTTGATCCCAATTCGAACAATGCTTCTATAAAGAGCTTCATTAGGATGTTGGATTCCACTGTTGACACTGCTGACACCAGATCCTATAAGGGACATTCCAATCTAACAGGAGCAGAGTTTAAAGCACTAAAGGCATTAAGTGCAAGAAAAGATATAGTTATCCGCTCTGCGGATAAAGGGGGATCAGTGGTTATACAGGACCTAGTAGATTATCGACAGGAGATATTACGTCAGTTATCTGATTGCTCCATATACCGTCCCTTAACCACTGATCCTACCCTAGAATACAAAAAATTGCTTGATCAAATGTTGCAAGATGCTGTAGATGTGGGGGTTATTTCGAGTGATATAGCTAAATTACTTAAAACTGATTTTCCTGTTAAACCCTTACTTTACACGCTCCCAAAGGTGCATAAAGATTTGGAGCACCCTCCCGGTCGGCCGATCATATCGGCCAGAGGGTCTATTTTTCAGCCAGTGTCCATATACCTTGACACCTATTTACAGCCGTGTGTCCAGAACTCAGAGTGTGTTTTAAAAGACACCACTGATCTTCTGATTAAATTGAATAATCTAACCAACATTCCCCCTGAGTGCATTTTATGTAGTATAGATGTGAGCTCGTTATACACCTGCATCCCTCATGGTGAGGGGATTGCAGCTACTAGGAGATTGATTACCGATAATGTGTGGTATAAGGGGCCCAATATTGATTTCTTTTGTGCTTTGCTAGAGATGGTTTTGAGTAAAAATTATTTCTATTTTGATGGAAAACATTATCTCCAGGTATCTGGGTGTGCCATGGGGGCGTCGGTCGCCCCGGCATACGCTAATGCGTATATGATTTCAGTGGAGAGAGATATTTTTTTCATTGACCCCGAAATTCAGCAGAATGTCGTCTATTACACTCGGTTTATAGACGACATGCTGCTATTGTGGAAAGGCGACGTTGAATCTTTGGAAAGTATATTGTCACATCATAATTGCAGCAATAGTCCCGTTAAACTTACTTATAAAATCAACAAATCAACGATTGATTTTCTTGATGTGAGAATCAGTTTGATGCAGGGAGTTATTAAAACTTCACTCTTTGTAAAGCCAACGGACCGCAATACGTTGCTTAGTGCACAGAGTCACCATCCAATTACTATTCAAAAGGGGCTGCCCTTTTCCCAGTTCTTACGGGTGAGACGCATCTGCACAGATGAATGCGATGCCTCTGCCCAACTAGATCTCATGATAGATAAATTTGTTGTTCGAGGGTATAATAAACAAACTCTCATTGAACTTAAAAATAAGGTCATGTCTATACCCAGAGAAAGCACTTTAAAACCTAAAGGTAAAAAGAATGTTACCAATAAAATAATTTGGCCCAATAGATACAATGTTGCGAGCAGTAAGGTGAGAAAAGCGATTCGTTCCCACTGGCCCATTGTATCCAGTGATAAAGAATTACCCAGTATAACTAATAAGCGGATCATGTGTGGTTATTCAAGGGGAAAAAACATACGTGATTATGTCGTACATAATGATATAACTAATTTTGACAAAAAAATCCCTGCAACATTTCTGGGGAGACCAAAAAATGGTTGCTACAAGTGCACTGGTTGTGTCACTTGTGGATACATGCAAACAGGAGATACGATTAAAAATCCGTTCACTGGTCAGATCTTTAAAATCAAACACAGACTCTCTTGCATGTCTAAATTCATTGTGTATGTGTTAATTTGCCCATGTGGCAAATATTATACCGGGAAAACAGAATGTGCCTTTAAAGTTAGAATGGGTCAACACCGATATGCAATAAGGGAAGCTGTGCTAGCTGGAAATAGTGACCAACCAGTGGCAAGACATTTTGCCCTGGCTGGTCATTCACCGACTGCATTAAAACATATGATCATTGATCACATACCGCCGCTGGTGAGAGGTGGGAATAGATCCAAACGCTTACTACAGTGTGAGTCACGCTGGATATTCCGTTTGGACACATTAAGTCCACGCGGGCTTAATGAACAAACTGGTTATAATTGCTTTATTTGATTCTCTGGTTAGATTTGTCCATAAAGTCATATGCATTATTGCAGTAAATATCGTAGCTATGTAAGACACAGGACGCATGCTAAAATGTAGTAGCTGATACATAGATCTCTTATGCAAAGGATTATGTGCAGAATTGGATGTATTCATGTTGATTTGGTTGTTATGGTGATGGGCGCACTGGGTGACATCACAAGTGAGCGCCTGTATAGCGGAAGTGGAGCCTGAGGCGCGGACTTTGACGGTGAGGGGGAGCACATATAAATGTGAGTTTCTTTTAATGTTTGTTATTGCCCTGACGAAAAAGCACATGCTTTGAAACGTTGGCTGATACTACTGGCTGTGGTTGTGTCTTTATTCCTGAGTGCCGCCGTCACCTATCTTTGTTACATTAACAGTGTGAGCTGTATTTCACGGAAGGCAACGGGGACAGCATATCAAGTAACAGTGAGTGCCGGACTTGTTGCAGACTTTATATATATATATATATATATATAGAAAAACACAAAATTCCCAAGTGCGCTAAAGTGAAACGTAATTACACAATTCTTCTAATGTTCGTAGGAATGTAGCCTGAAGGATGTTTAACTCTGGGGAACTGTAACAGACACCCCTCACCAAATAGTCACCCAAACAAGAGGCCAACCGGCCAATTAGTAAAAGGTTGTTTTAATAACATACATTTGAACATATAAATTTTTTTACAGTTCAAAATTAAAATTGTGTCAATAAGTACAACCAAAAAAATACACACCCAACACGTTTGTTAGATGGACTTAAGATACTCCCTCACCTTTTACAAGTTGCGAGCTCGAAAGGGAGTATCTTCACAAATTAGGTTGCGATTTTCTGACTGACAAACCCTGCCACAGCATACTGGGGTACAGTGCACAGAACAGTACAAACAGCAGATAGATATATATATATATATATATTTATTTACAGCGTTTTTTTTGTGTGTGTGTGTGTGTTTTAACTTGCAGCTTGGTTCAAACTGCGTGGATCAAGACTCTTATAGATGCACGTGAACAAAGCGAACTAGGATAAGGTGCACCAAACAGTATAATTTACAGCAGAGTACAGCACAGTAGCATGCACCCTATACACAGTCACTATATAGTATAGAGCACAGCCACTTGTGAGTCTGAACATGGCACAGCCAATGCAGAAGAGTATAGCGGAGTATTCAGCAGCGTGCATTAGTGTGAAATGGTGCCGAGTCCCGGCTGCGACAACTTATATAGAATCCAAGTCCTGTGAGAATCCGAAGCCGAAAGGATGACGTTCAGCCTTGACGTGGGATTCGAGTCAGATCCCTGATGTTCGGGCGGTCTAGATTCCATGGAATGTGGAATGCTCATCTCATCTACAGATGGAGCCACGCTAGTTGTGGCTCCGTCTGTGACTAAGGGGCGCACCTACAGCGTCCCTATCTGCTCGGACGCGTGCACTCGCGAAGGAGATGCGCCCCATTCACAGACGGATTCCAAGAAAAAGACAAGTTCCACACAATAGCAGCATGATAGAAAAAAAGTTAAACATGTGACTTAGCATCTTTTATAGGCAAATAATGGCTTGGTTTGACAAAAGTTACTCATAACTGGATCCATTTGTAATATATGCCAATGACGCAAAATCGATGCCCGCACATGTCCAGAGGAGATGGAGAATGTTGTTGGAAAAATCAACCGATCAGTTTCCTTTTTTTTCTTTCTGTAAGAGTGTCTCTCTGTTCAATGATAGACACCTCTCAATCGCATCTCCAACTTCCTTACTGTCATACCCTCTATAGACAAAATCCTCACCCATTTTGTGGAGTGCTATCCTTAAGTCACTTTCCTCTGAATTAATCCTTATAACACGTAAAAGCTGGGAGTATGGTAGTCCTCATTTTAGCGGTTTTGGATGAAAGCTGTCCGCAAGTAATACAGTGTTCTTATCAGTAGGCTTTTTGTATATAGAGGTTTGAAATGTCCCATCCTTAATCACAATTGTAACATCTAGAAAGTCAATACTAAGAGGACTGCTCGTGTGAGTTAATTTGATAGTACCTTTAAAACCATTGAAATAATCCATAAAGTAATTCAGATTATCAGTACCCCCAGTCCACACCATGAATATATCATCTATAAATTGCACATAAAATGCAATATAAGAATTTCTATTATTCAAAAAATTGTTGGTTTCATATTCATGCATGAAAAGATTAGCATACGCGGGGGCCTTATTGGACCCCATTGCAGTACCTTGGTGTTGTAAGTAAAACGAGTTTTCAAACATGAAATAATTTTTATGCAAGATTATATTAACCAACAATAGAATAAAATTCAACAGGTGGACCAACATAATGGGGACTCATTGATATAGCTTTCTTAGTAGCTTCCACGCCCTCAATGTGTCCAATATTGGTATACAGACTTGTGATGTCACAAGTCACTAGCAAGCAATCAGATGGCAGACCACCAAAATTTCTCAATTTATTAAAAAAAATCTGTGGTGTCCTTTAAAATAGTAAAAATGTTACATACAATAGCTTGCAGATAAAATCTACATATTGAGAGAGTCTTTGGCATAGAGATCCCTTAGAGCAGATAATTGGTCTCCCTGGGGGGTTTATGGAGTGATTTGTGGATCTTAGGTAATATATAAAGCAGCGGGACTACTGGATGTTCCTGGGTTAGAGATTTGGCTGTTCCCTCATCTATCCACCCATTACCTACTCCTAGTGAGATCACAGAATCAATCTCTCTCTTATATCCAAAAGTTGGATCATAGCATAAGTTTTTATAACACACAGAGTCACTAAGCTGTCTGTATACTTCTGCAACATAGTCTGTTCTATCTAGAACAACTACACCAACCCCCTTATCAGCTGCCCGTATGATAATTATTTTATTATGCTTTCAACTTTTAATGGCTTGCTGTTCTTTCTTGGTGATATTAGAGTATGAGTATTTTTGTTTTTTTTAACAAAGGGGATGGTGTCCTGTCTGACAAGCCTCATAAATGTATCAATAGATGAATTGGTGTAGGGAGGGTCAAAGGAACTTTTAACATGGAAAGGAGTAGTTTTCTTAGCAACATCCTTTTTCTGCTTAAAGAAGAAATCCTTCTATTTAAGCTGTCTTTGGAATCTATGTAGTTCTACCTCACAATTAAAGGCGTTTTGCTTATGTGTCTGCACAAAAGATAGCCCTTTAGAAAGGTCCTATCTTCTGCCTCACTTAAATTGTAGGTGGATAAATAAAAGACTGTTACTTCCTTGGATTTTTCTGCTCCTTGCTGATTCCTGTTTTTACGCTTTCCCCTCCTACAGCGCTTTGTAGTTTTTTGTTTCTGGTCCTAGCCAACCCACCGTCCCTAAAAAAAAGAACCACTGTTAGAGGTGGATTGGTCAGAGTCAGAGGTTTGTGACTCAATATCAGTGAATAGTCTTTGAAAACGTCTCCTCCCCCCTAGGTTAGGCCTCCATTGTCTCGTATTACCCTGAAAAAACCCCCCAGAGATAGAGCCGTAATTCCTTGTAATCCTCTCTCACTTTTTTGTATTTTTTTTTTTAAAGAAAGTAATTCTGTTCTAAAGGTGGAGACATTTGTTTTCCAATTTAGTCAACCATTCTGGTCCATCAGATTTAAGTATATATTTATATTATTATGGCAGTGTTATTTAATGCACACCATGGTTGCTTCAGTACACTGGTTGGAATGTATCTGTTACTCCATTATATCAGACTCCAGACTATGATGTTTTATATAGGAGTTTATCATTGTGAAATGCAGCTAGCCTTGTGTCAAATGGTTAATTCACCTAATAGGCTTAGTTGATATGACCAGTGCTCCTATTCCCTAGTACGGCCGCCAGCAGACGCTGCCGCGTAACGTGGTGTGATGACATACCCGGAAATGCGGTTCAGCGTTAGAGGCTTGCGGCTCAAATATGGGAAATACACTAGAACCATGCTGCATTATGGTACAGGAAGTGCGTTCCAGCAGCACACGGCATGTGTTCCACAGCTGCTCATGCCGGTGGATTTGATTGTCTTGGAGTTACAAGCGGGAACAGTGTTAAGAGGTTGTGACCGCAGGTGATGGAGATCAGGCTGTTAATGGCGGGCGCCCTGCTAATTCTAGACCCATTCTGTGCAGTATATATATTGTGTGTGTGTATTGTGAAGCTCTTGAGAAAGGTGGGACACCACCGAAACAGCTGTCGGGCTGATGGGGGACCATTCCTCACGCTGAGACCTCCCCACGGACATGCTAAGTCACGTGTTTAACTTTTTTCTATCATGCTGCTATTGTGTGGAACTTGGAATCCATGAATAAGAAGCATTTTTGAATCATTAAGGTGGTGTGCTGGTCTCCTCTTTTTTGGCTATTGCAAGCTGACGAATTGTTGGATATGATTGATTTATGGGACTATAGCACCTGATTATATGAGAGTAAAGTGTGTGGTTTTTCATAAAATCTTCATATATATATATATATATATATATATATATATAAAAAGATAGAGAGGTATCAGGTGCCTTTATTGTGCCATTTTCATCATGACTGTTTTTTTTTTTTTATTTAAGCTTGGAGTTCCGCACCTGAGACCTATTTCATTCATGTGTGGGGGAAACCAGCTAAGTAAGTACTCCATTATAAGGATGTGCCATAATGGAACGACCCCGTACTTTTATAGATATTTATATATTACAACCCTGTAGTTATATATATATATATATACAGCAAATAACAAGAAGCGGCACTCAGAGGCGTGGTATATCGTGCATAATAAAGCAACAAAGCTTTAATATATCATCACATCAACGTTTCGGGGTTTTACCCCTTCATCAGGATAACAACAAGTGATCAAGATACAAACTTTATATATTACCCCCACCAATGAAACCATTCCAGCATTCCCGCCAGCGTCCCGGGAATCCGTCGCCACTCCCCCCTACACTCGCGGATAGTTTGTGGTGATGAATTCCATAATAATATTGAGAATTTCAAATTACAACGTACTCTTAAACTCAAGGAATATCATGACAAGAAAGTGGACACTTTTCCATCTGAAGTATTACCTCAACAATTGCGCAAACTTGGACCGAGATCGCAGTTTGTACCCATCACAACTAACCCATCCATTAAGACTTTCTGACTCTATGCAATGTCTCTCCCCTAACAAGATTCACCCTAATTTATCTAAGCATGAACGTTTAGCTCTTAAATCATTAGGAGAAAGGCAAGATATTGTTATACGTGGTGCAGACAAGGGGGGTTCAATTGTCGTGGTTGGTATTGATGATTATAGCACTGAATGCTTACGGTTGCTTAATGATAATGAAACTTACTGTTTGCTTGACCATGATCCAACAGATCTATACAAGAATGAGTTGGATCTGATTTTGGATAATGCGGTTAGTGATGGTGTTATTTCCAGTGGTGTTTGCAGTAAATTGAAAACTGAGTTTCCTAGAGTACCAATCTTTTACACAATACCTAAAATTCATAAGCATCCGCAGAGACCTCCTGGCAGGCCCATTGTGTCTGCCAGGGGGTCTCTGTGTGAGCCGGTTTCAATCTTTTTAGATTTGTTTATACAACCTTGCATTCAGAGCACCTTTTCCTATCTTAAGGATTCCACTATGCTGCTGAGACATTTGGCAGATTTACAGATTATTCCTGCGTCTGTCACCATGGTGACACTTGATGTCTCCAGCCTCTACACTTGTATTCCTCACCGGGCTGGTGTGGAGGCTGTGAGGCATCTTTTGGTCAACAACCCTCTATACACGGGACCTGACATAGAATTTTTTTTTACTCTACTCATGTTCACTCTCACGCACAACAATTTTTTGTTTGACGGACGTTTTTACCGCCAAAAAAACGGATGTGCTATGGGGTCGGTAGTGGCTACGTCACTAGCCAACTCATATATGTGGGAGGTGGAACGTGAATTATTCTTTGAGAATGCCAGTATAGCGGAGGGGATGTTTGTGTATTATAGGTACATAGATGATCTCCTGGTATTCTGGGATGGTGATTTGCAAGTGCTGTTGACACATGTTGATAATCATAATGTGTCACCTAGTCCGATCAAACTTTCATATACTGTTAGTTCTAACGAAATCAACTATTTAGACATCAAAATTCTGATTGTCCAACAACAAATACAGACAACATTGTATACGAAGCCTACTGATAGAAACAGCCTTCTCAGACATAATAGGTTTCATCCTCGCTCCACTGTCAGGGGCCTTCAATACTCTCAATATTTGAGGGTGTGTAGGACCACCAGTGATCCAGAGGATACCGTAAGACAGTTGGAGCTTATGACAAAAATTTTTTTGGATAAGGGTTATCCTATTCGAGTTAGAAAGAGCTAAGGTTACAGCTTTAGGTCATACACGACAAACACTTTTATCTGAGACTAGTGTAAAGCAAAATAGGAAATCACTACAGAATACCGTTCCGTGGATCACTGAATACAACACGCAGAGTGAAGAAAGAAAAAAATATGTTAAATCATGGTGGCCTTTAGTGGCATCTGACTCAGGTTTAAACAGCTTACATGGCACTCGTTTGTTGGCAGGCCATTCTAGGAGTAGGAACATTAAGGACATCATTGTCCGGACGGATATTACAGGGTTTGGACAAACCAAAAAATCAAATTTTTTGACCAGAAAGAATGGTTGCTACCGATGTCTGGGATGTACCACATGTGCGTATCTCCAGACCGGTGACACCATTGCTCACGCCCAGTCTGGGAAAAGATTTAAAATTAGATGGCCTCTTACCTGCTCTTCAAAATTTGTTATCTATGTGCTGTTTTGCCTTTGCGGGCTTCAGTATGTAGGCAAGACGGTATGGTATGCCAGTTTAAAGAGAGGATGGCACAGCATAGGGCGGCCATTAGAGCCGCACTTCTATCTGAGCACAGTGAACAACCGGTGGCACGCCATTTTGCCCATTTGGGACATGGCGTTGCCACCGTACGATATAATATTATTGACCATGTGCCTCAATCATTGCGGAGGGGTGATAGACACAGAAGTTTATTACAACTGGAAGCCCATTGGATTTTCCGTCTTGATACACTCGCCCCGAGGGGTCTGAATGAGACCATGGGCCTCAATTGCTTTCTGTGATCATGTTGGATTGTTTCTTAACAGTGAGGCTTTTTTGATGTGTCAAGTATCTGTAGGATCGAGCATTGGATTGGTTGATATGTTTCTACTCCACTGATTATGTATATGGTGGTTTATCTGTCTATAATGGTTAAAGCTTAATGATAATGTATATTCTATATCTAGTTATTCCACATTTATTTATTCCATATGCTGTGTGTTCTAGTTGGTGTAAATGACAGACGTTATAAGCAGAGGCGTCACCGGGTGTGGTGACACCCGGTGCGTGCCCCTGATCTCCTGCCGTGATCGCGGCAAAAAGGGGGCGTGGCCTTGTACTTAGGGGGCGTGGCTTCACGGGATCCCGGAATCGTCACTCTGGGGGCGTGCCCAGCATCTCCGGAGATGCTGGGCTTCCCCCAGAGCCAGTCTCCGTCCGCTGTCGGCTCCTCTTCTGTGACAGGAGCCGGGTGCTGTAGGATACTTTCTCACTGCAGCACCTGGTTCCTGTCAGTGCGGAGGAGCTGACATTTGGTGTCACCCTCCTCCAGGCGTCACACCCGGGTGCAGGCCGCACCCCCCGCACCCGCCTTGTGACGCCACTGGTTATAAGCCTTATAAGAATACGTTATGGTATGATTATTCTACTTTGTTGTGTTTTTTTAGGCTTATTTTTGCCATTTATTGCTTATGTTGCTCTCTTATGATATTTGCTTTATGTATTGCTCTCTCAATAAGGCTTGCACATTGTACTCTAACAATTTTGTATATTCTCCTACAGCAGCAATGAATTGTGATGCTTATAGTTCACATTTTATATTTATTGGTGTATTTTGTTTATGTGGAGGCCTGGCACCGCCCGCAGTTAGGATGCTGCTGACGTGACTAAGTATCTTTATGTGATTTACCTGTATGGTTCTTTTAAAACTATCACATCTGTCACGGGTTTCTGTGGCAATGCCGGCTGTGTCTCTGAACGCGTGTGGTGCCGCGTTTCCATAGCAACTTTCCCAGCGGCCAGCGCGGTGTGCCACGTCGCTTCCGCTTCCGGCAACAGCCGCGAGTGGAGGGGGGAGTGGCGACAGATTCCCGGGACGCTGGCGGGAATGCTGGAATGGTTTCATTGGTGGGGGTAATGTATAAAGTTTGTATCTTGATCACTTGTTGTTATCCTGATGAAGGGGTAAAACCCCGAAACGTTGATGTGATGATATATTAAAGCTTCGTTGCTTTATTTTGCACGATATACCACGCCTCTGAGTGCCGCTTCTTGTTATTTGCTGCATGTACAGGGGCCCCTTAAAGAAGGCACCAGAGCAATTACGATCATTTATGTTTGGAGTGCCGGATCCTCTGCATGGATATAGATAGATATATATATATATATATATATATATATCTATCTATGTGTGTATATTAGTGATGAGCGGGTTCGGTTCCTCGGGATCCGAACCCCCCCGAACTTCACCCATTTTGCACGGATCTTCCAGCGGATCTTCCAGCCTTGCTCGGTTAACCCGAGCGCGTCCGAACGTCATCATCCCACTGTCGGATTCTCGTGAGATTCATATTCTATATAAGGAGCCGCACGTCGCCGCCATTTTCACTCATGCATTGGAGATGATAGCGAGAGGACGTGCAGCGTTCTCTCAGTTTCTGTGTTCAGTGTGCTGCAAATATCTGTGCTCAGTGTGCTGCAAATATCTGTGCTCAGTGTGCTTGCAAATATCTGTGCTCAGTGTGCTGAAAATATCTACGTTCTCTGCCTGAAAAACGCTCCATATCTGTGCTGCATTGTAGTATATAGTAGGAGGACAGTGCAGAATTTTGCTGACCACCAGTATAGCAGTACGGTACAGTAGTCCACTGTTCGACCTCTGTGTCGTCAAGTATACTATGCAATCATACCTGTGCTGCATTTTAGTTGTGCGCAGTATATAGTAGGAGGGGACAGTGCAGAATGTTGCTGTGACCACTAGTATATATATATAGCAGTACGGTACAGTAGTCCACTGCTCTACCTCTGTGTCGTCAAGTATACTATGCATCCATACCTGTGCTGCATTTTAGTTGTGCGCAGTATATAGTAGGAGGGGACAGTGCAGAATGTTGCTGTGACCACCAGTATATATATAGCAGTACGGTACAGTAGTCCACTGCTCTACCTCTGTGTCGTCAAGTATACTATGCATCCATACCTGTGCTGCATTTTAGTTGTGCGCAGTATATAGTAGGAGGACAGTGCAGAATGTTGCTGTGACCACCAGTGTGTATATATATATATATATATATATATATATAGCAGTACGGTACAGTAGTCCACTGCTCTACCTCTGTGTCGTCAAGTATACTACGCATTCATACCTGTGCTGCATTTTAGTTGTGCGCATTATATAGTAGGAGGACAGTGCAGAATTTTGCTGACCACCAGTATATATATATATATATATATATATATATATATATAGCAGTACGGTACAGTAGTCCACTGCTCTACCTCTGTGTCGTCAAGTATACCACAAACGTTCAGAAAATTACCCAAAAGTCAAAATTAAAAGCGTCTGATGAGAAGCGTAAACTTGCCAATATGCCATTTACGACACGGAGTGGCAAGGAACGGCTGAGGCCCTTGCCTATGTTCATGGCTAGTGGTTCAGATTCACATGAGGATGGAAGCACTCATCCTCTCACTAGAAAACTGCAGTGCCACTCCTAGATGGGCCTGGTGTTTGTGTCGGCCACCTGGGTCGCTTAGCTTAGCTATCCAGCGACCTTGGTGCACCTCTTTTTTTCTTTGCATCATGTGCTGTTTGGGGACTATTTTTTAAATCTGCCATCCTGTCTGACACTGCAGTGCCACTCCTAGATGGGCCAGGTGTTTGTGTCGGCCACTTGGGTTGCTTAGCTTAGCCATCCAGCGACCTCGGAGCAAATTTTAGGACTAAAAATAATATTGTGAGGTGTGAGGTGTTCAGAATAGACTGGAAATGAGTGGAAATTATGGTTATTGGGGTTAATAATACTATGGTATCAAAATGACCCTCAAATTCTATGATTTAAGCTGTTTTTGAGTTGTTTTTTGTAAAAAAACACCCGAATCCGGCCGCGGAACCGAA
This sequence comes from Pseudophryne corroboree, assembly GCF_028390025.1. Classification (NCBI taxonomy): domain Eukaryota; kingdom Metazoa; phylum Chordata; class Amphibia; order Anura; family Myobatrachidae; genus Pseudophryne; species Pseudophryne corroboree. Next base: position 233,929,444 of record NC_086449.1, on the reverse strand, counting down.
TCCAAAACCAAAACACAAAACCTGAAAAATTTCCGGTGCACATCACTAATATTATATATATATATATATATATATATATATATAAAACTCTGTATATATGTTATTATATATACACACATCTAAATGTACAACACACACACACACACACACACACACACACACACACACACACACACACACACACACACACACATATATATATTTATTTATTTAGTGGCAGAGGGGGTAATTCCAAGTTGATCGCAGCAGGAATTTTGTTAGCATTTGGGCAAAACCATGGGGGTAATTCCAAGTTGATCGCAGCAGGACATTTTTTAGCAGTTGGCCAAAACCATGTGCACTGCAGGGGGAGCAGATATAACATTTGCAGAGAGAGTTAGATTTGGGTGGGTTATTTTGTGTCTGTGCAGGGTAAATACTGGCTGCTTTATTTTTACACTGCAATTTAGATTGCCGATTGAACTCACCACACCCAAATCTATCTCTCTCTGCACATGTTATATCTGCCCCCCCTGCAGTGCACATGGTTTTGCCCAACTGCTAAAAAATTTCCTGCTGCGATCAACTTGGAATTACCCCCCATGTACACTGCAGGGGAGGCAAATATAACATGTGCAGAAAGAGTTAGATTTGGGTGGGTTATTTTGTTTCTGTGCAGCGTAAATACTGGCTGCTTTATTTTTACACTGCAAATTAGATTGCAGATTGATCACACCACACCCAAATCTAACTCTCTCTGCACATGTTAAATCTGCCTCCCCTGCAGTGCACATGGTTTTGCCCAACTGCTAACAAAATTCCTGCTGCGATCAACTTGGAATTACCCCCAGAGACAGCATTTTTCCATGTGAAAGTAATGTGGAGGATCCAGACCAGGTTTTAGAAGCAGTAGCAGAATCCCAGGGGTGTGATCAGCGGCACCTGGGATTTCTTGATATAAGGGTTTCCAGGGCAGAGTCACCTTGCTCTTAACGGTGGAATAGCTACCCAAGTGATAGGCCAGGTTGTGTGGGTTAGACTAGGGACCACTGGAGCCTATCAAGAGTCTGCCATGCTGAGAGTGCCTGTATGCTACTGCCTGTAATACCGACTGCATATGGATTTAACTTGCTATGTGGTGACCTGCTGTTCAAAATAAACACCGAAAGTGTTCATCTGAGTCAGCGTGGTTGTGATCCTTGTCACAATATATATAGAAGATTTTATATATCTGTTTTTTTAAAGAGTGCCTGTCCTGCTGCCATGTATATCATATTAAAGTGCTATCAGCAGCTGGCAGTAGATCTGTCACTTTACCTCATTCAGGAGGATCAGACCTGCTGTCGCTGGGCTGCCTTCACTGTGCTACTGTATGCTGCTGTCAACGTGAACATGTGACAACCTCCGTTGTGCCCGTGCTGCTGCCTGTGTTGAGCCTGTACTCACCATAGCTGGGATGCAGGGCAGCACCTTTGTGACGTCGCACGCTGGGACGTCACATGCGCGGAGGAGTACTTGTGTGTATGCAGCACAGGGAAGGCTAGAAAAGCCTTCCACTGTGCCACCATCGTAGATAAAATGTTTGACTCGTGTGGTGTTTGATCTGGTGGGAGGTGTTGTGGCCGGGGAAGGCGGGGTTTCGAACGGCCGCTGCAGACTGCAGTAGAAGGTTTTTTTTTTAACCTGTATTCTGCAGCATTATACCCTGCAGACACTGTGGGCCTATTTATGTGGGCCTATTTAAACGTGGGCCTGGAGCGGCAGCTCCATCAGCCCCATTGTTAATCCGGCCTTGGTTACAGAGGTACTGTTGATGTCACAGAGGTATAGTCTAACTGACTGCAACTGAATGCATTGTGATGTTACAGAGGTACTGTCTGCATGTGTATTCATTGTGATGTAACAGAGGTAATTTCTAGCTGCCTGCAACTGAATGCATTGTGATGTGACAGAGGTAATCTCTTCCTGCCTGCAGCTGAATGCTTTGTGATGTCACAGATGTACTATCTTTCTTCCTACAGCTGAATGCATTGTGATGTCACAGATGTACTGTCTAGTTGCCTGCAGCTGATTGCTTTGTGATGTCACATACGTACGATCTTTCTGCCTGCAGCTGAATGCTTTGTGATGTCACAGATGTACTGTCTAGCTGCCTGCAGCTGAATGGATTGTGATATCACAGAGGTACTGTTTTGCTGCCTGCAGCTAAATGCATTGTGATGTCACAGAGGTAATATTTTTCTGCCTGCAGCTGAATGCATTGTGATGTCACAGAAGAACTGTCTAGCTGCCTGCAGCTGATTGAATTGTGATGTCACAGAAGATGTTACAGAGGTACTATTGATGCCACAGAGGTATAATCTAACTGTTTACAACTAAATGTATTGTGATGTTACAGAGGTACGGTCTGCAGGGGATTTAATTGTGATGTAACAGAGGTAATTTCTAGCTGCCTGCAGCTGAATGCATTGTGATGTCACAGATGTACTGTCTAGCTGCCTGCAGCTGAATACTCTGATGTCACAGACGTACTATCTTTCTGCCTGCAGCTGAATGCTTTGTGATGTCAAAGATGTACTGTCTAGCTGTCTGCAGCCGAATGCACAGTGATGTCACAGAGGTACTGTTTAGCTGCCTGCAGCTGAATGGATGGTTATATCACAGAGATAATGTTTTGCTGTCTGCAGCTAAATGCATTGTGATGTCACAGAGCTAATATTAATGTCACAGAAGAACAGTCTAGCTGCCTGCAGCTGAATGCACTGTGATGTCACAGAGATGCTTTCTATCCGCCTGCATCTGAATGCATTGTGATGTCACAGAGGTACGGTCTAGCTGCCTGCAGCTGAATGCTTTGTGATGTCTCAGTCATACTATCTTTCTGCCTGCAAGTGATATAAAAAGAGTCCCTATAGACACCTTCAAATTGCGCAAAAAATCACAGGGCAGCCAATAGGTAACCACAATTTTCAAAAGGTACCTCTCCACAGTACCTTAAATAAAATACACAGATTTAAATAAAATACACAGATTTGAAAGCAAAAGTGGAAAAAATGTTCCCTGAGGCGCCCACCACCACCAAATGCATGCAGTGATGATATATAAATGGGTGGTATTCATGTGACCGCCGGTCAGCTGACCGACAGTCACATGACCTCCTCCATGAGCCCGACGGCTCACTATCCCGATGGTCGGCATGCCGACCAACAGGGACTATTTCCACTCGTGGGTGTCCACGACACCCATAGAGTGGGAATAGAACCCACGGCGACCGCAGGTCGCCACCGAGCCCGCAGCGTGGCGAGCCCGCAAGGGGCTTGCTGCACTCGCCCCTCCCCGCCGGGATCCCGGCGTCGGTAAGGTGACAGGCGGTCAGGAGACCGCCGGTCACCAGTACTACACCCATATAAATTAGTGATGAGCGGGATCCTCGGGATCCGAACCCGCCCGAACTTCACCTTTTTTTTCACGGGTCCGAGCGACTCGGATCCTCCCGCCTTGCTCGGTTAACCCGAGCGTGCCCGAACGTCATCATCCCGCTGTCGGATTCTCGCGAGATTCGGATTCTATATAAGGAGCCGCGCGTCGCCGCCATTTTCACACGTGCATTGAGATTGATAGGGAGAGGACGTGGCTGGCGTCCTCTCCGTTATAGTAGAAAAGACTGAGTGACTTAGTTATAATTGTGGGGAGGATTGGGGACAGGGAGCAGCTGTTAGGGAGTACAGTGCAGGGTTTTGATTATACCACCAGTGAGTTTAATCCGTTGTTTCTCTGCCTGAAAAAAAATGCTCCACCATATCTGTGCTCACTCAGTGTGCTGCACTGCTGTATATATCTGTGCTGAGTGCACTGCTCACACTGCCTAATTGTGGGGACTGGGGAGCAGTTATAGCAGGAGTACAGTGCACAGTTTTGCGGACAGTGACCACCAGTCCAGTATACGTTTGTCTGCCTGAAAAACACTCCTGTGGTGGCTTTTTTTTTCTTCATACTAGTTTAGCAGTCTGCTGACAGTGTCCACCAGGTCCGTTATTATTATGCAGTATAATATATATATATATATATATATATATATATATATAGCAGTACGATAGGCCATGGCTGTACCTACCTCTGTGTCGTCAGTGCACTCGTCGTCCATAAGTAATATAATACTATACTATAGTATCCATCCATCTACATTGTATACCTGTGGTGGCTTTTTTTTTCTTCATACTAGTTTAGCAGTCTGCTGACAGTGTCCACCAGGTCCGTTATTATTATTATACAGTATATTATATATATATATATATATATATATATATATAGCAGTACGGTAGGCCACGGCTGTGCCTACCTCTGTGTCGTCAGTGCACTCGTCGTCCATAAGTATACTATCCATCCATCTACATTGTATACCTGTGGTGGTTTTTTTTTCTTCATACTAGTTTAGCAGTCTGCTGACAGTGTCCACCAGGTCCGTTATTATTATTATACAGTATATTATATATATATATATATAGCAGTATGGTAGGCCACGGCTATACCTACCTCTGTGTCGTCAGTGCACTCGTCATCCATAAGTAATATAATACTATACTATCCATCCATCTACATTGTATACCTGTGGTGGCTTTTTTTTTCTTCATACTAGTTTAGCAGTCTGCTGACAGTGTCCACCAGGTCCGTTATTATTATTATACAGTATATTATATATATATATATATATATAGCAGTACGGTAGGCCACGGCTGTACCTACCTCTGTGTCGTCAGTGCACTCGTCGTCCATAAGTAATATAATACTATCCATCCATCTACATTGTATACCTGTGGTGGTTTTTTTTTTCTTCATACTAGTTTAGCAGTATGCTGACAGTGTCCACCAGGTCCATTATTATTATTATACAGTATATTATATATATATATATATATATATAGCAGTACGGTAGGCCACGGCTGTACCTACCTCTGTGTCGTCAGTGCACTCGTCGTCCATAAGTAATATAATACTATACTATCCATCCATCTACACTGTATACCTGTGGTGGGGTTTTTTTTCTTCATACTAGTTTAGCAGTCTGCTGACAGTGTCCACCAGGTCCGTTATTATTATTATTATACAGTATATTATATATATATATATATATATATATATATATATATAGCAGTACGGTAGGCCACGGCTGAACCTACCTCTGTGTCGTCAGTGCACTCGTCGTCTATAAGTAATATAATACTATACTATCCATCCATCTACATTGTATACCTGTGGTGTTTTTTTTTTTCTTCATACTAGTTTAGCAGTCTGCTGACAGTGTCCACCAGGTCCATTATTATTATTATACAGTATAATATATATATAGCTGTACGGTAGGCCACGGCTGTACCTACCTCTGTGTCGTCAGTGCACTCGTCGTCCATAAGTAATATAATACTATAGTATCCATCCATCTACATTGTATACCTGTGGTGGCTTTTAGTTGTGCGCATTAAAATATGGAGAACAAAAATGTGTAGGTTAAAAAAATAGGGAAAGATCAAGATCCACTTCCACCTCGTGCTGAAGCTGCTGCCACTAGTCATGGCCGAGACGATGAAATGCCATCAACGTCGTCTGCCAAGGTCGATGCCCAATGTCATAGTACAGAGCATGTAAAATCCAAAACACAAAAGATCAGTAAAATGACCCAAAAATCAAAATTAAAAGCGTCTGAGGAGAAGCGTAAACTTGCCAATATGCCATTTACGACACAGAGTGGCAAGGAACGGCTGAGGCCCTGGCCTATGTTCATGGCTAGTGGTTTAGCTTCACATGAGGATGGAAGCACTCATCCTCTCGCTAGAAAAAAGAAAAGACTTAAGCTGGCAAAAGCACAGCAAAGAACTGTGCTTTCTTCGAAATCACAAATCCCCAAGGAGAGTCCAATTGTGTCGGTTGCGATGCCTGACCTTCCCAACACTGGACGGGAAGAGCTTGCGCCTTCCACTATTTGCACGCCCCCTGCAAGTGCGCCTCTTTTTTTCTTTGCGTCATGTGCTGTTTGGGGAGTATTTTTTTGAAGGGCCATACTGTCTGACACTGCAGTGCCACTCCTAGATGGGCCAGGTGTTTGTGTTGGCCACTTGGGTCGCTGAGCTTAGTCACACAGCTACCTCATTGCGCCTCTTTTTTTCTTTGCGTCATGTGCTGTTTGGGGAGTATTTTTTTGAAGGGCCATCCTGTCTGACACTGCAGTGCCACTCCTAGATGGGCCAGGTGTTTGTGTCGGCCACTTAGGTCGCTGAGCTTAGTCACACAGATACCTCATTGCGCCTCTTTTTTTATTTGCGTCATGTGCTATTTGGGGAGTATTTTTTTGAAGGGCCATCCTGCGTGACACTGCAGTGCCACTCCTAGATGGGCCAGGTGTTTGTGTCGGCCACTAGGGTCGCTTAGCTTAGTCACACAGCTACCTCATTGCGCCTCTTTTTTTCTTTGCGTCATGTGCTGTTTGGGGAGTATTTTTTTTGAAGGGTCATCCTGTCTGACACTGCAGTGCCACTCCTAGATGGGCCAGGTGTTTGTGTCGGCCACTTGGGTCGCTGAGCTTAGTCACACAGCTACCTCATTGCGCCTCTTTTTTTCTTTGCGTCATGTGCTGTTTGGGGAGTATTTTTTTTGAAGGGCCATCCTGCGTGACACTGCAGTGCCACTCCTAGATGGGCCAGGTGTTTGTGTCGGCCACTAGGGTCGCTTAGCTTAGTCACACAGCTACCTCATTGCGCCTCTTTTTTTCTTTGCGTCATGTGCTGTTTGGGGAGTATTTTTTTGAAGGGCCATCCTGCCTGACACTGCAGTGCCACTCCTAGATGGGCCAGGTGTTTGTGTCGGCCACTTGTGTTGCTTAGCTTAGCCATCCAGCGACCTCTGTGCAAATTTTAGGACTAAAAATAATATTGTGAGGTGTTCAGAATAGACTGGAAATGAGTCGAAATTATGGTTATTGAGGTTAATAATACTATGGGATCAAAATGACCCCCCAATTCTTTGATTTAAGCTGTTTTTTAGGGTTTTTTAAAAAAAACACCCGAATCCAAAACAAAAAATTCGGTGAGGTTTTGCCAAAACGCGTTCGAACCCAAAACACGGCCGCGGAACCGAACCCAAAACCAAAACCCAAAACCCGAAAAATTTCCGGTGCACATCACTAATATAAATATATTACGTTCCTTCTTCTGTAGATAGAAGTCTGTCTCTGAATCTTATTCCCGTGCACACAGGTTCATATGCAAGAGAAAACAGCATACATGTGTAGTACAGTCAAAGATTTAATGTTAAAACACTGACATTTACAATACTAACACATGAAGTAACATCCAAACACATAGAAATCTCTCTTGAGTCCTTCTATACATATGAAGCCAAAATAATTACCAATAGGTTTGAGAACTGATATTTAACAGCTCTCAAAACAGCAAGTTGTATAAAGTCACCCAACGTCTCTCCGGAAAAGACCACTGGAAACCAATCCTGGTAATCACTTCAGCTGTCCAAATGATAGAGCACAGGAGCTTTGTAGTCCAAATTCCGTCCCTGCCTCCCCTGCCATAGACTTTTTACTCCAGATATTTGACTATAAAAATTATTAGAATAATGCAAAAAAAGATATTTATAATATATTTTTTGTATTTTTCATATACTTTATTTAGTCAAAATCTGGTGTATACCATAGTATGGTAATAAAGGCTCTGCCTCAGCTGCCTCACCTTATCACACATCACTGGTCACAGAGTTACTGTCTAGCTGCCTGCAGCTGAATGAATTGTGATGTACCACCAGAGGTACTTTCTAGTTGTCTGCAGCTGAATGAATTGTGATGTATCAGAGGTACTTTGTAGCTACTTGCATCTGAATGGATTGTGATATCACAGAGGGTACTGTCTAGCAGACTACAGGTGAATGCATTGTGATGTCACAGAGGTACTCTCTAGCTGACTACAGCTGAATGCATTGTGATATCATGAGGTAACGTTAATGTCACAGTCACAGAGGTACTGATTAGCTGCCTGCAGCTGAATGCATTGTGATGTCTCAGAGGTACTGATCAGCTGACTGCAACTGAATGTATTGTGACTTCACATAGGTACTCTCTAGTTGCCTGCAGCTGAATTAATTGTGATTTAACAGAAGTACAGTGTTTAGCTGCTTGCAGCTGAATGAATTGTTATGTCACAGAGGCACTGTGTAGCTGCCTGCAGCTGAATAATTTGTGAATTCACAGAGGTAATATTAATATCACAGAGGTACTATCTTGCTGCCCACAGCTGAATGAAATGAGATGGCACAGAGGTACTGATTTGCTGCCTGCAGCTGAATAATTTGTGATATCATAGAGGTACTGACTAGCTGCCTGCAGCTGACTGCATTGTGATTAGTGATGTGCACCGAAAATTTTTCGGGTTTTGGATTCGGGTCCGCGGCCGTGTTTTGGATTCGGACGCGTTTTGGCAAAACCTCCCTGAAAATTTTTTGTCGGATTCGGGTGTGTTTTGGATTCGGTTTTTTTTTTTTACAAAAAACCCTCAAAAACAGCTTAAATAATAGAATTTGGGGGTCATTTTGATCCCATAGTATTATTAACCTCAATAACCATAATTACCACTCATTTTCAGTCTATTCTGAACACCTCACAATATTATTTTTAGTCCTAAAATTTGCACCGAGGTCGCTGGATGGCTAAGCTAAGCGACACAAGTGGCCAACACAAACACCTGGCCCATCTAGGAGTGGCACTGCAGTGTCAGGCAGGATGGCACTTCAAAAAAATACTCCCCAAACAGCACATGATGCAAAGAAAAAAAGAGGCGCACCAAGGTCGCTGTGTGACTAAGCTAAGCGACACAAGTGGCCGACACAAACACCTGGCCCATCTAGGAGTGGCACTGCAGTTTTCTAGCGAGAGGATGAGTGCTTCCATCCTCATGTGAATCTGAACCACTAGCCATGAACATAGGCCAGGGCCTCAGCTGTTCCTTGCCACTCCGTGCGGTAAATGGCATATTGGCAAGTTTACGCTTCTCATCAGACGCCTTCAATTTTGATTTTTTTTGGGTCATTTTACTGAACTTTTGTTTTTTGGATTTTACATGCTCTCTACTATGACATTGGGCATCGGCCTTGGCAGACGACGTTGATGGCATTTTATCGTCTCGGCCATGACTAGTGGCAGCAGCTTCAGCACGAGGTGGAAGTGGATCTTGATCTTTCCCTATTTTAACCTCCACATTTTTGTTTTCCATTTTTTAATGTGTGGAATTATATGCCAGTATCAATAGCAATGGCCTACTACTATATATACTGCGCACAACTGAAATGCACCACAGGTATGGATGGATAGTATACTTGACGACACAGAGGCAGGTAGAGCAGTGGCCTTCCGTACCATACTGCTATATATACTGGTGGTCACTGTCAGCAAACTGCAAAACTAAAATGCACCACAGGTATAGAATCTAGATGGATAGTATACTTGACGACACAGAGGTAGGTAGAGCAGTGGCCTTTCCGTACCGTACTGCTATATTTACTGGTGGTCACTGTCAGCAAACTGGAAAACTAAAATGCACCACAGGTATAGAATCTAGATGGATAGTATACTTGACGAGACAGAGGTAGGTAGAGCAGTGGCCTTCCGTAGTACTGCTATATATACTGGTGGTCACTGTCAGCAAACTGCAAAACTAAAATGCACCACAGGTATAGAATCTAGATGGATAGTATACTTGACGACACAGAGGTAGGTAGAGCAGTAGCCTTCCGTACCGTACTGCTATATATACTTGTGGTCACTGTCAGCAAACTGCAAAACTAAAATGCACCACAGGTATAGAATCTAGATGGATAGTATACTTGACGACACAGAGGTAGGTAGAGCAGTGGCCTTCCGTACCGTACTGCTATATATACTGGTGGTCCCCACAATAAAGCAGTGTGAGCACAGATATATGCAGCACACTGAGCACAGATATGGAGCGTTTTTCAGGCAGACAACGTATAATACTGGTGGTCACTGGTCAGCAAAACTCTGCACTGTACTCCTCCTATATAATACTGCTGGTCCCCAGTCCCCACAATAAAGCAGTGTGAGCAAAGATATATGCAGCACACTGAGCACAGATATGGAGCGTTTTTCAGGCAGACAACGTATAATACTGGTGGTCACTGGTCAGCAAAACTCTGCACTGTACTCCTCCTATATAATAAAGCTGCTCCCCAGTCCCCACAATTAAGCAATAAGCACAAATATTTGCATCAACATTAATAAACGGAGAGGACGCCAGCCACGTCCTTTCCCTAACATTTCCAATGCACGAGTGAAAATGGCGGCGACGCGCGGCTGCTTATATAGAATCCGAATCTCGCGAGAATCCGACAGCGGGATGATGACGTTAGGGCGCACTCGGGTTAACCAAGCAAGGCGGGAAGGTTCGAACCTGCCTCGGACCCGTGTAAAAAGGGTGAAGTTCGGGGGGGTTCGGATTCCGAGGAACCGAACCCGCTCATCACTAATATACTGTATGTATAGTTTGTGTATGACTATGACAGTGATTGACAGTGTGAATGTATGTAAGTATTATATATATTCATGTATATATGTATGTAAAGTATGTGTATAAGTGTGTGACTGTATGTGTGCATGTGTGTAACTGTGTATATATGTGTCACTTATATATGTATGTGTTCACTTTATGTATGTGACTGTATGGGGGAGATTCAAATGTTTGAAAAGTCGGTTGGATGTCTGTTTTTTCCTGTCTATTAGATAGGGAAAAAAAGAATCCCAACTGACTTTTAAAACATTTGAATCTCCCCCTATGTATGTATTGTATGTATGTATGTATGTATGTGTATGACAATGTGACAGTGACAGTATCTATGTATGAATGTGTATAGGTTTGTGACTGTATATTTGTGTTTTGTGTGGGCTGCAGTGTCCCATGGAGAGGAAAGTTAGGGAGGCAATGCTCTCCTCTCCTATGCGCATGAGGCAGGGGTAGTGCAGCAGCTGGGAGAGCAATGTACACGCACCCTGCGTGACAAGAAATGGAAGCTTGATGTATGATAATATACCCTCTTTTTATATGTGTCGAAAGCCTGCACACAAGAACCTGATCCCCACATCCCAAATGTTGCTCTTTAGGCCCCCAAAGCATTAATCCAGCTCTGCGTCCCCCCCAGTGACAGAAAGTCTGAGTGGTGGGCTCAGGTGAAAAACCCCATCCCAGGTTCACAATATGCCACAAGGCAATGGGTGACAGGGAGGGGTTACAGGGCAATGATGATGAGGCAGAGGGTGGCATTTGCAGACTGACAGGGAGATGTAGAGTTGGTGAAAAGGAGAGTCAATCGGAGGAGAGTGGAGAAGAAGAGGGGGGGACTGAGAGAGAGAGGGGAGAGATAGAAAGGGAGATGCAGAGAGAGAGAGGGGGCAGAGAGAGGGGTAGATGGAGAGATAAGGGGCAGACAGAGAGAGGGGGAGACTGAGAGAAGAGAGGCAGAGAGAGAGTGAAGAGGAAACTGATGAACGGAGAGAGAGGGGAGGTGGAGCGAGAGAGAGAGGGTGAGACAGAGAGAGAGGAGGAGTGGAGAGAGCAAGAGTAGAGAGGGAAAGCAGTGCCAAATGGAAGGAGAGAGAGGGAGGAAAAGAGAGAGATGGTGGGGAGGTAGAAAGAAAGAGAGAGGGGGATGGAGACAGAGGGAAGAAGAGAGAGAGTGGGGAGGGAGTGGGAGAGATAGTGGGGGTAATTCTGAGTTGATCGCAGCAGCAAATATGTTAGCAAATGGACAAAACCATGTTCACTGCAGGTGGGGCAGATATAACATTTGCAGAGAGACTTAGATTTGGGTGGGGTGTGGGGTGTGTTCAAACTGAAATCTAAATTGCAGTGTAAAAATCAAGCAGCCAGTATTTACCCTGCACAGAAACAAAATAACCCACCCAAATCTAACTCTCTCTGCAAATGTTATATCTGCCACACCTGCAGTGCACATGGTTTTGCCCAATTGCTAACAAACTTGCTGCTGCGATCAACTTGGAATTACCCCCATTGAACGGGAGAAAGAGGGGGCTGAGGGAGAGAGAGATGGGGGAGGGAGAGAGAGGGGGAAGGTTGAGGGAGAGAGTGAGATATGGTAGAGATGGGGAAGAGAGTCATGAGAGAGCGAGAAAAGGCTATAGGAGAGAGAGTGCTTACACACAAGAGAGAGGCTCGAGGGATAGAGGGAGGCTGAGAGAGAGAGAGCGAGGGGTTGGGTGAGGGAGAGGCAAAGGGCTGAGAGAGAGATAGAGAGCCCGTGATAGAGAGAGGGGGGCTGAGAAAGAGATAAAGAGGGGGCAGAAAGAGAAGGTGGGTGAGCAAGAGAGTGCCAAGTGAGAGAGAGAGCGAGCTGAGGGAGAGAGAGAACGAGAGAGAGATGCTGTGCAGCGCTTGCCACTTGTACTACTCTAGTGTTGTTTTTCTTCCTACCTGGCCTGGCATCAATGGCATGGACAATCAGTGGCTGCTGCGCATGAAGGTGGCCAGTCCCTCTGCTTCCTTCCCTTAGATTTTGGCACCAGGGACAGTCAGGGGATTGGGAGGTGGAATATAGGCCCTCATTCCGAGTTGTTCGCTCACTAGCCGCTTTTCGCAGCAGTGCACACGCTAAGCCGCCGCCTACTGGGAGTGAATCTTAGCTTAGCAAAATTGCGAACTAAAGATTCTCAAAATTGCGAATAGAAATTTCTAAGCAGTTTCTGAGTAGCTCGACACTTACTCTGCCACTGCGATCAGTTCAGTCAGTTTCGTTCCTGGTTTGACGTCACAAAAACACCCAGCGTTCGCCCAGACACTCCCCCGTTTCTCCAGCCACTCCCGCGTTTTTCCCAGAAACGGCAGCGTTTTTTCACACACACCCATAAAATGGCTAGTTTCCGCCCAGAAACACCCACTTCCTGTCAATCACACTTCGATCACCAGAACGAAGAAAAAACCTCGTAATGCCGTGAGTAAAATACCAAACTTCTTAGCAAATTTACTTGACGCAGCCGCAGTGCGAACATTGCGCATGCGCAGTTAGCGGAAAATCGCACCGATGCGAAGGAAAATAACGAGCGAACAACTCGGAATGAGGGCATAATTAGGAAAGGAGAGTAGCTGAGTGAGCGGCCCCTCCTCCCCCTCTGTCCAGGCCAGCCGGCACAAGCAGCATTTCTTAGTCTGAGGAGAGGAGCTGAGAGGAGAGGGAGGAGTAGTCCCTCCTCCCTTGACTAGCCGGTACTCGACCACAGACTGTGTAGCAGCCGTGTTACCATACAGGTTCAGGGGCACTGGCGGTGGGCAGCGCAGTGCTGGTGGAGGCATGCAATTAGTCAGTGTGACTCATTCTATTACTGACGGCTGTGGGCCCCTTCACTGCAGTGAGCCCCGGTGTGAAGTACCGCCGCTAGTTAAGCCTCTGGAACGCCCCCTTCCCTAAGTGTACTTGCCTAGCAAAACTAATAGCTAGGTAGTAACAAGTAAATAATGGCATTTTATCCAGTCCATTAATTTTCTTAAATCAACACATAATTTCTGTAAAATAACTTTTCTTATTCAAGACCAGAAAGTTTTTCTCATTTTATTCTGTTTGGTATACTTTGGTTTCAGTGAGAACAGTGTTTTATCCATGCAAATTTGATATGTATTGTATTTCTTTCTACTGTGAGAAATATATTTGCATTTTATTTTCATTGTATTGTGAATATATTTCCATTATTCTTCCTATAGTTTTATGCAATAAGTAGAAAGTTTTTTTATGTCACTGGAGGCAGTTTTCCTTCGCAGCCCCTCTATGGCAGTTCTACTATATATCCTCAATAGAGTATACAAAATTTCTATAAAAAACAATAAACACAAAACAGCGGCTGAGGAAAATATTACAGTCTATAACCCTTTTAGTATGTAGTGGAGTATTGATTTTATATTTCACATCTCTCCCTGTATCTTGTATCCTCAGGCCTTGTATGTCGTTTGACTTAATTTATTTAGAAACTTGTGCTTGAGTGATTGAGGAAAAAGCAAGAGCCTGAAGCTGTAAATGACTGCCTGCTTACCTCTAGTACCAGGACTCGGTTAGAAACAAACGCCACCCATTTTGTTTCATTATTTATTTATCTCGTGTTAAAACACAGTGGGTGTCATTTTTGAAGAAACAAAATTACAAGTACAATAACTGATAAACTATTGTGTTGGTGGTATCTTGATGATACCTTGCTCTAGTGAATAACACAATTGACTAAAGTGGATAATGCAATTGACTAAAGTATTTGCTCTTTATATGTAACTTTATTGTTTGTGGGGTTATAAATGTACCTGCTTGCAGATATGAGCCTCCTTTCAGTAGTATATTCCATTTCCAATAAAGCATTTTGCATATACAGCACTTATTAACGTATTAATAATGAACAAAGTTGTGCCTGCTATTCTTAAACAATGACGTTATTTTTTAATATGCATTAGCTATGGACATGACCGCTTCATATCTAACAACTTCAGCATGCTGGCTATAACAGAAACATAGCTTACACAATCAGACACGGTCTCCCCTGCAGCACTGTCACATGGTGGTCTCCACTTCACACACACACACACACACACACACACACACACACACACACACACACACACACACACACACACACACACACACACACACACACATCCATGCCTGCTAACAGTAAAGGTTGTGGGGTTGAATTACAGCTATCCTAATCTTGTGCATATGCAGTTCTACAACAGGCTCCATCACTCACATTCACATAATTTGCAGTACATTCTATCAGGATTTACACTCCTTTCTCCCTGTGTGCTGCAGGTATCTATTGCAACCCAATTTATAGAAGATTTTTCTGCCTGGCTCCCCCACTTCCTATCCTCTGACATCTCCACCATCATCATGGGTGATTTCAATATTGCTATTGATAGTCCAAAATCCGCTGCTCGTGCCTCCAAATTACTCTCTCTAACCTCCTCTCTTGGCCTCTCCCAATGGACTGAATCCTCTAATCATCAGGAGGGCCACTGCCTTGATCTAGTATTCACCAGACTATGCTCCATTTCTGAATTCTATAACACTCCTTTCCCTCTCTCAGATCACAACCTTATCACCTGCATGCTCTCTTCTATTACTTCAAACTCAGTGTCACTGATGTTCTCCAATCCTCCTCAGTCCTGCAGAAGTATTAACGCAATTAATGTTCAAGAACTTTCTACCTCACTCTAACAACTGCTTTCACCTATTTCTGCATTCACTCCTCCTGAGATGGCTGTATCACACCTGAACCAGACTGTAGAAATAGCCATTGATGAAGTGGCTCCAGCTACCCATCACACTCCACGTAGGCCTAGATGTTAATTGTTGCACTCCAAAATAACAAGACCCCTACAAAAACTGTCACGTAAAGTTGAACGGCATAAATATCGCATTCCAAGTGACTTCCTCACTTACAAAACTGTTTACCATTCTTATTATAATGCCCCGGAGACTGCCAAACAAATATTTCCAAACACTCACCTCTATTCAAGCCTCTAAACACAAATGATGTTTTAATACATTTAAAGCACTTCTCAGCCCTCCCTCACCCAACACACCAGCCACTATCAAGGCTCAAGATCTTGCTTCCTACTTCAAGGACAAGATTGATAAGATCCGAGAAGAAATGGTATGCTCTTCAACAGGCAGTGACCTGCTCAATTCCCTCTGGCACTTTCTCTTCTTTTGATCCCACAAATGAAGATGAAGTATCAACGCTTTTCTCATCCTGCTACTCTACTACCTCTCCTCTTGATCCAAAACCCCCACCAATAAGTAAGTCCCCTATGCTCATCCCAACCTTAGCTAACATATGTAATCTCTCTCTCTCTCTCTCTACTGCTATCTTTCCTTCACTGTTCAAGCATGCAGTGATTACTCCCATTCTGAAAAAACAAAATTCTGACCCTACCTCTCTCTTAAACTTCCATCCCATATCTCAGCACCCTTGCCTCTCTAAGGTACTTGAAAAGCTTGCTTACACTCATCTCACACACTTTCTTAACTCACACAACTTATTGGACCCACTTCAGTCAGGCTTTCTTTCCCAACACTCCACAGAGACAACACTGAGTAAAGTAGTGAATGATCTGGTCACTGCAAAGTCTAAAGTCTTATTCTTCTAGATCTACAGTATCTTCTGCTTTTGACACTGTTGACCACTCTCTTCTCATACAAACACTACAATCCCTCGGTCTTCAAGACACAGCCCTTTCTTGGTTCCTATCCTACCTATCTAATCATTCATTCAGTGTCCGCTTCTCTGAATCCACCTCCTCTTTGCTACCTCTTTCAGTTTGAGTACCACAGGGCTCAGTCTTAGGTCCTCTGCTTTTTTCAATCTATACATCATCTCTTGGTAAACTAATCAGCTCTTTTGGATTATAGTATTATCTGTACACAGATGATACTCAAATCTACCTATGCTCCCCAGATTTGTCTCTATTTGTATTGGTCCGTGCCACTGAATGCTTTTCTGCCATTTCATCTTGGATGCCATCTCACCACCTCAAACTTAATATTTCCAATACAGAGAATTATATTTCCACTAGCCAATAGTAGTTACCAACCTGATATCTCTATCACTGTTGAGAACTCGACAATCAACCCTACACCACAAGCTTGCTGCCTAGGTGTAATCCTTGAACTGAACTGTGCTTTGTTCCCCACATTCAATCTGCCTCAAATCCATGTTACATGCATCTTTATAACATATCCAAAATACGACCATACCCTACAGAAGACACTGCTAAAACTCTAATCCATGCTCTCATTATCTCCCGCATTGATTATTCTTGGTACTGGTCTTACCAAGAAGAGACTCTCACCAGTACAATCCATTCTGAATGCAGCTATGAGGCTAATCTTCCTCGCTAGTCATTTATCATCTGCAGTTCCACTCTGTCAATCCCTCCATTGGTTACCTGTATTCTACAGTATTCAACATAAAATACTTTTACTCACACATAAGGCCATTAACCAAACTATACCTACTGTACAGTATGTATATCTCTTCACTTATCTCAAAATATATCCCAAGCCGATCTACATCTCTCTTCCACACTCATTACTCACTTCCATGCACGATTGCAGGACTTTCTTTGGGCTACGCCCACTCTCTGGATTGCCCTACCATGCATAATAAGACTCTCAGAACTGGGGACATAGAGTTAAGAAGTCCCTGCTTGCAAGCTACAGTTTGTGAAAATACTCTAGGCATTCATACACAAAGATAGGTGCAACCTAATACATAATGGTACAGTCAAATTGCAAAGATTTTTGTTGGGCTGTATAATATACTGTAGTATACAGCAACGCTGGCCAAGGGTCTGGAGGAAGTGAAAGTGAAGAAAGAGGAAATATGCAAGGAAACTGTTTGTGTGGACTGTATGGATGGATGTAATTAAATGGGAAAGCTTCTGAAGGTTATGTGGGCGGCTCTGGAATTTGATAAGCTTGCCTGAAGAGTTGAGTTTTCAGGGAACGCTTGAAAGTTTGCAGATTAGAAGAAAGTCTTATTGTGTGCAGTAGGGCATTCCATGGAGTAGGTGCAGCCCAAGAGAAGTTCTGTAATTGTGAATGGGAGTGAATAATGCTTGTGGATGAGAGATGTAGATCTTATGCACAGTGGAAAGGTCAGGCTGGGATATATTTTGAGATAAGCAAAGAGATGTATGTTGGTGTAGTTTGGTTAACAGCCTTATGTGTAAGTAAAAGTATTTTATATTGAATACGGTAGAATACAGTTAGTCAATGGAGGGACTTTAGACGATTAATGTTTAGCGATGAAGATTAGCTCCGCAGCTACATTCAAAATGGATTGTAGTGGTGAGAGTCTGACCCTGAATGGGAAAAAGGAGGAGACAGCGCCCCACCCATGGAGCTGGCCATTACCATGAGTTGCTGCTTTGCCACCTAGATCTGGACATGGGAATTTGGCTGCTCCTCCGGGAAAACAGATCGGAGTAAGCAATGTGGTCACAGGCCAGTACTGCTGTTTTCATGATGCTCAGCAGAATTCTGTGCTTATTAACAGGTGCTGCTGGGTGACTGGGTCAACTTCCCGGGCCACCCCCCTCACCCACATATTAATATGGCACTATTTTTGAACAATTTGTTAATCACCTATGGTAAGGAAGATGGTAATTTTGCTCTTTGATCTTTCTTGGTCCAATCACCTTGGAGTAAAATAATCACGGCCTCCTCTCTATAGTCATTTTTAACAACCATTTTCTCTTAAACTTCTGATTACACCGTGGTCTTGAGGCCATAATCTGTTAACATCTGGATAATTCAGGACATTCTCCAAGTTTATTGTAATTACAGATAGTGGTTTTATTGTACTGTAGTTAAAAAATTCCTATATGCTTCTAAAGTTGGGTACACTACATACAATATAATGTGCAACATTGGTACTTTTGACCAATCTCCACGACCTTCATATAATTTGCATGCCTTATCCGTCATTCACTGCCTTGTTCATTGAATCATTGAATCATCACATTGGATGCGCTGCACAATTGGTGTTGTTACATGCAGCATGTAATGGTATATCAATATGTCTTTTATTCTGTCATTGGTTACCTAAGGTAAATATAGGGCAAAGGTACAGTATCTGATTTACTGTACACCATGTCTGATGTGTGTTTATAGTTATGTGTCAACAGGGTAATATATAGTCAAGTAAAACCTAATAATATGTATTTTTCCAAAATTCTCGTCCTTCTTCCCCTTTAATAAAAGTTCCGTATATTTACTAAGTCTGGTTTTAATAGACTCAGTTATTAATGGGAAAGGTAATGAGAAAAGCAAGCAAATTAAAATAAGATCTGACTTTTTTGTTCTTTAATTACAATAATAAACCCCTCCAGGGCAGATGTATCTATTCTATTATGTGAATTGCATTATCTTGATGATAATAAACACTGTGCATACATGCTGTGGAATGGAGGTGAGATGAGATATAAATATATGTTTAATGCCTTTATAATTGCTACTATGAATAGATGCCAATTAACAGATTCTTTGAGGGTGTAGGCAGGAAAGGCGCTGTGCCTTTTGCATTCATATTAAGCCTTTTCCTGGTTCTGGAAGTGTGTCTGATGTGCAAATAATCAAAACTGTGTATTGTTTTTACAGGAATAGTTTTTTATTGAAATTGTAAAAAATATATCAAAGAACATAGACATAAAATTTGATGAGAAGAAAAATGAAAAGGATAAAATATAGGGAATTAGAATATGGGGAATTCCAAAAATATGGGGAAAGGGTTCACAGTCTACATAAACAGAACATGTACTCATATAATACATGGTAGTAAGTGGAAACAGTATATAATGTATAAGGCAAAAATAGCAATTAATACAGACAAGTTTGCATTGAAGAACATTGGAAACAGGTGAAAAGGTGTCAAAGATTAAGAGGAGGAAGAAAGACTTTGTAACAACAAATCTGCCCATCACAATTTCTAACAATATATGGTGCAAAATGTAAAAGTCATGTTTTGGCAAATCAGAGTGATATACATACAGTAGAGAAGAACTAGAACAGGAGAAGGGGATAATATATAATTTAAAACTTTATAGAAAGATTGAAATCACTGCTCACCATAAGTTTTTAATTAATGGGTATCCCCAAAAGATGTGGAAAATATCACCGACTTTAAAACAATTATGCCAGCAGAATTTGGATTGCATGGGCCATATGGTATGTATAGTTTTTAATTTAGTAAATCACAAAGGGGACAGTCTGCATGCAGAGCCTATTCCAGATTGACCCAAGGTTTGGTGTTAGAAGGGAGAACCCAATTGATCAGATTGGTAAACAGTTATATTGTGGTCTTCCAATCCTCCCTGGCTTCTAGATTTGGTGAAGCAAGAATAACTTAATTGAGGGGTCTTGGCTTTTTATTATAAAAAAGTATCAACTTGTGGATTTGCCAAAGAAAATGTTTGGGGACCAAAGAATAGTACAGAACAGATACATAAGTTTAGGTAAAACCATCATTTAAACATATCCAAGGACCCTGCATGTATTATCAGATGCCTATCTACCACCAACAATAAAGCCCCCCTGTTCCACATGGATGCATTGAGGGAGTGGAGGAGGGTATAAACAATTTGAATTAAGTTGGAAAGAGATTTGTATATTAGAAATAAGAAGAGCTATAGGGTGAAAATGTTGGGCAAACGTAATAATGTGGGTCTCTGGCATCTCCAGAGCAAACAAACTCCTTTGGTCAGCAGAGTTAAATAGAGAGACAAAGGTGAGGACTAGAGGTCCAGCAAAATACTTAAAGAAATAATTAATGACCTGGACCAGGTGTCTGACCAACCAGGAGCTATAATAACATCAAGGATTTTCTGTTCTGCCCACAAGGCACAGAGGGAAGCCAATTCATCCATGCCAAACTTTGGAAAGTGAAGAGAATGTAAGAAATTTGTGATAGCTCCACACTCCAATGACCAGATGCTTCTATCACAATGCAGATTATATAGGGAGGTGTAATAGTTTGCAAAAACATTAACAATGTCTGCTGGATTTAACAAACAATGTTTGCTGGATTTAACAATTTTTTTGCACTCTGGCTACATTAGATATGATATTATATTCATAGGTTGGCGCATACGTAATTTATATTTGCCAAGTTTATTGCTAAATTATAGAATTTTTGTTCAAGCTTCATAAGAGCAGTCTTCACGTGGAAGAGGAACAATTTCTAGAACTGATCCCATGTAAACATTAATTCCCTTTTCTTTAACGTCCTAGTGGATGCTGGGGACTCCGTAAGGACCATGGGGAATAGACGGGCTCCGCAGGAGACTGGGCACTCTAAGAAAGAATTAGTACTACTGGTGTGCACTGGCTCCTCCCTCTATGCCCCTCCTCCAGACCTCAGTTAGAATCTGTGCCCGGACGGAGCTGGGTGCATTTTAGTGAGCTCTCCTGAGCTTGCTAATAAGAAAGTATTTTAGTTAGGTTTTTTATTTTCAGAGAGCTTCTGCTGGCAACAGACTCTCTGCTACGTGGGACTGAGGGGAGAGAAGCAAACCTACTAACTGCGGCTAGGTTGCGCTTCTTAGGCTACTGGACACCATTAGCTCCAGAGGGATCGAACACAGGAACTTAACCTTGGTCGTCCGTTCCCGGAGCCGCGCCGCCGTACCCCTCGCAGAGCCAGAAGACAGAAGCCGGCGGGTGAAGCAAGAAGACGTCAAAATCGGCTGCAGAAGACTCCTGTCTTCATATGAGGTAGCGCACAGCACTGCAGCTGTGCGCCATTGCTCCCACACTAACCCACACACTTCGGTCACTGTAGGGTGCAGGGCGCAAGAAGGGGGGGCGCCCTGGGCAGCAATTGAGTACCTCCTGGCAAAAAAGCAGCATATATACAGCTGGGCACTGTAATATGCATGAGCCCCCGCCATTATTTTTACACAAAATCGCGGGACAGAGGCCCGCCGCTGAGTGGGCGGGGCTTCTTCCCCAGCACTCACCAGTGCCATTTTCTCTCCACAGCTCAGCTGAGAGGAAGCTCCCCAGGCTCTCCCCTGCAGAAGCACGATAGAAGAGGGTGAAAAAGAGAGGGGGGGGCACATAAATTTGGCGTAAAAACAATATATACAGCAGCTACTGGGTTAACACTAAGTTACTGTGTGATTCCTGGGTTACATAGCGCTGGGGTGTGTGCTGGCATACTCTCTCTCTGTCTCTCCAAAGGGCCTTGTGGGGGAACTGTCTTCAAATAGAGCATCCCCTGTGTGTGTGGTGTGTCGGTACGTGTGTGTCGATATGTCTGAGAAAGGGCACCCCTAAGGAGGAGATGGAGCTAATATGTGTGTGAGAGGGTGTCTCCGTCGACAACGCCGACACCTGTTTGGATATGTGTAAGTGCTAAGGTGAATTTATTGCACAAAAGATTAGAGAATAGACAGGAAATCTACCCATGTCTGTCCCTATGGCGCAGAGACCTTCAGAGTCTCACAATGCTCACTATCCAAAATAATAAACACTGATATCGACACGGAGTTTGACTCCAGTGTCGACTACGATAATGCAAAGTTACAGCCAAAATGGCAGAAAAGTATTCAATATATGATTATTGTAATAAAAGATGATTTGCATATCACTGATTACTCATTTGTCCCTGACACAAGGGTACACATGTTTAAGGGGAAGAAAGCTGAGGTAAATTTCCCTCCTCTCATGAGGAAAAAGAGCGGGAATCTCCAGACAAGAGACTGCAGCTTCCCACAAAGAATTCTCAGGCAGTATCCTTTCCCCCCTAGGGCCAGGATGTGATGGGAATCTTCCCCTAGGGTGTCACGTTTGCTTAGAAGGTAGCCCTAGCTATTCTCAGGGATCCTGCAGATAGCGTGCACATTCTGGTACACTACTCAGACCTGCGATTGTATCGGCATGGGTTTATAGCGCTGGGGCGGCAAGGACAGGTGCCTTATCAGCAGAAATTGAGACCCTAGTATGTATATATATATATATATATATATATGTATATAGAGAGATATGTATATATATTAAAGATTCTGTCTTAAGAGATATATATATATATAATCAAACATGCCCAAAGAGACATGAGTATACTGGGTCCTAGTGTCAAAGCTATGGTGATTTCTGCTTGACGTGTCCTGTAGAATATGCAATGGATAGATGATGCCAACTTAAGTGGCATATGGAAGGCTGAGGATTGTGTGGAGAAGGGTTCTCGGACCTGGTCTCCACGGCTATAGCTGGTAATTCTGATATTTTGCCTTATATTCCTGCACAGCCTAGGAAAGCACGTCATTATCAAATGCAACTTTTCGAACAAAGAAACAAGAAAGTCCGAGGTGCGTCCTTTCTTGCCAGAGGCAGGGCCAGAGGAAAGAAGCTGCACAACACAGCTAGTTCCCAGGAACAGAAGTCCTCCCCGGCCTCTATGAAAATCTACCGCATGTCGCTGGGGCTCCACAGACGGAGCTAGACCCGGTGGGGGCACGCTTTCGTAAGTTCTGCAACAAGTGGGTTCACTCCCTGTTAGATCCCTGGGCAATAGATATTGTGTCTCAGGGATACAAGCTGGACTTTGAGAAGATGCCTCCTCACTGACGGCCCTGCCGGCTTCCCCCCACGAGAGGGAAACAGGGTTAACTGCAATTCACAAATTGTATCTTCAACAGGTGGTGGTCAAGGTTCCCCTCCTTCGACAGGGAGGGGGTTATTATTCGACCATGTGGTAGTCCCGAAACCAGACGGTTCGGTCAGACCCATATTGAATTTAAAATCCCTGAACATATACCTGAAAAGGTTAAAGTTCAAGATGGAATCGCTAAGAGCAGTCGTTACAAGCCTGAAAGGGGGAGATTTTATTGTGACTCGGGACATAAAGGAGGCATACCTTCATGTCCCCATTTATCCACCTTATCAGGCGTACCTCAGCATTGCGGTATGGGATTGTCATTACCAATTTCAGACGTTGCCGTTTGGTCTCTCCACGGCCCCGAGAATATTCACCAAGGTAATGGCGGAAATGATGGTGCTCCTGCGGAAGCAAGGTGTCACTATTATCACGTACTTGGATGATCTCCTCATAAAAGCGAGATCAAGAAAGCAGTGGCTGAACAGCGTATCACTTTCTCTGGAAGTGTAACGGCAACACGGCTGGATTCTATATATTCCAAAGTCGCAGTTGGTTCCTACAGCTCATCTGCCTCTCCTAGGCATGATCCTAGACACAGACCAGAAAAGGGTTTATCTCCCGATAGAGAGCTCAGGAGCTCGTGACACTGATCAGGAATCTATTAAAACCAAAACAGGTGTCAGTGCATCACTGCACGCGAGTCCTGGGAAGGATGGTGGCATCATACGAGGCCATTCCTTTCGGCAGGTTCCATGAGAGGACCTTCTAATGGGACTTACTGGACAAGTGGTCCGGATCACATCTTTAGATGCATTGGTTAATCACCCTATCCCCCGGGGCCAGGGTGTCTCTCCTGTGGTGGCTGCAGAGTTCTCACCTTCTCGAAGGTCGCAGATTCGGTATTCAGGACTGGGTCCTGGTGACCACGGATGCAAGCCTCCGAGGGTGGGGGGCAGTAACATAGGGAAGAAATTTTCAAGGGCTGTGGTCAAGTCAGGAGACTTGCCTTCACATCAATACCCTGAAATTAAGGACCATATACAACGCCCTAAGTCAAGCGGAGACCCTGCTTCGCAACCAATCGGTGCTGATTCAATCAGACAACATCACCGCAGTGGCTCATGTAAACCGCCAAGGCGGCACAAGGAGCAGGGTGGCGATGGCGGAAGCCACCAGAATTCTTCGATGGGTGGAGAATCACGTATGAGCACTGTCAGCAGTGTTCATTCCGGGAGTGGACAACTGGGAAGCAGACTTCCTCAGCAGACACGACCTCCACCCGGGAGAGTGGGGACTTCATCAAGAAATCTTCGCGCAGATGGTAGGTCGGTGGGAACTCCCACAGGTGGACATGATGGCATCCCGCCTCAATAAAATATTGCGCCAGGTCAAGAGACCCTCAGGCGATAGCTGTAGACGCACTGGTGACACCGTGGATGTTCCAGTCGGTTTATGTGTTTCCTCCTCTTCCTCTCATACCCAAGGTGATGAGAATCATAGGAAAAGGAGGAGTGAGAACAATACTCATTGTTCCGGATTGGCCAAGAAGGACTTGGTATCCAGATCTGCAAGAAATGCTCACAGAGGACCCATAGCCTCTGCCTCTCGGACAGAACTTGTTGCAGCAGGGGCCCTGTCTGTTCCAAGACTTACCGCGGCTGCGTTTGACGGCATGGTGGTTGAACGCCGGATCCTAGCAGAAAAAGGCATTCCGGATGAGGTTATTCCTACGCTGATAAAGGCTAGGAAGGACGTGACGGCTCAACATTATCACCGTATATATGGCGAAAATATGTTGCTTGGTGTGAGGCCAGGAATGCCCCTACGGAGGAATTCCAGCTGGGCCGTTTCCTTCACTTCCTACAGTCGGGAGTGACATTGGGCCTGAAATTGGGTTCCATTTGGGTCCAGGTTTCGGCCCTATCCATTTTCTTTCAAAAAGAACTGACTTCTCTTCCTGAAGTCCAGACGTTGTTTAGGGAGTGCTGCATATTCAGCCCCCTTTTGTGCCACCAGTGGCACCTTGGGATCTCAACGTGGTGTTGGGTTTCCTGAAATCCCACTGGTTTGAGCCACTTAAGACCGTGGAGCTAAAGTATCTCACGTGGAAAGTGGTCATGCTATTGGCCTTAGCTTCGGCTAGGCGTGTATCAGAATTGGCGACTTTGTCATATAAAAGCCCCTATCTGGTTTTCCATATGGACAGGGCAGAATTACGGACTCGTCCGCAATTTCTGCCGAAGGTGGTGTCATCTTTTCATTTGAACCAACCTATTGTGGTGCCTGCGGCTACTCGTGACTTGGAGGATTCCAAGTTGCTTGATGTAGTCAGGGCTTTGAAGATTGATGTAGCCAGAATGGCTGGAGTCAGGTAAACTGACTCGCTGTTTATCCTGTATGCATCCAACAAGCTGGGTGCTCCTGCTTCAAAGCAAACTATTGCTCGCTGGATCTGTAACACGATTCAGCAGGCTCATTCTGCGGCGGGATTGCCGCATCCAAAATCAGTAAAAGCCCATTCCACAAGGAAAGTGGGCTCTTCTTGGGCGGCTGCCCGAGGGGTCTCGGCATTACAGCTTTGCCGAGCTGCTACTTGGTCGGGTTCAAACACCTTTGCAAAATTCTAGACGTTTGATACCCTGGCTGAGGAGGACCTTGTGTTTGCTCATTCGGTGCTGCAGAGTCATCCACACTCTCCCGCCCGTTTGGGAGCTTTGGTATAATCCCCATGGTCCTTACGGAGTCCCCAGCATCCACTAGGACGTTAGAGAAAATAAGATTTTACTCACCGGTAAATCTATTTCTCGTAGTCCGTAGTGGATGCTGGGCGCCCGTCCCAAGTGCGGACTTCTTCTGCAATACTTGTATATAGTTATTGCTTAATAAAGGGTTATGTTATGTTGGCATCCGTTTGTTGATGCTCTGTTGTTGTTCATACTGTTAACTGGGTATGTTATCACAAGTTATACGGTGTGATTGGTGTGGCTGGTATGAGTCTTACCCTGGATTCCAAAATCCTTTCCTTGTAATGTCAGCTCTTCCGGGCACAGTTTCCTTAACTGAGGTCTGGAGGAGGGGCATAGAGGGAGGAGCCAGTGCACTACAGTAGTACTAATTCTTTCTTAGAGTGCCCAGTCTCCTGCGGAGCCCGTCTATTCCCCATGGTCCTTACGGAGTCCCCAGCATCCACTACGGACTACGAGAAATAGATTTACCGGTGAGTAAAATCTTATTTTAGGAAGGTAAGTAGGTTTAGCCTTAGGTAGGTAGTCCACTTGTGCCAACCTTATTTCCATTTCGAATTGCTGATGTAGGTATTGGTGTCTAAGGAAGGAGCCCATCTGAATGGCCACTTTTCTGTAGGGTATTCCATTGGGTATATGTCCAATTTTATATTGTACATTCAATTTTATGTAACAATCATGTGTATATTTTAAATTCTGTGAATTTTTATTATGTACTAAGAATAAATATTCAGGTATGAAATTATCATTTTTATTGAGAGTGACATTATAGCAAACAGGGTGTATAATCCTAAAAGGACTACCCCTTATACTACTTGAGGGATAACCCTGGTAATATATTCAAGAGCGCACCTTAGGTAATTTGTTTTACATTACTATGCTTGGTTCCTACCAGCAGGGGACCAACTAAAAGATGCTAATTAGAGTGTAGGTTGTAGGTTAAGCGCAAAAGAAGGGTTTTGTATATATATATATATATATATATATATAATATATATATATATATAAGAGTGGCCATTGAAGAAATATTTGTAATCTTTAAAAGGGGGGAGCAGAAACCAACCAGACATCATAAGGGTCATACTCATATAGTACATTCCAAAAAGACATGGAAGTGGTCATGTTAGTCCTAAGGGCCTCATGGTGCAGGAGAGTTTTCTATTTTACGGTCAGCGACTAGGTAATAATCATACATTATTATTAAATGACCGTGCATGATCATATGTTTTGCTTAGAAAACTCTCCTAATAAAAGGTACCTGAACAAAAATTGGGCACATAAAGAGATACCAAGGGTAACCTCTTTACCATCCAATTGTCAACTAGAATAAGGTAAAGGTAGCAGACATTCTTCTCTTCTATTTTATGATTGATAGCCTTAAATGGATATAATGAATAAAGGGAGGGGAAAAGAAAAACAAAAAAGGAGCAAAAGTAAAAAAAAAGTGGGAGAACTAAAATAGTCCAATTACTGGGGCTAGACTGGCAAATGGCGGGGTAGGGTAATGGCAAATCAAAAACATGGGAAGAGTGGTTGATAGAAGAAACCACCCATGCAACAATGAAGATTCAAAGTTACTAATAATATTGAAATATAAGAAATGAGGCGTTGCAATTCCCAACCACCAAACCCAAGGGCAGAATGAGGAGCTAGACAACCCAACTGTAACTTGAAGACATAAAAATAGATTCACAATAACCAGTTGTAGCAAACCGTAAGAAGAGTAACAATAACAACTGTAATATTAATAATAGACCGTGTTGACATAGAGTGCCTGCATGAAATCAATACAGTGCCCTCGGAGTAACAGAGCCTGAGAAACACTTAGAGCTGCAGAAATACAGAGAAGAATAACAATTATTATGCTAAGACAAAAATAGACAACAGTAACTTAAAAAATGTTCAGAGTTAGAATAAGAATAAGGCATCTTTGTCAAAGTCAACAAGAGCTAAGCACATCTGATCGATCTGAGGACACAACCTTGGTCCATCATTGCGACAATTGGTTGCAATTCACAATGTTTTTAGGCACCGGTCAGCCTGCTTAAGCTGAAGCTTACTCAGGCTGGCTGGCGGATACGGGCATCAGGGTCTGGTAAGTTTGTTTCTGACTATCCAGCCCCCGAACCTGTCATGCCTAGGAAACAGTGGTGACATGCCCCCATTTTGTAGATCTGTGTCGGGTGCCGTCCCCACTCCGCCCCTGCAAATGCTGCAGCATGTCAATCCTGCTGTGGCAGAGAGGGGGCTGAGAGAAACCCGTTCTGCACATGTGGAGAACAGGTCTGCAATCTGTGCAGACCCCCACCATCGGATTTTAACATAAACCATAAATTAGGCCTTTTTATCACCTGGCACAAGGGAATGGTATGTTTGATCAGTATATTCAGAAAACTAATTAACAAAGGGGGAGTTGCATTGAAGAAAAATCTCAGTTACAGACAAACAAACTTTCTTGGGGTGTGAAAAGTATAACCAGAGAGAAATAAAAAACTCAGATATATTAAGGTTAAGATGGTTTTGCCTGTGAAGAAATACTAACTGTTTACCATTGTATTACTGTACTTGGGTGCGGGGTTTATCTTGCATTGAGGATGATCCCAATATCATACTGTATACCTGGGACTTTTACCACTCACCTCCAGCAATGTTTGAGACAGATCTCAATTGCAGAGAAAATGTGTGTGTAAAGTAGAGATGAGCGAACATCACTCGGATCCGGGCTCGGGACTTCCCGCCAGACTTGGAAACCAGAACGAGGCAAAATGTCATCATCCTGCTGTCGGATTCTCGTGGGTTTTGGATTCCATATAAGGAGCCGCGCATCACCGCCATTTTCACTCCAGTCCTGGAGAGTGTAGCGAGAGGACGTATCTCTCTCCTCAGTCCAGTGGTGGTGTCTTGTGCTGCATCAGTCCAGTCACAGTTGTGGTGTCCTCTGCTTCCATATGTCCAGTGCTGCTGTATAAGTCCAGTCCAGTGGTGCTGTGTTGTGCTGCATCAGTCCAGTGGTGGTGTCTTGTGCTGCATTAGTCCAGTCACAGTGGTGGTGTCCTCTGCTGCCATATGTCCAGTGCTGCTGTATAAGTCCAGTCCAATGGTGCTGTGTTGTGCTGCATCAGCCCAGGGGTGGTGTCCCTGTGCTGCCGTATAAGTCCAGTGGTACTGCCGTATAAGTCCAGTGGTACTGCCGTATAAGTCCAGTGATACTGCCGTATATGTCCAGTGGTACTGCCGTATAAGTCCAGTGAAACTGCCATATAATACAGTCCAGTGGTACTGACATATATATGTCCAGTGATACTGACGTATATATGTCCAGTGATACTGCCGTATAAGTCCAGTGATACTGCCATATAAGTCTAGTGATACTGCCGTATAGGTCCAGTGGTACTGCCGTATAAGTCCAGTGGTACTGCCTTATATGTCCAGTGGTACTGCCATATAAGTCCAGTGATTCTGCCATCTAAATCTAGTCCAGTGGTACTGCCATATAAATCCAGTGGTACTGCCGTATAAGTCCAGTGATACTGCCGTATATGTCCAGTGGTACTGCCGTATAAGTCCAGTGGTACTGCCGTATAAGTCCAGTGATGCTGCCGTATATGTCCAGTGATGCTGCCGTATATGTCCAGTGATACTGACGTATATGTCCAGTGGTACTGCCGTATAAGTCTAGTGATACTGCTGTATAAGTCCAATGATACTGCCGTATATGTCCAGTGGTACTGCCGTATAAATCCAGTCCAGTGGTGCTGTCATATAAGGTCAGTGGTGCTGTATTATTTACTCCATATAAAGGGGTTATTAATATTTAATCCAAGTAATTTTTACAGGGTTTGCCCTGTGTGGTGTAGAGGTACGCTCTCCTGTGCTGCATTTTGTTATATGACTCCAGAAAAAACTGGGAGAACCATAATTTGGAGGATAAAATAGGGAAAGATGAAGAACCACTTCCTCCTACTGCTGCTGCTGTTGTTGCTGCTGGGAGTCGATCGTCATCCCAGAGGGGAAGTCGGAAGACCACTTATACTACTTCAACTAAGCAAATGACTGTACAACAGTCCTTTGCGAGAAATATGAAATATGACAGAAGTTATCCTGTTGCAAAGCAGATAACTGAGGCCTTGACAGCTATGTTGGTGTTAGACGTGCATCCGGTATCCGCCATTAGTGCAGTGGGACTGCAGTGCCACTCCTAGATGGGCCAGGTGTTTGTGCCGCACACTTGTGTCGCTTAGCTTAGTCATACAGCGACTTCAATGCAACTTTTAGGCCTAAAAACAATATTGTGAGGTGCGAGGTGTTCAGAATAGACTGCAAATGAGTGGAAATGAATGTTATTGAGGTTAATAATATCATAGGATTAAAATTACCCTCAAATTCTGTGATTTTAGCTTTTTTTGTTTTTTTTTTCAAAAATCATCCAGATCCAAAACCAAAACCCGAAAGGGTGGTTTTGGCAAAACCTATCCAGATCCAAAACACAAGCGGGGTTCCAGAAAAGTGCTCGCCGCACATCTCTAGTGAAAAGGAGAGGTTGTTACTATTTGAATAGCTATGCGCCTGATGCAGAGAATCAATAGTAGATACAGTAGTAATGTTTGCGCGGTTTCATTTTTTCAGGACTGTACATACTATACATCACAGTCACACTGCATGTGCGCAGTGATTGGTTTGCGACAGTAGATACAGTGAGGATTTATTTGCAAAGTGATTGACAGGTAGTGTGTTTGTAAAAGGTAACGAGGGAATGGCTTGTCAAATGCAGACACATCTCAACTGTTTTGGGGACATATGTTTAATGATCTTTGCATGCACAGGATCCGCACTGCGCATGTGCAGATCTGGGCTTGCAATGCTGTTTGCATTGCCCCCAAAATCCGCAACATGATTGACATGGACGCAGCCTCATTGCCCTCAGCAGCATTCATTTCCCGGCCATCCTTAGTAACCTGAGAGTCCCTCAGATGTCCTGTGTTCATGCAATTGATTCAATGCTGCATCTTCAGACACAGCAGTGGATCAGGGAAGCCGGCAGTCGGAGTCTTTTTGCTTAAGACGCCTCCTGCGGATTTTGCTTTTTTTAACACCTTCTTTGAATCAAGCTGTTTGAAAATATGCTACACGCCTGCATTTGAGTCGCCACTCCCTTGTTACCTCCCATAAATGGGAGGATGCTAATTGTATTGTTGCTGTATCTGCATACGCAGTGGATCTGACAAGATATGCAAATATCGCACCCGCAGACTTTGTACAGAGATGCACACCACTGATTTCTCAGATCTGCAGGTTGCACACGAAGACCCAGCATTGTACAAACATTGGTTTTACTGGCGGGCTGTGGTAAATCCCAAAAATTTGTCACGCTGTGCCTATGTTTGAGTCAATACACCCCTGTTACCTCCCACAAACAGTCACTTTCTGTCAATCATTCTGCGTCCTAATCCACACAATTGGCGCTAACGAAAGACCACCACGGCACATGCCCAGAGCGACTCTGATGCGTGTGCAGTAACAAAAACATTTCCCAAAAGCACAAACATCAGCATTGTCTCCACTTCCAAGTCAGGCACACAGAGCAGTGAGTGTGGTTCAAAGTGGAGATGGGGACAGTAGTATGCGTGCATTATGGGCCCTACACACTGGGGGTGATTTCAAGTTGATCGCAGCAGGAATTTTTTTAGCAGTTGGGCAAAACCATGTGCACTGCAGGGGGGCAGATATAACATTTGCAGAGAGAGTTAGATTTGGGTGGGTTATTTTGTTTCTGTGCAGGGTAAATACTGGCTGCTTTACTTTTACACTGCAATTTAGATTGCAGATTTAACTCACCACACCCAAATCTCTCTCTCTCTCTCTCTGCACATGTTATATCTGCCTCCCCTGCAGTGCACATGGTTTTGCCCAACTGCTAACAAAGTTCCTGCTGCGATCAACTCAGAATTACCCTCACTGGGCAATAATATTTAAAGATAAAAACGATCTCGTTCATTTATGAATTAGATACCATTCATATCTTTCAGTGTGGAGGCACCAGCGATGAACAATGCACGGCCCCACGCTCATTCATCGCTGGTGCCCCGTCGCTTGTGCATGCATGCCAATATGGACGATCTTGTCCATATTTCCTGCACTGCTCCCTCCACCGGGTCGCCCGTCGGCTGTATTTGCCGTCGGGCAGCTCGGCGGCGGATCTGCCAGTGTGTAGGGCCCATTAGTTTGTGTAACATTCATAGGAGTAGGGTAAGCCTTAATAAAGAGATGTTTTTTTCAAAGAGAGCTTTCAAGGATTTCAGGAGCAAGCCAATAAATAAACCTTGGTGCAATAAGAGTGTGCAGAGCACTAGTGTCTTTGCTGCTGTAAGATATTGGGCCTAATTCAGACCTGATCGTAGCAGCGAATTTGTTAGCAGATGGGCAAAACCATGTGCACTGCAGGGAGGAGGGGCAGATATAACATGTGCAGAGAGAGTTAGATTTGGGTGGGTTATGTTGTTTCTGTGCAGGGTAAATACTGGCTGCTTTATTTTTATACTGCAATTTAGATTTCAGTTTGAACACACCCACCCAAATCTAACTCTCTCTGCATATGTTATATCTGTCGCCCCCTGCAGTGCACATGAGGCCTAATTCAGACCTGATCACTGGCGGCGTTGGGCTGCCGTTTTGGGGGCGTGGTCCGGGCAACGCAGGTGTGCCTGGACCGTGCGAGAGGTGGGCCACGGTGGCCGCGTGACGTCAGAAGCAGATGCTTAGACCCGGAGAGCGACAAGTAGCTCCCTGCCAGTGCGCAGGAGCTGCACTGGTAGGGAGCTACTCTTCAGGTACAAAAGCATCGCCGCCGTGAGATGCTTTTGTACCTGTGCGGCGGGGGGATGGCCTGACATGCGGGGCGGACTAGCCCTGTGCTGGGCGTCCCCCACATATCAGGGTGGCTGATCGTAGCCATGCAAAGTTTAGCATGGCTACGATCGGGTCTGAATTAGGCACATGATTTTGCCCATCTGCTAACAAAGTTGCTGCTATGATCAGGTCTGAATTTAAGCCCATAGTCTCGTAAAATAAATATGAGAGCCGTAACCAGACATTTTGGTGCCCTGTGCCAGAAGGAGAATTAGTGCCCCCCCCCATATTTAAAATTGGGATAGTGCACGCCGGCTTCATGGGGAAGGCGCGTGATCATAAAATAATAATATTAATAATTAATATTACGCTTCACAGTAGTCTCCGTTATTCAAATTACTCCACGCTGTAGTGCCACTTATACATATTATTACTAGTGATGAGCGGGTTCGGTTCCTCGGAAACCGAACCCCCCCCGAACTGCACCCATTTTACACGGGTCCGAGACATACTCGGATTCTCCCGTATGGCTCGGTTAACCCGAGCGCGCCCGAACGTCATCATCCGCTGTCGGATTCTCGCGAGATTCGGATTCTATATAAGCAGCCGCGCGTCGCCGCAATTTTCACTCGTGCATTGGAAATGTTAGGGAGAGGACGTGGCTGGCGTCCTCTCCGTTTATTAATCTTGAAATCTTGATGCAAAAATATCTGTGCTCACACTGCTTAATTGTGGGGACTGGGGAGCAGCTGTATTATATAGGAGGAGTACAGTGCAGAGTTTTGCTGACAGTGACCACCAGTATACGTTGTCTGCCTGAAAAACACTCCATATCTGTGCTCAGTGTGCTGCATATATCTGTGCTCACACTGCTTTATTGTGGGGACTGGGGACCACCAGTATATTATATAGGAGGAGTACAGTGCAGAGTTTTTCTGACAGTGACCACCAGTATACGTTGTCTGACTGAAAAACACTCCATATCTGTGCTCAGTGTGCTGCATATATCTGTGCTCACACTGCTTAATTGTGGGGACTGGGGAGTAGCTGTATTATATAGGAGGAGTACAGTGCAGAGTTTTGCTGACAGTGACCACCAGTATACGTTGTCTGCCTGAAAAACACTCCATATCTGTGCTCAGTGTGCTGCATATATCTGTGCTCACACTGCTTTATTGTGGGGACTGGGGACCACCAGTATATTATATAGGAGGAGTACAGTGCAGAGTTTTGCTGACAGTGACCACCAGTATACGTTGTCTGCCTGAAAAACAATCCATATCTGTGCTCAGTGTGCTGCATATATCTGTGCTCACACTGCTTAATTGTGGGGACTGGGGAGCAGCTGTATTATATAGGAGGAGTACAGTGCAGAGTTTTGCTGACCAGTGACCACCAGTATACGTTGTCTGCCTGAAAAACACTCCATATCTGTGCTCAGTGTGCTGCATATATCTGTGCTCACACTGCTTAATTGTGGGGACTGGGGAGCAGCTGTATTATATAGGAGGAGTACAATGCAGAGTTTTGCTGACAGTAACCACCAGTATACGTTGTCTGCCTGAAAAACACTCCATATCTGTGCTCAGTGTGCTGCATATATCTGTGCTCACACTGCTTTATTGTGGGGACTGGGGACCACCAGTATATTATATAGGAGGAGTACAGTGCAGAATTTTGCTGACAGTGACCACCAGTATACGTTGTCTGCCTGAAAAACACTCCATATCTGTGCTCAGTGTGCTGCATATATCTGTGCTTATTGTGGGGACTGGGGACCACCAGTATATTATATAGGAGGAGTACAGTGCAGAGTTTTGCTGACAGTGACCACTAGTATACGTTGTCTGCCTGAAAAACACTCCATATCTGTGCTCAGTGTGCTGCATATATCTGTGCTCACACTGCTTAATTGTGGGGACTGGGGAGCAGCTGTATTATATAGGAGGAGTACAGTGCAGAGTTTTGCTGACAGTGACAACCAGTATATTTTGTTTGCCTGAAAAACACTCCATATCTGTGCTCAGTGTGCTGCATATATCTGTGCTCACACTGCTTTATTGTGGGGACTGGGGACCAGCAGTATTATATAGGAGGAGTACAGTGCAGAGTTTTGCTGACAGTGACCACCAGTATATATAGCAGTACGGTACGGAAGGCCACTGCTCTACCTACCTCTGTGTCATCAAGTATACTATCCATCTAGATTCTATACCTGTGGTGCATTTTAGTTTGCAGTTTGCTGACAGTGACCACCAGTATATATAGCAGTACGGTACGGAAGGCCACTGCTCTACCTACCTCTGTGTCGTCAAGTATACTATCCATCTAGATTCTATACCTGTGGTGTATTTTAGTTTTGCAGTTTGCTGACAGTGACCACCAGTATATATAGCAGTATGGTACGGAAGGCCACTGCTCTAGCTACCTCTGTGTCATCAAGTATACTATCCATCCATACCTGTGGTGCATTTCAGTTGTGCACAGTATATATAGTAGTAGGCCATTGCTATTGATACTGGCATATAATTCCACACATTAAAAAATGGAGAACAAAAATGTGGAGGTTAAAATAGGGAAAGTTCAAGATCCACTTCCACCCCGTGCTGAAGATGCTGCCACTAGTCATGGCCGAGACGATGAAATGCCATCAAAGTCGTCTGCCAAGGCCGATGCCCAATGTCATAGTAGAGAGCATGTAAAATCCAAAAAACAAAAGTTCTTTAAAATGACCCAAAAATCATAATTGAAAGCGTCTGATGAGAAGCGTAAACTTGCCAATATGCCATTTATGACACGGAGTGGCAAGGAACGGCTGAGGCCCTGGCCTATGTTCATGGCTAGTGGTTCAGATTCACATGAGGATGGAAGCACTCATCCTCTCGCTAGAAAAATGAAAAGACTTAAGCTGGCAAAAGCACAGCAAAGAACTGTGCGTTCTTCTAAATCACAAATCCCCAAGGAGAGTCCAATTGTGTCGGTTGCGATGCCTGACCTACCCAACACTGGACGGGAAGAGCTTGCGCCTTCCACCATTTGCACGCCCCCTGCAAGTGCTGGAAGGAGCACCCGCAGTCCAGTTCCTGATAGTCAAATTGAAGATGTCACTGTTGAAGTACACCAGGATGAGGATATGGGTGTTGCTGGCGCTGGGGAGGAAATTGACAAGGAGGATTCTGATGGTGAGGTGGTTTGTTTAAGTCAGGCACCCAGGGAGACACCTGTTGTCCGTGGGACGAATATGGCCATTGACATGCCTGGTCAAAATACAAAAAAAATCACCTCTTCGGTGTGGAATTATTTCAACACAAATGCGGACAACAGGTGTCAAGCCGTGTGTTGCCTTTGTCAAGCTGTAATAAGTAGGGGTAAGGACGTTAACCACCTAGGAACATCCTCCCTTATACGTCACCTGGTCCGCATTCATCAGAAGTCAGAGACAAGTTCAAAAACTTTGGATGACAGCGGAAGCAGTCCACTGACCACTAAATCCCTTCCTCTTGTAACCAAGCTCCTGCAAACCACACCACCAACTCCCTCAGTGTCAATTTCCACCTTACACAGGAAAGCCAATAGTCCTGCAGGCCATGTCACTGGCAAGTCTGACGAGTCCTCTCCTGCCTGGGATTCCTCCGATGCATCCTTGAGTGTAACGCCTACTGCTGCTGGCGCTGCTGTTGTTGCTGCTGGGAGTCGATCGGCATCCCAGAGGGGAAGTCGGAAGACCACTTGTACTACTTCCAGTAAGCAATTGACTGTCCAACAGTCCTTTGCGAGGAAGATGAAATATCACAGCAGTCATCCTGCTGCAAAGCGGATAACTCAGGTCTTGTCAGCCTGGGTGGTGAGAAACGTGGTTCCGGTATCCACCGTTAATTCACAGGCAACTAGAGACTTGTTTGAGGTACTGTGTCCCTGGTACCAAATACCATCTAGGTTCCATTTCTCTAGGCAGGCGATACCAAAAATGTACACAGACGTCAGAAAAAAAGTCACCAGTGTCCTAAAAAATGCAGTTGTACCCAATGTCCACTTAACCACGGACATGTGGACAAGTGGAGCAGGGCAGACTCAGGACTATATGACTGTGACAGCCCACTGGGTAGATGTATTGCCTCCCGCAGCAAGAACAGCAGCGGCGGCACCAGTAGCAGCATCTCGCAAACGCCAACTCGTTCCTAGGCAGGCTACGCTTTGTATCACCGCTTTCCATAAGAGGCACACAGCTGACAACTAGAGATGAGCGCCTGAAATTTTTCGGGTTTTGTGTTTTGGTTTTGGGTTCGGTTCCGCGGCCGTGTTTTGGGTTCGAACGCGTTTTGGCAAAACCTCACCGAATTTTTTTTGTCGGATTCGGGTGTGTTTTGGATTCGGGTGTTTTTTTCAAAAAACACTAAAAAACTGCTTAAATCATAGAATTTGGGGGTCATTTTGATCCCAAAGTATTATTAACCTCAAAAACCATAATTTACACTCATTTTCAGTCTATTCTGAATACCTCACACCTCACAATATTATTTTTAGTCCTAAAATTTGCACCGAGGTCGCTGTGTGAGTAAGATAAGCGACCCAAGTGGCCGACACAAACACCGGGCCCATCTAGGAGTGGCACTGCAGTGTCACGCAGGATGTCCCTTCCAAAAAACCCTCCCCAAACAGCACATGACGCAAAGAAAAAAAGAGGTGCAATGAGGTAGCTGTGTGAGTAAGATTAGCGACCCTAGTGGCCGACACAAACACCGGGCCCATCTAGGAGTGGCACTGCAGTGTCACGCAGGATGGCCCTTCCAAAAAACCCTCCCCAAACAGCACATGACGCAAAGAAAAAAAGAGGCGCAATGAGGTAGCTGTGTGAGTAAGATTAGCGACCCTAGTGGCCGACACAAACACCGGGCCCATCTAGGAGTGGCACTGCAGTGTCACGCAGGATGTCCCTTCCAAAAAACCCTCCCCAAACAGCACATGACGCAAAGAAAAAAAGAGGCGCAATGAGGTAGCTGACTGTGTGAGTAAGATTAGCGACCCTAGTGGCCGACACAAACACCGGGCCCATTTAGGAGTGGCACTGCAGTGTCACGCAGGATGTCCCTTCCAAAAAACCCTCCCCAATCAGCACATGATGCAAAGAAAAAGGTTAGGTGGTATACAATTATGGACGGACTGCCTGCCGAGTGCAGACACAGAGGTAGCCACAGCCGTGAACTACCGTACTGTACTGTGTCTGCTGCTAATATAGACTGGTTGATAAAGAGATGTCGTAGTAGTATGTATGTATAAAGAAGAAAAAAAAACAACGGTTAGGTGGTATACAATTATGGACGGACTGCCTGCCGAGTGCAGACACAGAGGTAGCCACAGCCGTGAACTACCGTACTGTGTCTGCTGCGACTGGATGATAAATGATATAAAAAATATATATATATCACTACTGCAGCCGGACAGGTATATATTATATATTATATAATGACGGACCTGCTGGACACTGTCTGTCAGCAGAATGAGTTTTATTTTTATAGAATAAAAAAAAAAACCAACACACAAGTGAAGTCACACGACGAGTGTTTAACTTTTTCAGGCAATCACAATATAAGTATACTACTAACTATACTGGTGGTCAGTGTGGTCAGGTCACTGGTCAGTCACACTGGCAGTGGCACTCCTGCAGCAAAAGTGTGCACTGTTTAATTTTAATATAATATTATGTACTCCTGGCTCCTGCTATAACCTATAACTGGCACTGCAGTGCTCCCCAGTCTCCCCCACAATTATAAGCTGTGTGAGCTGAGCAGTCAGACAGATATATAATATATATAGATGATGCAGCACACTGGGCTGAGCCTGAGCAGTGCACACAGATATGGTATGTGACTGAGTCACTGTGTGTATCGCTTTTTTCAGGCAGAGAACGGATATATTAAATAAACTGCACTGTCTGGTGGTCACTCACTATATAATATTATGTACTCCTGGCTCCTGCTATAACCTATAACTGGCACTGCAGTGCTCCCCAGTCTCCCTCACAATTATAAGCTGTGTGAGCTGAGCAGTCAGACAGATATATAATATATATAGATGATGCAGCACACTGGGCTGAGCCTGAGCAGTGCACACAGATATGGTATGTGACTGAGTCACTGTGTGCATCGCTTTTTTCAGGCAGAGAACGGATATATTAAATAAACTGCACTGTCTGGTGGTCACTCACTATATAATATTATGTACTCCTGGCTCCTGCTATAACCTATAACTGGCACTGCAGTGCTCCCCAGTCTCCCCCACAATTATAAGCTGTGTGAGCTGAGCAGTCAGACAGATATATAATATATATAGATGATGCAGCACACTGGGCTGAGCCTGAGCAGTGCACACAGATATGGTATGTGACTGAGTCACTGTGTGTATCGCTTTTTTCAGGCAGAGAACGGATATATTAAATAAACTGCACTGTCTGGTGGTCACTCACTAGTAAACTCTCTGCACTCTCTACACTTCTACAGTACTCCTCCTAGTCCTAAACTCCAGTAAATCTCTCTCTCTTATAATCTAAATGGAGAGGACGCCAGCCACGTCCTCTCCCTATCAATCTCAATGCACGTGTGAAAATGGCGGCGACGCGCGGCTCCTTATATAGAATCCGAGTCTCGCGATAGAATCCGAGCCTCGCGAGAATCCGACAGCGTCATGATGACGTTCGGGCGCGCTCGGGTTAACCGAGCAAGGCGGGAAGATCCGAGTCGCTCGGATCCGTGTAAAAAAAGCTGAAGTTCGGGCGGGTTCGGATTCCGAGGAACCGAACCCGCTCATCTCTACTGACAACCTCTTACGGAAACTGAGGAACATCATCGCAGAATGGCTTACCTCAATTGGACTCTCATGGGGATTTGTGACATCGGACAACTCCACCAATATTGTGCGTGCATTACATCTGGGCAAATTCCAGCATGTCCCATGTTTTGCACATACATTGAATTTGGTGGTGCAGAATTATTTAAAAAACGACAGGGGCATGCAAGAGATGCTGTCGGT
The DNA here is from genome assembly GCF_028390025.1 of Pseudophryne corroboree. Lineage (NCBI taxonomy): Eukaryota > Metazoa > Chordata > Amphibia > Anura > Myobatrachidae > Pseudophryne > Pseudophryne corroboree. The sequence continues at coordinate 233,889,637 of NC_086449.1, read as the reverse complement.
GGCCCGAAGAATTGCGGGCCACTTTCGGCATTCAGCCACCACGTGCCGAAGACTGGAGCACCAGCAAACAGTCCTGAACCTGCCCTGCCATCATCTGAAGCAAGAGGTGGTAACGAGGTGGAATTCAACCCTCTATATGCTTCAGAGGATGGAGGAGCAGCAAAAGGCCATTCAAGCCTATACATCTGCCCACGATATAGGCAAAGGAGGAGGAATGCACCTGACTCAAGCGCAGTGGAGAATGATTTCAACATTGTGCAAGGTTCTGCAACCCTTTGAAGTTGCCACACGTGAAGTCAGTTCAGACACTGCCAGCCTGAGTCAGGTCATTCCCCTCATCAGGCTTTTGCAGAAGAAGCTGGAGACATTGAAGGAGGAGCTAAAACAGAGCGATTCCGCTAGGCATGTGGGACTTGTGGATGGAGCCCTTAATTCGCTTAACCAGGATTCACGAGTGGTCAATCTGTTGAAATCCGAGCACTAAATTTTGGCCACCGTGCTCGATCCTAGATTTAAAACCTACGTTGTATCTCTCTTTCCAGCAGACACAAGTCTGCAGAGGTTCAAAGACCTGCTGGTGAGACACTTGTCAAGTCATGCGGAACGTGACCCATCAACAGCTCCTCCTTCACATTCTCCCGCAACTGGGGGTGCGAGGAAAAGGCTAAGAATTCCGAGCCCACCCACTGGCGGTGATGCAGGGCAGTCTAGTGCGAGTGCTGACATCTGGTCCAGACTGAAGTACCTGCCAACGATTACTGACATGTCGTCTACTGTCACTGCATATGATTCTGTCACCATTGAGAGAATGGTGGAGGATTATATGAGTGACTGCATCCAAGTAGGCACGTCAGACAGTCCGTACGTATACTGGCAGGAAAAAGAGGCAATTTGGAGGCCCTTGCACAAACTGGCTTTATTCTACCTAAGTTGCCCTTCCTCCAGTGTGTACTCCGAAAGAGTGTTTAGTGCAGCCGCTCACCTTGTCAGCAATCAGCGTACGAGGTTACTTCCAGAAAATGTGGAGAAGATGATGTTCATCAAAATTAATTATAATCAATTCCTCCGTGGAAACATTCACCAGCAGCAATTGCCTCCAGAAAGTACACAGGGACCTGAGATGGTGGATTCCAGTGGGGACAAATTAATAATCTGTGAGGAGGTGGATGTACACAGTGAAAGGGGTGAGGAATCGGAGGATGATGATGAGGTGGACATCTTGCCTCTGTAGAGCCAGTTTGTGCAAGGAAAGATTGATTGCATCTTTTTTGGGGGGGGGCCCAAACCAACCAGTCATTTCAGTCACAGTCGTGTGGCAGACCCTGTCGCTGAAATGATGGGTTCGTTAAAGTGTGCATGTCCTGTTTATACAACATAAGGGTGGGTGGGAGGGCCCAAGGACAATTCCATCTTGCACCTCTTTTTTCTTTCATTTTTCTTTGCGTCATGTGCTGTTTGGGGACAATTTTTTTGAAGTGCCATCCTGCCTGACACTGCAGTGCCACTCCTAGATGGCCAGGTGTTTGTGTCGGCCACTTGTGTCGCTTAGCTTAGTCACACAGCGACCTTGGTGCGCCTCTTTTTTTCTTTGCATCATGTGCTGTTTGGGGACTATTTTTTTGAAGTGCCATCCTGTCTGACACTGCAGTGCCACTCCTAGATGGGCCAGGTGTTTGTGTCGGCCACTTGTGTCGCTTAACTTAGTCACACAGCGACCTTGGTGTGCCTCTTTTTTTCTTTGCATCATGTGCTGTGTGGGGACAATTTTTTTGAAGTGCCATCCTGCCTGACACTGCAGTGCCACTCCTAGATGGGCCAGGTGTTTGTGTCGGCCACTTGTGTTGCTTAGCTTAGCCATCCAGCGACCTCGGTGCAAATTTTAGGACTAAAAATAATATTGTGAGGTGTACAGAATAGACTGAAAATTAGTGGAAATTATGGTTATTGAGGTTTATAATACTATGGGATCAAAATGACCCCAAATTCTATGATTATGCTGTTTTTGAGTTTTTTTTGTAAAAAAACACCAATCCAAAACACATCCGAATCCGACAAAAAAATTTCAGGGATGTTTTGCTAAAACGCGTCCGAATCCAAAACACGGCCGCGGAACCGAATCCAAAACCAAAACACAAAACCCGAAAAATGTCCGGTGCACATCACTACTTATTACCAGGTAGAGCTCCTTATACACATTACTCCAGGTAGAACCCCCTTTTACACATTACGCCAGACAGAGCCCCCTTTTACACATTACGCCAGACAGGGCCCACTTGTACACATTAAGCCAGACAGAGCATCATTTTACACATTACGCCAGACAGAGCACCCTTTTCCACATTACGCCAGGCCAGGCAGAATCCTCTTTTTACACATTACGACAGACAGAACCCCCTTCTTACACATTATGCCAGGCAAAGCCCCATTTTTACACATTACATCAGGCAGAGCCCCCTTTTTACTAGTGATGTGCACCGGAAATTTTTCTTGTTTTGTGTTTTGGTTTTGGATTCAGTTCCGTGGCCGTGTTTTGGATTCGGACGCGTTTTGGCAAAACCTCCCTGAAAATGTTTTGTCGGATTCGGGTGTTTTTTTACAAAAAATCCTCAAAAACAGCTTAAATCATAGAATTTGGGGGGAATTTTGATCCCATAGTATTATTAACCTCAATAACCATAATTTCCACTCATTTCCAGTCTATTCTGAACACCTCACACCTCACAATATTATTTTTAGTCCTAAAATTTGCACCGAGGTCGCTGGATGGCTAAGCTAAGCGACCCAAGTGGCCGACACAAACACCTGGCCCATCTAGGAGTGGCACTGCAGTGTCAGACAGGATGGAAGATTTAAAAAATAGTCCCCAAACAGCACATGATGCAAAGAAAAAAAGAGGTGCACCAAGGTCGCTGGATGGCTAAGCTAAGCGACCCAAGTGGCCGACACAAACACCTGGCCCATCTAGGAGTGGCACTGCAGTGTCAGACAGGATGGCACTTCAACAAAATAGTCCCCAAACAGCACATGATGCAAAGAAAAAAAGAGGCGCAATGAGGTAGCAGTGTGACTAAGCTAAGCGACCCTAGTGGCCGAAACAAACACCTGGCCCATCTAGGAGTGGCACTGCAGTGTCAGACAGGATGGCACTTCAAAAAAATAGTCCCCAAACAGCACATGATGCAAAGAAAAAAAGAGGCGCAATGAGGTAGCAGTGTGACTAAGCTAAGCGACACAAGTGGCCGACACAAACAGCTGGCCCATCTAGGAGTGGCACTGCAGTGTCAGACAGGATGGCACTTCAAAAAATTTGTCCCCACACAGCACATGATGCAAAGAAAAAAAGAGGCGCAATGAGGTAGCCGTGTGACTAAGCTAAGCGACCCAAGTGGCCGACACAAACACCTGGCCCATCTAGGAGTGGCACTGCAGTGTCAGACAGGATTGCACTTCAAAAAAATAGTCCCCAAACAGCACATGATGCAAAGAAAAAAAGAGGCGCAATGAGGTAGCTGTGTGACTAAGCTAAGCGACACAAGTGGCCGACACAAACACCTGGCCCATCTAGGAGTGGCACTGCAGTGTCAGACAGGATGGCACTTCCAAAAATAGTCCCTAAACAGCACATGATGCAAAGAAAAATGAAAGAAAAAAGAGGTGCAGGCATCGCAACCGACACAATTGGACTCTCCTTGGGGATTTGTGATTTAGAAGAACGCACAGTTCTTTGCTGTGCTTTTGCCAGGTTAAGTCTTTTCATTTTTCTAGCGAGAGGATGAGTGCTTCCATCCTCATGTGAAGCTGAACCACTAGCCATGAACATAGGCCAGGGCCTCAGCCGTTCCTTGCCACTCCGTGTCGTAAATGGCATATTGGCAAGTTTACGCTTCTCCTCAGATGCTTTTAATTTTGATTTTTGGGTCATTTTACTGAACTTTTGTTTTTTTGATTTTACATGCTCTCTACTTTGACATTGGGCATCGGCCTTGGCAGACGACGTTGATGGCATTTCATCGTCTCGGCCATGACTAGTGGCAGCAGCTTCAGCACGAGGTGGAAGTGGATCTTGATCTTTCCCTATTTTACCCGCCACATTTTTGTTCTCCATTTTTTAATGTGTGGAATTATATGCCAGTATCAATAGCAATGGCCTACTACTATATATACTGCGCACAAATGAAATGCACCACAGGTCAGGGACGTTCGGTGAGCTAAATAGCTCAGGAGGCACAGACTAGTACCGGAGCAAGATTTACATGCAATATATGAGCCAAAACGTACATCTGGGCATTATACACGGGTGCAGCAGTATAAATACCTGGAAATTTGGTGAGTTTTGATCAGAGATGTGCAGAAAAGTTAGCCAGGTGAGGCACTGCCTCACCTGCCATAGACTTTTTACTCCAGAGCTTTGGCTATAAAAATTATTAGAATAATGCAAAGTAGATATTTCAAACATATTTTTTTGTATTTTTCATATACGGTACTTTATGCAGTCAAAACTCTGGCACAAACGTTAGTATGACAGGAAAGGCTCTGCCTCACCTGCCTCACTCCACCGCACGTCACTGCCACAGGTATGGATGGATAGTATACTTGACGACACAGAGGTAGGTAGAGCAGTGGCCTACTGTACAGTACTGCTATATATTATATACTGGTGGTCAGCAAACTGTGCAAAACTGAAATGCACCATAGGTATGGATGGATAGTATACTTGACGACACAGAGGTAGGTAGAGCAGTGGCCTACTGTACCGTACTGCTATATATTATATACTGGTGGTCAGCAAACTGTGCAAAACTGAAATGCACCACAGGTATGGATGGATAGTATACTTGACGACACAGAGGTGGGTAGAGCAGTGGCCTACTGTACCGTACTGCTATATATTATATACTGGTGGTCAGCAAACTGTGCAAAACTGAAATGCACCACAGGTATGGATGGATAGTATACTTGACGACACAGAGGTAGGTAGAGCAGTGGCCTTCTGTACCGTACTCCTATATATTATATACTGGTGGTCAGCAAAATTATGCACTGTACTCCTACTATATACTACAATGCAGCACAGATATGGAGCGTTTTTCAGGCAGAGAACGTATAATACTGGTGGTCACTGGTCAGCAAAACTCTGCACTGTACTCCTCCTATATAATACTGCTGGTCCCCAGTCCCCACAATAAAGTAGTGTGAGCATAGATATATGTAGCACACTGAGCACAGATATGGAGCGTTTTTCAGGCAGAGAACGTATAATACTGGTGGTCACTGGTCAGCAAAACTCTGCACTGTACTCCTCCTATATAAAACAGCTGGTCCCCAGTCCCCACAATAAAGCAGTGTGAGCACAGATATATGCAGCACACTGAGCACAGATATGGAGCGTTTTTCAGGCAGAGAACGTATAATACTGGTGGTCACTGGTCAGCAAAACTCTGCACTGTACTCCTAGTATATAATACTGCTGGTCCCCAGTCCCCACAATAAAGCAGTGTGAGCACAGATATATGCAGCACACTGAGCACAGATATGGAGCGTTTTTCAGGCAGAGAATGTATAATACTGCTGGTCACTGGTCAGCAAAACTCTGCACTGTACTCCTCCTATAATACTGCTGGTCCCCAGAATAAAGATATTTGCACTTTTGCATCCCCCTGAAACAAAGTGAGAGGACACCAGCCACGTCCTCTCACTATCATTTCCAATGCACGAGTGAAAAATGGCGGCGACGCACAGCTCCTTATATAGAATCCGAATCTCGCGAGAATCCGACAGCGGGATGATGACGTTCGGGCGCGCTCAGGTTAACCGAGCAATACGGGAGAATCCGAGTATGCCTCGACCCGTGTAAAATGGGTGAAGTTCGGGGGGGTTCGGATTCCGAGGAACCGAACCCGCTCATCACTACTTTTTACACATTATGCCAGGTAGAGTTCCATTTTTACACATTATGTCAGGCAGAGACTCCTTTTTACACATTAAGATTGTCAGAGTCCCCGCTTTACATATAACGGCAGGCAGAGCCTGCTTTTACAGTGCCAGTGAGGGAGACGGAAAGAGAGAGAGAAAGTGTGTGTGTGTGTCTGTGTGTCTGTGTGTGTGTGTGTGTGTGTGTGTGTGTGTGTGTAAGTGAGTGAGTGAGTGTTTTATACTTACATTTGGTACTAGGGCAGAAACGTCCACCAGCTGGTAGTCTCCTTGTCCTTCTCGCCCTAATGCTATGGCTCTTCACAAAGCAGGACACTGTAGGTGGGCTGGGGGTGGGCTGGGAGAGACGTTGTCTCCCCCAGAAGACGGGGGGAGGAGGGGACGAGCTGCAGCACTGCCCAGTGCCCAGATACCTATGTGAGAAGAGGTAGCCAGGCAATGCAGCTGAGCTGTCCTGGCAATGTACACGGTGGGCAGACCCCACAGTGAGGCCGCTGTGTGCCGCACCTGGTGTTGCCGGTGGTCCTTCACCCACAGTGCATATACGCTTTGTGCCAGGCACCACTGGCACAATGCTACTTATAGCCCTGATAAATATAGTAATAAAAAGTACAGAGCTGAGGCAAAAGTGAATTTGAATATGCTAATGATTATATAATAAAAATTCTGTATACAAAAAGGCAACTTTGTATCATCATATATAAAAGCAAGGTGACAATTTATTTCTGTTACATAAATACAAACTATCACATTAAAATGATGATTGCTGAAAAACAGACATTGCCACAATATACAAATGATGATTCTGGATTCGGTAAAGATCCCTATTGAGGCTGAAATAGTGATTTCTCAAAACTGCTACTGCTAAAAATCTCATGTGAAGAGCTGGCCAGAAAAAAAAATAGATGCCCACCGATGCATTCGTAAATTTGCAGTCGCATAACTGCGATGCCTACACAGAATTTTAGCACCATCAAATGTCATATGCATGCCCCGACGACGGCCACGGCACACCTGCGTTTTCCCAACCACTCCCTACAAACGTAATATTGCCTCCCACAAATGCTCACTTCCTGTCAATCCCATTGCATTTCACTAGGCGCGCCACTTTGATCTTTGTGCAATGCGCTCACAGCGCATGCGCAGTCTGACAATAATCGTCCAAATCGCGTTTTTACAATTTAGCGAACCTTACTGAATTTGTCTCTCTGGGGGTTATTCAGAGATGGACGTAGATCTTGTTTCCGCAACAAGATCTGTGTCCATATACTCACTTGCAATGCGTTCCCAATTTAATTGCCCCAAAAACGGTCTGTACAAGACTACATTGTCTTGGCCATGCTCATTAATTGCCACGTTGCTGCTCCCCTGACGCTCATGGCAGTCAATCACTATGCAATCACATTCTTCCGGGATGCGTTCGCATGTTGATGGGTCGTGCATGCGCACTATGGGCAATGCGCATGCGCAGACTGGATGGATATGGACGCTGCATGCGAAAGCAACAGCTGAGGCCCTCTGTCACTACCTAATAAGTGTTCTGTTGGTGCAGGGAATAATAGAGGTAAATTGTCTCCATGAGAAACTGGAGATAATACTGAAAACCTGTGTATGAGAAGAAACATGGCAATGAGTGAGCGTCCTCTGTCTCCTAAACCGGTCACAAGAACCAGGAGTGCATCTTCCCTCTGCCGCCGCCAAATCTTGGTACAGAATTCCATAGGTGGGTAACATAAGGGGAGTAACTGCAAAAATTGTCTATTCAGTGGGTGTGTTATGGGAGTGTCGTAGGTGTCAGTGCAAGTAGCTGCATTCATTCAGGGCTGCCATCGTTGGGGGACTGCCATGACTGTTGTCCCAGGCCCAAACATAAAAGGGGGCCTGCATGGCTTCTACCCACTGTAGATGGTGTGGGGTCTGGGGCCGGGCAGATGCTTGTGAATGATGGTGGCTGCATGGTACAATGAGTTACTTTTTTTTTATTGAGACAAGGCATGCATGATGTCAAACGTGCTGCACCACTGTCAGAGAGAGGAGTAGGCTGCAGTGTGAAGGAGGACACCAACAGCCAAAAGACACAGGAGAAGGTGTCTATGAGCTGAACGGTACTGGATGAACAAAACAAAGGTGGTACTTTCAGATTAGCACAGTAAAGAGTATGGTGCTGCCCAGGTCCAAAACAAAGGAGACAAACACAAATCTCCAGCAACATATGAACAAGAAAAAAGTGATAATGGACCCCTGGCGCACAATAATCGTGGATGCAACTTGGTACTCCTATTACTGAACATGTGCTAGTTAATATACAAAACTAACAATTTTTATTAAAACACAATCCCCAGCTTGGAATGAACAATAAAATATATTAAAACAAATATACAGAAATGAGGTGAATAAATGGGAACCAGGTGCTTTCATAAAGTGCTTTCCGTGCTTAGAGTCCTTCTTAAATTGAGGAAAAAGCTCTCACCATAATTCATAGCCGCGGTGGGCTAGCTTGAAAAGATAGCTGGGGTCCTAGGCTGAATGGCCCAGCACCACCGCAGCAGGCGTATCAGCTTACAATCACCTGTCCCAGAGTAAACACCACGTCTGTCCTCTTCCAATTAACGCGTTTCGGTCCTGTATTGGCCTTTCTCAAAGTTGGATGAGGGTTGTCCTTAGTGCCGGCTTTTTATACCATTACTAATTACTATGTAATACCGGAAATTCTTTCCTCCTGCTACTTCCGGGTTCGTCCACCAGAAGTGAGGCGCATGCGTTTCAAATACCGGGGAAGGTATCATTTGCGTTCCACCGGCAATTCAGCTCCGTCCTCACGTGACTTCCACATATTCACGCTGCAAAATCACATGTTTGCGGGTCAAACGTCACCGGAAGTGACGTGCTTGCGGTTCAAATACCTCTTCCTCTACAGAGAATCTCAATTTAATGTGCGTTCCACCTTATATCACTGGATAACTTATCCGTTGCTCCATGTGTAGATTGGTAATCTGACATACCCCATCTATACCAAACTAGGTGGTACTTTATGTTCCCAACCTGTCTATCCCTATTACCAAGATGGGGTAAATCGCTTTCACATGTGTATCCATTCGATAGGTTCATATATTTGGTGGAGAAAGAAATAAATGGTGGAGAAAGAAATAAATAGACAAGAGATTAATACATACTAAATGAAATATATTTAAAAACAAGGAAAATATTAAAAATATTAAAAATATATATGGTAGGGAAATATTCTGGGGAAATATTTTTACTAGGAAGATGAAACTGGACACAACTCCTAGAAATGAACAAATTAAGACTAGATGCAGAATGGGAGATAAAAAATCATAAAAACCATTTCAACTCAAAATCAACGTTGAGACCATTTGGTTTTATGGTATTTAACATGTAGATCCACTTCATCTCACACTTCGCTAATCTGGTTTCTACATTGTTACTTCTCCAATTAGGTCTAATTTGTTGTATACCCAAATACCTCTTAATTTGACCTTCACATTTACCGTGTGCAGTCCTAAAATGTTCTGATAAAGGGTGTGTATCGAGACCTTTTCGGATATTATACACGTGCTCTGCTGCTCTTATTTTCAATGGTCTGGATGTTTTTCCAATATACACGTGCCCACACCCACATTCCAGCAGGTAGATAACATTTTTAGAGTGGCATGTTATAAAATCGTTGATTTTAAACACTTTACCCTTATATTCAAATTCTGTAGTTTTTCTTACTATATCTTTTTTTGTGGTAGACCGACACATGATACAAGACCCACAACGATGGAACCCTTTATTACACGATCTCACTGTGTTTTTTTCTTGAAGGCTACTTTGTACTACATGGTCCTTAATGGACTTGGCTTTCTTATAGATGAAAACGGGTTTGGGCGGTAAATAACTTCCCAAAACCGGATCATCTAATAAAATACGCCAGTTGTTTTTAAAGATTTTTTCTATTTTTTTGTAATTACCACCATACTGAGTGATGAAGGCCCATTGGTAGGGATTATCTCCGCAAGGTTGTGGCTCCTTTACTTTCAGAAGATCTTTTCTTTCTATTTTTTCAACTCTCTTCTTTGCTACTTCCAATGATGATGGATCATATCCTTTTTCTAAAAACCTATTCGACATTTCATCCATTTGTGAATTTAAAATATCTGGGTCTGTGCAATTCCTCTTCAGTCGTTTATATTGGCCCACTGGAATATTATTTAACCATCTATGATGATGTTCACTATTTATATGAAGGTAGGCATTTGAATCTGTGGGTTTACGATGCGTCTTTGTGCAAATTGTCTGATCTTGAATATATACCCTTAGGTCCGAGAATACCAATTCCTCTTTACTTTGGGTATATGTTAAAACAATGTTGAACTGGTTACTATTTAAAATTTCTTTGAAGGCTTCCAATGATTCATCATCTCCATTCCAAACACAAAAAATGTCGTCAATGAACCGCCACCAGCACACCAGGCCCGCTCCCTGCCCCCTCACCTGATCTATGGTGAGGCTTTCCCAATATGCCATGTAGAGGTTTGCATAGCTGGGAGCGAACCTGGTGCCCATGGCGGTCCCCCTTATTTGTAAGTAATAGGAACCATCGAAAAAAAATAATTATTTTTATTTCGATGGTTCCTATTACTTACAAATAAGGGGGACCACCATGGGCACCAGGTTCGCTCCCAGCTATGCAAACCTCTACATGGCATATTGGGAAAGCCTCACCATAGATCAGGTGAGGGGGCAGGGAGCGGGCCTGGTGTGCTGGTGGCGGTTCATTGATGACATTTTTTGTGTTTGGAATGGAGATGATGAATCATTGGAAGCCTTCAAAGAAATTTTAAATAGTAACCAGTTCAACATTGTTTTAACATATACCCAAAGTAAAGAGGAATTGGTATTCTCGGACCTAAGGGTATATATTCAAGATCAGACAATTTGCACAAAGACGCATCGTAAACCCACAGATTCAAATGCCTACCTTCATATAAATAGTGAACATCATCATAGATGGTTAAATAATATTCCAGTGGGCCAATATAAACGACTGAAGAGGAATTGCACAGACCCAGATATTTTAAATTCACAAATGGATGAAATGTCGAATAGGTTTTTAGAAAAAGGATATGATCCATCATCATTGGAAGTAGCAAAGAAGAGAGTTGAAAAAATAGAAAGAAAAGATCTTCTGAAAGTAAAGGAGCCACAACCTTGCGGAGATAATCCCTACCAATGGGCCTTCATCACTCAGTATGGTGGTAACTACAAAAAAATAGAAAAAATCTTTAAAAACAACTGGCGTATTTTATTAGATGATCCGGTTTTGGGAAGTTATTTACCGCCCAAACCCGTTTTCATCTATAAGAAAGCCAAGTCCATTAAGGACCATGTAGTACAAAGTAGCCTTCCAGAAAAAAACACAGTGAGATCGTGTAATAAAGGGTTCCATCGTTGTGGGTCTTGTATCATGTGTCGGTCTACCACAAAAAAAGATATAGTAAGAAAAACTACAGAATTTGAATATAAGGGTAAAGTGTTTAAAATCAACGATTTTATAACATGCCACTCTAAAAAATGTTATCTACCTGCTGGAATGTGGGTGTGGGCACGTGTATATTGGAAAAACATCCAGACCATTGAAAATAAGAGCAGCAGAGCACGTGTATAATATCCGAAAAGGTCTCGATACACACCCTTTATCAGAACATTTTAGGACTGCACACGGTAAATGTGAAGGTCAAATTAAGAGGTATTTGGGTATACAACAAATTAGACCTAATTGGAAAAGTAACAATGTAGAAACCAGATTAGCGAAGTGTGAGATGAAGTGGATCTACATGTTAAATACCATAAAACCAAACGGTCTCAACGTTGATTTTGAGTTGAAATGGTTTTTATGATTTTTTATCTCCCATTCTGCATCTAGTCTTAATTTGTTCATTTCTAGGAGTTGTGTCCAGTTTCATCTTCCTAGTAAAAATATTTCCCCAGAATATTTCCCTACCATATATATTTTTAATATTTTTTATATTTTCCTTGTTTTTAAATATATTTCATTTAGTATGTATTAATCTCTTGTCTATTTATTTCTTTCTCCACCATTTATTTCTTTCTCCACCAAATATATGAACCTATCGAATGGATACACATGTGAAAGCGATTTACCCCATCTTGGTAATAGGGATGGACAGGTTGGGAACATAAAGTACCACCTAGTTTGGTATAGATGGGGTATGTCAGATTACCAATCTACACATGGAGCAACGGATAAGTTATCCAGTGATATAAGGTGGAACGCACATTAAATTGAGATTCTCTGTAGAGGAAGAGGTATTTGAACCGCAAGCACGTCACTTCCGGTGACGTTTGACCCGCAAACATGTGATTTTGCAGCGTGAATATGTGGAAATCGCGTGAGGACAGAGCTGAATTGCCGGTGGAACGCAAACGATACCTTCCCCGGTATTTGAAACGCATGCGCCTCACTTCTGGTGGACGAACCCGGAAGTAGCAGGAGGAAAGAATTACCGGTATTACATAGTAATTAGTAATGGTATAAAAAGCCGGCACTAAGGACAACCCTCATCCAACTTTGAGAAAGGCCAATACAGGACCGAAACACGTTAATTGGAAGAGGACAGACGTGGTGTTTACTCTGGGACAGGTGATTGTAAGCTGATACGCCTGCTGCGGTGGTGCTGGGCCATTCAGCCTAGGACCCCAGCTATCTTTTCAAGCTAGCCCACCGCGGCTATGAATTATGGTGAGAGCTTTTTCCTCATTTTAAGAAGGACTCTAAGCACGGAAAGCACTTTATGAAAGCACCTGGTTCCCATTTATTCACCTCATTTCTGTATATTTGTTTTAATATATTTTATTGTTCATTCCCAGCTGGGGATTGTGTTTTAATAAAAATTGTTAGTTTTGTGTATTAACTAGCACATGTTGGCTCCTTTATTCAGTAATAGGAGTACCAAGTTGCATCCACGATTATTGTGCGCCAGGGGTCCATTATCACTTTTTTCTTGAACGGTACTGGATGCATGGGCAGGAGCTGGTGACAGAAGGGGGCCTAGTTCGAGATTCAGAAGGATATCTGGCTGGTGAGACAAAAGGGGGCTAGCTGTTGAGACAGAAGAGGGCTGGCTGGAGAGACAGAAGGGGAACTGGCTGGAGAGACATAAGGGGAGGGGGGGGCTAGTGAGACAGAATGGGGGCTAGTTGCAGAGACAGAAAGGGGGTTTGCTGGTGAGACCAAAAGGGGGCTGGCTGGAGAGACAAAAGGGGAACTGGCTAGTAAGACAGAATGGGGGCTAGTTGCAGAGACTGAAGGGGGGCTAGCTGGTGAGACTGAAGGGGGGCTAGCTGGTGAGACTTAAGGGGGGCTGGCTGGTGAGACAGAAGGGGTGCTGACTGGTGAGACAAAAGGGGGGATGGCTGGTGATACAGAAGGGGGGCTGGCTGGAGAAACAGAAGGGGATGGGTGGTGAGACAGAAGTAGGGCTGGCTGGTGAGTTGGTATGACAAAATGGGGACTGGTTGGAGAGACAGAAGCAGGTTGGCTGGTAACACAGAATGAGGCAGCATAAAAGGGGGGTGTACTCCTAGCGCTACCGTGGATAAACATACAATACTTGTTTTAAAAGAGGGGTATTTATTGTACACAATCACAAAACAGCTTAAAATGATGTGGCATTGTGGAATTTCTAAGGTTTATTCTAAGACAAGTAAATGATGTGAGCCTAGACCAGACTGTTGTTATTATTACTGGTCTTAAAAAATGAATTTCTATAATTGCTATTTGCAGGGAGTGTTCCTAGTACCGGTAGACAACTTAATCCACAAACAAAAACAAATAACACACATATATAGAAAGGTGAAGTAAACTGCAGTAAAAAATATACTTTGGAGGTCTGGATGCCTGTTATTGAAATCACAAAGTTTTCCTTTAATGCAAAGTTTGACCTCTAGTGCACAGTCATTAAGGTCAATTATGTGTGATCACTTAAGGTGGATCAGAATTATCATCAGTTCAAAGTCATTAAGGTACATACAGTGGGTGGTATTCATGTAACCGGCGGTCGGGAGACCGACAGTCACATGACCTCCTCCAGCATCCCGACCCCTCACTATCCTGATGGTCGGCATGCCGACCAACGGGGACTATTTCCACTCGTGGCCACGACACCCATAGAGTGGGAATAGAACCCGTGGCGACCGCAGGCCGCCACCGAGCCCGCAGCGTGGCGAGCGCAGCGAGCCGCAAGGGGCTTGCTGCACTCGCCCCTCCCCGCCGGGATCCCGGCATCGGTATGCTGCCAGGATCCCGGCATCGCTATGCTGACCGCCGGCCAGCCATACTACACCCCATACAGTATGTGAGGGTGATGCGCTGTTTGCGTCTTACCCACTGCATCACTTTGTGTAATAGTAATGTTATTTGTAAGTTTCCTGGTTGTAGTTCTTTGGCCCAAAGTCTATTAAGTGGTCGGTGTGCTTTTTCTGCAATGTCAGACCCTTATGCCGGAAAGTAGATGTTCAGAGAAAACACACGCTGCCAGTGAATGCATGTTGGAGTGGCTTGTATGGAGATGGGTGCTGATAAATACCTCTTGCGGCAAGTTGTCACAGCTTATGGGGCTTCTCTGTCCTCCTGGCTGCAGAGATTGGTCAGGTTCGCCAGCGGAGCAAACCGAGCAGTACGCTGAGTGCACTGATGAAGCTCTGTTCAGGATCAGTATCTCTGTAATCATGAATGGGGATGGCTGGAGAGACAGGAGGAGTCTGGTTGGTGAGACAGAAAAGGGGACTGGTTGGTGAGACAGAAGAGGGCCTGGCTGGTGAGACATAAAGGGGTTCATGCCTATTTTGTCTGTACTGGGCCCCACAGTTTCTGATGGCAGCCCTGGCCTCACTTATAGGGGGAGAGAGTGAGATGGATAAACTGATCTGCCATAGGGGGCCATAGTCCGATGGAGAAACACTCAAACTGCTGGTGCAAGTTCAGGTGGTATAATCAATGGTGGCGTATATAGATTTTCCTTCTGAGTATGTTCTCTTGTGTGCAACTAAGCATCTGTGTATGCAAACACTTCAGCAACACGTCTTGTGACACTCCCTTAATACAACCATAAGATGGACACCTGAATAGTCACATCCCACCCAGAAATGCCCAATACATTTTCCATGTACGTCTTTGTGCATGTGTCTGAAATCGCAATTTTGACTCTGTACTAACACAATCTGATACATTCATGGTGCGACTTACTGTAGACACGTGCAGTAGGAAAGAATTGCTCAACTTTGTGAACATAACATTCTGTGGAACTCAAAATCAGGCCCTTCGTCAGCACACACTAAGCAGGAAACACCCATAGAAATGGAATCTCATTTAAGATACAGCATATTGACTACAACAATGAATTATCATTTGGGTTCAATATGAGGTACATGAGTACACCCAACTTTCATTTAACTATGAATGCAAACTGTTATACCTTCCATAAACACTGCCATCATGACATGCATCATACTATAGCATATGGACTATGACTGTGTTACTTTAGCAAATTTTTACAGTATGTGTGGTATAAACCTTCTATCATCTGATGTCGGACCGCATGACATCATTACACAATAACCTTACAAATAACTGTGAACTAACTTAACTTATCTAGAAATAAATGACACAGAGAAATAACGACACCGACCACTGAAATGCCATTAAAATCGGTCAACCGTTATTTATTATGATATATTTAAGCTAAGTATGGTGGCAATAAGAAAGAACGGCCAGACCAACAGTGACATTACGACTTATTGCTGCTACGCATGTCCACGACATGACTTCTTTATTTCATTGGCTTACGCCAATAAGTGCTGAGTTTCCAACTCTCTCCCCAATACACCATAATAGAGCCGGCCAGACAGCCGAGCCGCAATGACCCCCGGTAAGGAGGGCCAGAGTATACGATGTATTGGGCAAAGAGCGCACCCACAAACAGCGGCGCAATAGCCACTGTAACTGCCGTTCTTTCCCGCCACACACTGGCCTGTATGGAGCCGGTGCCGCCACCATACCCTGACTAAATACGAACTAACTAAAACTGACCTATAAAGAACTCGGAAACTACCTTCCAACCTAAACAAATGCCCTCATGAGACAAAAAAGAGACGCCATCAGGTCTACTGAAATGGGCGTCCTAAAAACGAATAAGGGGCGGGGAGGGGAGGGGAACGACCTGTTCCGAAGTGAAAACCTGCAAAACCTGCCGCAGAGGGCACAGGCCAATAGCACCCTCTGGGATCTCAGGAGAAAAGCAGGGCAAAATCCAATGGGACCCCCACCGTACAAACGGTGACGAGTGGCCAAAAAATGCTACAGGTCGAGTCCAGTCGAGGAGAAACGAAAAGACGGGTTAACGAGTCAGAGCCAAGGCACTCCCGCAGCCTGCCAAAAATGTAGCGGCTGGCGAGGGCACCCCAACACCGACCCACTGGCACGCCATCCCGTCGTCCCACGAGTGAACTGAAAAGAAACCAAGGAGAACAAGAAAAATTTGAGGCAAACCAGAAGAAGGCCTGCCGTAAACTGGACAATGGAATCACCTGACATAGCGCTTGTAGGCACTGGATTTCCATCGACCAAGCGCTTTAATCTCAGTCTCAAAAAAACCCAATGAAGCGGCTGTTGTCGCAGCACCAATATGAAAGGAATGTGTGCCATACAGTGATGGCGACAATCCCAATGCAAGGATGCATTGCTTAAATACCCACCGGAATTGGTACAACGTCAAAGGTGACCCATCGAGGTGGACAAGCCACGCTCCGCCACAACGTGGCCGGGATTCACCATACATGCGTGCCAAGGTCACGGGGCAGATGCTAGTGTTAGGGCAGGCAGGCAAGGTAATCCAATGCCCACGCCCCAACTGATCCGTCTTAGAATGGCTAATTTGCACAGTAACGCATCCGCCAGCAACACTTGGGACTCAAGCAAAGGAGGGGCCGCGGACCTGGAGGGGGCCACCAACTCGCCGATCCGAAAGGCTCCGTAAAAAGCCATAGCAAAGGCAAGCCGGAAAAGCAACACCTCATACTGAGAATCGCAAACGGATGGTAAGACCTCCATCAGGCGACCCAGCAGCGCAACCGATATAGGACGCCTGTTGTCCACAGACACAGGAGTGCCACGAGCCCAGCCTTGCAAACAGCGTCTCACCAAAAAGCTTTTAGTGAAATCATGGCTACCCTGTAAGCGCAGAAAAAAGGAGATACCTGCCAGCATCTGGCTGACAACTGCGTGTGACCTCCCAGCTTCGTACATACGCCAGACAAAAAGCCAACAGTAGTCGAAAGGAAGGCTTACCTTCGTTTCGCCTATGCGCAATGAATGCCTCCCATCGATGGAACGCCGCCCGATATTTCACCAGCGTGGCTGGAGCCACCGACTGGCTGGCCAAAGCAGTTATCCCAGCCATATAACCTGCCAGCAATGAGAAGGGCATACGTCACCTGTAAGCGCTGCAGCAGGGGCCAACGCGCGAAACCGAGCCCACTGTTTTCTAAAGAGAGCATCGGCAATGCTGTTGTCAACCCCTGGGATGTGCCGCGCAACAAAGTGAACATTCAGACGCAAACAGAGCAAGACCAGGCGGGCCAACAAGCGAAGAACTGGAAGCGAGGAAGATCGCTGCCCATTGATCGCCTGAACCACGCCCAGATTGTCACACCAGAAGACCACGTGCTGGTCTTCGATCCGCTCCCCCCACAGCTCCAATGCAACGACAATGGGAAACAGTTCCAAAAGGTTGCGGGTTAAGCCCTGCCGGAACCAGGAGACCGGTCAAGGGGCAGCGGACCATGCACCATCGAGGTACGCACCGTATCCCCAGGAACCCGACGCGTCAGTAAACAACTGGATACCTGGGCTGTGGACCGCCTCAGACAGCCAAATGGCTACGCCATTAAACTCATGCAGAAAGGCATCCCAAATTTGCAGGTCCCTGCAAATCTCGGATGACAATCTAATGAAGTGATGCGGCCTACGAGCGCCAGCCGTCGCCCGCTCCAATTTGCGACAAAAGATTCTACCCATGGAAATGACCCTGCATGCAAAATTGAAAAGACAGAGAAGGGATTGTCACTGGCGCAAGGTAACCTTGCCACCTGCCAATGCCCTCTCAATACACACACGCAACTTGGCAACTTTGTCTAAGGGCAATCGGCAGCATCCCGCCCCAGTATCCAGTTCGATGCCTAGATACGAGAGGCGGGTGCAAGGACCCTCACACTTATCCGGAGCGATTGGTACCCCGAACTCGGAAAAAAGTGCTTTCAAGGAGAAGAGCAGCCGAGCACACCTGTCCGAGCCGCAAGGCCCGATGCACAGGAAATCGTCCAGATAATGTGCGACTCCCGGTTCCCCGGTCCCAGCGCAAACGCACCAATGGAGAAATGAACTAAAAGCCTCGAAAAAAGCACAGGAGACTGAGCAACCCATGGGCAGGCAATTGTCGATGTAAAAGCCATCGTCCAGCCTAAAGCCCATGAAACGAAACGAATCAGGGTACAATGGCAAAAGACAAAATGCAGATTCCACATCAACTTTACCCAATAATGCATGGGGGCCCGCCGCTCTGACTAATTTCAAAGCGTCATCAAATGATTGATACGTAACCGAGGATAGCGCCTCGGGGATCGCATCGTTAACAGACGCGCCATGAGGGTAAGACAGGTGCTGGATTAGCCTAAATTTGCCAGGAGTTTTCTTAGGGACCACTCCAACTGGGGATAAAACCAAATTTGGCAAAGGGGGTGCAGCGAAGGGGCCAGCCATGCGTCCCAGCTGCACTTCCTTGGCCACTTTACCTTGCAGAACGAGGGGAAGCTCTCTGGCCGAGCGCAAGTTCCGAGGAGCTGAGTAAGGGACCTCGCCGCTAATGGGGAGGCAAAATCCCTCGGTAAAACCTTCCAGCAAAAATTGGGCCTGAGGGCGAAGTGGGTACCAAGTAAGCCATTTGCGCATGGCGTCCAGCCTGACAGGGGAGGGGGCTTTACTTAGCACTAGTAACTCCGGGGGATCTGCCACCCGGACCCGCACCGGCAGGCTTGGGACATTCCTTAGCCGGGTGGGAAGCTCCGCAGCGCAGGCAGCTGTGCCGGAAACGACATTTGGACCCAGATCCACAATTGCCGTTGTTAAAGGCAAAACAACGACCTTTGGACCCTCATCCCGCGGTGGCCCGAAAGGAGCCCCTAGCGGACATGCTAACGGGCTTGGCCGTAGAGGCTTCCGGAAGCTCGAGGGAGCCCTCCGTAACCTCAAGCCATACTTCCACATCCTTGACACCGAAAGCCAGGAAATGGAGACCGTGCTGTTTACGCCTGAACTCTGTGTCGTACCGAAGCCAGGCGAGAGGCCTGTTAGAAAGGAATAGACCATGAATCATGAGCAGGTAGCGCACAATGTTCATGGCCTCTTCCGGGCGAGTCTCCAGGTAACAGGCTGCGAATGTGTAGAACCAGTTAACATAGGACCTATATGCGTCCTCACCTATCCCACTCTTTTTCTTGGCCGCCACCAAAGCCTTGCGGGACTTGGATGTTAATGCGAAGACATCCACGTAAGATCCGCTACTGATACGATCCCATATCCGTGGGCGGAGACCCAGCATAACCTTGGTGTATGGGCAACGCACGACGTCGCTGGGGCTGCCCTCTTCCGGACTGCTGCTACTGCTACCATGCCTCCGGCGGCGCGATCGCTTACTGCGCTTGTGGGAACGCCCGTGCCTATGGCGTTTACCCTTGACAACCTTCGCCTGGTCTTTGCCCTTGGCAGTCTCGGCCCCGGCACCCTGCTGACCCAAAAAGCCATTACCATTAGTCTCACCGGATGGGGATGCCTGGGAGGCCTGTCTCGTGGCAGCCGATGCAGAAGACTGGTCGCTGTCGCTGGAATCACTCTCCGGCATGTCCACCGGATCTGCAACAGGAGAGGGAACAGAAAGTGCCAGCGAAGAGCCTGGCAAGTTGTTAAGTGCAGGCGCCTGTGCACCGGACCCAGTGGAAACAAGCGGCTGCTGACCTGCCGCAGAAGGGGGAGTGGCGCATAACGACGTCAGCTGAGCGACCAGTGGGGTGAGTGCAGACCGCAAGTCACCGAACTGGCCCGCCGAGCCACTTGAAGATGACCGCACCGTCAACAGGGGAGTCAAAATTCCTATAACCGAGACCAGCAGTGCAGAAACAGTCGCCGTGTCCCCATCCGCAGGAGCGGCCACTGTCGCAGGAGCAATAGGGAGGACCACGCTGCTGGTCGCAGGTGCGCCGGCGGCCAAAGGCCCCGCAGCACCAGCCGGATGCGCAGTACCTGAAGCTGTGCGTCTCGTCCTGCGCCCAGTGCCCGCCCGGGACCGGCCAACAACCGCAAGGGGGCTGCCGACCGGACGGGGGGCACCTAATGCAGGGCGAGCATAAAACACTGCGGTCTCCCCCAGGCTGGACACAGCAGCACCGCGCCTCTCGGCACGCCGTACCCGGGGGCCGTGTGGCGAGAAGAGCGCACGTGCCGCTGCCCCCGGATGCACCACACGATACCGTAGGGGCCTATCAGCAGGAATGGGTTGAACAGTATTGGGGGGAGGCGAGCCCCTGGAGGCTGACAAATTATTCCCCCCAGTGGACCCGCCTTGCCCCCCACCTGTGGCCAGTGTCCGGGTGGTGCTGCGTGTGCCCCTGCGCCTGGAGGCTGCCGCAGCACCCCCAGGAGTAATGTCCCCCTCTGTCAGCCCGTGCGCCCCCGCCACCGGCCGGTCCGGCGCGCCCTGCGTGGATGAGGGGGCTGGGGCGGGAGAAGCACCATGTGTAGCCGCGATCTGCCGGAGCCCACGCGAGCGCGTCGCGGGACCTCCGGCGGAAGTAGCCCCAGACCATCAGTGGAAGCACCCACGGAAGCACCCGCGGGTGCGCCCGCGGCAGCAGGTAGCCGGGCAGGGCTGAGGGACTGGCGGTGGCCCAGCGCGGAAGATACCGCTGAAGCCGCACCAGACCCGGGGACTAGGTAGCGAGCAGGGGGGTGCGCGCATCTGCGTGAGCGAGCGGCCATTAGGAGAAGAATGAAAAAGGGGATAGTGAGGGAATAAGAGAAAGAAGGGAGAATAAAGAGGCTATAGAATAGATAGGAATTAGTGAAAGAATAAAGCAGAGTGGAGAAAGAGGATTTTGGAGATACAAAATTAATCAAAGAGCTACTCACAGGAGCACAGGTCCTTCTGCTGGAAAATCCTGAGAGAAAGAGGCAGAAAGCATATCCTGTCTCACACAAAATGTCTGCTAGCTCCTCCCTACACTCCCACTATTCTAATTAAGACCAACCCCCCAAGCCTATTAACTGTTAAGTAACCTAAACATTGTGTAAAGCCCATGCAATCCTAACAGCCTAGAATTTTACGCTCGCTTGCGCTATTCGCACGCGCTCTTCATTCTGGGTGGTATCTGCATGTGTATCATGTATCTTTTGAAATCAGGGCCACGTATAAAACACTTGGCTTGCAGCTTTCAAAATCATATTGTGTCATAAAACAGGAGGTAATAAATGGCCTGTAATAATTATTTATATTCCGTCTTTTTTTTTTTTTTTTTAAGTTTTTGGATGATTTAATTTTTAAAACTGAATCCACACAATTGAATGAGTTATTACTGATGAATTAGCATTAGTGCATCATTGATCTGTGCATATATGATCTTGGAACAGCACCATGGCATAGTGATTAGCATTACTGCTTTACAGCACCAAGGATTTGTGTTAAATTTCCAACCAGGGCCATATCTGTGTTGGGTTTGTATATTCTCCATGTGCTTGTGTGGGCTTTCTCCATGTGTTCCAGTTTCCTAGCTCACTTCAAAAATATAGTGATATGTTAATTGATTTCTGACAAAAATGAACTCTAGTGTGTAAATGTGTCTATGTGGTAGGGAATACAGATTGTTAGCTACTTAAACTCAAAAAAGAGAAATACTCGGTGCTGACTAAACAAGGAATCTCCTATACGTAAGCACTAATATTCTGGGTATGCTGCAGCTCTATCAGGGAGATCACTGAATCTCCAATCGATGTAAAATACCATAGAAAAAAAGATATAAAGCGCTGCACAGCCAGAATAAATTTAAATTATTTAATTACACAATGAAATAAACATACAACATATATATAACACACACCCGGCCGGTGTTAAAATGACAAATGCATTAAAAATAAAAAAAAATAAAAAACACCATGACCCGTGCAGATTTCACAGATCACAAAATGACCTCCATTTCATCAATTACCAAATAGATGGTACAACACTGATATAACACTGATATAACATATTAGTCAGACAACCAATTATATAAATGACTAATGGCCCCTTGTTGATTAACTTTTTTTGTCAGTCACTTTGAGACAGTGGAAGCAATTAGATTATGAATATCAACAACATGTGGTATCCAGTGCTCTGTCAAGGTTATATCTATAGATGTAAATTTAAGAACTTAGCACATGTGCGTCCATATACTAATGGGTTAGTTTGTTAGTTAGCCAGCAATGTCCATAACCTAGGTTATAGTAAGCATCAGGTTAGTAAGTCACTCCGGTCTGCTCTGGATTATAAATGGGCATGCAGCCACGCTCATATAGTGCCCTCAAGCTTGGGATCTAATGCTCTGTCCTGGACATTGGTTACTGAGTTGGCTTAGTTGCTATGGGGTCTCACCAAGCAGCTGATTGCTTACTGTGTCAGGGTCTCCCCAAATGACTACTGCTTTGAGTCCCGCCACACCTCAGATCCATTTGTATAGTGATGTCCCGCAGAAAGATGCAGTGCCAGGTACGCGTGTCTTGAACCTCAACGCATTTCCCCGCCTGTCTAATCAGTGGCTTCCTCAGGAGAAAAATATTTTTCATCATTATTGATTTAAGAAAAAGAAATTGGTACAGCACTGACGATATTGCAGTAGGTGGAAAGATTGGGTGACCTCACAGTAACATTTTTGTAATGGTGTAATGGTTAGCATCACTGCCTCACAGCACTGAGGTCATGGGTTCGATTCCCACCATGGCCATAACTGTGTGTAGTTTGTATATTCTCCCTGTACTTGCGTGGGTTTCCTCCGGGTACTGCGGTTTCCTCCCACAATCCAAAAATATACTGGTAGGTCAATTGGATCCCAACAAAATTAACCCTAGTATGAATGTGTGTGCATATACATGTGATAGGGAATATAGATTGTAAGCTCCACTGGGCAGGCACTGATGTGAATAGCCAAATATTCTCTCTGTAAAGCGCTGCGGAATATGTGTGTGCGCTGTTTAAATAACTGGTAATAAATGGCTGTACTAATAGAATTGCAATGTGCAACATCAATATTGACACACAATAAATGTCAATAATTCACAAAATGATAGATGTTGCGGTAATCACACCTCTTCCAGAGTGAGGCTTATCAAAGTCATAATAGTTTATTTAATATGCTACTGTTCATGAGGGCTGGTTTAGTGAATGGAAAATCATGTTTCTGTATGGTATCAAATGAAAGATGGAAAAGGTAAAAACATTAGGTCTCTGAACAAGTAGTTATTAACATCTTCACACATTAGAATAAATACTGCCCATCTGAGGAACCTCCCAGGAAAGAATGTTCGCTAACTCCCTGCAAGGTTTTGAAAACTTGTCAGTTCTGGCGACTCAATGAAAATTGAAGAGCTGTTTATATCATTGTGCCTTGCCCCAGGCAAACAGATTATATTAATTTGTATTTCTATAACCTTTGTCCATTTTGTTTCTATGACTATATTGCAGTTTTGTTTGTCAGATATTATATTGTTTTTACTATAGATGTAGCCAAGCTCATCGTGGCTACATCTGCGCCCCGGCGCACATTTAATTTATGTAGCAAACAAGAAACCCAGTATTGCCGAAAGCAATATTAGTATCAATACTTACAAAACTTCCCAAAATATATGGTTACTAATAGAGTTGAGCGGGTTTGGTTCTCAGAGAACCGAACCTCCAGAACTGAGTCCGACTCGAGTCTTCCCGCCAGACTCAGATCCCAGAATGAGGCAAAACGTCATCATCCTGCTGTTGGTTTCTCGCAGGTTTTGGATTCCATATAAAGAGCTGAGCGTCATCGCCATTTTCACTCCGGACTTGGAGAGTGAGGGAGACAGACCTCTGTCTCTCTCTGTGGGTGGCGACATCAGGTGGGGTCAGTGTGTGCTCTCTTGGGGTGCTTTCCTGTGTGCTGTTAGGGGTGCTGTCCTGTCACTGGTGTCATGTGCTGTTAGGGGTGCTGCAGCTGTACATGGGTGTTGCTGCCCTGGCTGTCACTGTGCTGTACAGGGGCACTGTCCTGTTTTCTGTGAAAAAACAGGGGTGCTGTGAAAATACAAGGGTGCTGGCCCTGTCATGTATGCTGTAAAAAAATTCGGGGGTGCTGTGAAAATAAATATACACTGGCCCTGTCTTGTATGCTGTGAAAATCCAGGGGTGCTGTGAAAATAAATGTACACTGGCCCTGTCTTTTATGCTGTAAAAATTCAGAGGTGCTGTGAAAATAAATGTACACTGGCCCTGTCTTGTATGCTGTAAAAATTCAGGGGTGCTGTGAAAATAAATGTACACTGGCCCTGTCTTTTATGCTGTAAAAATTCAGGGGTGCTGTGAAAATAAATGTACACTGGCCCTGTTTTATATGCTGTAAAAATCCAGGGGTGCTGTGAAAATAAATGTACACTGGCCCTGTCTTGTATGCTGTAAAAATTCAGGGGTGCTGTGAAAACAAATGTACACTGGCCCTGTCTTGAATGCTGTAAAAAATCAGGGGTGCTGCTTTACTTAATCCTAGGTTTAAACGAAAGCCTAGAGCAGAATATGAAACAAGCTTCAACATCACAAACAGATTTGTTAAAACATATAGCCGCAAAGGTTGAAATACAAATTGCAATTTTGACAAAGTGTTTTCCAATGAGACCACATTTGTGGCCAAAGTCAGTCAGACTCAGAATAGACAGAGTCATAATCCAGAGCAACTGCCAGAATAAACTAGATTTTCCAAACACACCTATGTCTATACAGTATGTCTGCTATATAATTTCATGGGTGCCCTGTCTCAACCCGCTCATCTACATCTTTTAGTGTGCACTGTGTACCCAGCATTAGAGAGAGGTTCTTCTCAATTATTTCATGTTAGGGATTCAAATGAATTGCTCCATTTAGTCAACCTTAATTTTGATTTATTATTAATGTTCCACATTTTGGGATTATTTACAAGATGCGCATTTGTTGTACAGGGTTCTTTTTCTTTATTTTGTAAATGTTTTCTCCTTAATAATTGTACAATGTAAGTGCTGCATAGGTTTATCACAAGTTTCAGTGATATTGCATTGCATCAGCTTTCCATTGCACTGCAGCACTAGATGAGCCAGGAGCTCCTGTGAGGCACAAACAGTTACTGAATATGGAGTCTCATGGTGGCTTACAGCCAGGAAGATGTCTGGCTTGCCAGGCTGAGGCATGCTGTCGGCACAGAGGTTAGTTTTGCTTCCTCCCACAGTCCTACTTATAGATGAAATGAGTTTCAACTGTAGAGTGGTAAGATCCACTAGAGCAGGGGCTCAATAACAAAAAATTCACTGCACAGTCCTGCTTTGTACTGTACCGAACCCACCAGAAATCATCTTGCCCGTTCCGAGGCTGCTGTGGGGACTAACGAGGGGCTGCTAAAACATCTTAGGGGCTGCTTTATATAAAAATAAAGTATGAATAAAATAAACGAGACACACAGGTATGCTCACATGCGTGTAACTGGGACACACAGGTATGCTCACATGCGTGTAACTGGGAGCTGTGAAAAACAAAAATAAGGCATCTGCCGCAAAATATGTAAATAAAAATGCAATAAAAAAATGGGGAAAAAAGAAACCCACAAGATTTTCACACAATAAGTCTCCAGACTCCGTGGACGGGAAAATATCCAATCTTGATCCTGTGGTATACACCAGTTTATTTGCATCCCAGCATTAAATCCAAGATTATCTTAATCCCTGAAAATGGAGAAGAGGGTATAAATTCTGAGGCTTTGGCCCCTAGTTTTTCAGTTTGTCCAGTAATGTGGTAATTATACATTTGCTTGTTTAAAGTCCTTTCTGTTCCACACCAATATAGGAGTAGAGGTGAAAGCCTGTGTTGTTCCTGATTGCGTGTGCTTCCCTAATTTTTAATCACCTTTTTCGCACTGTCCTCTTCCTCTTGCCTCTTCTCATAATGTGAAAAGTTATTAAATATGGAGGTGTTATGTTTGTAGCTAGCTATGATTCTGAGAACTTGGCGAGCTTTTTCCAGGGGGACCACATGTCGCTGAAATTATGGGTTTATTAAACTGTGCATGTCCTGTTTAAACAACATAAGGGTTGTGAAAGGGCCAAGGACAATTCCATCTTGCACATCTTTTTTTCTTTGCATTATGTGTTCCAGTTTTTAAAAGTACCATCCTGTCTGCCACTGCAGTGCCACTCCTAAATGGGCCATGTGTTTGTGCCGCCCACTTGTGTCGCTCAGCTCAGTCATGCAGCTACCTCAGTGCAAAATTTGGCCTAAAAACGATATTGTGAGATGTTCAGAATAGACTGAAAATGAGTGAAAATTAATGTTATTGAGGTTAATAATACTGAAGGATCAAAGATACCCCCAAATTCTGTGATTTTAGCTGTTTTTATTTTATATTTTTCAAAATAATCCAGATCCAAAACCAAAACCCGAAAGTGTGGTTTTGGCAAAACCAATCCAGATCCAAAACACGAACGGAGATCCAGATCCAAAACCTAAACAAAAAACCCGAAAAGTGTCCGCCGCACATCTCTAGTTACTAATGTTATATAGAAATATCTTGCAACAACAAGCATTTAAGCATACACACCCCTATTTGTGGAACTAGACATGGCCTTTGGGCAGAGTTTGACATGCACACATCCTACTGTAATCTCCCTGATTCTAGTTTCAAAAGTAGGCAAATATGGTCCATGAGTAAGGAATACACCTGCTAGGTGTCTGGGAAAATGTGAACCTTCTGTCGTTCTGAGGATCAAGTTTCAGAACCACTGCCCTGTACCTTGTTATATCAAATCTAAACTTTAATATTTTAACAAATCCATAAGCCTTTGTGAATAGAATTTTTTTTTTACTAACATAGCAGTTATGTGAATTTTTAGCTAACAAGAATAATTTGTGTAACTTATTTTAATGTTCTTATTGCCCTATTGTCAAAGTCTAAAAAAATTGTAATGTATGCCTAACGTACTAACCCCATGCACATGCCCGCTGCGCGTGCACTCAGTCTGCCGTGCGTGCACATATCCGCAATTTGCGTAACGGAGCTTTTCACGGCCATGCGCCTTAGCGCGTGGTATGCGCATTTACGGTAGAGTTTGTGAACGCATAGAGGGTTATTAGAACATTACATATTTAACCCAAATAGTGTACATTGTAGATATAGTTCCCCTAGACCATGTCAGCGAGTATAAATAGTTTAAACAGTTCCTGGACAGAGAGATTCGCCTTTGCATGATAGGAAGGGTCAGATAAAGGTTGGAAGGTGATGTCTAGTATCCAGCTGTAGGGTATTTTGAGGGTGACATTCCGGTGTTGGTTAGAGAAAGATCGCTTGTTCCGGCGTATAGTTATGTACCAAAGTAGAATATGAACATTAACTGTATTTACTGTATTTTATGTATGCGGCGGGAATCCAGAGGATACCACCCACAAGAGCAGTTGGGGAAAGACATCGCCCACCCATTCAAATCCACCTATGACCTTTTCTGTAATGTAGAGACACATCCCTGTGTCCAATGGACAATGAGATAACAGTGACCATTGTATTGTGTATGCATGTTGTGTATAAAAAGACCATTTGTTGCCTGGCCGGTCAGAAGACTCTGAACGCTATCTGTATGACCAGCAGAGGATCGGCCGGGTTGCGCTGGCGAACATTCTCACATATGTACATTCTCTGTGGCCATTATTCTGTTTAGATTTACTTGTTAGCCTGCAGTGTATGATTTGTATTGTTTTACCTTTTGGAATTAATCCACTGAGGCCTTAGAACCCTGTGGTTGCAACTACAAATTAGTGTTGTGTTTTCACTTTCCTGCATGGGCTTTATAGTGTATTAATCTGTATAAGGTGTATAAGCATTGATAAGGTGTACGCACTGCGGGTACTTTGTATCGCCAGCGCTACTTAAGGTTTAAAGGTATCACATAATTGCAGTACTTTGCTGTTAAAGGTTTAAAGTGTAAGCATATCATTACATTGTATCATTAACAAGGTTTAAAGGTTATCCATTGTGTGTGCGCACGCTGAGCGTACTCTGTACACTCAGCGCGGCGAGTGTACGCCAAGTGCGTACCACGTGCGGGACTCTGTACGCAAGTAGCGTACAAAGTGCGTAGCATGTGTGTTCAGTCTAGCGGCCATAATGGCTCCACGGTAAAAGTGTATTTAGAGGTATAGCATTGCGGTCTAAGATAATATCAACATTATCAATTGGGTGCTCGTCCGGTTCCTCCTCATACCCGCAGCCTAGCAGAATTTTCGCAGACTTTATCTATCAGCAAAGGGTGGAAAGGTATCCCCTGTAAACCTTCTCTTGGTCGGTGGATACACTAGTGCTGCTTAGATAAGCGTCTGCCCTGCATGGTTTGAAGGGATGCTGGAGGGATCCGTAAGGTAAGAACGCAAAAGCTATTTTTTCCTTTTAAAATCTGTGAATTTCTGTTTTGGCGCCAAATGCGCACGCAACACACGCATACACCTGTATTTTGTACTTTGCATATCTGCTTGCATTATTGCCATAAGCATTGATTACCAGATTCATTTTGACCTGTACTGTGAAAATTTGTTGCTATTTAGTTAAAATATAGTGTTAATAGTTAAGGAAGTAAGTGTAAGACGCACACGCAGCCTGGCCTAGTTGTAAAGGTTTATACAGTAGAAACTGTGTGGTGTGTTCAGTAAGCGATTATAGTTAAATATCGCTTACATTTTTAGAAGTGTGGGTTTTATAGTACTGCGTACATACGGCCTTTGTACACGTGTCTTGTACAGCGTACGCAACGTAAAGGCATACACACGTGGCGTGTTCACGCAACGTGCGTAAAAGTATGACCGCTAAATACAAAGCACACAATAGCATTGTTTTAGTTTAGGCGCAAAACGGTAGCCACGCGATAATAGCACAAATTGATCAGTTTTCCAATATTTAGTTTAAATACCTTTTTTACTGTATCACCTCTGGAATTGGGGCTGTTTTCCTGAATGAAAGTTAATTTTCTGTACAGAAAAACCAAAGTGTATATGAGTGAACGAGCGTGAGTGTGCAAACAATAAAGGTTTTGTGGACCCAGGGAATTCGGGATCCCGTCAGCGACCACATTAGGTGAGTGGACACTTGGTGGTGTGAGAGTGGCTTGCTCACGTTAACATTGATTAAGGTATAAAGGAGCAATTAGTATAACAGCAGACCAAGAGGTCAGCGAAGTCAGAAAACCGCTGACAAAGTCAAGCGAAGCTCTGAATACCTCGGCCTAAAAGGTCAGCGAGGTTTTGTGTAGAGAGCGCAGCCCAGGTGGTTGGTGTAGTACCCATATAGGACCGTTCAGATACGCTCCGGCTGAGGTTTCGCAGCCTGAAAAACAATTCCATTGGTCGCACGCGGATAAGTAACAGTTACCTATACGCTGGGCAATTGTACAGCGCGTTTGTGAGTGCAATACTTAGCCCACAGCGATACCCTTTTACGAGTTGTGCGTAAAAATCGCGGGCTCATTGGTGCTAAGTGTAGTACACGCAACCTGATTTGTGTATCAATTTTTTTGTTTTAAGGGAGTTTCGCTGGTCACTCAGGAAATCTCCAACGACCAATATTTACTGGGAAGGGTAAGTCACTCCCACACACTCTCAGTAAATAGAGGTTACACAGGGGCCCGAGGTTGGGTACGACCGGCGCTGACGACAGTGTTTAGGTGTATTGGCCAACGTGGGCGTGAGTGGGTGAAAGCGCTCGGAGAACTTTCACCGTTGCCTTACCACTGAGTATTTTGTTTTTTTGTAGGAATTTGCTGAGAAGGTAATACCTGCAAAAGATGGGGGCCAGTTGCTCAAGTAGGGGACGATCAACCAGGGTTCAGGTTGATATTCCGCGGCCCAAGGGGTCGGCGAGGTACATAATGTGTGAGAAATATGGCTCACACACAGAGGTTTTATGCAATGAATGGGAACGTATGACTGCGGAAGATAGGGAACCATTCCCTAAAGTAGGCAGTTTTAATCCAGAGGTGTTGCAGAATTTAAGGATTAGGATATGTCTGATAAAATCCCGAAAAGAGAGGATCAGACACTCAAACTGTTTACATTTATGGCAACGAGAGAGTGATATGCAAAGGGAACTAGCTCACACAGCTGGTTCCAACCCTAGCAGGAAACCAATTGCAACTGCACCACCACCACCACCGTATATTACAGGGGAGAAAGTGGCTACAGAGAATGGCATACTAATATATGATAAGAGTGAACTTGATAAATGTATTAATGCTAACTCTTGCAAGTTGTATCCCATCTTAAACTTCCCTCAGGACTGCGACCAAGAAGATGAGCCCAGCACGATATCGGCACTCTCTCTGGCAGCCACCATACAAGACACACAAGTGGGCACGGCCCAACCAGTAAGAACAGTAGCAAAGGCCCCTAGCGGAGGGACAGGTGGGGTTTTGTCTACAGGTAAGTACGGTACAGTACATTATGCAGAGACAATTGCACCTCACATTGTAGAAGCAACCCAGAATGATGTAATTGAACTAAATGTTAGGGTCTCCTGCCCTGTGCTGCCACGTCGTCATGGCAACCGGGAGACAAGTGCTAGCGGAGTAACCTGAGCGCAGCTGATACTCCGGTTCGGGTCTTTTGCTGTGCAGTGGTTACAGGCTCTGTGCACGGCAGGGGATCCGGTGCTGGTTTTTGTGCTCACAGTCTGTGAGGTCTGAGTGGGGCGTGGACAGCACCTGCTTTATAAGGCCTCTTCTCAGGTTAAGCAGATGCTGCTGAATCTTTGTTGGTTAGTCAGTTCCTGAAAGTTAGCCAGTACTGTGTAGCTTTGTATTTGTTGTTGCTTACTGCAAATAGGCCTGGGGATTTGGTACTACACTCTGCCAATCCAGACCTAGCAGTAAGACTGGAGTCAGTCGTTTAGCATGCTGGGGTTCTTTTACTACTCTGTGAACTTAGCAAGTTTGCGGCTGTATTCTAAGACTTGCCTGCCTAAATCCTGTCTCACTGTGCAAGGTGTCAGGTGTCAGTTTAGTGGCAGTAAGCTGAACCTGTGCACTGCAAGTGAGGATTAGGATTGTGGAGACTCTCCTTGTGTCTATCATTCCATCTCTGACCAAAGAGTTTACTGCCACACCCGTTGGTAACCCTTTAGGGTTTTGCTGTTGCCCTTAGCAACAGCATTTCGGGTTCTCTACGTATTAAAACACAACATCTTGCTTTTCCCATCTGAGCATTACTAATACTAGGGAGACACCCAGTTTCTTAGCCTCTGGGCTTCTCTGTTCACTTTGTGTTATTTTGTTACCCTATCACCTTCTGTGTACGTAATGTCATATTCCCCAGTCTGTCTGTGAGTTCATTTGTTTTGCATACCTATCCGTTCAGACACCAGTACATTCCTGCAGGCACTGGTGTGCATAACAGTTCAAACACCAGTACATTCCTGCAGGCACTGGTGTGCATAACAATTCAAACACCAGTACATTCCTGCAGGCACTGGTGTGCATAACACTAAATCCTGTCATGGTGATCGCAGTCCCCAATGGGAAGACTGACGCTCAGGGAATCACTCCCATCAGGAACATTGCTATGCATTGTCCCTGGTCCCGGACAGAATTGAGGACAATTATGTCTGAATTTCCCGATCCCAGAAAAGATCTAGCCGCATGTCAGAGGTTTATTAGAGAACTAGGTAACGCCACCGAACCCACAAACAAAGATTGGCGGACAGTGCTACGGGAATGTTTGCCCTCCAATATTGACCCTGTGAAATTCATTGCTGATTGTAAATTAGACGCAGAGGTACCTCTAACTGATGAATACACTCAGGAGAATGTACGACAGATCAATCTGCAATTAGGAGTATATTTCCCAACTGTTGTCAAGTGGAATAAAATCTTCTCCATTAGACAAAAAGAAGGTGAAGCTGCTTCTGAATATTTCAATCGAGCACTGCAGGAAATGGCTAGATACACTGGGGTCGAGGACATTAAAGAAAATGTACACCATAGAGAGGTAGCTGTGTCCGTATTAATGGACGGCTTGAAAGAAACATTGAGAACAAGGGTACAGACCACTCAACCTAACTGGAGAGGTATTTCGGTGGCTGCATTAAGAGAGTCCGCTATCGAGCACGATCGGAACATCATTAAGCACAGGGAGTCACAGGGGGATAAGCTGATGACCGTAAGTATCAAAGCCCTGACAACGAAGCCACATCAGCCTAAACCCCAGACCCCTGATGGTAAGTCGTATGTAGTAAAATGTTATAATTGCCAGAGGGAAGGACATTACTCACGGAACTGTAATTATAAAAGCAACGTATATCGACCCCCTAGACCAGAACATGACTCACAGCATAACACACGTAATTGGGATCAGGGACCGCATAGGAGGAATTATGAGCCACATGCAGGGGAAACAAGGAGGTACCCACCTAGGAAGGACTGGCAGACCTCTGGAAATTCTCAGCTACCCCCCTCACATATTGTAGCTGCCAGCGCGCTGCGGGAGGGTCACAACATACAATAGGGGTTAGGCCACACCTGTAGTTTGCAGCCAGTGAAGTTGATTGCTAGCCTTGGAAGTGAACCCGAGGTTACAGTTGACGTAGCTGGTAGATCACTACCTTTCCTTGTAGATACAGGGGCGGCCAGTTCAGTGTTAAATTCAACGGTAGGTATGAAAACAACGGGTAAAACAATTTCAGCAATGGGGTAACAGGAGTAGTGCAACACTATCCCTTAAGTAGACCAGCAGAGATTACGATAGGGCCTTTGCAGACCAAGCACTCCTTTTTGCTAGCTGCATCGGCTCCGACTAATCTACTTGGGAGAGATTTATTGTGCAAAATGAGGTGTGTCATATATTGTACTCCTGAGGGTGTCTTCTTAGATATACCCGAGAATCACATTCAGGAAGTGCAGGATATGTTAGACACCCCACAAAGGTTAATGTCACACTCTGCTGTTATAGACAGGTGTCCATCCAAGGTAGAGGAAATGATCTCCCAGATACCGGAATCCCTCTGGACCAAAGATGGACAAGACACTGGATTGATGGCAAATGTAGCTCCTGTAGTGGTGCAAGTAAAAGATGGTAGGATAGCTCCAAAAATCCCACAGTATCCTCTGAAGCCAGAGGTTGAATTAGGAGTGTACCCAGTCATAGAGCGCTTGCTACAACAGGGCATCCTAGTTAGGACGTCCAGCACTGCCAATAGTCCCATCTTCCCTGTGAAAAAGAGTGGGGGGAGGGGTTACAGGCTAGTGCAGGATCTAAGGGGGATAAACAAGATAGTTGAGAGCCAATTCCCCAAAGTGCCAAATCCAGCTGTCATCCTCATGCAAATTCCCCCTACTGCGAAATTTTTCACTGTCATTGACCTCTGTTCCGCTTTCTTTTCGGTCGCTCTGCACCCTGACAGCCAATATTTGTTTGCATTTACATACAGAGGAGTACAGTACACCTGGACTAGTCTCCCCCAAGGTTTCATTGACAGCCCAAGTATTTTCTCCCAGGCTTTGCATGACTGTTTACAATCCTTTCAACCTGAGAGCGGATCAGTATTAATACAGTATGTAGATGACTTACTGCTGTGTTCAGATTCACTCGAATCATCCTTGAAAGACACAAAGCAGCTTCTGATTAACCTTTCTAATACGGGACACAAGGTTTCAAAGGATAAGTTACAGTTGTGCCAGACCAAGGTGAAATATTTGGGACATTGCTTGACACAAGGACTGAGACACCTCACCGCTGATAGAATACAGACAATTCGCGACATGACTCTGCCACAAACCCAGCAGCAGATCCGCACTTTCCTTGGAATGTGTGGGTACTGCCGAAACTGGATCCCAGGGTTCTCCATACTGGCTTTACCTTTGCAGGAAATGGTCTCCTCGAACAAACCAGATCGGATCTCTCACACAGATGAGTCCGAACTGGCATTTGAGAGACTTAAACAATGCCTATCACAGGCACCTGCATTAGGCATGCCAGATTATGGGAAACCTTTTGAGTTGTACGGTACGGAAAGTGCTGGGTGTGCGGCAGGTGTCCTAACCTAGAAACATGGTGATGCCAGCAGGCCGGTAGCTTACTACAGTGCACAGTTGGACACCGTAGCACGGTCTCTCCCCACATGCTTGCGAAGTGTTGCAGCGATAGCATTGCTAGTGAGTAAAAGTGAAGATGTAGTGTTGGGACACAACCTGACCATCCATACACCTCATGCAGTATCAGCCTTACTGAACTCTGCCCAAACCAGACATGTCTCATCAGCACGGTTTACAAGGTGGGAATTAGCACTAATGGCACCTGTAAACATCACCATAAAGAGATGCAGCGCACTAAATCCTGCAACTTACCTCCCGGGTATGCCTGGACAGGCACAAAGGGTGGAGGATGAGAGTGATGGTGAAGGAGGATTTAGTACAGACACTGACACACATGATTGTATGGAATATCTGAACCAAACTTTCACTGCAAGACCCGACATTAGTGACAACCCACTGGAAGGCGTAGATTTAACTTTTTACACTGACGGTAGTTGCCACAGACAGACGGACTCGGGAGACTTGTGAACTGGATACGCAGTCGTAGATGACAAAGGTATCATAGAAGCTGAACCCCTGAGCCCACCGCACTCGGCACAAGTTGCTGAGCTGGTCGCCCTAACCAGAGCGTGTGAATTGGCTAAGGGTAAGTCAGCCAATATATATACAGATTCTAGGTATGCCTTTGGAGTAGTGCATGATTTCGGGGCCCTATGGCGCCTCAGAAATTTCATGACGGCAGCTGGCACACCGGTAGCGCATGCATCCCATATAAAATGGCTTCTAACAGCGATACAGGAACCTGACAGAGTGGCTGTTATCAAGTGCAAAGCCCACACTTACAGTCAAGACCCAGTGTCACTTGGTAACAGCCGGGCAGACGAAGCTGCTAAATCAGCAGCCAGCATCCCCACACAGACAGATATCACACAACTGATGGTATTCAATACCGTCAACACACAAAAATTAAGTGAAATGCAAAATTTGTGTTCCCCACAGGAAAAGGCAGTCTGGAGGTCAAAAGGATATGGCCAAGAGTCCTCAGGACTCTGGACAGATGGACAGGGTAAGCCAGTAGCCCCCAGAGCATATCTTCCAAGCTTAGCTGAGGCGGCACATGGCCTGACTCATCTGGGCAAAGAGGGTATGTGTAAGCTGGTGAGAGCCTACTGGTGTGCGCCAGGATTCTCTTCTCATGCGGGTAAGAGAGCAATGACATGTCTTACCTGCTTGAGGAAGAATATTGGAAAGTTAATACCAACAGAACCATCCCATATCCCGCCGACAGATGGCCCTTTTCAGGTAATACAAATTGATTTCATACAGTTGCCACCCTGCAGAAATTTAAAGTATGTGCTAGTTTGTATTGACGTGTTTTCAAATTGGGTAGAAGCGTTCCCCGCTGCCACAAATACTGCTAAGTTCACTGCAAAGAAGATCGTGCAGGAATTTGTGTGCAGATATGGTATCCCCAGGATAATTGAAAGCGATAGGGGTACCCATTTTACAGGTGAAGTCTTTCAGGTTATGTGCAAACTGATGGGAATTAATAGTAAGCTGCATACTCCGTACCGCCCACAGGCGAGTGCGAAAGTGGAAAGAGTAAACAGCACTATTAAGAACAAGCTGAGCAAAGTGATGGCTGAAACTGGATTGTTATGGCCAAAAGCTTTGCCACTTGTATTGTACAGCATCAGAACCACTCCCAGGTCCCCCCTTAACCTATCACCCTTTGAGATTCTTTTTGGTCGACAACCCCATGTAATGATTGACCCCAGGATGATTTGAAATGCAATAATGAGGTGACTGTAAAATATATGGTTAAGATGAGCCAACAGTTGAGGAATCAAAACAGAAATCTAAAGCTGGTGATTCCTGACCTACCAAACAGTAATTGTCATGACATTGAACCTGGGGATTATGTAATGATTCAAAATTTTCTATGCTCAGGTTGCCTTATTGACCGGTGGGAAGGACCGTACCAAGTCTTACTAACCAGCACGACAACATTGAAGGTTGCTGAGAGAGAGAGTTGGGCCCACTCGTCCCACTGTAAGAAGGTCGCTGACCCAGAGAAAGCCCGTGACAAAGAGCAGAGTGTAGAGGAAATCATATCACTGGAGTGCCTGTTCCGGGAAGGTTGAGAGGCAGGACTGTTGTCACGGTACCTGAGCACAGAGAACTACAAGACCAGAGGCGGTTGTCGCACCAAATTTCTTTTTCCTTTTTATTATTTTCTCCATCTCCCATTACCCTCCTTTCCCCCCTTCCTTGCTCCTTTTTCTCTCCCCTTAGCAAGATGGACTTACCCCAAGAGACTGCATTCCGGGTTTTTCTGTTGACCCTGTTGTTGACCAGAGCAGTCTATTTCGGTGAGAGTACCAGAGAGGTCGAGAAAGGATCTGGAATGGGTTCTGATGGCAAGGACGGATTTGTAGAATTCCAAGAGCAACACATTCACGAGCAAAGGCGAGTATCAGAAAACGATCTGGTAGTCAAGAAACTAGGAGACACTGTGAAGGGTAATTGGCTGAGGAAAATTGTATTTGTAGAAACTGTGAAAACATAGTTGAGGACGGGTGCATCCAGAGATGTCAGTCCAGCCTTAATATCAACATGGACCGTCATCCATTGAGTGATTATCACTCATTAGTGGGTAAGGTTTTAAACCAAACAGAATGCTGGGTGTGCTCACAAGTACCTCAAGGTCAGAGCAAGTCAGGACTAGTACCGTACCCTCTAACAATAGATTAGGTACTTGAATTAAGGGGTGGGAGACCGGTGGACAAGAAATGTAATATTTCTAGGCCCCCTAGTTTGAAGCTCCACCAATATCACGTGGATAGATCCTTAGTATGTTTCAACATTTCCAATTCCCGAAAGCCGGGAAATTGGGAAGTGACATGGAATAACCAAACCATGGCATTTTCACACAGAGCCGACAGAATGCCCGTAGACTCAGAACTTATACGCCAAATAGCCGACGGAGGAAGGTATTTTCGGTACAGGTATACTCTAGGAAGTAGGACCATGCGGGTTGGAGAAGTATCACCAGGGTACTGTGCGCATATCATACAGCCTGATACATGTACTGAACAGATGAGAGAGTTAGGGATAGGATTTTTCACTTGGAAGGTTTGCAATATGGTAATGTCATATTCTGTCCCATATGTTCTCCCCGATGATGCATATTTCATATGCGGGAGGAAGGCGTATAAGTGGCTTGCCCCAAACTCAGAGGGATCGTGTTACATTGGAAGAGTGTTGCCAGAAGTTATGACCATAACCCATAATAAGATGAAAGACGTTCACCGCAATGCTCAAGCTCCTTACACTCACACTCACTATGAACACATCGTTAAGAGACACCTTATAGATAGGACAGAGCACGCAGCCTCTGATTTGATCCACGAATCCACCGGGATTCAATTCCTACTCGCGTTAGATATCACTCGTACCGCCAGAGGAATTATAAATTATAGGTATATTCATGTGCTAGCGAACCTGATAGATAATATCACTGAGATGTATGATGACACCTTCAGGTATACAGGGAGGGAATTGCAAGCTTACAAAACGGAACTGATCCAGCACAGGATGGTTCTAAATTATATCACAGCGGTGACAGGCGGGTACTGTGTCACCTTAGCAACTCAGTATGGTGTGAAGTGCTGCACGTACATCACAAACAGCACTGATGACCCAACCGAGGTCATCGATCAAAAGATGGACGATATCTTGCAATTGAAGTGGGAGTTCCGGAGGAGACACAACCTTACCCTTACTGCTGTGAGTAATGAGCTGACCGGCTGGGTATCATGGTTGAACCCACGCAATTGGTTCTCAGGTTTAGGAGAATGGGCTCAAAATGTTATCGTGAGTGTAGGAAAGTTTCTCCTTTGTATCCTGGGAGTTGTCATAATGATTGGTTTGATATTTAGATGTGTTCGAATTTTAACGCGGCACAAGCGCAGTACCAAAGTACCAAAGTGATGAGTTAACAACTGACTTAATTTATGACCCATCAATTGAGACAATGTTGTGATAAGACGTGATTCCACGGTCCGTTTCTTTCACCCGTTTCTCCTTTATTTTCCCTCAAGGAACAATACCCATTCGGAAAAGACTTTGATGAACACTCAAAAGACTTTGATGGACACTCGAAAAGACTTTGATTAACACTTTCAGCAAAGATACACCCATCCGGACAAGACTTCAACCAACACCCAAGAACGATTGACACCCAAGAACGATTGCACAAATGTTATGTGATTGTATTTGTGATACGTGTCTTATCTTCATCTCTACAACCTTCAGGTAGTGACACACATAGTCGACAGGTGATATAGATACATATATTAGCATTCACATATGTTCAGCCCCTCCATATATCATCAACTAAATGTGCACCCCATTTGTTGGAACAAGAAGCCGAAAAGAGCTCGGTAGTGTTTGTTGGCCCACTTACAGACCCTTAATACGGGATGAGAAGGATTTAATGTATACTTCGCAATACCTCAAAGCTTATCTAGAACATGTACGGCACGATGATACATGCCCCTCAGACATGGATTTCATACATACATACTTTTACTATCTCACTAGGCCATACATTTCTCGCCTACTCCTCTCATCTTACCATCCAATTATTTTATAAGATATTGTATTGTATATTTTTCTGTTTAATGTTTAGATAGTGGCAGAGATACTGCCAAAGGGTGGACTGTCAAAGTCGAAAAATATTGTAATGTATGCCTAACTGTTAGGATCTCCTGTTCTGTACTGCCACGTCGCCATGGCAACCGGGAGGCAAGTGTTAGCGAAGTAACCTGAGCGCAGCTGATACTCCGGTCCGGGTTTTTACTGTGTAGTGGTTACAGGCTCTGTGCATGGCAGGGAATCCGGCGCTGGTTTTGTGCTCACAGTCTGTGAGGTCTGAGTGGGGCGTGGACAGCACCTGCTATATAAACCATCCTCTCAGGCTAGGCAAATGCTGCTGAATCTTTGTTTGTTAGTCAGTTCCAGAGAGTTAGCTAGTACTGTGTGACTTTGTATTTACTTGTTGTTTACTGCGAATAGGCCTTGGGATTCGGTACTTCATTCAGCCAATCCGGACCTAGCAGTAAGACTGGAGTCAGTTGTTTAACCTGCTGGGGTTCTTTTGCTATTCTGTGAACCCAGCAGGTTTGCGGCTGTACTCTCAGACCTGCTTGCTTAATCCTCCCTCACTGTGCAGGGCGTCCAGGTGTCAGTTTAGTGGCAGTAAGCTGAACCTGTGCCCTGCAAGTGGGGGTTAGGATTGTTGATACTCTCCTTGTGTCTATATTTCTATCTCTGACCAAGGAGTTTATTCCCACACCCGTTTGTAACCCTTTGGGGTTTTTCCTGTTGCTCTTAGCAACATCATTTTGGGTGCTCCACATGTTAAATCACTACATCTCGCTTCATTGTCCGCTCTATTTCATCTGAGCATTCCTGACACTAGGGAGACACCCAATTCCTGAGCCTTTGGGCTTCCCCGTTCATTTTGTGTTTATTAGTTATTCCATCACCTCCTGTGTATGTTGTGTTATACTGTCTGTGAGTTCGTTTTGCCTCGCATCACTCTCTGTTCATACACCGGTATACTCCTGTTAGCACTGGTGTGCGTAACATATTCAGCAGCCCTACTCCTGTTGAAATTTTGTGGGAATATGGAGCATACCCCTCAAAATACTTTGCAACAGGTGGTCGATCAGGTGCAGGTCCTGACTCGATAATTTAATGAGATATCCATTAAAATGAACACCCCGCAGGCCGCTAGCAGAGCTCCCGCAGCAGCAGCGGCAAGTTTAGGGGTTAAGGAGCCGAAAGTAAATCTCCCGGATCGTTTTTCTGGAGATCGCTCGCAGTTCTTTTGTTTCAAGGAGAGCTGTAAGCTATATTTCAGGCTTAGGCCCCAGTCTTCTGGGTCGGAGATTCAGCGGGTGGGCATGGTGATTTCCTTGCTACAAGGAGACCCACAGGTCTGGGCATATGGGTTGCAGCCTGACTGTCCGTCGCTTAAAAGTGTTGATGCTTTTTTTACGGCACTGGGCATTTTGTATGATGACCCTGACAAGATGGCTTCAGCCGAGGCTCAGATTACGGTCCTAAAGCAAGGGCGACGACCAGCTGAGGTTTAGGTACGGAGTTTCGGAGGTTGGCTCATGATACCCAGTGGAATGACCCAGCCCTGAGAAACCAGTACCGAAGGGGCCTTTCTGACCAGATAAAGGACCAACTGGTACAATATCCCTCGCCTGATAGCTTAGATCAGCTCATGCAGTTATCCATCCGGGTGGATAGACGGCTGAGAGAGCGTAGGCTTGAAAGGGAGACCGCAGTTTCCTTTTTTCCCAAGGGAACCTCAGACTCTGAGGAATATTCCGAGGAGCCTATGCAGATTGGGGCTACCCGCCTCTCCTCGCGTGAGAAGACGCGGAGGAGACAGCAGGGTTTGTGTTTGTACTGTGGGAATAAAGGTCATGTCGTAGTATCATGCCCAGAAAAGCCGGAAAACTTCAGG
Source organism: Pseudophryne corroboree (assembly GCF_028390025.1). NCBI lineage: Eukaryota > Metazoa > Chordata > Amphibia > Anura > Myobatrachidae > Pseudophryne > Pseudophryne corroboree. The sequence goes on along the minus strand of NC_086449.1, from coordinate 233,848,733 downwards.
GCCTGAGGGTGATGGGAAATATCCTGTCAGGCGAGAAGTCAGATTTTCCCAAAAAGACTTTTCTCATTCCGGTGACTTTGGAGATCCTCGGTCAAACTGTCAAGACTGAGGCCTTTGTTGACAGTGGGGCCGATGGGGTTTTCATGGACCGTCAATTCGCCCTGGAACACTCTGTTCCCTCAGTACCTTTGGCATCAGAGATTGAGATCTATGGGTTAAACGGGGAACCATTGTCCCAGGGTAAAATTACCTCCTGCACCAGCCAAATTCCTTTGTTTATTGGAGCCACACACTCTGAAAAATTGTCTTTTTATGTGACTGTCTGTTCTTTTGCCCCATTGGTTTTGGGGTTACCCTGGTTAAGGGCCCAGAACCCTCAATTTAACTGGGTCTCTGGGGAGATTCTTAGTTGGGGTAGTGATTGTTTCAGGAGTTGCTTGAGCCTTCCAGTCAGGCTCTCGCAGCTAAGTTTGCCAGGATTGCCAGGATGTTATGCAGATTTTGCGGATGTGTTCTCCAAAAAAGTTGCGGAGGTGCTACCTCCCCATCGCCCCTATGACTGTGCCATTGATTTGTTGCCGGATGCTAAGCTTCCCAAGAGCAGGTTGTACTCCCTGTCACGTCCTGAGACTCAGGCTATGGCAGAGTACATTCAGGAGAACTTGGCTAAGGGATTTATCAGACCCTCACAGTCCCCAGTTGGGTCGGGGTTCTTCTTCGTGGGTAAAAAGGACGGTTCGTTGCGACCCTGCATCGACTTCAGGGAATTGAACCGTATCACGATTAAAAACTCGTACCCACTGCCTCTCATTTCGGTTTTGTTTGACCAGCTTCGTACTGCCACCATTTTTTCTAAGATTAACCTACGCGGTGCTTACAATCTAATCCGAATAAGAGAGGGGGATGAATGGAAGACTGCCTTTAATACCCACTCAGGGCATTATGAATATTTGGTGATGCCTTTTGGGCTCTCTAATGCCCCGGCAGTCTTCCAGGAATTCATGAACGATGTGCTCAGGGAATATTTGGATAGATTTTTAGTTGTTTATCTAGATGACATCCTAATCTTCTCCCATTCCCTGGAGGAACATCGGAAGCATGTACGCTTAGTCCTCCAGAAACTCAGAGACCACCAGCTTGGGGCGAAGCTGGAGAAGTGCGAATTTGAAGTCCAGCAAATCGCATTTCTAGGGTATATTATCTCCTCAGAAGGTTTCCAAATGGAGGGTTCTAAGGTACAGGCAGTCCTGGATTGGGTGCAGCCCGCTAGTTTGAAGGCGCTTCAGCGTTTTCTGGGCTTTGCGAATTTTTATAGACGGTTCATCGCTGGATTTTCGTCTATAGTGGCCCCCTTGGTGGCACTCACTAAGAAAGGGGCGGATGTTGCTCACTGGTCTTGTGAGGCCAAAGCGGCCTTTGCCCGTCTCAAAAGGGCATTTGTCTCGGCCAAGGTGTTGCGACACCCAGATCCAGAGCGTCCTTTTGTGGTAGAAGTGGATGCCTCTGAGATAGGTATTGGGGCAGTGCTCTCTCAGATGGGGGTGTCTGATAATCGCCTTCATCCCTGTGCTTACTTTTCCCGTAGATTTTCGTGTGCCGAGATGAATTATGATGTGGGTAACCGGGAATTGTTGTCTATAAAGGATGCACTCGGGGAGTGGAGACACTGGCTTGAGGGGGCTAAGTTTGTGGTCTCAATTCTCACCGACCATAAGAATCTGGCATATTTAGAGTCAGCGAAGCGGCTCAATGCCAGGCAAGCACGATGGGCTTTGTTTTTTGCTCGCTTTCATTTTTTAATAACATATCGCCCTGGGTCAAAAAACATCAAGGCTGATGCGCTCTCGCGGAGTTTTGCTCCAGTCCAAGAGACCACCGAGGAGCCATTGCCCATTGTGTCCCCATCATGTATTAAAGTGGGTATTACCCAGGACCTCTTGTCATTAGTCCTTAGAGCACAGGAGCAGGCTCCTCCAGACCTTCCGGTAGGTCTCTTGTTTGTGCCTCCTAGGTTAAGACAGCGAGTGTTCCTGGAATTCCATGCCAAGAGGTCGGCAGGGCATCCGGGTATTGCCAGAACTCGGGAGTTGCTGTCTAGGGCAGTGTGGTGACCCTCGGTGGCTAGGGATGTGGATCAGTGGGTTCGGGCATGTGACGTTTGTGCCCGAAATAAAACTCCTAGAAGGGTTCCTGTCGGCCCATTACATCCACTCTCTATTCCATCTAAGCCATGGACCCACATTTCCATGGATTTTGTGGTGGACTTGCCCAAATCCTCGGGGATGACAGCCATTTGGGTTGTCGTTGACAGGTTTTCGAAGATGGCGCATTTCGTTCCACTGGTTGGGTTGCCATCGGCCAGACGCCTGTCTGAGTTAATTATGCAGCATGTTGTGCGCCTCCACGGGTTGCCACTTGATGTGGTCTCTGACCGTGGATCACAGTTTGTGGCCAAATTCTGGAGGGCATTTTGTTCTGATCTCCAGATTTCTGTGAGCTTGTCGTCAGGCTACCATCCACAGTCTAATGGGCAGACTGAGAGGGTGAACCAGTCCTTGGAGCAGTTCCTCAGGTGTTATGTCTCCAAGTGTCATGCTGACTGGGTTGCTCATCTGTCCATGGAGGAGTTTGCCTATAACAACGCGGCTCACTCTGCTACAGGGATCTCTCCCTTCCTTTGTGTGTATGGGCATCATCCTAAGGCCCATTATTTTGACCCCCTGGATTCCACGCCTGGTGGTTCCTCTGTGGTTTCGGCCCTTAGGGGTATTTGGAGGAAAGTTAAGAAAGCCCTTGTGTCTGTGTCATTAGTGACCAAAAGGGTTTTTGAAAAGCGGAGAAGACCCTGCAGCTTCAAATTAGGAGACTTCGTCTGGTTGTCCACCAAGAATTTGAAGTTGAGACTGCCATCTCATAAGTTAGGCCCCCGGTTCATCGGTCCTTATAATATCACCAGGGTTATCAATCCGGTGGCATTTCAATTAGATCTGCCCCGTTCATTGGGTATCAATAAAACATTTCATTGTTCCCTTTTAAAACTGGCTGTTAGTAATCCTTCTTCCAGTGGAAGACCTTCTCCTCTTCTGATACGGGGTCAGAGGGAGTTTGTGGTTGAAAAAGTTCTTGACTCCAAGATGGTTCGGGGTCGGCTGTCATTTTTGGTGCATTGGAAGGGGTATGGCCCGGAGGAGCGGTCGTGGGTGCGCATGCCCCCAGACTGATACGCTCTTTCTTCTCGCAGTTCCCCGATAAACCCGGTGGTAGGGTTTTTTGACCCCTCGTCAGAGGGGGGGTACTGTTAGGATCTCCTGTTCTGTACTGCCATGTCGCCATGGCAACCGGGAGGCAAGTGTTAGCGAAGTAACCTGAGCACAGCTGATACTCCGGTCCGGGTTTTTACTGTGTAGTGGTTACAGGCTCTGTGCACGGCAGGGAATCCTGCGCTGGTTTTGTGCTCACAGTCTGTGAAGTCTGAGTGGGGCGTGGACAGCACCTGCTATATAAACCATCCTCTCAGGCTAGGCAAATGCTGCTGAATCTTTGTTTGTTAGTCAGTTCCAGAGAGTTAGCTAGTACTGTGTGACTTTGTATTTACTTGTTGTTTACTGCGAATAGGCCTTGGGATTCGGTACTTCATTCAGCCAATCCGGACCTAGCAGTAAGACTGGAGTCAGTTGTTTAACCTGCTGGGGTTCTTTTGCTATTCTGTGAACCCAGCAGGTTTGCGGCTGTACTCTCAGACCTGCTTGCTTAATCCTCCCTCACTGTGCAGGGCGTCCAGGTGTCAGTTTAGTGGCAGTAAGCAGAACCTGTGCCCTGCAAGTGGGGGTTAGGATTGTGGATACTCTCCTTGTGTCTATATTTCTATCTCTGACCAAGGAGTTTATTCCCACACCCGTTGGTAACCCTTTGGGGTTTTTCCTGTTGCTCTTAGCAACATCATTTTGGGTGCTCCACATGTTAAATCACTACATTTCGCTTCATTGTCCGCTCTATTTCATCTGAGCATTCCTGACTAGGGAGACACCCAATTCCTGAGCCTTTGGGCTTCCTCGTTCATTTTGTGTTTATTAGTTATTCCATCACCTCCTGTGTATGTTGTGTTATACTGTCTGTGAGTTTGTTTTGCCTCGCATCCCTCTCTGTTCATACACCGGTATACTCCTGTTAGCACTGGTGTGCGTAACACTAACGTACTAACCCCATGCACATGCCCGCTGCGCATGCACTCAGTCTGCCGTGCGTGCGCATATCTGCAATTTGCGTAACAGAGCTTTTCACGGCCATGCGCCTTAGCGCGTGGTATGCGCATTTACGGTAGAGTTTGTGAACGCATAGAGGGTTATTAGAACATTACATATTTAACCCAAATAGTGGCCCTCATTCCGAGTTGTTCGCTCGCAAGGCGAATGTAGCAGAGTTACACACGCTAAGCCGCCGCCTACTGGGAGTGAATCTTAGCTTCTTAAAATTGCGACCGACGTACGCGCAATATTGCGATTACAAACGAGTTAGCAGTTTCTGAGTAGCTTCAGACTTACTCTGCCTGTGCGATCAGTTCAGTGCTTTTCGTTCCTGGCTGACGTCATAAACACACCCAGCGTTCGCCCAGGCACTCCCACCGTTTCTCCGGCCACTCCTGCGTTTTTTCCGGAAACGGTAGCGTTTCCAGCCACACGCCCCTAAAACGCCGTGCATCCGCCCAGTAACACCCATTTCCTGTCAATCACAATGCGAACGTCGGAGCGATGAAAATGCCGTGAGTAAACTTACTTTCTTCATAGTAAAGTTACTTGGCGCAGTCGCAGTGCGAACATTGCGCATGCGCACTAAGAGAATTCTCACTGCGATGCGATGAAAAACTCCGAGCGAACAACTCGGAATGAGGGCCGGTGTACATTGTAGATATAGTTCCCCTAGACCATGTCAGCGAGTATAAATAGTTTAAACAGTTCCTTGACAGAGAGATTCGCCTTTGCATGATAGGAAGGGTCAGATAAAGGTTGGAAGGTGATGTCTAGTATCCAGCTGTAGGGTATTTTGAGGGTGACATTCCGGTGTTGGTTAGAGAAAGATCGCTTGTTCCTGCGTATAGTTATGTACCAAAGTAGAATATGAACATTAACTGTATTTACTGTATTTTATGTATGCGGCGGGAATCCAGAGGATACCACCCACAAGAGCAGTTGGGGAAAGACATCGCCCACCCTTTCAAATCCACCTATGACCTTTTCTGTAATGTAGAGACACATCCCTGTGTCCAATGGACAATGAGATTACAGTGACCATTGTATTGTGTATGCATGTTGTGTATAAAAAGACCATTGTTGCCTGGCCGGTCAGAAGACTCTGAACGCTATCTGTATGACCAGCGGAGGATCGGCCGGGTTGCGCTTGCGAACATTCTCACGTATGTACATTCGCTGTGGCCATTATTCTGTTTAGATTTACTTGTTAGCCTGTAGTGTATGATTTGTATTGTGTTACCTTTTGGAATTAATCCACTGAGGCCTTAGAGCCCTGTGGTTGCAACTACAAATGTGTGTTTTCACTTTCCTGCATGGGCTTTATAGTGTATTAATCTGTATAAGGTGTATAAGCATTGATAAGGTGTACGCACTGCGGGTACTTTGTATCGCCAGCGCTACTTAAGGTTTAAAGGTATCACATCATTGCAGTACTTTGCTGTTAAAGGTTTAAAGTGTAAGCATATCATTACATTGTATCATTAACAAGATTTAAAGGTTATCCATTGTGTGTGCGCACGCTGAGCGTACTCTGTACACTCAGCGCGGCGAGTGTACGCCAAGTGCGTACCACGTGCGGGACTCTGTACGCAAATAGCGTACAAAGTGCGTAACACGTGTATTCAGTCTAGTGGCCATAACGGCTCCACGGTAAAAGTGTATTTAGAGGTATAGCATTGCGGTCTAAGATAATATCAACATTATCACTATATACTATCGGGGGTAGCAATGACAAGGTCAGTGATGGCTTACCTTGACACTCCAGCTGTTGTTGAACTACACATCCCAGCATGCCCTGCATCAGTTTTAGCATGGCCAAATAACAAAACTGTAGCAGGGCATGCTGGGATATGTAGTTCAACAACAGCTGGAGTGTCAAGGTTAGCCACCACTGGACTAGGTGTTGATGGAGATCTGCTTTGGGCTGTGTTTCAGCTAGATCTGTAAGTTGTTTGAAAAGTGAGGACTAGGAAGTAGCAGAAAAGGGAAGTCCTGTTTGTGTCCATTGGTGGCAGCAGGTAAATTGTTTATTTCTTAGAGTACTAAGGACATACCTCCCAACTGTCCCGATTTTCGCGGTACAGTCCCATTTTTTGGGGACTGTCCCGCTGTCCCACCCGCGGGCAGCAGTGTCCCACGGTGTGTGTGTGTGTGTGTGTGTGTGTGTGGGGGGCAGTTGGGAGCTCCTGCACTCGCTGCTCTGCTAAGCAGAGCAGCGGTGAATAGACCCTGTGCGTATGCCAGCAGCTCACAGAGCGCTGGGCATGCCCCCTCAGTGATGAAAACAGGGCATGGCTCGCGATCGCGGGTCATCCCACGTAGCCACGCCCCCTTTTCATAGCCCATGCCACGTGTGTGTCCCTCTTCCAATGAGGACAAAGTTGGGAGGTATGCTAAGGGGTCTATTGATGAAGTAGTGATAAGAATGGAGAAGTGAGGCTGTGGAGAAGTTCCCCATGGCAACCAATCAGCTGCTCCATACAATTGTGTTGCATGTAAATTTGAAATGTTACTTCAATGCTGATTGTTTGCCATGGGCAACTTCTCCACTGGCTCATTTCTCCACACTTTTCACTGCTTCATGAATAGACACCTAAGTGCTTAGTTTACAGTATTACCTCTTGAACTTTAGAGGTTTTAGTATCCTTGCGAGGGAGACAACCATTTTCAAGGATAAACTGAAGACTTATTATTTCATAATGAAGACATTTGTGCAAAACAGCTTTCTCCTTCCATGTTTTTCTTTTTCCATCTTTTTATTTGGCAAACGGACTAAGGACATGGCAGCTGCTTATAAGAGACAAAATAAAGACATTTTAATTAGCTGATGTGAGCAGAGAAGTCTCAATGGAACTAATAAAGCAAAAGACATGCTGATCTGTGCAGACCCGTTTGTAACAATTGTCCTGCATATTTATTTTATAACAATGCCATCCTAATTGTTGAGACATGAAAGTGTGTGACATTAATGTGGGCGGGGTTAGGCAATGTGAAAAGTCGTGATAAACAGGTTTATTATTGCTGCTTATCACACCAATTACAAATTATTAAAAAAAGGTTAATAACAAAACAATGCTTTATCCAAAAAATAAAGAATCTTTTAATTATTTTATTGTACGGGTTGTGCCACTTAAATCCAGTCTGCATGGCATTGAGACAAAATGTAGGTTACCATTAATACGGTAAAGAAAGAAAGCCAAGAACCTACTGTAATACTGTACTTATTTTATTTTTATAATATTAAAAACCATGGGCCAAATGTAATAGAGTGAGAGTTTCAGAAAGTGAGAGATTTGGTAAGGTTTTTGAGTTTTTTTAAAGTGGAAATCATTTACACTGCAAAACCAGGTTGATCTTGCTGTGTAAATGATTGCCACTTAAAAATAACTGCAAAACCTTACCAAATCTCTCACTTATTACATTTGGCTCCATAAGTCAATATTTTCAATAGCACTTTGAATATTTTCCTTCAGTGCCTGCAGAATGTGGTGGTTTGTGTTGTTAACTACTCCCTTAAAGTAGTATAATAACCCCACAGAAAAAAAAATCACACATAGATAAATCAGGGGAACATGAGTACCACAAACCTTTGCTGACAATCCATTCTTTGGTGAAAGCATTATAAACAGTCCAACAAATTATGAGACATGTGAGTAGTTGCTCCATTTAGTCGGAAGGAGCAGTTCTCCAGTATAGAATTGATCAAATATAGACCTGTGTGTTTACATGTGTATCCAAAAATATTGGACCAAGGATACAACTCCTAGAAACAGTACACCATACCTTGATTTTTCGGCCATGTAATGGTTTCTCTTATAGCTGATGAGAGGTTTCTGAGGATCCATTACAAGGTATTTTGCAAATTTGTATGGGCAGACAAATGAAACGTTGATGTCTCATGAAATACAGGAATGGGTCTGACAGATGGTCCTGACAGATGGTAGTCTATGCTGTTTCACATTAATGACAGATCCTATTGAATGCCATTTTGTGACAATGTTGTATGCTATTCTTTGCTGGAACAATACACGTTTTCTTGCTGGATCCCGTGTGAACATAAGATTCCACTACAGCAATCCTATCATGCTTAGAATATGGCATTCTCGGGAAAGGCACAGCAGATATATTAAGCCTGGAGAAGGGATAAAGAAGTGATAAACCAGTGATAAGTGCAAGGTGATAACGCACCAGCCAGTCAGCTCCTAACTGTCATCTTTCAAATACTTAATGATTGGCTGGTGCGTTGTAACTAGAGATGAGCGGGTTCGATTCCTGTAGAACCAAATTCCCCCGAACTTTGCGATACGAGCTGGGATCCGAGTGCGGCTCAGGACTTCCCGCCTTCCTCGGATCCCAAAATGAGGCAAAACTTCATCATCCCACTGTCAGATTCTCTTGGGTTTCAGATTCTATATAAGTCCTGGTGATCAGCACCATCTTCATTCCGGCTTTGGATGTTGTACAGCATGGACGTGTCTGTGCTGTCTGCTGCTGTGGGCTCACATTTAGGGGCTGGTGTGACATATAACGGACTGGTGTGACATTTAAGGGGCTGCTGTGACATCTAAGGGGCTGCAGTGAGCTCACATTTAGGGGCTACTGTGTCAACTATCTAAGGTCATCAATAGAGATGAGCAGGTTCAGTTCCAGAGGAATCTAATTCCCCCGAACTTTGCGATATGAGCTGGGATCCGAGTACGGCTCGGGACTTCCTGCCTTCTTTGGATCCCAAAACGAGGCAAAACTTCATGATCCTACTGTCGGATTCTCTCGGGTTTTGGATTATATATAAGTCCCGGTGTTCGGCGCCATCTTCATTCCGGCTTTGCGGCTGGTGTGACATATAAGGGACTGGTGTAACATCTAAGGGGCTGCTGTGACATCTAAGGGGCTGCTGTGAGCTCACATTTAGGGGCTGCTGTGTCATCTATCTAAGAGGCTGCTGTGATATCTAAGGGGCTGCTGTGGGCTCACATTTAGGTGCTGCTGTGTCATCTAAGGTGCTGTGTACTCAGTGGCGTAACTAGAAATTTTTCTCCCCCAAGCCAAAAAATTCTTTGGCGCCCCCTCCCCCCACCACCCCCACCCCCACCCGCCGCATAATTGGGAGCAAGAAAGGGATAAATATGCGCGCGCCTGCGGCGCGCGCTGCAAAAAAAGGGGCGTGGTTTTGTTGGGATGGGCGTGGTTTCTCAAAAAGGGGCGTGGTATTGCAGGAAAAGACTACCTTATACCCCAGTTTTGCAACCTGCACGCCCAGACGTTAGCCACCACAGGAAAGAAAAATAATCCTGATTCATGCCCCTTACATTATTTGTCATTTTTCCTCCTTATAGTAATGCCCAGTATACATTATGCCACATACTGCAATGGCCCTTAGACATTATTCCACACACAATAATGCACATGACACATTATGCCACACACCATAATGCCCCCGACACATTATGCCACACACCGTAATGCCTGTGACACATTATGCCACACACCGTAATGCCTGTGACACATTATGCCACACACCGTAATGCCCCCGACACATTATGACAGGAATCGCAATGCCCGTTATACATTATGCTATACACTGCAATGCCCCTGATACATTATAGCACATACAATGCCTGTGACACATTATGACACACACCGCAATGACCTTGAGACATTATACCACAATGCCCGTGATATAGTATACCATACACCGTAATGCCTGTGACACATACCGCAATGCCCTGCCCGTTATACCCTATGCCACACACCGCAATGCCCGTTATGTATTATGCCACACTGCAATGACCCTGAGACATTATACCACATACCACAATGCCCGTGATATAGTATACCACACACCGTAATGCCCGACACATTATGACACACACCGCAATGTCCGTGATACATTATGCCACACACTGCAATGACCCTGAGACATTATACCACATATCACAATGCCCGCGATATAGTATACCATACACCGTAATGCCTGTGACACATTATGACACACACCGCAATGTCCGTGATACATTATGCCACACACCGTAATGCCCATTACACATTAAGTCCTACAGTAAGGCTTCTAATTACTTTTCATTTACCTTCTCGTTGTCAGGGGTTTCATGCACTGGGTGTCATGCTCGTTGCCAGGTGTTTCATGCACTGGGTGTCATGCTCGTTGTCAGGTGTTTCATGCACTGGGTGTCATGCTCGTTGCTAGGAGGTAGTCCTTGTTGCTAGGGCTGTGCTCCCAGTGCCACATATGACCCCAGTGCCAGATATTCCCCCACGGTGCCAGGTACTCACATGCCCCGGTGCCAAATATAGCCCCCCCCCATGTGCCAGGTACACATATACCCCCCCCCAGTGCCACATATGCCCCCAGTGCCAGATATTCCCCCCCAGTGCCACATATGCCCCCAGTGACAGATATTCCCCCCGTGCCAGATATGCCGCCAGTGCCATATATTCCCCCCCAGTGCCACATATGCCCCCAGTGCCAGATATTCCCCCAGTGCCAGATATCCCCCTAGTGCCAGACATCCCCCCCCCAGTGCCATATATGCCCCAGTGCCAGACATCCCCCCCCCAGTGCCAGATATCCCCCCCAGTGCCAGACATCCCCCCCCCAGTGCCATATATGCCCCAGTGCCAGACATCCCCCCCAGTGCCATATATGCCCCAGTGCCAGACATCCCCCCCCAGTGCCAGATATCCCCCCCAGTGCCAGACATCCCCCCCCCAGTGCAAGATATCCCCCCCCCAGTGCCATATATGCCCCAGTGCCAGATATCCCCCCTAGTGCCAGACATCTCCCCCCCAGTGCCATATATGCCCCAGTGCCAGACATCCCCCCCCCAGTGCCAGATATCCCCCCCAGTGCCAGACATCCCCCCCCCAGTGCCATATATGCCCCAGTGCCAGATATCCCCCCTAGTGCCAGACATCCCCCCCAGTGCCAGATATCCCCCCCAGTGCCAGACATCCCCCCCCCAGTGCCATATATGCCCCAGTGCCAGATATCCCCCCTAGTGCCAGACATCTCCCCCCCAGTGCCATATATGCCCCAGTGCCAGACATCCCCCCCCCCAGTACCAGATATTCCCCCCAGTGCCGCCGTCGCCGCTTATTGGAGGGACACGGAGGGCACAGCGTCTCCTGTGTCCCTCCTGCTGCATTATCTCCGGCGGCCGCGGGTCTAATAGGGGGAAGTGCCGTCCGTGAGCCAATTAGAGCTCACGGACGGCACTTCCCCCTATTAGACCCGCGGCCGCCGGAGATGATGCAGGAGGGACACAGGAGAGGCACACGCTGTGCCGTCCGTGTCCCTCCAACAAGCGGCGGCGGGAAGGAGAAAGCAGACTGACATGCGGGCGCTCGTCCGCATGTCAGTCTGCTGTAATCAGTGGCGCCCCCGCAGCCCCTCGCCCCCAAGCCACCGCGAGGACTGCGGGGGCAGTAGTTACGCCACTGTGTGTACTCTCATACAAGGGCTGCTGTGTCCCCCATGGGCTGCTCTGTCTATCAAAGGGGTGATCTGTCAAGGGGGTGCTCTATGTCAGTCCATCCAGGGGCTTTGCCCCAGTGTTAAAAAAAATATACATTTAGATTTTGTGCTGTACCGCAGTATACATCCAGAGGCTGCTGCTTTTGGTCCATCAAGAGGCTGCTCCGTCCATTAAGGGGTGCTCTGTCTGTCCATCCAGGGGCTCTGCCCCAGTGTTAAAATATATATTGTGGCAGGAGAGGTACTTTGCCACCTGTAAGCTACACACAGGGTCCTGGGGGTAGGTGGGAAGTGTGAATGGACCAGGTTTCTATCCATTCGGCCCAGACCAGGTCTTAGAGGCTTCTTAGCCCAAGAAACTGCTTCATCAGCCAGCACCTGGGTGCTGGGTTTACAGTAGAGTCTCTCCCATGAGTCAGGGCTCCTGAAGGCAGTTAGTGTCCAGGTGATAGGCCTGCTAGGGACAGTGTGATCCGGAGGGCTGGGCCACTAGTGTCAGGATGCCGGGACCTGAAGGGTTCCTTATTAAGTAAGAGGGAGTGAGGCAGGGCCCAACCTCACTGGTTGTTTATACTAAAGACAATGATCTTTGATTTATGTGTATCTTTGTTTTTGAGCAACCTGAATAAAAGGTATTTGTTGTTTTTGCACAAGCCTGGAGTTGGTCGCTGGTGGAATTTTTGTAGCAGAGCACATTCTAGCAAGACTCCTGCTACATTATATATATATATATATATATATATATATATATATTTAGTTCTATTTTGTACTGTACCCCAGTATACATCCAGAGGCTGCTGCTGCGTCTGTCCATCAAAGGGCTGCTCCGTCCATTAAGGGGTTCTCTGTTCATCCATCCAGGGCTCCACCCCAGTGTAAAATTAAAATAATAAAAGATAAAAACAAAAAGCTTAAATTTATAATTAGAAAAAAAAAACTATTTTTTGTTTGTGCTGTACCTCAGTGTACTATACAATTTTTCTTTTCTTTTCAAAAGTACTGTGACACTGCCGGTCAGACCGCAGTATATTATTTCCCACTCATAAACGCATTGTGCAAAGCTGTAGGTGTAGTCAACCGCAGTGTATAATTAGTATATATATTTCTGATTCATTTGTGCGTGTAACCGCTGGTGTGTGATATAAAATATACTTCTACATATTTTTTACTCACTTGTGCGACACTGTAACCGCAGTGTGTGATATAAAAAATAATATATATATTTTGATTTAAATTAATATTTTTTTGCTGTGTTATCTTAGTATACCTCCAGGGACTGCAGCTGCTCCATCCATCTAGGGGTGGTCTGTCAGCCCACCCAGAATAAAAGACATCTTTTTTTTTAAATATTTTGTGATGTATGCTCCCACAATACATCCAGGCATGCAACGTCCATTTCAGGGTGTGGTGTCCATAGCTCATATTCTTATGTTATAAGTTATTGTCCTATTTTCAAAATCCTCTTATCACAACATTGTGATTAATTCAAATTAATATTATTATAAATAATAATTATAAATTAACCAAATTTAAATTAAATGAATAGAAATAAACTCTCCACACTTATATACTGAACTTTCTGCATATCGGAGATATATTATAGGAAATAAATAATTTGATCCTAAATAAATTAAATTAAAATAAATTGAAATTAAAATAAATTAAATTAAATCTAAAATATTGTCTTTTTTTATTCTTCTTGGCCTTAATCATCTTTTTGTGAACTGGAATCTTGCCTAATGCGTCTTTTTTTTTTTTAATACATTCAGGGTTTTTTTTATATTTTGTCCTCCCGGTATACAGCTGCTGCTGCTCCATCCAGCTACCTCGGTGCAACCTTTTGGCCTAAACTGGATGCAAACAATATTGTGAGCTGTGAGGTGTTCAGAATAGTCTGGAAATGAGTGGAAATGAATGTTATTGAGGTTAATAATACTGTAGGAACAAAAAACACCCCCAAATTCTGTTATTTTAGCTGTTTTTGTGATTTCTTCCAAAAAAATATAGATCCAAAACCCAAAAGGGCTTTTTTTGGCAAAACCAATACAGATCCCAAACACAAAGGAGATACAGATCCAAAACCCAAAAAATGTCCCGACGCTCACCCCTAGTTATCACCTTGCTCTTATCACTACTTTATCACTTCTTTATAATTTCTACAGGATAATACATCTGCCCCTTTATTTCATAGTTGCCTTCCCTCCTTCATTCTGCAGGAGACTCCCTGAAATAGAGAAATCCATGAACAGTCCAGCTATCTCCCTGATTGAACCTTACCCCTATTATGTAGCTGTTACATTCTTTGGGGGGCGGGGGAGAAATCAGACATATATACATTAAAAAGGGCTCATCAGCACCATTTCTCTATATTGGTTATAAGGCACAATGATCCCTATGGCTGCATTAATTTTAAATAAGGTTTCTTGTGGCTACTTACAGTATATGGAGCCTCATGTAAAACACAATACACAAACAAATCCTGCAAAATATCAGTGTCTTTTCTTCAACAAGTAGATCTTACTAACTTTGGGGCTCATTTACATTTGGATGTAAGTCATTCATGATACGCCTTTCAGATGTAGCAATGCACATCAGCGCTGATACAGTATGTGTTACTTTCCCAATCTCTCTGAAATTCTTTTTCAAAAGTAGGCAAGTATGCTTTATTTCAGCTTAAACAGTTTTGGACTGGCAATGTTCTGACCTTGAAGACACACACCACAGGAGAAAAGACCAGCCACCAACTGTTGCGCTACAGTCTTGTGACAGGCTGGTTTTAAGTGTATTTTTTACCTTAATAGAACTAGTATTGCAATGGTACATATACAGCCATTGGTGCATTGGCAGTAGGGATTTTCAGGGTGTGGTATGCAAGGTCGACAGTGTCTAGGTCAACCACTATTGGTCGACAGTAAGTAGGTCAACGTGGTTTCTAGGTCGACAGGGACTCTAGGTCGACATGTACTAGGACCAATAGTGGGCAACCTAGACAGTGTTGACCTATGTATGGTTGACCTAGAGACCGGATACCAGATTTTCATACAGTAATTTGATAAACATGGCCATGAGTATGGAAGCAGACCAAGTACTGACTATGGGGCTCTGGTTGAGTTGGATGTACAGTAATTTGCATATATAGTAAATAAGCAACGTGAAATACGTCCTGCAAAATGGGGCATTTTGTTTAGCAAGCATAGCAGACTGTATATACAGTACCAGATACATTCTACATGGGTTACATATGGTCCTACAGTAAATGAAAGTAAATGAGCATATTTCATTCCTGGGGGGTTCTGGAATAGGTTCTGATATTATGGATCTGTCTGGATTTCAGTGAAATTGGCACTAAATATAAAGCTCCAATCAGTTATAAGGCTGGTTCAACCTTGTCAACCATTGCCATTTTACATTTAGCTATAATCTGTGCAGCCTTCATTCTGTTTACAAGTATAGAAATAGTTACAAATTATGTTTTTTAAAATATGCAATGGGGGCACACCCCCAAGTCAATAACCAGCCCGGGATCTCTGAGCTTGGTCTGGTATAGGAAAATAAGGTGAAAAAACAGCATAGGGTTCCCCCTATTTACCAAAAACAGCACCAGGCTGAACCAGAAGGGGATGGGGTGGTGGTAGGGATAATACTATAGCAGGGTCCTCTGCGGTAGCATTAACCAAACCCAAGGCTGGAAATCACTCGGAAAGTCAGGACCTCTAAAATAGAACAGACCTGATCATAGTGATTTGTGTTGTGCTTCCCCCACGTCTATTGTTTGGTTAGGTTTGCCTGCAGTTTTACAGCAGTTTTCAAACCCCCCACTTTATAAATCATGGGTTTCTATTCTATTCTTTCTATGGTCCAAACCATTTGATATTTAATTATGTTCTAGTTATTCTATACTGTGCTTTCTTTGAGGTTTTACTGCAGTTTTGACCTTAGTAAATCATCATGTAAACCAAAGCAAAACCTTTGCCGAGATTTATAACCCGACACTTAGTAAATTTGCAGATAGTCCCACTGTGAGTGGGTGTCCACATTGGGGACAAGTGAAGGTGCAAGTTCCCAATAATGATGATGATGGTTGGGCTAGCTTCTTGTTAAAGTTATCCACTCTGAAAAATTAGCATTGAGCAATGTAACATGGCAGCAGTGCTTTGCAATAGCAAAGATATGTGTCTGTATATATTTAGAAATAAATATATTTTGACCAACAAATATGACTTAAAGTAGCAATCATTCTTACCATCGGTGGTAAATGTTTTCTACATGATCTTCATCTACAGTACATCTGTGTGCTTGTTATCGCACAGTTGTTTGCTAACTTCCTCCCAAAGGATACTGAGGTACAGTAGGAAAGACAGCGCTACACCCAGATAGACCAAGGCACATGGAACTGTGCATTGTTTGACTTGTGCCTATGCTCTTGTGGTTCTTGATCTTCTCAATTTTACAGTGGACAATGTGAAGCTAATAAGATCAGTGGGATTCTCATAGCAGCAGGAGATTATTGTGCTGATCTTGTGGGAGGCAGTGACAACTCCACTTGTATGATTATGTTAGAGAAGACATGGCCACATATGCCAGAAGCAGCCTAATGATCTGAGTAGGAAATCTGCAGTGTAAGAAGCAAGTTTTCCCAACAGAATAAAGTAGAATTTCTAGAACACTGGTGTAAGGCTACTGTGATGTAAAACATGTCTTCATAAAATGTACAGCATGAATTCTCATACAAATATGGGAGAGTCCCAAATATAGGGATCTCACAGGAC
The DNA here is from genome assembly GCF_028390025.1 of Pseudophryne corroboree. Classification (NCBI taxonomy): domain Eukaryota; kingdom Metazoa; phylum Chordata; class Amphibia; order Anura; family Myobatrachidae; genus Pseudophryne; species Pseudophryne corroboree. The sequence continues at coordinate 233,832,225 of NC_086449.1, read as the reverse complement.
ATGCCTCCAGTATCCCACCCACTTTTCCAGAGAGGTGGACAGGGTTGTGGGCTTGATGACGCAATTCACTGTGAATCACGTTATCATGTTCCTACCTTTCCACCACATAATGCTACAAACCACTGCAATATGTTACAGAGGGCAGTGCCACTATGACCTATTTGTGGGTACAGATGTGTCCTCATACATCTAGCCTCAATACGCTACACAGTGTGAGATGTCTATGCTGAGTGACAGGTCCTGTGCATACTCCAGTGTTGGGTATATTTTTTTGCCTGAAAATGTACCATACTAATTTATTTGATATGCAACACTTATTTGCCTGTGTGCAACTGAGTCTAAACAATGCACAACAGAACTTGGCATGGGATAAAGTGACAGCCACTGCATCGTAGACTTTCATATGCAGATTCAGAGACTCAGTCGCACACAGATATACAAGTGTCTTATATCAAATTAATCAGCACAGTCTCCTGGTGCGTCCTAGTCACATCACGTTGAAACTTAGACTCATTTTCAGCAAAAAAAGATGCCTTACGCTACCAAAGTCTCACGAAAACCTGGCATGCCACAAGGGGCTGTTTAGCATGATTGCAGCAAAGATCTATGAGGACACATCTGTATATGCAAGTATGATTTAACTACTTTCTCAGATAATACTACTTGCTGGAATGTTATTTATGACTCATGACCCTAAGCATAACTACTGTCATTTTGTGCGTCATCTGTGTACATTTTAAAAATTCAACTACTGTATGTTGACATTTCTGTAACGATAAATGTGATTTGTTTCCTTAGCTTCCTATATTTTTTTATACAAATATATTTCAAAAGGAAATCTGAACTTTCAATGGGCTGAAATACTTCTGCTAATTCAGCTCCTCAACTTTCCGGATAAATAAATGTTCTCTTCCCACTATGGCTCATCCAAATATCTCATACTGCAAAATGTAGGGTATTTATTACAGTGTGATGCTCATTGCTGCAGCTTTTACCCTGCCCTTATTGTTACCATGGTCACAGTACTTGAAATATTGGTATACAATGCAACAAAAGAATAAAGCTTGTAGTTTTTGTATGTTTTGTAAATGTAATTTGCTTCTCCTCAGTTTATGAAATGAAATAAAAATATATAGCATCATCATAGATGACATTATGAAATGTATTTATTATTGTGTGCTTATATAGCACCACTATATTCATACAATGAATATTTAATTACTCACACCAGTCTCTGATGAGGGCTGCTACATCTATAAATTCATAAAACTGATAGTGGTGGTACTCAATGCCTTCCTTGCAACCTGACCATCCATGAAAAATGGATGGTCAGATCACCCCTGTCCTGAAAACTGCCTGTGTTCGAGGGGCGTGCAGTCAGGGGAGTCAGGGGAGACAGTGCCTCCCCACCCCTGTCATTAATGATTACAATAATACAAAGATACTTATGACACATTCTGTGTCATAAGTAAATGCTTTATATTATTGTATTCATTTTTACATTGTAAAAACAAGTGTCAATTAGTTTAGGAGGCATCGAGAGCGGTGTCTCCTGCGGACAATAATACAGGATCGGAAGCGGGGGGTGGGGCCAAGAAATGGGCAGTAAAAAGCCCATTTAAAAAAGCACTGTAAGCGGCACTAGTGTGAGTGCCTCAGTGACAGAGGCGTGCTTTCAGCCCATGTTAAAGCACGCCCCTGTCACTGAGACAGATATGATTAGGCACCAGAATCACAGCTCTCCCTGGGGTCCAGCCCACCCTCCACCCCGAGAGAGGCCCCTGCACCAGTGCACCTGTTCCTATGGACTGCTCACCTGAGTCACCTCTCATTGATTGCCAGGTGCCACTCTCACTGCCGCAGGGATTGACCATTGCTCCAGGTAAGGACCAGCATCAGACGCTACAGCCCGACATACTCCCCATCCTCCGTTCCTCCACATGTCAGTGTCTGTGCTGCTGTAGTCGAGAGCCGCTGTAGAGCGCCGGTGAGAGCTGGATGTCCCACCATATCCCGTGTCCATGCTGAGTGCTGCTGTGTACTGACCATAGGCTACCCTGCGCTCTGTGTTTCAGAGAGCAGGGCAACCCATGGTCAGTACACAGCAGCGCTCAGCACGGAGATGTGCGCACTGTGCTGGGGTATAAGGGGGGGGGGGGGCGATTACTCCATATGTGCCAGGGGAAAAGGTGAGGGGGGGGGGTATTACTGGATATATGCTGGGGCATAAGGGGAGAGGAGTGTTGATTACTGGATATATGCTGGGGCATAAGGGGAAGGAGGTGGTGATTACTGGATATGTGCTGGGGCATAAGGGCAGAGGGGTGATTACTGAATATATGCTGGGGCATAGGGGGAGGGGGGTGGTAATTACTGGATATATGCTGGGGCATAAGGGGAGGGTTGGTGATTACTGTATATATGCTGGGACATAAGGTGAGGGCGCGTGATTAATGTGTGTGTTGGGGTATAAGAGGAGGGGAGTGGTAATTACTGGATATATGCTGGGGCATAAGTGGGGGGGGTTGATTACTGGATATATGCTGGGGCATAAGGGGAGAGGGGTTATTACTGGATATATGCTGGGGCATAAAGGGAGGGGGGTGGGGATTACTTGATATATGCTCGGGCATAAGGGGAGGGGGCGTGATTACTGTGTGTGTGTGTGTGTGTGTTGGGGTATAAGAGGAGGGGTGGTGATTACTAGATATATATGCTGGGGCATAAGGGGAGGGAGGTGGTGATTACAGGATATATGCTGGGGCATAAGGGGAGGGAGGGTGATTACTGGATATATGCTGGGGCATAAGGGGAGGGGGAGTGGTGATTACTGGATATATGCTGGGGCGTAAGGGGAGGGGGTGGTGATTAATGGATATATGCTGGGGCATAAGGGGAGAGGGGTGATTACTGGATATATGCTGGGGCATAAGGGGAGGGAGGTGGTGATTACTGGATATATGCGGGGGCATAAGGAGGGGGGGGTGATTACTGGATATATGCTGGGGCATAAGGGCAGAGGGGTGATTACTGGATATATGCTGGGGCATAAGGGGAAAGGGGTGATTACTGGATATATGCTGGGGCATAAGGGGAGGGGGTGGTGATTACTGGATATATGCTGGGGCATAGGGGGAGGGGGGTGGTAATTACTGGATATATGCTGGGGCATAAGGGGAGGGTTGGTGATTACTGTATATATGCTGGGACATAAGGCGAGGGCGCGTGATTAATGTGTGTGTTGGGGTATAAGAGGAGGGGAGTGGTGATTACTGGATATATGCTGGGGCATAAGTGGGGGGGGGTTGATTACTGGATATATGCTGGGGCATAAGGGGAGAGGGGGTTATTACTGGATGTATGCTGGGGCATAAAGGGAGGGGGGGTGGGGATTACTGGATATATGCTCGGGCATAAGGGGAGGGGGCGTGATTACTGTGTGTGTGTGTGTGTGTGTGTGTGTGTGTGTGTGTTGGGGTATAAGAGGAGGGGTGGTGATTACTAGATATATATGCTGGGGCATGAGGGGAGGGGGGTGATTACTGGATATATGCTGGGGCATAAGGGGAGGGAGGTGGTGATTACAGGATATATGCTGGGGCATAAAGGGAGGGAGGGTGATTACTGGATATATGCTGGGGCATAAGGGGAGGGGGAGTGGTGATTACTGGATATATGCTGGGGCGTAAGGGGAGGGGGTGGTGATTAATGGATATAAGCTGGGGCATAAGGGGAGGGAGGTGGTGATTACAGGATATATGCTGGGGCATAAGGGGAGGGAGGGTGATTACTGGATATATGCTGGGGCATAAGGGGAGGGGGAGTGGTGATTACTGGATATATGCTGGGGCGTAAGGGGAGGGGGTGGTGATTAATGGATATATGCTGGGGCATAAGGGGAGGGTTGGTGATTACTGTATATATGCTGGGACATAAGGTGAGGGCACGTGATTAATGTGTGTGTTGGGGTATAAGAGGAGGGGAGTGGTAATTACTGGATATATGCTGGGGCATAAGTGGGGGGGGTTGATTACTGGATATATGCTGGGGCATAAGGGGAGAGGGGTTATTACTGGATATATGCTGGGGCATAAAGGGAGGGGGGGTGGGGATTACTTGATATATGCTCGGGCATAAGGGGAGGGGGCGTGATTACTGTGTGTGTGTGTGTGTGTGTGTGTGTGTGTTGGGGTATAAGAGGAGGGGTGGTGATTACTAGATATATATGCTGGGGCATAAGGGGAGGGAGGTGGTGATTACAGGATATATGCTGGGGCATAAGGGGAGGGAGGGTGATTACTGGATATATGCTGGGGCATAAGGGGAGGGGGAGTGGTGATTACTGGATATATGCTGGGGCGTAAGGGGAGGGGGTGGTGATTAATGGATATATGCTGGGGCATAAGGGGAGAGGGGTGATTACTGGATATATGCTGGGGCATAAGGGGAGGGAGGTGGTGATTACTGGATATATGCGGGGGCATAAGGAGGGGGGGGTGATTACTGGATATATGCTGGGGCATAAGGGCAGAGGGGTGATTACTGGATATATGCTGGGGCATAAGGGGAGAGGGGTGATTACTGGATATATGCTGGGGCATAAGGGGAGGGGGTGGTGATTACTGGATATATGCTGGGGCATAGGGGGAGGGGGGTGGTAATTACTGGATATATGCTGGGGCATAAGGGGAGGGTTGGTGATTACTGTATATATGCTGGGACATAAGGCGAGGGCGCGTGATTAATGTGTGTGTTGGGGTATAAGAGGAGGGGAGTGGTGATTACTGGATATATGCTGGGGCATAAGTGGGGGGGGTTGATTACTGGATATATGCTGGGGCATAAGGGGAGAGGGGGTTATTACTGGATGTATGCTGGGGCATAAAGGGAGGGGGGGTGGGGATTACTGGATATATGCTCGGGCATAAGGGGAGGGGGCGTGATTACTGTGTGTGTGTGTGTGTGTGTGTTGGGGTATAAGAGGAGGGGTGGTGATTACTAGATATATATGCTGGGGCATGAGGGGAGGGGGGTGATTACTGGATATATGCTGGGGCATAAGGGGAGGGAGGTGGTGATTACAGGATATATGCTGGGGCATAAAGGGAGGGAGGGTGATTACTGGATATATGCTGGGGCATAAGGGGAGGGGGAGTGGTGATTACTGGATATATGCTGGGGCGTAAGGGGAGGGGGTGGTGATTAATGGATATAAGCTGGGGCATAAGGGGAGGGAGGTGGTGATTACAGGATATATGCTGGGGCATAAGGGGAGGGAGGGTGATTACTGGATATATGCTGGGGCATAAGGGGAGGGGGAGTGGTGATTACTGGATATATGCTGGGGCGTAAGGGGAGGGGGTGGTGATTAATGGATATATGCTGGGGCATAAGGGGAGGGTTGGTGATTACTGTATATATGCTGGGACATAAGGTGAGGGCGCGTGATTAATGTGTGTGTTGGGGTATAAGAGGAGGGGAGTGGTAATTACTGGATATATGCTGTGGCATAAGTGGGGGGGGTTGATTACTGGATATATGCTGGGGCATAAGGGGAGAGGGGTTATTACTGGATATATGCTGGGGCATAAAGGGAGGGGGGGTGGGGATTACTTGATATATGCTCGGGCATAAGGGGAGGGGGCGTGATTACTGTGTGTGTGTGTGTGTGTGTGTGTTGGGGTATAAGAGGAGGGGTGGTGATTACTAGATATATATGCTGGGGCATAAGGGGAGGGAGGTGGTGATTACAGGATATATGCTGGGGCATAAGGGGAGGGAGGGTGATTACTGGATATATGCTGGGGCATAAGGGGAGGGGGAGTGGTGATTACTGGATATATGCTGGGGCGTAAGGGGAGGGGGTGGTGATTAATGGATATATGCTGGGGCATAAGGGGAGAGGGGTGATTACTGGATATATGCTGGGGCATAAGGGGAGGGAGGTGGTGATTACTGGATATATGCGGGGGCATAAGGAGGGGGGGGGTGATTACTGGATATATGCTGGGGCATAAGGGCAGAGGGGTGATTACTGGATATATGCTGGGGCATAAGGGGAGAGGGGTGATTACTGGATATATGCTGGGGCATAAGGGGAGGGGGTGGTGATTACTGGATATATGCTGGGGCATAGGGGGAGGGGGGGTGGTAATTACTGGATATATGCTGGGGCATAAGGGGAGGGTTGGTGATTACTGTATATATGCTGGGACATAAGGCGAGGGCGCGTGATTAATGTGTGTGTTGGGGTATAAGAGGAGGGGAGTGGTGATTACTGGATATATGCTGGGGCATAAGTGGGGGGGGTTGATTACTGGATATATGCTGGGGCATAAGGGGAGAGGGGGTTATTACTGGATGTATGCTGGGGCATAAAGGGAGGGGGGGTGGGGATTACTGGATATATGCTCGGGCATAAGGGGAGGGGGCGTGATTACTGTGTGTGTGTGTGTGTGTGTTGGGGTATAAGAGGAGGGGTGGTGATTACTAGATATATATGCTGGGGCATGAGGGGAGGGGGGTGATTACTGGATATATGCTGGGGCATAAGGGGAGGGAGGTGGTGATTACAGGATATATGCTGGGGCATAAAGGGAGGGAGGGTGATTACTGGATATATGCTGGGGCATAAGGGGAGGGGGAGTGGTGATTACTGGATATATGCTGGGGCGTAAGGGGAGGGGGTGGTGATTAATGGATATAAGCTGGGGCATAAGGGGAGGGAGGTGGTGATTACAGGATATATGCTGGGGCATAAGGGGAGGGAGGGTGATTACTGGATATATGCTGGGGCATAAGGGGAGGGGGAGTGGTGATTACTGGATATATGCTGGGGCGTAAGGGGAGGGGGTGGTGATTAATGGATATATGCTGGGGCATAAGGGGAGGGGAGTGATTACTGGATTTATGCTGGGGCATAAGGGGAGGGAGGTGGTGATTACTGGATATATGCTGGGGCATAAGGGGAGAGGGGTGATTACTGGATATTTGCTGGGGCATAAGGGGAGGGGGTGGTGATTACTGGATATATGCTGGGGCATAAGGGGAGGGGGAGTGGTGATTACTGGATATATGCTGGGGCGTAAGGGGAGGGGGTGGTGATTAATGGATATATGCTGGGGCATAAGGGGAGGGTGGTGATTACTGTATATATGCTGGGGCATAAGGGGAGGGAGGTGGTGATTACTGGATATGTGTGGGGGCATAAGGGGAGAGGGGTGATTACTGGATATATGCTGCGGCATAAGGGAAGGGAAGTGGTGATTATTGGATATATGCTGGGGCATAAGGGGAGGGGGGTGATTACTGGATATATGCTGGGGCATAAGGGGAGGGGTGTGATTACTGGATATATGCTGGGGCATAAGGGGAGGGGTGGTGATTACTGTATATATGCTGGGACATAAGGGGAGGGGAGTGGTGATTACTGGATATATGCTGGGGCGTAAGGGGAGGGGGGTGATTACTGGATATATGCTGGGGCATATGGGGAGGGGGGGGGGGTGATTACTGGATATATGCTGGGGCATAAGGGGAGGGGGGGTGATTACTGGATATATGATGGGACATAAGGGGAGGGGGGGTGACTACTGTATGTCTGTGTTGGGGTATAAGAGGAGGGGGGTGATTACTGTGTGTATAAAGGGAAGGGCGATTACTACCGCTGTCTTTATCAACCGTCCTGCAGCTGTAATCCCGCTTCCATACTTCCAAGCAGATCCTCCTCTGCTCTCCTTAACCCGCCCTGGCTGCTGCTGCTTCCCAGACTTCGTGGGCATTGGTGGTGGCATCGGACTGGGATTTAGCTGTCGGGGCAATAGCTGGCAGCGACTTTAGCAGGCATTGGCAGCTGGCATGGGCAGTAGTACAGTAGCGGGCAGGTGGTAGCAGGCATGCCTCACCAGCCACTGACCTCACCGCACGCCACTGCTGTATATATTCAGTATATATTCTGGTTGAAGTGCAACCCATGGCCCCAGCACTGTGAAGCAGCAAGTCTAACCACTGTGCCACCAACATTGACATGACCATGGCAAACTTCAATGACAAAATAGATTATGTAATCCTGAAATGATTTTGCTAATGACATAGCAATGGATGAAATAACATACGGTACGATAATAATATGGGCGCAGGAAGAAGTGATGGCAGTGTAATCTGTGTTTTTAAACTGTAACAGTGGTGGATTTTCCACTAGGCATGTGAGGCACGTGTCTAGGGGTAACACTTGCTGGGTGATGTGGGGCACACAGCATGCACACTTGCACGAGATGGCCAGATGAGGCCAGGGGATTCTCTATATACAACTTATTGTTTTATTTTGTAATTGGTGAGAGAGGGGGGGGGGCAATGATCAGTAAATTGTGGTGGTAGAGGAGAGGATGAGGTTGGTGTTGCATTGGCCCTAACATGAAAGGGGTAGTGATGTTATTAGGGTGACCAATAATGTTGTGTCTAGGGGCAGCCTGACCCCTAAATTCACCCTGCACTCTACTGGGTAATTTGGATACCAGTGAGTACTCCAAAAGTCTAAGTGGCATGACTTAAACACAAAAGCAAAAAGTGCCTAGAGTCAGGGCAGACTGCTACCGTTTGCAAGTAGTTACTGACAGTAATTTAAAAAAAAATATATATATATATTTTTATATATCAACACACACACACACACACACACACACACACACACACACACACACACACACACACACAGCCATGTGAGGCACCTGTGTGCCCTGGTCCAGCACTTCCTGCCCTGCCACATTATGATGTCACTTAGTAGCATAGAGTGCAGAATTGGTGGAGAAGTGAAGTAGCTATTGGGCAAAGGATCTTATGTGTGCCTTTCCTTGCAGTGCGGTGCTTGTTCAGGCACCATGCAAAAAAAAGAAAAGAAAATCTCCAAAAAACCAAGATGGTAGTAAGCCTTTCCAGGGTGGTGTTGGGGTAATGACCATGCTGAAACCATGGCCTTGTGGCATGGGTGGTGGAATCCATGTCATAATTCTCATTATGGCCCTGCACACCGTGGCTGGGACAACTTAAAGTTTGGATAAAGCTTGGCAAAGTTAATATCATTTTCTGTTTATTGTTTTATACTGCAATCTGTTATGATTCCCGTACTCCAGACCAGCGGAGATCGTATGGCTGAGGTCAGAGTACTGGGAAGATATGCTGGTTGTGGGAGCAGGAAAGCCTAGTAACCCCTGGCGCCCTAACTCCGTTGTCTCGCCCGTGTTATCAGAAATCCCCTGCGAGACTATGGTTGCTTGAGCCCATGGCAGCCGCGTTCGAAGGGCGGATTATGTCTGCCCAACCCCGATGCCCCCTCAGGTCTTAAAGGGAGACAAAGGGAAATCCGAGACAGGGTGATAACAAGGGGCCCTCTGACTAAGCAACCAGGCCAGGGGGTACAAGCTAACTAACTAAATCAAAAGGTATGTGCGGACTAGCCGCCAGGGAAAAGGACAACCAAAGATCCACTGATCCGTTACTCCTATCCAGCACCGCTGGATACCAGAGTGGATCAGGGAGAGCGGAATCCTCCGCAAAAGCTCCAGGACACAAATATACTAAATAATAAACAGTAAGCGGACAAGCCGCAACACACGGCTGCGCCGCGACTCACGAACACCACAGGATGTTAAAGGTGCTCAGTCAGACTCCAGGAAAAGATGACAAATCTCTGAGTACAGGACCACGGAGGACAGGAACAACCGGCTTGAGCAGGACTGGATACTTTCTGCAACTGACATAGGCAAACAGGAAGCTGCCGACACCGACTTTCAGAACTGGAGGACAGGCAGAATCCACTGGAACTCAGGGTAGGACACGGGATCAGACACAGGGACTGACACAGGAATCAACACAGGGACTGACACAGGAATCCACACAGGGACTGACAGGAACCAGCTCAAACTTAAAGCAGACTGCAAACCAAGGAATATCATCAGCATCTGCTAACTGCAGTGAGCCAGCATATATCAGAGAGGCCTAATTAATTATCTCTTGCAGCTGGCCTGCTGCACGACTAAGCTGACAAGATGCAATCAGCAGCCAGATGAGGCTGAACACATGGGAACAAGCTGCAATTGCACAGACTCACCAGCGGCAGCAGACAAGAGTAATCCAAAACAGAGCAATGGGAAATCCTGGCATGCAAGACAACTAAATAAACATAAAATAGGAATGAACCACTACCTGTGGTTCATAACAGTATCCCCTCCTTAAGGGTGAGCTCCGAGCATCCCATGACACCCACGGGGAACATAAACAGAAGTATAACATGAAATACAGAAAAAAACTGCAAAACAGGAATGAGCCACAGCCGTGGCTCATAACAGTACCCCCCCCTTGAGGAGGGGTCAAAAGACCCCAAAATTCAGACTATCCAGAACAAGGGATACAAAAAAAAACCTGACACATTGGTCTAACAGACACGAAAACAGAAACAAGCTGCAACCACAGCTTGTAACAATGCCCTCCCCTTGATGGTGGCCACTGGACACAAGACAAGGGGAAAAAAAAATCTTTTTTTTTTTTTTTTATCAAGGCAAGAGTCAAAAAATTATTTCTTTTTCTTCTTCTTCTTTTTACAAAGCTCTTTAGGTCTGACCAAGGTAATTCCCCAAACATTATCTGAACTGATGGTACCACCCAGCAAGGCTGCGTTCAAATCAGAGACAGGTCTCTTACCCTTGGGAGCTGAACTTTCTGGTAAAGTACTATTATTAGAAGAAGTAGTCAGAAAAGCACATCCTGCAGTCACAACAACGGGCTGAGACTCCTGTGCCGAGTTTACAGTATTTTGTGGACTCTCAGCAGACAAGACGGGTGACTTAGAGGAACCTGAACCAATTTCTTTGGAACCATATCTTTTAATAATTGCATCACTGAATGCTGGGGGATCCTGAAGAATGGGATCTTCAGCTTTCATTAGGCTGGTCGCCCACTCAAAAGGCTCTCCTCTAAAAGAATAAATAAGATAGAGCACAAGGTTCTCTGGAGTGATGCCCAGAAATGGTCTAGACAACATAATAATGTAATAGTGTTTGTAAAGCGCCAGAAATTGGGCTAAGTCCCCATCAAAGATTATGGATGTTGAGATATCAGAGTCAGGATCTGTTTCCTTCTCATCTGACTGACTGGAGTGCTTTGCTAGGACCTGGTCACTATTGACCTTACTTGAGGCTGAGACTCTCTGAACCCCACCCGGGGCTGAGACTCTCTGAACCCCACCCGGGGCTGAGACTTTCTGAACCCCACCCGGGGCAGTGACTTTCTGAACCCCACCCGGGGCAGTGACTTTCTGAACCCCACCCGGGGCAGTGACTTTCTGAACCCCACCCGGGGCAGTGACTTTCTGAACCCCACCCGGGGCAGTGACTTTCTGAACCCCACCCGGGGCAGTGGCCTCCGGGAACCCCGCTGGGGCAGTGGCCTCCGGGAACCCCGCTGGGGCAGTGGCCTCCGGGAACCCCGCTGGGGCAGTGGCCTCCGGGAATCCCGCTGGGGCAGTGGCCTCCGGGAACCCCGCTGGGGCCAGCACCTCGGATTCTTTTACTGGGACCGGGTCGTTGGCCTCCCTGACTGGGATCGGGCCATCGGCCTCCCTCTCTGAGTCGATAATAATCGAAAGTTCTCCCGGGACTATGACTTCCGGGACTTTTGCTGAAGCAATAACGTTCAGATCCTCCACTAATGCTATGCTTCTTAAGTTCTTTCCTGGGGAAGCGATTTCTAGACCCTTCTTTGGGGCTGCGTCTCTCGAGACCCCACTTGGGGATATTACTTCAAAGATCCCTTCTGGGGTTTTGCTTCTCGAGTTCCCTTCAAGAACTATGGTTTTAGATACCCTTTCTGAGGTTGCGCTCCTCAAGTCCCTACCTGGGGTAACAGCTTCTGAGACCCCTTCTGGTATGGAAACCTGAGCTACAATATTTGATGTCCCTCTATAAGCTTGGGCATCGGGTACCGCTCCAGCACTCTGGGCATCGGGTACCGCTCCAGCACTCTGGGCATCGGGTACCGCTCCAGCACTCTGGGCATCGGGTACCGCTCCAGCACTCTGGGCATCGGGTACCGCTCCAGCACTCTGGGCATCGGGTACCGCTCCAGCACTCTGGGCATCGGGTACCACTCCAGGACCCTGGGCTACGGGCACCACTCCAGGACCCTGGGCTACGGGCACCACTCCAGGACCCTGGGCTACGGGCACCACTCCAGGACCCTGGGCTACGGGCACCACTCCAGGACCCTGGGCTATGGGCACCACTCCAGGACCCTGGGCTACGGGCACCACTCCAGGGACTTGCAACTCCGCTTCCACAGGAACCTCAAGAGAGGAGAGAAACATTCTCTTTTGATTCCTGAATCTATAATGGGGCTCCCTTGCCCAAGGACCCCAATTATAGGACAGAGAGCTTTTTTGTGTGGGTTGTGTGACAAGTACCTCTGCCACAGTAGAGACAGGAGTAGGTCTTGTATCATGACTCAACTTGGCCAGAGGGCAAGACTCGTCACCACACTTTGGCTTGCGCAACTCACAGGTCTGCAGATAATGGCCTAAACCCCCACAATATAGGCATAAGTTTAAGTTTCTGCGACGCAGACGCTCCTCTTTTGAGAGCCTGGGCCGCAGAAAACTTTTAAACTTTTTCTCTTCAATTAAACCAGAGGATTCTCTTGTCACCATACTGTGAACAAGAGTCTCTTTAGAGATAGATGTACTCTCAACGACTTCTGGCAAAATAAGCAAGATTTTAGTCAGAAGGTTTTGCAGTTGCTTTAGGGATTGCTGCAAAACTTCTAGTCGCTCTGGTCTCAAAGCACTGAATACAGAGTTCAGGGCTGCGAGAGATGCCTGCAGGGCTTGCATAGTAGACATAGGAGGATTTAAAACTAGACAAGACAAGACAAGGCAAGACAAGGCAAGGCAAGACAAGGCAAGGCAAGGCAAGGCAAGGCAAGGCAAGGCAAGACTAAATTTTGCTAAACAAAACAATTCAATTTTTTTTTTTTTTTTTAAACACCGGACTGGATTCTAAACACCGGACTGGATTCTAAACACCGGACTGGATTCTAAACACCGGACTGGATTCTAAACATCGGACTGGATTCTAAACACCGGACTGGATTGGATTCTAAACACCGGACTGGATTCTAAACACCAAATTCTAGACTGGACTGGATTCTAGACTAGACACTGGACTGGGCCAAAAAGAAAAAAAAAAGTTTTATTTCTTTTTTGTGGTATGGCTGATGATAATGTTATGATTCCCGTACTCCAGACCAGCGGAGATCGTATGGCTGAGGTCAGAGTACTGGGAAGATATGCTGGTTGTGGGAGCAGGAAAGCCTAGTAACCCCTGGCGCCCTAACTCCGTTGTCTCGCCCGTGTTATCAGAAATCCCCTGCGAGACTATGGTTGCTTGAGCCCATGGCAGCCGCGTTCGAAGGGCGGATTATGTCTGCCCAACCCCGATGCCCCCTCAGGTCTTAAAGGGAGACAAAGGGAAATCCGAGACAGGGTGATAACAAGGGGCCCTCTGACTAAGCAACCAGGCCAGGGGGTACAAGCTAACTAACTAAATCAAAAGGTATGTGCGGACTAGCCGCCAGGGAAAAGGACAACCAAAGATCCACTGATCCGTTACTCCTATCCAGCACCGCTGGATACCAGAGTGGATCAGGGAGAGCGGAATCCTCCGCAAAAGCTCCAGGACACAAATATACTAAATAATAAACAGTAAGCGGACAAGCCGCAACACACGGCTGCGCCGCGACTCACGAACACCACAGGATGTTAAAGGTGCTCAGTCAGACTCCAGGAAAAGATGACAAATCTCTGAGTACAGGACCACTGAGGACAGGAACAACCGGCTTGAGCAGGACTGGATACTTTCTGCAACTGACATAGGCAAACAGGAAGCTGCCGACACCGACTTTCAGAACTGGAGGACAGGCAGAATCCACTGGAACTCAGGGTAGGACACGGGATCAGACACAGGGACTGACACAGGAATCAACACAGGGACTGACACAGGAATCCACACAGGGACTGACAGGAACCAGCTCAAACTTAAAGCAGACTGCAAACCAAGGAATATCATCAGCATCTGCTAACTGCAGTGAGCCAGCATATATCAGAGAGGCCTAATTAATTATCTCTTGCAGCTGGCCTGCTGCACGACTAAGCTGACAAGATGCAATCAGCAGCCAGATGAGGCTGAACACATGGGAACAAGCTGCAATTGCACAGACTCACCAGCGGCAGCAGACAAGAGTAATCCAAAACAGAGCAATGGGAAATCCTGGCATGCAAGACAACTAAATAAACATAAAATAGGAATGAACCACTACCTGTGGTTCATAACAGTATCCCCTCCTTAAGGGTGAGCTCCGAGCTTTCCATGACACCCACGGGGAACATAAACAGAAGTATAACATGAAATACAGAACAAAACTGCAAAACAGGAATGAGCCACAGCCGTGGCTCATAACACAATCATTCATTTTAAACTAGTTGGTGATTGAAAGAGAATGAGACCCATAAAGAATTATATCTAGCTTATGGCTTCTCGTAACAGCAAAAATTTTCCCAGACCAAATTACTTTCACATTAGGGCTGGACAGAGGTGGTTTAAGAGTGTGCAGCCTTCAATTGGGCCCCTTCCTCTTTGGTGCAGTAAACTCTACTGCGCATGTGCAGGTCTCCGGGAACATGGTACCCATGCCTTGTACTGCACTCAAGCAAAATCAATGGGAAAATGGCTGTGGCTGCCATTTTCGTTGTGATTTCAGCTGCTCTGTAACAAGCATTGGGCAGATGGAGCGGTAAGTATAATTACATGGGTCCTGCACCCATGTGGGCCCCCCTGGACCCATGTGGGCCCCCCTGGACCCAGGAACTCATGTGCACCACAAACCTTGCACCAATTAGAGATATGCCAATAGGACTGAATCTGGTTCCACCATTCTGCTGGATTAAACTGCACCATGCACATAGCCAAGGCATATAGACTACACACTGTTATGCTAACTTGTACTTATTATATTTACTTTCCCTACCATGCAATGTTTTAAATACTTGTGTGTTTAGATCTCCATGCTTTGATAGGCTAATCACTTTGCATTGTGGTGACTCTGCCTATCATTGTGCGATGCATTAGCCATGCCTACCAATAGTGTGGCTAGTAATTATTGTTGACTAGAGATGAGCGGGTTCGGTTTCTCTGAATCCGAACCCGCACGAACTTCATGTTTTTTTTCACGGGTCCGAGCGACTCGGATCTTCCCGCCTTGCTCGGTTAACCCGAGCGCGCCCGAACGTCATCATGACGCTGTCGGATTCTCGCGAGACTCGGATTCTATATAAGGAGCCGCGCGTCGCCGCCATTTTCACACGTGCATTGAGATTGATAGGGAGAGGACGTGGCTGGCGTCCTCTCCATTTAGATTAGGAGAGAGAGAGAGAGATTGACCTGAGGCTGATACTGTAGAAGAGAGTGCAGAGTTTAGTGACTGACCACAGTGACCACCAGCAGTGCAGTTGTTTTATTTAATATATCCGTTCTCTGCCTGAAAAAAACGGTACACACAGTGACTCAGTCACATACCATATCTGTGTGCACTGCTCAGCCCAGTGTGCTGCATGCCTGCATCATCTATGTATATATTATATATCTGACTGTGCTCAGCTCACACAGCTTATAATTGTGGGGGAGACTGGGGAGCACTGCAGTCAGTGCCAGTTATAGGTTATAGCAGGAGCCAGGAGTACAAGACAGTCACATACCATATCTGTGTGCACTGCTCAGCCCAGTGTGCTGCATCATCTATGTATATATTATATATCTGACTGTGCTCAGCTCACACAGCTTATAATTGTGGGGGAGACTGGGGAGCACTGCAGTGCCAGTTATAGGTTATAGCAGGAGCCAGGAGTACATATTATATTAAAATTAAACAGTGCACACTTTTGCTGCAGGAGTGCCACTGCCAGTGTGACTGACCAGTGACCTGACCACACTGACCACCAGTATAGTTAGTAGTATACTATATTGTGATTGCCTGAAAAAGTTAAACACTCGTCGTGTGACTTCACTTGTGTGGTGTTTTTTTTTTTATTCTATAAAAAACTCATTCTGCTGACAGACAGTGTCCAGCAGGTCCGTCATTATATAATATATATACCTGTCCGGCTGCAGTAGTGATATATATATATTTTTTATATCATTATTTATCATCCAGTCGCAGCAGACACAGTACGGTAGTTCACGGCTGTAGCTACCTCTGTGTCGGCACTCGGCAGTCCATCCATAATTGTATACCACCTACCCGTGGTTTTTTCTTCTTTCTTCTTTATACATACATACTACTACATCTCTTTATCAACCAGTCTATATTAGCAGCAGACACAGTACAGTACGGTAGTTCACGGCTGTGGCTACCTCTGTGTCGGCACTCGGCAGTCCGTCCATAATTGTATACCACCTAACCGTGGTTTTTTTTTCTTTCTTCTTTATACATACATACTACGACATCTCTTTATCAACCAGTCTATATTAGCAGCAGACACAGTACAGTACGGTAGTTCACGGCTGTGGCTACCTCTGTGTCGGCACTCGGCAGTCCGTCCATAATTGTATACCACCTAACCGTGGTTTTTTTTTCTTTCTTCTTCATACATACATACTACGACATCTCTTTATCAACCAGTCTATATTAGCAGCAGACACAGTACAGTACGGTAGTTCACGGCTGTGGCTACCTCTGTGTCGGCACTCGGCAGTCCGTCCATAATTGTATACCACCTAACCGTGGTTTTTTTTTCTTTCTTCTTTATACATACATACTACGACATCTCTTTATCAACCAGTCTATATTAGCAGCAGACACAGTACAGTACGGTAGTTCATGGCTGTGGCTACCTCTGTGTCGGCACTCGGCAGTCCGTCCATAATTGTATACCACCTAACCGTGGTTTTTTTTTCTTTCTTCTTCATACATACATACTACGACATCTCTTTATCAACCAGTCTATATTAGCAGCAGACACAGTACAGTACGGTAGTTCACGGCTGTGGCTACCTCTGTGTCGGCACTCGGCAGTCCGTCCATAATTGTATACCACCTACCCGTGGTGTTTTTTTCTTTCTTCTTTATACATACATACTACTACATCTCTTTATCAACCAGTCTATATTAGCAGCAGACACAGTACAGTACGGTAGTTCACGGCTGTGGCTACCTCTGTGTCGGCACTCGGCAGTCCGTCCATAATTGTATACCACCTACCCGTGGTTTTTTTTCTTTCTTCTTCATACATACATACTACGACATCTCTTTATCAACCAGTCTATATTAGCAGCAGACACAGTACAGTACGGTAGTTCACGGCTGTGGCTACCTCTGTGTCGGCACTCGGCAGTCCGTCCATAATTGTATACCACCTAACCGTGTTTTTTTTTTCTTTCTTCTTCATACATACATACTACGACATCTCTTTATCAACCAGTCTATATTAGCAGCAGACACAGTACAGTACGGTAGTTCACGGCTGTAGCTACCTCTGTGTCGGCACTCGGCAGTCCGTCCATAATTGTATACTAGTATCCATCCATCTCCATTGTTTACCTGAGGTGCCTTTTAGTTGTGCCTATTAAAATATGGAGAACAAAAATGTTGAGGTTCCAAAATTAGGGAAAGATCAAGATCCACTTCCACCTCGTGCTGAAGCTGCTGCCACTAGTCATGGCCGAGATGATGAAATGCCAGCAACGTCGTCTGCCAAGGCCGATGCCCAATGTCATAGTACAGAGCATGTCAAATACAAAACACCAAATATCAGTAAAAAAAGGACTCCAAAACCTAAAATAAAATTGTCGTCGGAGAAGCGTAAACTTGCCAATATGCCATTTACCACACGGAGTGGCAAGGAACGGCTGAGGCCCTGGCCTATGTTCATGGCTAGTGGTTCAGCTTCACATGAGGATAGAGGCACTCAGCCTCTCGCTAGAAAAATGAAAAGACTCAAGCTGGCAAAAGCAGTAGCACCGCAAAGAACTGTGCGTTCTTCGAAATCCCAAATCCACAAGGAGAGTCCAATTGTGTCGGTTGCGATGCCTGACCTTCCCAACACTGGACGTGAAGAGCATGCGCCTTCCACCATTTGCACGCCCCCTGCAAGTGCTGGAAGGAGCACCCGCAGTCCAGTTCCTGATAGTCAGATTGAAGATGTCAGTGTTGAAGTACACCAGGATGAGGAGGATATGGGTGTTGCTGGCGCTGGGGAGGAAATTGACCAGGAGGATTCTGATGGTGAGGTGGTTTGTTTAAGTCAGGCACCCGGGGAGACACCTGTTGTCCGTGGGAGGAATATGGCCGTTGACATGCCTGGTGAAAATACCAAAAAAATCAGCTCTTCGGTGTGGAACTATTTCAACAGAAATGCGGACAACAGGTGTCAAGCCGTGTGTTCCCTTTGTCAAGCTGTAAGTCGATGGTCATCCCAGAGGGGAAGTCGTAAGCCCACTTGTACTACTTCCAGTAAGCAATTGACTGTTCAACAGTCCTTTGCGAGGAAGATGAAATATCACAGCAGTCATCCTGCTGCAAAGCGGATAACTGAGGCCTTGACAACTATGTTGGTGTTAGACGTGCGTCCGGTATCCGCCGTTAGTTCACAGGGAACTAGACAATTTATTGAGGCAGTGTGCCCCCGTTACCAAATACCATCTAGGTTCCACTTCTCTAGGCAGGCGATACCGAGAATGTACACGGACGTCAGAAAAAGACTCACCAGTGTCCTAAAAAATGCAGTTGTACCCAATGTCCACTTAACCACGGACATGTGGACAAGTGGAGCAGGGCAGGGTCAGGACTATATGACTGTGACAGCCCACTGGGTAGATGTATGGACTCCCGCCGCAAGAACAGCAGCGGCGGCACCAGTAGCAGCATCTCGCAAACGCCAACTCTTTCCTAGGCAGGCTACGCTTTGTATCACCGGTTTCCAGAATACGCACACAGCTGAAAACCTCTTACGGCAACTGAGGAAGATCATCGCGGAATGGCTTACCCCAATTGGACTCTCCTGTGGATTTGTGGCATCGGACAACGCCAGCAATATTGTGTGTGCATTAAATATGGGCAAATTCCAGCACGTCCCATGTTTTGCACATACCTTGAATATGGTGGTGCAGAATTATTTAAAAAACGACAGGGGCGTGCAAGAGATGCTGTCGGTGGCCAGAAAAATTGCGGGACACTTTCGGCGTACAGGCACCACGTACAGAAGACTGGAGCACCACCAAAAACTACTGAACCTGCCCTGCCATCATCTGAAGCAAGAAGTGGTAACGAGGTGGAATTCAACCCTCTATATGCTTCAGAGGTTGGAGGAGCAGCAAAAGGCCATTCAAGCCTATACAATTGAGCACGATATAGGAGGTGGAATGCACCTGTCTCAAGCGCAGTGGAGAATGATTTCAACGTTGTGCAAGGTTCTGATGCCCTTTGAACTTGCCACACGTGAAGTCAGTTCAGACACTGCCAGCCTGAGTCAGGTCATTCCCCTCATCAGGCTTTTGCAGAAGAAGCTGGAGACATTGAAGGAGGAGCTAACACGGAGCGATTCCGCTAGGCATGTGGGACTTGTGGATGGAGCCCTTAATTCGCTTAACAAGGATTCACGGGTGGTCAATCTGTTGAAATCAGAGCACTACATTTTGGCCACCGTGCTCGATCCTAGATTTAAAGCCTACCTTGGATCTCTCTTTCCGGCAGACACAAGTCTGCTGGGGTTGAAAGACCTGCTGGTGAGAAAATTGTCAAGTCAAGCGGAACGCGACCTGTCAACATCTCCTCCTTCACATTCTCCCGCAACTGGGGGTGCGAGGAAAAGGCTCAGAATTCCGAGCCCACCCGCTGGCGGTGATGTAGGGCAGTCTGGAGCGACTGCTGATGCTGACATCTGGTCCGGACTGAAGGACCTGACAACGATTACGGACATGTCGTCTACTGTCACTGCATATGATTCTCTCACCATTGAAAGAATGGTGGAGGATTATATGAGTGACCGCATCCAAGTAGGCACGTCACACAGTCCATACTTATACTGGCAGGAAAAAGAGGCAATTTGGAGGCCATTGCACAAACTGGCTTTATTCTACCTAAGTTGCCCTCCCACAAGTGTGTACTCCAAAAGAGTGTTTAGTGCCGCCGCTCACCTTGTCAGCAATCGGCGTACGAGGTTACATCCAGAAAATGTGGAGAAGATGATGTTCATTAAAATGAATTATAATCAATTCCTCCGCGGAGACATTGACCAGCAGCAATTGCCTCCACAAAGTACACAGGGAGCTGAGATGGTGGATTCCAGTGGGGACGAATTGATAATCTGTGAGGAGGGGGATGTACACGGTGATATATCGGAGGGTGATGATGAGGTGGACATCTTGCCTCTGTAGAGCCAGTTTGTGCAAGGAGAGATTAATTGCTTCTTTTTTGGGGGGGGTCCAAACCAACCCGTCATATCAGTCACAGTCGTGTGGCAGACCCTGTCACTGAAATGATGGGTTGGTTAAAGTGTGCATGTCCTGTTTTGTTTATACAACATAAGGGTGGGTGGGAGGGCCCAAGGACAATTCCATCTTGCACCTCTTTTTTCTTTTATTTTTCTTTGCGTCATGTGCTGTTTGGGGAGGGTTTTTTGGAAGGGACATCCTGCGTGACACTGCAGTGCCACTCCTAAATGGGCCCGGTGTTTGTGTCGGCCACTAGGGTCGCTTTCTTACTCACACAGTCAGCTACCTCATTGCGCCTCTTTTTTTCTTTGCGTCATGTGCTGATTGGGGAGGGTTTTTTGGAAGGGACATCCTGCGTGACACTGCAGTGCCACTCCTAAATGGGCCCGGTGTTTGTGTCGGCCACTAGGGTCGCTAATCTTACTCACACAGTCAGCTACCTCATTGCGCCTCTTTTTTTCTTTGCGTCATGTGCTGATTGGGGAGGGTTTTTTGGAAGGGACATCCTGCGTGACACTGCAGTGCCACTCCTAAATGGGCCCGGTGTTTGTGTCGGCCACTAGGGTCGCTAATCTTACTCACACAGTCAGCTACCTCATTGCGCCTCTTTTTTTCTTTGCGTCATGTGCTGATTGGGGAGGGTTTTTTGGAAGGGACATCCTGCGTGACACTGCAGTGCCACTCCTAAATGGGCCCGGTGTTTGTGTCGGCCACTAGGGTCGCTAATCTTACTCACACAGTCAGCTACCTCATTGCGCCTCTTTTTTTCTTTGCGTCATGTGCTGATTGGGGAGGGTTTTTTGGAAGGGACATCCTGCGTGACACTGCAGTGCCACTCCTAAATGGGCCCGGTGTTTGTGTCGGCCACTAGGGTCGCTTATCTTACTCACACAGTCAGCTACCTCATTGCGCCTCTTTTTTTCTTTGCGTCATGTGCTGATTGGGGAGGGTTTTTTGGAAGGGACATCCTGCGTGACACTGCAGTGCCACTCCTAGATGGGCCAGGTGTTTGTGTCGGCCACTAGTTTCGCTTAGCTTAGTCATCCAGCGACCTTGGTGCAAATTTTAGGACTAAAAATAATATTGTGAGGTGTGAGGTATTCAGAATAGACTGAAAATGAGTGGAAATTATGGTTTTTGAGGTTAATAATAATATGGGATCAAAATGACCCCCAAATTCTATGATTTAAGCTGTTTTTTAGTGTTTTTTAAAAAAAACACCCGAATCCAAAACACACCCGAATCCGACAAAAAAAATTCGGTGAGGTTTTGCCAAAACGCGGTCGAACCCAAAACACGGCCGCGGAACCGAACCCAAAACCAAAACACAAAACCCGAAAAATTTCAGGCGCTCATCTCTATTGTTGACTACCCCCTTCTACTTTGTGCTGCCCCATTTATAGCCAATTTGTATCTGCACAAAAATCCAGTTTCAGAATGTTTCTATGGACACAAGCTATCGGAGCTAATCATGTACCTTTATGACACTAGGAATGGGCTAGCAGTAAGCTCAGTGTGCTTAGATGATGTCTGTCTTATTCATTAATCCAAGTATCCTCCATTCCACAGCTCCACTGCTTGGGTGTCACTTTTGACTCATCTCCTTTGCCCCCCACATCCAATATCTGACTCAATCCTTTTGTTTCCAGCTACGCAACATCGCTCGCATCAAGCCGTTCCTCTCACAGAGTGCGACTAAACTTATTATCCACCTATTGGTCATCTCACTGGCCTCCAATGTTCCCATTATTGCTGTATGCCGATCTGTTCTCAACTCTGCAGCTAGACTTATCTTCCTCTCCCACCGCTCCACATCTGCCACTTCCCTTCGTCAAAACCTGCACTGGCTCCCATTCCCCTACAAAATACTCTATAAACTCCCCACCCTCACATACAAGGCCCTCTCTAACTCCGCTGCTCATGTCCAACCTCATCTCCCTACATACTCGCCCCTGCCCCCTCCAGACGGCCAATGACCATCACCTCTCCTCTGCCCTTGTCACTGCATTCCATGTGCGAATCCAAGATTTTGCCTGTGCAACCACCCTTCACTGGAACAAGCTCCCTCTCTCTATTAGCCTCTCCTCGACCTTGCAAAGTTTTAAACAGCACCCTTCCACATAACCTAGCCTTGAGGCTGCTCTCCCAACCCTCTGCCTCATGTCTAGGCCATATCTGCCCCGCTTATTTCCTGCCATCAGGCCACATTTCCGCTTGCTTGCGCCTCATGCCACATGTCTGTCTCCCCTGTCCCCCTAGATTGTAAACTCCTTGGAGCAAGGTCCTCTTTCCTCCTGTCCTCACAACACTCTTCTCTTGCACTTAAATTACAGCTTTCTCCTACTCAGTGACTGTCTATACCTGCATCTCCTCTTGATCGTAACCATTCATCTCTTGCAACAGCTGCCCGCCCCTAGTAGTACACCGATTACTACTAAGCTTCCATACATCTCAGCTGTATTGTGCACTGAGAACTGTGGTGCTAATTGTTATCTGTGTTCGGTTTTAGTTTTTCTATTACTGTAATGTTAAGTTCTGTATACCCTGTGTTGTTCTAATGTCTGCCATATGTACTGCGCTGCAAACCACTTGCGGTGCCTTATAAATAAAATGTAATAATAACTCCATGGGATTAGGAAACTCACCAAAGGTTTGGTAAGAGTATGAGCACTTTATGCCACTGGAAGGGATGGGGCACACTTCACCCTTTAGTGTACTGTTGTCCCTGCACTGAGCAGCCTGGTGATAGTTTTTTCTATTTCAGGGGTACCCAACACTCTTGGTCTCCCACTTGGTCTCTCAAACAAGTTTATATCTGCTTTGATACATAATCTCTTCTCCTCAGTTCAGTTCTAACTCTGTAATATCAGAATTGGTGCTAGGGTCAGGTACAGGGGTTATATCCATTTTTTTCATTTATGTTACAAACCAATGTATTGCTACTGTACATTTTCCATAATTCACACGTTTTTATCTGAAAATGTCTTCAGCTCTACAATACTGTATCTTTTTCATACAACTGTTGTTACATACATACATAGGTCCACCATGTTTATTTCCACTCCTCTGCAGCAGACTGCCCTGAGACTGAAAGTGGTGTAACTAATGCCCACATGGCTGCTTTGGGGTGCAGCTGTAAAATATTTTGCTGATTCTAGGAAGTGATAACGCACCAGCCAATCAGCTACTAACTGTCATTTTTCAAACCCGTAATATTTGGCTAGTGCATTATCACCTTCCCTTATCATTGCTTTATCACTTCTCCAGGATTAATACATCTGCTCCATGTGAGCTGTATGTTTCCTGATGTCTGCTGCATTGCTGTTTTCTATAATTACAACAGTTTAATTACAAGGCCTTCTGAAGCAATTTATTGTGTGGTTCTACGAACCTTGCCATATAGCCAAACAATATTGGGACCTCATGTACATCTTATAACCCATTAGCACTGGTGCTTTGACCCATTATAAAGGATCACACCTTATGTGTCAAAATGTAAACTTTCAGTAAATACAGTAGTATCACTACAGAACCAGCACATGTTAGGCAGACCAATATATAGTAGCAGAGCCAGCTTATTCACTTTAATGCATATTGTTTAGGTCACATCAATTTTGTGTCTGGAGCCATTATATTTCTGCATTTGGTTTTAATGACTTTATGAAGCCTCTGTCAAATGATAACCCTGTTATTTATTAAACAGATGGTGACTGGCTCCACAATGAGAATGCTCTAAGGGCCCAAATCTATAAGACCGAGTATATAGAAAACATGTCTGCGAAAAAATAATAATTCCAATAAAGGAAACTATGGGAATTGTAAAGGTTTTCTAAAGATAAAACGTGGAAACAGAGGACATACTGTACCTTCGAACACAGCAAAACACCTATAATTGAAAAAAAAAAAAAAAAATGTTTTATTCTATAAGATAGGGTACACAAGAAGCCTTAAAGGTGCATACACACGGTGAGATATTGTCTATGCCTGATTTTGACTAAGCGAGTTCCCTTGAACTACCCCAGAGCCCAGAAGCACTGATATTGTCTATAAACACGGTGCAATATTGGCTATATGCGATTTTGACTATACTATACTATGTTCTAGATAGTCAAAAATAGGATTTTGATAACCTACCAGTAAATCCTTTTCTCCTAGTCTGTAGAGGATGCTGGGGACGACATCAAGACCATGGGGTATAGACGGGATCCGCAGGAGACATGGGCACTCGACTTTTCATTGGGTGTGAACTGGCTCCTCCCTCTATGCCCCTCCTCCAGACCTCAGTTGTAGGAACTGTGCCCAGGGAGACTGACATTTCGAGGAAAGGAATTACTTAACTAGTGGTGAGATATCTACCAACTCACAGCCTCATCCATGCCGCACACGTGGTATTCAACATAGTTCATGCCTGTTGGTGTGTGTTAATTGCAGCAACATGCTGAAACCAAGATAACACAACTTGTGTAACTCTAATAACTAAACTGCAGGTAAAGTACGCACCGAGACGGGCGCCCAGCATCCTCTACGGACTAGGAGAAAAGGATTTACCGGTAGGTTATCAAAATCCTATTTTCTCATACGTCCTAGAGGATGCTGGGGACGACATCAAGACCATGGGGTCTATACCAAAGCTCCAGTACTGGCGGGAGAGTGCGGATGACCCTGAAGCACCGATTGACCAAACTTTAGTTCCTCATCGGCCAAGGTGTCAAACTTGTAGAATTTTGCAAATGTGTTTGACCCTGACCAAGTAGCTGCTCGGCAAAGTTGTAATGCCGAGACCCCCCGGGCAGCCGCCCAGGAGGAGCCCACCTTCCTAGTAGAATGGGCCTTTACCGACATCGGTAATCGCAATCCAGCCGTAGAATCAGCTTGCTGAATCATACCTCTGATCCAGCGCGCAATAGTCTGCTTGGAAGCAGGACACCCAATCTTGTTGGGAACATACAGGACAAACAAAACCTCTGTTTTCCGTGTTCGAGCTGTTCTAGCGACATAAATCTTCAAAGCTCTAACCACATCTAGAGACTTTGACTCAGCGAACATGTCAGTAGCAACTAGCACCACAATAGGTTGGTTTATTGGAAAGAGGAAACCACCTTTGGAAGAAAATGTTGATGAGTTCTCAACTCTGCCCTATCTTCATGGAAGATCAGGTAAGGGCTCTTGTGGGACAAGGCCCCCAATTCAGACACCCGCCTTGTGGATGCCAACACCAAAAGCATCACCACTTTCCAAGTGAGAAACTTCAACTCTATTTCTTGTAGAGGCTCAAACCAACCCGATTGAAGGAACTGCAACACCACATTAAGGTCCTATGGTGCCACTGGAGGCCCAAATGGGGGCTGGATGTGCAGAACCCCTTTCACGAAGGTCTGAACTTCTGGAAAGGAGGCCAATTGTTTTTGAAAGAAAACTTATAAGGCCGAAATCTGGACCTTGATTGACCCCAATATAAGGCCCGCATCCACACCAGCCTGCAGAAAATGGAAAAAACGTCCCAACTCAAACTCTTCCATAGGAGCCTTCTTGGATTCACACCAAGACACATATTTTCTCCAAATACGATGGTAATGTTTAGACGTTACTCTTTTCCTGTCCTGAATAAGAGTGGGGATGACTTCCTTGGGAATACTCTTTCGGTCTAGGATCCGACGCTCAACAGCCATGACGTCAAACATAGCCGCTGTAAGTCTTTATACACACACACGGCCCCTGCTGTAGTAGGTCCTCTCGAGGAGGAAGAGGCCGAGAATCTTCTATGAGCAACTCCTGAAGATCTGGATACCAAGCCCTCCTTGGCCAGTCTGGGGCAATGAAGATTGCTCAAACTCTTGTTCTTATTATTATTTTGAGAACTTTTGGAATCAGTGGAAGTGGAGAGAAAACATATACCACCGAAACACCCACTGGGTCACCAGTGTATCCACTGCTAATGCTTGAGGGTCTCTTGACCTGGAACAATATCTCTGAAGCTTCTTGTTTAGATGAGATGCCATCATGTCTACTTGAGGAACTCCCCAAAGACCCGTCACCTCTGCAAAGACTTCTTGGTGGAGGCACCACTCTCCTGGATGGAGATTGTGTCTGCTGAGGAAGTCTTCTTCCCAGTTGTCCACTCCTGGAATGAAAATTGCTGACAGAGCTCTTACATGTCTTTCTGCCCAGAGGATAATCCTTGTCACCTCTGCCATTGCCCCTCTGCTTTTCGTTCCGCCTTGCCTGTTTATGTACGTGACTGCTGTTACATTGTCCGACTGGATCTGCACGGGATCTTGAAGAAGATGTACCGCTTATAGAAGGCCGCTTGTAGAAGGCTTCCTGACTTGACCATTTTCCTTGGAAGCTTTCCCCCTGTGTGACAGCTCTCCAGCCTTGGAGACTTGCATCCGTGGTCATTAGGACCCAGTCATGAATCCCAAACCTGCGTCCCTCTAGTAGGTGAGAACTGTGTAGCCACCACAGGAGCGAAATCCTGGCTTTGGGGGGGACAGGATTATTTTCCGCTGTATGTGTAGGTGGCATCCGGACCACTTGTCCAACAGGTCCCTTTGGAATACTCGCATGAAATCGGCCAAACTGTATGGCCTTGTAGGCTGCTAACATTTTCCCCAACAACCGAATGCATTGATGGATCAACATGCTTGTTGGTTTCAATATTTGTTTGACATTTTCTGGATTTCCAGAGCCTTTTCCACTGGAAGAAATACTCTCCATACTTCTGTGTCCAGAATCATCCCTAAAAAGAACAATCTTGTCGTCGGTTCCAACTGCGATTTTGGAAAATTCAGGATCCAACCGTGTTGTTGGAGTATTGACAGGGAGAGTGCGATGTTCTGCACCAGCTGTTCCCTGGATCTCGCTTTTATCAGGAGATCGTCCAGATAAGGAATTATATTGACTACTTTTTAATGAAGGAGGACCATCATCTCCACCATCACCTTGGTGAATACCCTCGGTGCCGTGGAAAGTCCGAACGGCAACGTCTGAAACTGGTAATGGCAATCCTGTACTGCGAATCTCAGATAAGCTTGGTGAGGAGGATAAATGGGCACATGCAAGTAAGCATCTTTTATGTCTACTGACACCATGAAGTCCCCCTCTTCCAGACTGGAAATCACTACCCTCAGGGATTCCATCTTGAACTTGAACCTTTTCAGGTAGAGATTCAGATTTTCAGGTTTAAAATCGGTCTGACCGAGCTGTCCGGCTTCGGAACTACGAAGAGGCTTGAATAAAAAAACATTCTCCTTACTGTGCCATGGGTACCAGGTCAATGACCTGATCCTGACATCATTCTTGAATTGCCGTTGTTACTGCCTCTCTTCCCGGAAGAGAAGCTGGCAAGGTCGATTTGAAAAATCGGCATGGGGGGATGTCTTGAAACTCTAGTTTGTACCCATGGGACACTATTTGTAAGACCTATTATTCCAGGCCAGATTGAATCCAGATTTGGCTGAAAAGTTTCAGACGTGCTCCCACTCGAGCGGACTCCCGCAAGGAAGCCCCAGCGTTATGCTGCAGATTTGGCAGAAGCAGGGGTGGACTTCTGCTCCTGCGATCCGGGAGACGCTGCAGATTTCTTTCCTTTTCCCTTTCCCCTACTTGCAAAAAAGGGGAGACTTTGGCCTTTTTGTATTTGTTGGGCCGAAAGGACTCTATGTGAGAGTGATGTGTCTTTTTCGCTGGTGTAGGAGCATAACGCAAAAATGTCGACTGACCTACGGTAGCTGCCGAGACTAACTCATCCAGCCCATCACCAAACAAGGCCTCACCTTTATACGGGAGAGCCCCCATAATTTATTTGGGAATCTACATCAGCATACCACTGGCGAATCCACAACACCCTCTGAGCCGATACTGCCATGGTAGCGGTTCTTGATCCCAAGAAATCAATATATTTCATGGATTCTAGTACGTACGCAGCAGCGTCTTTGATATGACCTTACGTTAGGAGTATCTCGTCTCCATCTATTGTGTCAATGTCTAATGACAAGTTTTCTGACCACTTTTCAATAGCACTACTCACCCACTCACAGACAATGGTAGGCCTGAGTAGTGTCCCATTGGTCACATCAATAAATCACCTCACTCACTTGCGATCTGTCAGCTCCTTAAGTGAAGCAATTCCAGGCACAGGGAGAAACACCTTTTCTCTTTTATGACAGGGCCCTGTCTAAAATGCGGGGTGACTCCCACCTTTTTTTTGAAAAAGGTAAGCTGCCTGAATTCCTTTTGGGAATCTGAAATTTCTTTTCAGGTTAAATCAGACCTGAGGTGGAGGGAAAATTACATTACTTCTTTACTAAAGTAAACCCTCTCCTTGTGGTAAAAGAGGGGGCTTCGTAACTTCTAACACCTCCTTTATAGCTAAAACATGTTTTGAATGCTTTTTTTTTCTGTATGAGATTCAGCCCAACCTCTTACTGATATGATTCACACTATCATGTAACCTTTTCACCCAGTCAGGCTCTTGGTGTCATATTACACCTCTGTATCCCTAACATGTCTCCACAGAGTTCCCTGCCACAGACATGTCACACTGCACAAACACACCACAGACACTCCGGGACTTATTGAGGACAGGCCCACAGTATAATCTGTCAGAGGGACACAGATGGGATTTGCCAGTTCACAACCCAGCGCCAGTAACACAATGTCTGTGATTCTGAACACAAAATGCCCACTGACTTTCAGCGCTTTTATAATGTTAATCACACAATTATATAGCACCAAATTCACTGTGGCCCCCCCTGTTTTGCACCCTGATACTTGTTCAGTAGTGGAGGAGGACCATCTATTTTAATTGACTACTATTAAACGTTATATTTTAGATTAAATCATCTTTTTCTCCTTTTGTGCGCCAACGAAGAGACAATCTTTCCTATTTTTCTTTGTGTCTTCAACCTTATTGTCTATGGCGGCACCCCCAACATATGAATAGTGAATTAACACCACAATACATGTATTAATGGGGTTCATACTATATTATAAAGAACACATGTTGACCTTTTGACTGGTGCAGAAGTTTTCCCCTCTCCCTTTGTCCCTTTTTTGTTAAATACATTTCGGATGAACCATATTTTCTAACATGAAAGAACATAGTTTTGTTTATTCCTGTTCTGATTAACAAATGTTAATAGCAGTCCCTATATATACTGAACCCTCCCCTCTCTACCATGGGCTGTACTTTTCCTCACAGTTAGGTCCACCCCTCACAGGAGGTTTAACTCTCTCTATTCCTATGCAGTCATTTCGCTCTCCTAAACCTCCTAATGATCATGTGTGGACCCCTTATTCAAAAGTAAAGCATTCAGTACCTTTAATACCAAGAAATAATGATACGGAGATTTGAATTTGGCAGAAAATTGTTAGCTATTTATTGTACCCTAACCATTAGAAAACCTGTAAAATGAAAATTTTAGTTAACATGCCGATTCAGCCGGCATATGGTGGCATAAAAAAGAACGGCTATATTCAACTGACGATAACCTCAAAACATTAAATTTCCAAACTATCCTAATTTTAACACAAACTATAAAATAGGTAATAGGTGCCCGACTCAGACCCCCACGGTGACTACCCACCCTGATGGGTGATGACGCTGCCCCCGGACGGGTGGTCAAGCGGCCTTAAAAGTCAATGGAGGTGAGTGCACCTAAACCACACCAAACTATAAATCACTGCAACTAACAAGACAAACTACAACCTGCCGTTCTTTTCTGCCAACAGCGAAAGACTCCTCCCCAGAGTCTTCGCACCGCCACCATACCCTCAACCTAACTCCTGCAACACGAGAAACAGATCCTCCAGGAAAAGCATCATCCCCTCATTGGACAGATGCACACCATCAGGCCGAAAAAGGTGACTGTCACGAAACCGAATCCTAGGGTGGCGAACCACTTTGCCTCAGTGGGTCAACACCCACTTCGCCACCGCCCCATTCACCTTTTGCCTGGCCTCATCAATCAGGCGACGTCCGCCACACCTCGCCAACTCAACCTTGGCACCATCATAGAGAACACCAAGACACAATTGGTCCACGCTGCGGCCACACTGGCCAGATCCTTCATCATGGCCCACCGCAGCTCCAAAGATGTCCTCTTCCCCAGGTCGTTGCCACCTAAATGGACAACCAGCACCCTAGAGACTCCATGCTCGCTGACCTGACTGACCAATCTACTCTTCAGATCTTTCCACATCATCCCCCGCCAACCAAGCCAACGAACGCCATGAGCCCTAGGAAACATCTGTGCCCCCTCCGAGGCCAAAAACCTGGCTGCCCAGTACACATAAGAGTGGCCAACCACCCAGATTGCCAAATCATCTTCTGCCCAACCTGAACAGAAGGAAAGGGGTAAAAAATCGGTTAATAAGAATCTAAAACAGAGTTTATTAAACGCATTAAACTGAAGGATCTGCCAAAAGAAAAAATGGGGTTTTCGTGCCTTGCAGAAGTCATGGCCTAGCCGATCTGCACAAGCTTCCAGCCAATTGAAGCAGAACATAAACACACAATGGGAAAAAGCAAAATAATATAAGGAAAATAAACCGGGGGGGGGGGGGGGGGGGGGTATGAAATGGGAAAAACATGTAAGAACTCAGCTGGAGGTGAAAGCGTAAAAACCTGCTGAGGGACTTTGATTTGAACTGATCAGCCGAATTGTAGATTAGAATTCAGTCCGTCAAGTCAGGCAAAAAATCGCAAATGAACTCCAGACCCCCGCTGCCAGCAGCGGCGAGTGGCTAATCTCTGAGTAGGATAAACAGGGGAGACAAACAGACACACAACACAAGGACGTACTGAACTTTACAACATGACTTATACAACTACAAATAAACAGAACCGTTAGTCAAACAAACAAATCATGCAACGGGGCGAATATATCGTCTGTAACTCGACGACTTCCATCGCCCCACTGCCTGGATTTCCGCCACGGAAAGCCCTGCCGACGCAGCCGACGTCGCAGCCCCGATGCGGAAGGAATGCGTCCCAAAAGCAGCGGGTGGAAGGCCCAAGTTCGCCAGACAGCGACCCAGCATCCAACGAAACTGATATTTCGTCAAGGGCAGACCGTCATAATGCAGCAACCACGACCCCCGCCCACCGGGCCGAACTGCCGCATATTTCGATGCCAACCTCACCGGGCAAATGCTCTCCTCCAGCGACGAAACCAAGGTGACCCATCGACCTCTACCTACTTGGTCCGTCTTAGAGCGACGCAATCTGCACAGCAAGGACCTCTCACCCACCACCACGTCCTCGAGAAGCATGCGCGAATCCGCCCGCTTAGATGGCGCTACAAGCTCCGAAATCCGAAAGGCTCCGTGGTAAGCCATGGAGAACGCCAACCGGAACAGAAGCAATTCAAAAATAGACGAAGCGATACCGCCAACCGCCTTGATGACAGCCGGTAGCAAGGCCGCATCAATGGGCCGCCACCTATCAGGCGGCGTTGGCGCCACGCGTGCCCACCCCTTCATTGCCTTAAGCAGAAGCCCGCTCTTTGTCATGTCAGGGACACCCTTGATTTTATTAAAAAACGAAATACCAGCTAAGTACCGGGACACCACCGCTCTGGACCTACCCGTAACAAACAGCTGCCAAATAAAAGAAAGCATCATCCGATGCCCACTCTTACCTTGTTGACTTCGTCCTCGGACAAACTCCTCCCACTCGCTCCAAGCTTGTCCGTAAGCCTTGAGCGTGTTCGGAGCCACTGACCGCATCGCTAGATCCTCCAGTCCGGCCCGATCACCTGCCAGACATAACCGGGACATTGAAACCCTTGTTCATCGGCCTCTGGTGCCAACAAACGAAATCTCTCCCACTGACCTCGTGACAACGCGTCGGCAATTCCGTTCTCCAGACCAGGCACATGCTGCACGCGGAACCACACATTTCTATGCAAGCATGTCAGCAGCAACCGCCCCAGCACCCTCAGGACCACCAGCAACTTCGCCCTCTGGTTATTGATCGCATGCACCACGCCCAGATTGTCACGTCTAAACAAGATGCTGCGATGAGCCAGACGATCGCCCCAAACCTCAAGCGCCACCATAATGGGGAAAAGCTCCAGTAGCAAAAGGTCCTTAGTTAAACCCTCGCGATGCCATTCCTCCGGCCACGAAGCCACGCCCCAAGGTCCCTCAAGGTAGCAACCGAACCCAGAGGAACCCGCCGCGTCGGTAAACAGCTGCAGCCGAGCGCTGTCGACCGTTGGGGCCTGCCAGATACGCACCCCGTTGAAGTCCCCCAGGAACGAGGCCCATACGGCCAAATCCCTCTTAATCTCGGAGGACAAGCAGATGAAATGATGCGGCCTGGCACACTCCGCCGTCGCCCTCTCCAGCTTCCGACAGAAAACCCTGCCCATCGGGATTACTTGACAAGCAAAGTTCAAAAGGCCCAGCAAGGACTGCGCCTGCCGCAGCGTGACTTTGCGCGACCTTCCGAACTGGCAGATAGCTTCGCGGAGCTTCGCAACCTTGGCCTGAGGCAGGCGACACGACCCCGCTACCGTGTCGATTTCGATGCCCAAGAATGATAGACAGGAAACCGGCCCCTCCGTTTTATCTTCGGCCACAGGAACGCCAAAGTGAAAAAACAGAGCTCGGATGCTGAACAGCAAGTCGCCGCAGCGTGGCGAATTCGCCGGACCCACACACAGGAAGTCGTCGAGGTAGTGTGCGACTCCATGACCCCCTGACGAAGACTCCACGCACCAATGTAAAAATGTGCTAAAACGTTCAAAAAACGAGCAGGAAACGGAACATCCCATCGGCAAACATTTGTCGATGAAATACTCCGCTCCGATCCGAAAACCCATAAAACGGAATGAGTCCGGATGCAACGGTAGCAACCGAAACACGGATTCCACATCGATCTTAGCCATCAGGGCCCAGGGCCGTAACTACGGACCAACTCTAGCGCCTCGTCAAACGACTGGTACACCACCGAGCAATGAGCCGGTGGTATCGCGTCGTTGACCGACGACCCCGACGGGTAAGAAAGATGCTGAATGAGCCGAAAAGCACCTGGAGTCTTCTTGGGAACTACCCCCACTGGGGAGATGACCAAGTCATCCACCGGGGGTGAGCTAAACGGTCCCTCCATCCTACCCAGCCGTAACTCCTTATCAACTTTCTCTCGCAGAACCGATGGCAAGGCGCGAGCAGACTGGAGGTTCCGGTGAGCCCGGACCGAAACCTCGCTCGCAACAGGCAAGCGAAAACCAAACTGAAAACCTGAAACAAAAACTGAGCATCTGCACTATTTGGATACCACTCCAACCATTTGGCCATTGTATCCAAATTAATTGGCGTTGGTGCCCTGCGGAGCGCTCCCGCTCGCGCCGGGTCTTGTGTAACTTTGCTTACCCCGCGCACCCTGGCGACTGCCTTTAAAACAGGTAAAGGCTGGGTGGGAGCCGCCACTTTGCAAGCACAAATGTCGAAACCGACACTGCTTGCCGAAGGAACAGGACGCATTGTTAAATACGAAGCACTTCCCTTTCGCGGCGGCCTGCCCCCCCCCCACGGACGGCCAATCTACCTGTCTTGCCCGATCCGCCGCCCACGCCGGTCCCTTGGGCGGACGACCCTGCGCGGTGCCCGTCCGCCCCGGGATTCCGGGGCTCCCCAGCGGGTTGAGAAGTCCGAGTGACCTGGAGCCAGACTTCCACGTCCTTGCAACCAAAGTCAATCACCTGCAAGCAGTCCTGTTTCTCCCGGAATTTCTCATCATACATCCGCCATTCGATGCCTGACGATGTGCGCTGCATATCGTGTATTAAGTGCAGGTACCTAATGACGTTCATATGTTCGTCAGGCCTATCTTCTAGGTAACAAGCCGCAAAGACGCAAAAACCGGCCAGCCAGTTGTCGAAGGTACGGAAAGCCTCAGCCCCGATGCCCTTCTTAGCTGTCGCTGACTTATAGTCCTTCTTTGCGTCCTTCGTCAGGATGAACATATCAACGTAATCGCCCCTGCAGATCTTCCTACGGCAGCTATCCCGCAACCCCCGCAGCACGGCCGTGTAATCACAGTGGACTACCCCAGGCAAATCGCGGCGCTTCTTGGCCCTGCGAGCGGCCTCGCTAAGCTGCTTATGTCTCTTTCGCCTCTCCTGCTGCCCCGCCGCCCTCTTGGCGTATTTTGTTGCGCGCTTTTTCGCCCTAGTTGTGCTACTGACTTCGGACGCCGTCGACGACAGGGAAGAAGAAGAGGAAGAACTGAGAGAACTGGAGCGCGTGCTGGAGCCCGACGCCGACTGCTCAACCTCACCTGATGCTGTCGACTGCTCGGACTGGGAATCCTCCGGTGTGGAAACTGCGAAATCCTCTTCGTCGCTCCCAACCATCTCAACTTCACGTGATCACCTGAAGAAGAAGACGGAGCAAAGGACCCAGAAACCAATCGTGGCGCATGCCTAGCACTCCGGGGCGAAGGCGTCCCCACCTTGCGCCCTCGCTCATCCCGCACGGCAAGCGTGAGCAATTCGCTGAGCCGCCGACCCCGGCCGCGCACCGGTCACGCTCGCTACCGCGCACGTGCCGGAACGCCTTGCCGCCCCCAGGGATGCGGCAGCGGCCAGCGGGCCCAATGCCGCCACCACCATTGACAGGGCCGACGCCAACTCTCCGGAGGGGTCCTGACCTCCCCAAAAATCACTGCCGGCACCCGCAGATGCCGGCGCGCGCCTCCCTGCCCGGCAGGCGCCAACAGGGGGCCCGATGTCCGAAGCACCGACAGGCGCTGGGGAACCGGTGGCGCCCCTGACCACAAGCGGCGCGGTCCCCCACCAGTCACTGCTCCCAACTTGTGCGTGCCGTCCGTCGCCAGCGCTGCTCCCGCCGCTATCGGCCCCCCCACGTGCGCCCTCCCTCCGCCCGCAGGGAGGGCACCTCGGCGGGACTCTATGCTGCCCTGCTCGCCCCCGTTACTTCCCCCCCGCCGCCACCGTTACCCGCCGGACTCCGGCTGCACGGGAGGCAGCAGGGGAGATGAGGACACCAGTGGCGCCGCTGCGCGCACACGTGCGCGAACGGCGCCACCTGTTGAGAGCGCGGGCATGCGCGCACCCTGTGCGAGCGGCTCGCCGCTTCCCGCCACTAACCCTCCGCTACTGTGCCCCGCTGAGAGGACAGTCGGACGAGACTCCGCGACAGGCCTCGTCCGACTCTCCACCGCCGCCCGCCCGCTCCGCCCCCCTCGCCCGACACCGCCTCGTGGCCGCGACAAGGGCAAAGAGTTGGGAGACGAAACGGCAGCCTCCGTCGGCCGCCCAACTTGGCGCGCGGGCGCCCGAACGCAGCACCGGAGCCGCCATTACTGCACCCGGAGGTGAGGGCCGATGCCGGGCCACCTCCGGGCGTCCTGCTTGTGCCCCCAGCCCTCCCCGCCGCTCCCCGCGCCCGGCCGGTAAGACCGGACCGGAAACCAGTGGCAAGGAGGACCGAGTCCGCCAAGCGCCGTCCTCACTGGCGCCCGCGTCGGCCCCCGAAGACGGGTAGCCGGCAGTAGGGCCAGCGAGCCCATCCTCGGGCCCAGACCCACCGCCTGATGAGCGGTAGCGAGCTGGGGTCCCGGCGGCACGGCGAGGGCGAGAGGCGGCCATCCCAAGCAGAGTGTGAATTGAAGGGGAGTGGCAAGAAACACAAAGCAATGCAAAGCTAGCAAAACAAGCTAAAAAGTCTAGTGACTCTGCAATGCAGCACTCACCAGAGGCAATTCAGCAGCAAGAGAGACCAAGCTGGCCTAGCAGTCCCTATATATACTGAACCCTCCCCTCTCTACCATGGGCTGTACTTTTCCTCACAGTTAGGTCCACCCCTCACTGGAGGTTTAACTCTCTCTATTCCTATGCAGTCATTTCGCTCTTCTTATATTTTAAATAAATGCATGTGATAAAGCCTCTGGGATTAATTCTATATTAATATTATATTACTGAAAGTAATATGCTATTTTATCTTCTAATAACTAATTAAGATTAATTATATGCAATTAAAGTCATTATGAATAAACATTTTATATCCCACTTGTATTGTTATAGCCCGGAAATATAATTCCTTTCCAACCTAAATTCATATCCTTAAAATATTTGTAAGTAAAACTTCCATAAAATGTAAAAGATTAATAATTTTGTATTTGTCATGATAATGTTCAGCAACATCCAAAGTATAGACAGCAGCATAGTAAAATACCAATGTTACTTTTCCTTTATTACGTGGCTGTGGGGCTTGCAACCCTTGCGACAGAGAGAGGGCAGTCCAGCAGAGGAGAACCCTGTGCCATCATAGATACTGTATTTATTTCAAGGGTTTGAGGCATAAAAACACTGAATCAATCTGTAACATAATAAATACAAAACATAATTCAGTATACTGTAACACAAATTACTGGTACCGGACTACCACATACACCAGACTAACATAAAACTCAAAAATGAATCTAGGCACATTCTATTACACACTACAACGTTATATAATATTCGTAACTAAATAAGAATTTTGTAGTGAAGTACACAATGGCCCTCATTCCGAGTTGATCGGTCGCAAGGCGAATTTAGCAGAGTTACACACGCTAAGCCGCCGCCTACTGGGAGTGAATCTTAGCTTCTTAAAATTGCGACCGATGTATTCGCAATATTGCGATTACTAACTACTTAGCAGTTTCAGAGTAGCTCCAGACTTACTCTGCCTGTGCGATCAGTTCAGTGCTTGTCGTTCCTGGTTGACGTCACAAACACACCCAGCGTTCGCCCAGGCACTCCCACCGTTTCCCCGGCCACTCCTGCGTTTTTTCCAGAAACTGTAGCGTTTTTAACCACACGCCCCTGAAACGCAGTGTTTCTGCCCAGTAACACCCATTTCCTGTCAATCACATTACGATCGCCGGAGCGAAGAAAAAGCCGTGAGTAAAAATACTTTCATCATAGTAAAGTTACTTGGCGCAGTCGCAGTGCGAACATTGCGCATGCGTACTAAGCGGATTTTCACTGCGATGCGATGAAAAATACCGAGCGAACAACTCGGAATGAGGGCCCATATTTCAACTGTAACCCAACCTGATCCATAGCCAGCATGTCGTATGTATAACACAATGACCTGTCTCCATTAGGAGTAGAACTAAGCAGTCCTTACTGAGAGGGAAAGAGAGAGATTGTACTTAGCTTTGTGCATGTGTCATTTCATCATCTCCAGGTGGCCAGGAGTACTGTACAGTATGACTGTGTATGGGTCAACATGAATCTGTGAATAGTTCACAAACCTATTTGTTTTTTGTAGCTGCGATCGCGAAACTAGACAGATATCAGTTTGTTGTTTTTTACCTGCCTCGGGCAAGTGAAAATAATCTCAGATCAATACTGGGTTTGGGACTAATTAAATAGCCCCGGGCCGTGGGGTATTGGGGGAGGAAGGGAAAGGGGGGTGGGGGGGGGAGGTGTATATGTGTGTGTGTTGTGATATAGTAAATAATTCCTAGAAGCATACAGCCCATACTAAATCATACATTAAATCATCAGGTTCATTGTGAATCAAACATATAATCCCTCCCATAGTAACTCATATAGTACATAGAATCATCTTTTAGTTTTTTATTTGTCATTAATTTGCAAAAATCTCAAAAAAAAACTTTTTTCACATAGTCATTATGGGGTATTGGTGGTCATTCCGAGTTGTTCGCTCGGTAATTTTCTTCGCATCGCAGCGATTTTCCGCTAATTGCGCATGCGCAATGTTCGCACTGCGACTGCGCCAAGTAAATTTGCTATGAAGATTGTTATTTTACTCACGGCATTACGAGATTTTTTCTTCGTTCTGGTGATCGTAATGTGATTGACAGGAAGTGGGTGTTTCTGAGCGGAAACTGCCCGTTTTATGGGAGTGTGTGAAAAAACGCTACAGTTTCTGGGAAAAACGCGGGAGTGGCTGGATAAACGGAGGATTGTCGGGGCGAACGCTGGGTGTGTTTGTGACGTCAAACCCGGAACGACAAGCACTGAACTGATCGCACTGGAAGAGTAAGTCTTGAGCTACTCAGAAACTGCACAGAGAAGTCTTTTCGCAATATTGCGAATCTTTCGTTCGCAATTTTGATAAGCTAAGATTCACTCCCAGTAGGCGGCGGCTTAGCGTGTGCAATGCTGCTAAAAGCAGCTTGCGAGCGAACAACTCGGAATGAGGGCCATTGTGTGTAGAATTTTGAGAAAAAAGATGAATTTATTCCATTTTGGAATAAGGCTGTAACATAACAAAATGTGGAAAAAGTGAAATGCTGTGAATACTCTCCAGATGCACTGTAGAATCATCTATCCCATAGTAACTCATGCGGTACATAGAATCATCATATGTGTAGTGAATTGCTTGCTAAGTTGCACAGATTGGTTACCATGTGTACTAAACCGTCTACTTTTCCCTTCTTTCTTTCTTTCTTTCTTTCTTTCTTTCTTTCTTTCTTTCTTTCTTTCTTTCTTTCTTTCTTTCTTTCTTTCTTTCTTTCTTTCTTTCTTTCTTTCTTTCTTTCTTTCTTTCTTTCTCTCCCCCCAAACATAACGTATTCATATGTGACTTACTCAACTTTTCTGCCCGTGTTCGTGCATACCTGTCCTAAGCAATTTTAACACTCTCCAATAATCTTGGACAGTTTACTACATAATCCAAATAATACAAATATTGTTATTCAAGGTGCAATATTAATATTTGTTGTATATAACTTTATTTAATCCTCAATATTGCATATTTCT
Organism: Pseudophryne corroboree; assembly: GCF_028390025.1. Classification (NCBI taxonomy): domain Eukaryota; kingdom Metazoa; phylum Chordata; class Amphibia; order Anura; family Myobatrachidae; genus Pseudophryne; species Pseudophryne corroboree. The sequence goes on along the minus strand of NC_086449.1, from coordinate 233,792,948 downwards.
GTGTATCAACTACCTCTGTGCTTCTTGATATGTGCATATATATCTTTTATAGAATAAAATCAAAACAAAAAAATTATCAGTTATCAAGTATTTTCTTCTGATCTGTGCAACTTTTTTCAATTAAGCTTTTTTTTACATAAACAATGCCAGTACACATCTTCACAAATTTTATATATGAACATGCAATGTATTTTACATACACGCTAAAACTACCCCGACAACAACAACAACAACAAAAAATAATTTCCCCCCGCTCCTCCTCTTCTCCAACAAGGAGATCACATCATACATTTTCTTTCCCCTAATTTTGCATACTGTCCTTCATAGTACATGAACCTACATGGAGAGGATTTATTCATGCCAACTTTATCGTATTCTGTTTTGTTAACCCCTTCCGGATATATCCATATTGTCCTCCTCTGGTGTTCCAAGCCTTAAGTATCTCCATCTATCCCATTTATCATTACATTTACCCAAAGCATTCCTAGATGTAAACATAAACCTCTCATGCCTGATTGTTTCATTAACCAAAGCCCTCCACTTAACTGGTTCTGGTGGATTACATGAAAACCAGCCATGTGCTATAATTACTTTTGCCAGTGTGGAAAGGCTTATTATGTAGCTATAGATTCCATAAGAGTGCGTCTCCAGCACTCCGATTCCATATAAGCATATTTGAGTGTTTAACCCAGGCAGTGATGGAACCGTATGCAATATATCCCTCCAAATAAGATCCCAGAAAGAGTATGGACACTCCCATATTAAGTGCCAAAATCCTGCATTTTCCATTTGGCATCTGGGACATAATGAATTGTTCCGTATACCTGAACGTTGCACAGTCAATGGAGTGTGCTAAACCCTATGTAACACATAAAAATGCACCTGTTGATACCTCACACATGCTGTAGCTATTTTTATTGAAATCAGAACCTGTGTCCATTGTTCATCTGGAATCCGGCCCATGTCCAACTCCCACTTAGTTTTTAGCTGTCCCATTAACTCATGGGACAATCTGTCATTTAAGGTGGGCATACACAGCAGACATCCGACCCCTAGGTTTCAATTTGACCAATAGCGTTTTAATTGGAGTGGCCGATATTTGACTTGCACAGCATGGCGCATCTGCAAGTACCGGAAAAATACATTCCTTGGTACATTGAATTAATTCTGCAGTTGTTGAAATGTTTTAAAGATGCCTTCTTTATATAATTGTCCCACCATGCATACCCCCCTCAATGACCATATGTTGTCACATGATATTTTAAACAACTCGTGATAAGCCTTATTAAACCACAGCGGGGATTCTGCATCTATATCTGCCCATTCGAACAGTGTATGTGCAAATCGTCAGACCAAGAGTGCTTGACGAAGCAAATGAGATAAACCCTTAGCCGTTGTCCCTGACTGCAGGAACATTGATGGCAAGAAAATAGTCCCCATTCTTTTAACCAGTAGGCCTTGTAATGCGGATCCATTTGGGTCATCAATCCATTCTCCTAGTTGAGCCAACTGCGCGGCCACATAATACAGCCACAAGTTGGATAACCCCAGCCCACCCATAGTCTTGTCCCTATACAGTGTTTTTATAGATACTCTGGCCGATCTTTCTCCCCATATAAATGTTGATACTATACTCTCAATTATTGTAAACACCTTTTTTGGAAAATACACTGGAGAATGCTGTAACATATTCTATGGCCTGAGGTGTAATCCATATATCGAGATATTTAAATCTTACTGTCCACTCCAGCGGGCTATGATCCTGCCGCTCATTCGGTATCTGGCCTCTTTTAGGAAAGATAATTGACTTATCCCAATTTATACATAGGCCAGGAAAACCAAATGTATTGACCGTTTTTAACATATTTTCTACTGAACTCTCTGAATCTTTAAAAAATAACCTATCATCCGCATATAACATCCTCCCTCTGTCCCAGCCTGATACCGCAGATTCCTGAGTTTGCTCTTATAGCACAGGCAAGGGCTCAATTGCTATTGCAAATAATGCAGGTGACAATGGGCACCCTTGATGTGTGCCCCTAAACAAAGGGAATGACTCTGACATATCCATTAACGGATACCCATGCTGTTGGTAGGGCATACAGCAATTGGACCAAATTTATAAATCTGGGCCCAAATGAAACATTTTCTAATACTGCCCATAAGTACCCCCATTCTACTGAGTCAAAGGCCTTGGGTGCATCTAGTGATACGACCACTGCCCCTGACCCTCCTACATCGCAGCCTTGTAGATGACAAAACAGTCTACGCAAATTCTGCATTGTAGACTTACCTGGCATAAAGCCCATTTGGTCAGAGTGGATAATTGACAATATTACTGAATTTAACCGCATCACTAAAATCTTAGTGATTATCTTAACATCATTTGTCAAAAGTGAGATAGGTCTGTACGACTCAGGAAGAGTGGGGTCTTTTCCTATTTTAGGTAATACAATAATAATTGCTTTTGTCTTAGAGGAAGAAATAGACCCCCACTCATATAATGAGTTGAATAGATCCAGCAAATATAGAAAGGAAAATTCTCTAAATGTTATACAGGTTGAGTATCCCATATCCAAATATTCCGAAATACGGAATATTCCGAAATACTGACTTTTTTGAGTGAGACTGAGATAGTGAAACTTTTGTTTTTTGATGGCTCAATGTACACAAACTTTGTTTAATACTCAAAGTTAACAAAAATATTGTATTAAATGACCTTCAGGCTATGTGCATAAGGTGTATATGAAACATGAATTGTGTGAATGTACAAACACTTTGTTTAATGCACAAAGTTATAAAAAATATTGGGTCAAATTACCTTCAGGCTGTGTGTATAAGGTGTATATGTGACATAAATGCATTCTGTGCTTAGATTTAGGTCCCATCATTATGGTATGCAATTATTCCAAAATACGGAAAAATCCCATATCCAAAATTCCTCTGGTCCCAAGCATTTTGGATAAGGGATACTCAACCTGTATACACTTCCACAGGAATTCCATCCAATCCTTGAGCTTTAAATGCTGGGAGAGAAGAGACCGCAGCCTCAATCTCGTCCAGTGTAAAAGGGGCATCCAGCATTTCCACCGCCTCCCATGACAAGGTTGGTAGTGTAATATGTCCTAAGTTCTCTTGGAGCTGCTCTGTATTATATGAAACCCTGGAAGTGTATATTGATGAGTAATATTTCCCAAACACGTCTGCAATTTCCGATCTTAAATAACCCCTGAGAATTCCTAATACATTGGATAATACTATTATTATGATCCTCTCTAGCAAAAATAGCCAAATTTATACCTCCTGTTTCAGCTTGAAGATATTATGTGTGTCTAATGAACAATAGCCTGCATCTTGCTTTGTCATATAGGTAATCCGACTAGTCTGTCTGTGCCTCCAGCCATACTTCTTGATCGCTAAATAATGCAGACCTTATATATTGGGCCTCCAGATATTGGCATTGACGCTCAAGGTAGGCATCTTCTTTCCTTTTTTCATCTTAATTCCAGATGTCTTTTTAATAAATGCTCCTCGCACGTATGCCTTAAAGGTATCATGGCGGATAGTCGGATTTGAATATGAAATATTATTAGCCTTGAAACTCTCCCATTCAGAAAACAAATCCAGACCTGCACCCATCTGGGATACCCAATATGGATTACATTTCCAAAAGGTAGCTCCATTATCCTTCCCTAGATTTACAGTAAAAAGCACAGGAGAGTGGTCCAATATTCCACTAGGCAAATACTCTATTTTGATTGCCAGAGGAATCAAACAAGTTGAAACCAAGGCCATATATATCTGTGACAGCGTATATTATAAGATGTAGACTGACATGAATATTAAAATATGTAGGATTACGAATCCTCCATATATCCCTCCAACCCATTTCATCAATTAATCTAGAGAATGGTGTACCAGAGGAAGAGGCTATATCTACAGCCAAACGTTTTCGCCATCTATCCAGCCTATTGTCCATGACATTATTAAAATCCCCTATACTTATCACTGGGGTATCAGGTGACTAGTCAACAAACAAAGCCGCCTGCTTCAATACTTCATTGTTATATGGGGGAGGCATATATATAGCCAGTATATGCAGTTATTTCTGGTTGACCATTGCCCATAAAAATACAAACCTCCCAGCCGGATCTAACCTGCTAGACTACAGATGAAACTTCACAGATTTATTTACAAGAACTGCTATTCCTCTAGCATTATGCGAGAAAACTTAATGCATCATGTACCCTATAATGATAGTACCTTGTTACCATACAGATGCGTTTCCATAAGTCATATTATGTCAGCTTTATACTTCTTAAGTTGGGTCATAAACAATGATCGTTTTACCTTATCATTAACCCCTCGCACACTCTATCTCAGCACTTTTATGTTCCCAATTTTCCCGCTCATTTATCCTCCTTTTCATATATGCTGCTTTCTCTAACTAACTTCTCTTATGGCAGTCATATGGTACATGTTTCCGTCCCATGTGTTCTTGTACACTTTGTGGAGGAGCGATGAGAAAAGAAAAAGAAAAAAAGAGAAGAGAGAGAGAAAAAAAAAAACAACAACACTATTACACATACCACACACACACACACACACACACACACACACACACACACACACACACACACACACACACACACACCCTAGTAACGTGCGGTGAGCTAAATGATTCAGGAGGCACCAGCAAGCACCAGAGCCAGATTTACATGCAATATACGAGCCAAAGGATACATCTGGGCATTATACACAGGTGCACCAGTATAAACTCCTGGAAATTTGGTGAGTTTTGATCAGAGATGTGCGGAAAAGATACACAGGTGAGGCAGTGCCTCACCTGCCATAGACTTTTTACTCCAGAGTTTTGGCTATAAAAATTATTAGAATTATGCAAAGAAGATATTACAAACATATTATTTGTATTTTTCATATACATTATACAGTCAAAACTCTGGCACAAACGTTAGTATGACATGAAAGGCTCTGCCTCACCCCACCGTACGTCACTGACACACCCTGTATATCCATCACATCCTATGGTATTCCCCATCAACATTCAACCCCTATAAAATACCCACCCAATCACCTGAGGGATATAGAGCCCTAACCCTACAGCCATATTGAGCATGAAGGAAAATCTCCTTATTTTTAGGATATTAGTTCCCTGGTGTACCATTTAACCTCTACTTATCCTAATAATTCTTTTTCTCAAATAATCCATTAGGTGCGTTTTGCCCTTACCAAATTACAATAACCCCGCACCTTTAGACCATTCCCCTCAATAAAGAATATATTTTTATCTCTCCTTCCTTTTAAACATGGCTGTTTTCTTTTTATATTTTTATATAACTTCCATTAGTAATGACTATTTCTTTAATACTCCATTAAGATACATTTTATCCTTGTACTTATTTGACACATCTTTTCTTATCACTTACTGTACTATTACTATAAGCCATTTGTGTCCTAATCAATTAGCTGCAGGTACATAGAGATAACATCCAGAAAATCTTTAAACAATTCTAACATTCATAGTTAAATTGCGCCAGGATGCCGCTCCAGCCATTCCTCTGCGTCTTTGAGACAAAAAACTGAGTAGAATAATTGTACGCTATTCCCAACCGTGCTGGATATAGCATAGAATATTGGATATTTCAGTCTCTGAGCTTATGCTTGACCTGTAGAAATTGGTGCCAGCTTCTCTACACTTCTTGTGCAAAATCTGGATAAAAAGAAACTGTGATTTTCAAACTGTATTGAGCTTTTTGCGCATGCTAATCGCAGTATGGCATCTCTGTCCCTGTAATGGAGTATACAAGCAATAAATGTTCTAGCAGGAGCTCCAGGTACATGGGACCTCGCTGGTAGTCTATGGGCACACTCCACAGAAAAATGAGAGCTAAGAGCTTCACGTGTAAATAAATGAATTAGCCAATCTTGAAGAAATTTTTCAGGTGTTGACACCTCCACCATCTCAGTGATCTGCAGTGATTCATCACGTCATGCCTTTCGGACTCAGCAATGCTCCAGCTGTTTTTCAACACTGTCACCAAAATCTTCCGTGATATTCTCTAGCATCATGTTGTGGTCTATTTCGATGATATTCTCATCTTTGCTAACGATCTCAAGGAACATCGCTACTGGGTGAAGGAATTCCTGTCCCGTCTCAGTGCCAATCATCTCTATTGCAAATTAGAGAAGTGTGTCTTCAAAGTTAAGTCAATTCCGTTTCTAGGATACATCGTGTCTGGTTCCGGTCTAGAGATGGATCCTGAGAAATTCCCGGCTATCCGAGATTGGTCTATACCCACGTCACTTAAAGGTGTTCAAAGATTCCTGGGTTTTGCCAAATACTACAGGAAAATTCATCCGAGGATTCTCCACCATCGTGGCACCGATCACTGCTCTCACATGGAAAGGTGCCAATCCCTCCAAGTGGTCGGAAGAGGCCACCCAAGCCTTCCACCTTCTCAAACTAAAGTTTGTCTCCGGTCCAGTCCTTAAACAGCCTGATACCAACTCACCTTTCACCTTGGAGGTGGACGCTTCATCAGTAGGAATTGATGCTGTTCTATCTCAAAGAGCCAATGCTGGCCACTTGCATCCCTGTGGCTACTTCTCACGGATGTTCTCTCCTGCTGAGCCTAATAACGCTGTTGGCGATCAAGAACTTCTAGCAATCAAGCTCGCCCTAGAAGAGTGGAGATATTTACTTGAGGGTGCCTCTCATACTATTACCATCCTAACAGACCACAAGAATCTTCTGTACCTGAAAGCCACTCAATGTCTCAATCCTCGTCAAGCCAAGTGGGCACTCTTCTTTTCCAGGTTAAGCTCTAAGCTCTCATTTTGTCCTGGGTCACAGAATCGTAAGACTGTTGCTCTTTCCAGCTCCTGGGAGCAAGAACATGAGTCTAGAGCATCCCATTATCGACCCAGTGGCATTCTCCGCTGTGGGTGTGGACTCTATGCCTCCGCCATGAAAAAGCCTCGTAAAACCGGCTCTCCGAAAGAAGCTCTTGCAATGGACACATTCTTCTCGCTTCGCCGGACAAGCGGGTATTCAGAAAACTTACGAGTTCATTTCCAGATCATACTGGTGGCCGATCCTAAAGAAAGACATCACAGAGTTTATTGCATCCTGCCCTAAGTGTGCCCAGCAGAAGGTACCACACCAGTCGCCCGCTGGACAACTGGTGCCTATGTCAATTCCTCACCGTCCATGGACCCATTTATCAATGGACTTAATTTCCGATCTCCCTGAGTGTAATAAAATGTAATACCATCTGGGTGGTATTTGAGCGGTTCACCAAGATGGTACACTTCATCCCTCTCACCGGTCTTCCGTCAGCTTCCAGGCTGGCTCAAGTCTTCATTTAAGAAATGTTTAGATTACATGGTCTACCCGAAGAAATTATTTCCGATAGGGGTGTCCAGTTTGTAGTAAAATTCTGGTGAAGTCTGTGTTCGGTTCTCCAAGTCAAATTGAAGTTCTCCACTGCCTATCACCCCCAAACCAATGGGCAAACTGAGAGGGTGAATCAGAACTTGGAGGCCTTCCTCCAAATTTATGTATCCTCTTCACAAGACGACTGGATTCATCTTCTTCCCTGGGCCGAATTTTGTCACAACAACCAGTATCATTCTTCATCTTCTTCCACGTCTTTCTTTGCCAATTATGGGTTACATCCCAAGGTCCCTGAGTTTCAACCACTTCCAGCAATATCGGTACCTGCAGCTGATATCACACTTCGGCAGTTTTCCCAAAACTGGAAGTATATCCGGTTAGTTCTCTTAAAAGCTTCCTCAGGGTGCAAGAAATTTGCAGACAAGAAGCGTAAGGCAATTCTTGCCCTCAAACCAGGGGATCATGCTTGGCTGTCCACCAAAAATTTGAGGCTGAAGGTTCCAAGTATGAAGTTTGAGTCAGGGAAGGCTCAGCTGCAAAGTCTGCTGTCTCAGCGGGTGCCGCCGGTGCACCATGCGGCAATAATACACCGCCCGGCCAGTGGCAGCCGCCGGTACCTCTGCTCTCCGCCAACTCCCGGCAGTCTCAGCGGGCGCCGCCGCAGCACCACGTGACAGTGATACACCACTCGGCCAGCGGCAGCCCCCGGTGTCCTCACGCTCTGCCAGCACCCAGGATCAAAGGAGAAAGAAATGCTCTGCGCACCAAAAATCACTTTGAATTGATTGATTGATTAATTAAGTGCAGTCTAGCAAGGAGAATGATTGACTCAATGAAACTTGACCTTTTTTATAGTGAAAAATATTTTATAAAACAGTTAATGACACAAAACAAAGTAAATAAGACAAACAATACATATATATATATATATATATATAGCAGTATAAAAACCGGAGGTATTTCACCTCTTGCAAGTGTAAATAGAAACACTGTATCTAACTTTTATAAACGTGCTGTTTAAACAGCATACACTGTATCTAAAATGCAGATCGGATATCTTAAGTGAAAGAGGCTCTATACAAAGAGCAACAATCGATTCTAACACTGGCGTCCCAGTGTGGAATCAAATAAAATGTCCACAGATGGCTCCACAATAAAATTATTAGAAGCAAAGCAAGTAATAATAGTTACCCTCGTGCTGATTCCTGAGATGTAATGCAGAGTCCTGTATGCATTTGCACGGGGAGAATGTAAAGATTGGTAGTTGCTGCCACAATGGTAATTAAAAGACAGACTTGTTGGAATATTTATTCTCCGTAATAATAGCCGTCAGTTGACCGTCAGATGATGACATGTAGGGAGTTTCCCAGCAAGGGACCTGATCCGTATGGCTATCGGTAACAGCATGGAACGGCAAAACCGCTGATGGCTGGCGCCGCACTGGTGTCACAGCGGAGATCCGTCTATATCCAGCTTGTCGCAGCGGGATTCTGATGTAGAAGTGCCGTTAGCAGCTGGACTCCCTTTAACCTCACTGCGGAGGTATAATTACTGTAGGTCACTTGGCTTAGATGTGGACGGAACCGGAATAGCAGGACCGAGATGGTAGGAGCCCGTCTGTGGAGTAACTGATATCCACTGCACTGCACTCGTAGAAAGGGGCGTCATTGTGGAGCCATCTGTGGACATTTTATTTGATTCCACACTGGGACGCCAGTGTTAGAATCGGTTGTTGCTCTTTGTATAGAGCCTCTTTCACTTAAGATATCCGATCTGCATTTTAGATACAGTGTATGCTGTTTAAACAGCACGTTTATAAAAGTTAGATACAGTGTTTCTATTTACACTTGCAAGAGGTGAAATACCTCCGGTTTTTATACTGCTATATATATATATATATATATATATATATGTATTGTTTGTCTTATTTACTTTGTTTTGTGTCATTAACTGTTTTATAAAATATTTTTCACTATAAAAAAGGTCAAGTTTCATTGAGTCAATCATTCTCCTTGCTAGACTGCACTTAATTAATCAATCAATCAATTCAAAGTGATTTTTGGTGCGCAGAGCATTTCTTTCTCCTTTGTATTTCAATTAGTTGTTCAGCCTAACCAGCTGTTTTTGCTCAGCAGCCCTAGAGATCACAATTTTCACTGATTACCATCTGGTAAATTACTACCATACATTATTTTAGCGCCAGATATATATACAGTTTGAGATTTATCTCTAGCTGTAGGTATATATAAGTTAGCACCCAGGATCAGCCACAGAGTCTCATCGGTTACATTCGGAAAGCTTTCACAAGTATCAAGGGGGATTACGGCAATCCAACACCAGCCAGCGTTCTAAGGAGCTCAGCTCTAATATACCAGGGAAAACAGGGCTTCTTTATCAGGACATTCGGCGTGAGCTACAGCACAATGCTCCTGGGAGCAAGAAAATGAGTCTAAAGTAGTGATGAGCACCGGAAATTTTTCGGGTTTTGTGTTTTGGTTTTGGGTTCGGTTCAGCGGCCGTGTTTTGGGTTCGAACGCGTTTTGGCAAAACCTCACCGAATTTTTTTTGTCGGATTCGGGTGTGTTTTGGATTCGGGTGTTTTTTTCAAAAAACCCTAAAAAACAGCTTAAATCATAGAATTTGGGGGTCATTTTGATCCCAAAGTATTATTAACCTCAATAACCATAATTTCCACTCATTTTCAGTCTATTCTGAACACCTCACACCTCACAATATTATTTTTAGTCCTAAAATTTGCACCGAGGTCGCTGGATGGCTAAGCTAAGCGACCCAAGTGGCCGACACAAACACCTGGCCCATCTAGGAGTGGCACTGCAGTGTCACGCAGGATGGCCCTTCCAAAAAACACTCCCCAAACAGCACATGACGCAAAGAAAAAAAGAGGCGCAATGAGGTAGCTGTGTGAGTAAGCTAAGCGACCCTAGTGGCCGACACAAACACCTGGCCCATCTAGGAGTGGCACTGCAGTGTCACGCAGGATGGCCCTTCCAAAAAACACTCCCCAAACAGCACATGACGCAAAGAAAAAAAGAGGCGCAATGAGGTAGCTGCGTGAGTAAGCTAAGCGACCCTAGTGGCCGACACAAACACCTGGCCCATCTAGGAGTGGCACTGCAGTGTCACGCAGGATGGCCCTTCCAAAAAACACTCCCCAAACAGCACATGACGCAAAGAAAAAAAGAGGCGCAATGAGGTAGCTGTGTGAGTAAGCTAAGCGACTCTAGTGGCCGACACAAACACCTGGCCCATCTAGGAGTGGCACTGCAGTGTCACGCAGGATGGCCCTTCCAAAAAACACTCCCCAAACAGCACATGACGCAAAGAAAAAAAGAGGCGCAATGAGGTAGCTGCGTGAGTAAGCTAAGCGACCCTAGTGGCTGACACAAACACCTGGCCCATCTAGGAGTGGCACTGCAGTGTCACGCAGGATGGCCCTTCCAAAAAACACTCCCCAAACAGCACATGACGCAAAGAAAAAAAGAGGCGCAATGAGGTAGCTGTGTGAGTAAGCTAAGCGACCCTAGTGGCCGACACAAACACCTGGCCCATCTAGGAGTGGCACTGCAGTGTCACGCAGGATTGCCCTTCCAAAAAACACTCCCCAAACAGCACATGACGCAAAGAAAAATGAAAGAAAAAAGAGGTGCAAGATGGAATTGTCCTTGGGCCCTCCCACCCACCCTTATGTTGTATAATCAGGACATGAACACTTTAACCAACCCATCATTTCAGTGACAGGGTCTGCCACACGACTGTGACTGAAATGACGGGTTGGTTTGGACCCCCACCAAAAAAGAAGCAATTAATCTCTCCTTGCACAAACTGGCTCTACAGAGGCAAGATGTCCACCTCATCATCATCCTCCGATATATCACCGTGTACATCCCCCTCCTCGCAGATTATCAATTCATCCCCACTGGAATCCACCATCTCAGCTCCCTGTGTACTTTGTGGAGGCAATTGCTGCTGGTCAATGTCTCCACGGAGGAATTGATTATAATTCATTTTAATGAACATCATCTTCTCCACATTTTCTGGATGTAACCTCGTACGCCGAATGCTGACAAGGTGAGCGGCGGCACTAAACACTCTTTCGGAGTACACACTTGTGGGAGGGCAACTTAGGTAGAATAAAGCCAGTTTGTGCAAGGGCCTCCAAATTGCCTCTTTTTCCTGCCAGTATAAGTACGGACTGTCTGACGTGCCTACTTGGATGCGGTCACTCATATAATCCTCCACCATTCTTTCAATGGGGAGAGAATCATATGCAGTGCCAGTAGACGACATGTCCGTAATCGTTGTCAGGTCCTTCAGTCCGGACCAGATGTCAGCATCAGCAGTCGCTCCAGACTGCCCTGCATCACCGCCAGCGGGTGGGCTCGGAATTCTGAGCCTTTTCCTCGCACCCCCAGTTGCGGGAGAATGTGAAGGAGGAGATGTTGACAGGTCGCGTTCCGCTTGACTTGACAATTTTGTCACCAGCAGTTCTTTGAACCACAGCAGACTTGTGTCTGCCGGAAAGAGAGATCCAAGGTAGGTTTTAAATCTAGGATCGAGCACGGTGGCCAAAATGTAGTGCTCTGATTTCAACAGATTGACCACCCGTGAATCCTTGTTAAGCGAATTAAGGGCTCCATCCACAAGTCCCACATGCCTAGCGGAATCGCTCTGTGTTAGCTCCTCCTTCAATGTCTCCAGCTTCTTCTGCAAAAGCCTGATGAGGGGAATGACCTGACTCAGGCTGGCAGTGTCTGAACTGACTTCACGTGTGGCAAGTTCAAAAGGTTGCAGAACCTTGCACAACGTTGAAATCATTCTCCACTGCGCTTGAGACAGGTGCATTCCACCTCCTATATCGTGCTCAGTTGTATAGGCTTGAATGGCCTTTTGCTGCTCCTCCAACCTCTGAAGCATATAGAGGGTTGAATTCCACCTCGTTACCACTTCTTGCTTCAGATGATGGCAGGGCAGGTTCCGGCGTTTTTGGTGTTGCTCCAGTCTTCTGTACATGGTGCCTGTACGCCGAAAGTGTCCCGCAATTCTTCTGGCCACCGACAGCATCTCTTGCACGCCCCTCTCGTTTTTTAAATAATTCTGCACCACCAAATTCAAGGTATGTGCAAAACATGGGACGTGCTGGAATTTGCCCAGATTTAATGCACACACAATATTGCTGGCGTTGTCCGTTGCCACAAATCCACAGGAGAGTCCAATTGGGGTAAGCCATTCTGCGATGATCTTCCTCAGTTGCCGTAAGAGGTTTTTAGCTGTGTGCGTATTCTGGAAAGCGGTGATACAAAGCGTAGCCTGCCTAGGAAAGAGTTGACGTTTGCGAGATGCTGCTACTGGTGCCGCCGCTGCTGTTCTTGCGGCGGGAGTCCATACATCTACCCAGTGGGCTGTCACTGTCATATAGTCCTGAGCCTGCCCTGCTCCACTTGTCCACATGTCCGTGGTTAAGTGGACATTGGGTACAACTGCATTTTTTAGGACACTGGTGAGTATTTTTCTGAGGTCTGTGTACATTTTCGGTATCGCCTGCCTAGAGAAATGGAACCTAGATGGTATTTGGTACCGGGGACACAGTACCTCCAACAAGTCTCTAGTTGGCTCTGCAGTAATGATGGATACCGGAACCACGTTTCTCACCACCCAGGATGCCAAGGCCTCAGTTATCCGCTTTGCAGCAGGATGACTGCTGTGATATTTCATCTTCCTCGCAAAGGACTGTTGGACAGTCAATTGCTTGGTGGAAGTAGTAAAAGTGGTCTTACGAGTACGACTTCCCCTCTGGGATGACCATCGACTCCCAGCAGCAACAACAGCAGCGCCAGCAGCAGTAGGCGTTACACGCAAGGATGCATCGGAGGAATCCCAGGCAGGAGAGGACTCGTCAGAATTGCCAGTGACATGGCCTGCAGGACTATTGGCATTCCTGGGGAAGGAGGAAATTGACACTGAGGGAGTTGGTGGGGTGGTTTGCGTGAGCTTGGTTACAAGAGGAAGGGATTTACTGGTCAGTGGACTGCTTCCGCTGTCGCCCAAAGTTTTTGAACTTCTCACTGACTTATGATGAATGCGCGGCAGGTGACGTATAAGGGAGGATGTTCCGAGGTGGTTAACGTCCTTACCCCTACTTATTACAGCTTGACAAAGGCAACACACGGCTTGACAAATGTTGTCCTCATTTCTGTTGAAATACTTCCACACCGAAGAGCTGATTTTTTTGGTATTTTCACCAGGCATGTCAATGGCCCTATTCCTCCCACGGACAACAGGTGTCTCCCCGGGTGCCTGACTTAAACAAACCACCTCACCATCAGAATCCTCCTGGTCAATTTCCTCCCCAGCGCCAGCAACACCCATATCCTCCTCATCCTGGTGTACTTCAACACTGACATCTTCAATCTGACTATCAGGAACTGGACTGCGGGTGCTCCTTCCAGCACTTGCAGGGGGCGTGCAAATGGTGGAAGGCGCATGCTCTTCACGTCCAGTGTTGGGAAGGTCAGGCATCGCAAACGACACAATTGGACTCTCCTTGTGGATTTGTGATTTCGAAGAACGCACAGTTCTTTGCTGTGCTTTTGCCAGCTTGAGTCTTTTCATTTTTCTAGCGAGAGACTGAGTGCTTCCATCCTCATGTGAAGCTGAACCACTAGCCATGAACATAGGCCAGGGCCTCAGCCGTTCCTTGCCACTCCGTGTGGTAAATGGCATATTGGCAAGTTTACGCTTCTCCTCTGACAATTTTATTTTAGATTTTTGAGTCCTTTTTTTACTGATATTTGGTGTTTTGGATTTTACATGCTCTGTACTATGACATTGGGCATCGGCCTTGGCAGACGACGTTGCTGGCATTTCATCGTCTCGGCCATGACTAGTGGCAGCAGCTTCAGCACGAGGTGGAAGTCGATCTTGATCTTTCCCTATTTTTGGAACCTCAACATTTTTGTTCTCCATATTTTAATAGGCACAACTAAAAGGCACCTCAGGTAAACAATGGAGATGGATGGATACTAGTATACTTATGGATGGATGAGCGACTGCCGACACAGAGGTAGCTACAGCCGTGGACTACCGTACTGCGTCTGCTGCTAATATAGACTGGATGATAATGATATAAAAAATATATATATATCACTACTGCAGCCGGACAGGTATATATTATATAATGACGGACCTGCTGGACACTGTCAGCACTGCAGACTCCTAAAGTAAGCTACTAGTATCAAGAAGATAGAAAAAAAAAACACCACAGGTAGGTGGTATACAATTATGGATGGACGAGCGACTGCCGACACAGAGGTAGCTACAGCCGTGGACTACTGTACTGCGTCTGCTGCTAATATAGACTGGATGATAATGATATAAAAAATATATATATATATATCACTACTGCAGCCGGACAGGTATATATTATATAATGACGGACCTGCTGGACACTGTCAGCTCAGCACTGCAGACTCCTAAAGTAAGCTACTAGTATCAAGAAGATAGAAAAAAAAAACACCACGGGTAGGTGGTATACAATTATGGATGGACGAGCGACTGCCGACACAGAGGTAGCTACAGCCGTGGACTACCGTACTGCGTCTGCTGCTAATATAGACTGGATGATAATGAGATATAAAATATATATATATCACTACTGCAGCCGGACAGGTATATATTATATAATGACGGACCTGCTGGACACTGTCAGCTCAGCACTGCAGACTCCTAAAGTAAGCTACTAGTAGTATCAAGAAGATAGAAAGAAAAAAAAACACCACAGGTAGGTGGTATACAATTATGGATGGACGAGCGACTGCCGACACAGAGGTAGCTACAGCCGTGGACTACCGTACTGCGTCTGCTGCTAATATAGACTGGATGATAATGATATAAAAAATATATATATATCACTACTGCAGCCGGACAGGTATATATTATATAATGACGGACCTGCTGGACACTGTCAGCTCAGCACTGCAGACTCCTAAAGTAAGCTACTAGTATCAAGAAGATAGAAAGAAAAAAAAAACACCACGGGTTGGTGGTATACAATTATGGATGGACGAGCGACTGCCGACACAGAGGTAGCTACAGCCGTGGACTACCGTACTGCGTCTGCTGCTAATATAGACTGGATGATATTGAGATATAAAATATATATATATCACTACTGCAGCCGGACAGGTATATATTATATAATGACGGACCTGCTGGACACTGTCAGCTCAGCACTGCAGACTCCTAAAGTAAGCTACTAGTATCAAGAAGTTAGAAGAAGAAAAAAACACCACGGGTAGGTGGTATACAATTATGGATGGACGAGCGACTGCCGACACAGAGGTAGCTACAGCCGTGGACTACCGTACTGCGTCTGCTGCTAATATAGACTGGATGATAATGATATAAAAAATATATATATATCACTACTGCAGCCGGACAGGTATATATTATATAATGACGGAACTGCTGGACACTGTCAGCTCAGCACTGCAGACTCCTAAAGTAAGCTACTAGTATCAAGAAGATAGAAAGAAAAAAAAACACCACGGGTAGGTGGTATACAATTATGGATGGACGAGCGACTGCCGACACAGAGGTAGCTACAGCCGTGGACTACCGTACTGCGTCTGCTGCAGTGCTAATATAGACTGGATGATAATGATATAAAAAATATATATATATCACTACTGCAGCCGGACAGGTATATATTATATAATGACGGACCTGCTGGACACTGTCAGCAGAATGCGTTTATAGAATAAAAACACCACACGACGAGTGTTTAACTTTTTCAGGCAGACAATCACAATATACTGGTGGTCAGTGGTCACTGGTCAGTCACACTGGCAGTGGCACTCTGGCAGCAAAAGTGTGCACTGTTAAAATATGTACTCCTGCTATAACTGCTCCCCAGTCTCCCCCACAATTATGCTGTGTGAGCAGTGAGCACTCAGCACAGTCAGATATACAGTATTACATAGATGATGCAGCACACTGAGGCTGAGCACAGATATGGTATGTGACTGTGTCACACTGTGTATCGTTTTTTTTCAGGCAGAGAACGGATTAATTAAACTGGTGGTCACTGGTCACACTATCTGCAAGTAGCACTCCTAATATGCTCCCCAAAATTAGTAAATCAAGTGTCTCTACTACTCTCTAGTCTACTCTAAACGGAGAGAACTCCAGCCACGTCCTCTCCCTATCAATCTCAATGCACGTGTGAAAATGGCGGCGACGCGCGGCTCCTTATATAGAATCCGAGTCTCGCGATAGAATCCGAGCCTCGTGAGAATCCGACAGCGGGATGATGACGTTCGGACGCGCTCGGGTTAACCGAGCAAGGCGGGAAGATCCGAGTCTGCCTCGGACCCGTGTAAAAAGCGTGAAGTTCGGGGGGGTTCGGTTTCCGAGAAACCGAACCCGCTCATCACTAGTCTAAAGCATCCCATTATCGACCCAGTGGCATTCTCCGCTGTGGGTGTGGACTCTATGCCTCCGCCATGAAAAAGCCTCGTAAAATTTGGCGTGAGCTACAGCACTCCATACTGCTTCAAGCCCCTCCCCCCATTGACTGCTACATTACCATAATCTCAGCGTCCACCTCTGAATCACTGACAAATCTAGAAAATATGTTTTGTTTGCACCAGTACAGAGGTGTAACAACCATTGGTGCTGCAGATGCATTACACCAGGGCCCCTGGGGACAAAGGTGCCCACTGCTGCCCAGACCAGCAATGAGCTTTCCCTGGGGCCACCCAGAGGTGGATTTAGACCTAATGGGGCCCTAAGCAAGACAATGATTTGGGGCCCCCTTCCACAAAATGAATGCAGCATGCACATCGACGTCCATTACTCACATTACAGCACACAGCGTTGTCTGTTAATCACATTATAGCGCGAAATCGGTATCCGTTACTTACATTAGAAAGCCCACCGGTGTCCGTTACTCACAATACACTGCCCAGTGACGTCCGTTATGCCCATTACACCACCCAGCAGCATGTTACTCACATTACAGTGCACATCGACATCCGCTACAGGGCAATATTGAGGGTAAAGTGACAACAACCCCTACCATCAGCAAATGGACAGATTTTCCCTTTTGTATCTTGATAAAGCACATGAAACTGATAGCATCCATCTAAATGTGCTAAAGGACAGACTTCAGACACCTACAGGCGCCCGCTGGACTTCAGCACCCCCCCGGACACACTGTACAGACGGCTGCTGAACTTCAGTTCCCCCCCCCCCCCACACACACACACACACACTGAACAGGCGACGCTGGACTTCACCCCCCCCCCCCCACACACACACTCCCGACACACTGTACAGGCGGTGCTGGACTTCAGAAAAAAACCCTGCACCCCCAGACACACTGTACAGGCAGTGCTGGACTTCACAAACACCCACCTTTCCCCTGGACACACTATATGGGCAGCTGCTGTACTTCAGACACACCCCACCCCCACCCCAGGACACACTGTGCTCACTGACAAGTTTTTGTTCTTCAGTGAAGTGGACCTCAGGCGGCAGCACGCACCTCACAGACTCCTCCGCTGGCTTCCCCTGGTCTCCATGCTGGTCAGTCACATGCGCCATCTATGCAGAGGAGGGGGAGGGCTACACTGTCATTGACAGCGGAGAGGGCATGAGCTAGTGCTGGTCCCAAGACGATTGGAAGCTATCCAATCAAGATGTGCTGACAGCTGGCTGGGGCCAGCTCAGCCTCACATGTACATACTTTGTAAAAACACTCTGCTGCAGCGCTGCTCTTGGTCCCCATCCGTGGCCGCGGCCGGTCCCCTTGCGGTCCCCTTGTGGCTTGTGTGGTGCTAAGCGCATGCCTAGCGGTAAATCCACCCCTGGGGCCACCGCATGACTATTTTGACAAAAAAATAAGATGACTGGCTCAGCAATGGGAGCAGGATGGGCCTGATTAACATGCCGCTTACCTCAATGAGACAGGATTGGACTTCTGAAGAGGACTGATAGGGTAGTCCTGCTGCCGGTCAGCACTGATGATTGCAGATGCATACTGCCTGAATCACAGCTGTCTGTGAATTAAAGGCAGCTCATGGCCGGTGTAATTGGTGCTATCAGAGCCTGATTGACCAAGTGCCGAACTGGGGAAAGCAAACACTGGTGTCAGCGTATTGATAGATAGCAGTCACAGCCATCCCCACTGTTACATGTACACTGGTTACGGAGAGGAGCTGGAGTGGATTGGGGTTTCATACAGCTTACCAGATGCTTACCAAACTGTATACTGCAAACAGGTAGCAGTGCAGGGATGCTGGGACGGCTTTATGGCAGGTGTTAACCAGGTCTTTCATAGGAGCTAAGTAGGAGGCTTCTATCTCCCCCCCCCCCCACATGTTACTACACAGACTTCTACAGTAAAGAAAAAAGATGGCCCCTGCACATTCTCGGTAGTATAAGAAGACTACACTCTGTGTAGTAGCACACTTTTTCCAACATCCACCCCCCCCCAAGGTACCCCTCCCCCCAGTCTCCACACAGCACAGGACTGTGTGATTGAACTTCTGTCACTCTCTCCCTGTTACCCACTGCCTCTCCAATTTCTCCTCTCCTTGCTCTGACACCCACTGCCTCCCCCTGTTTCCCACTGTCATGTGGCATATTATGAATTTGGGGTGGGTCAGAGGAGGGGACCCCAAAGTACATTTTTGCTCTTGGGCCTACCAATCACTCACAAGTTCCGCCCCTGCAACAGTAAGTGCGTTAGAAAAGTGCATTAGCCTTAGCAATAGCCACTGTTTTGCAAAAGGAAAACCAGTTCAGACAGCAAGCATCTATAGGACCAAATCACAATCACACATAAAAGCATTCACAGATGTTTTTGCCTAGAACAATCCAGGAGGAATGAGTCACCAGGGAGGCTAGCTTCTGTATAAAGCTATAAACATGTGACATACATTGATCCTACTTGATGGCTACTTCACTTTCCATGATTTGAATAACGGCTTCATTAGGGGAATATTGGGTGATTTGGTATAGAATTTCAGAATCAGCTGAATCTTTTCAAGAGTGATGCTTTTTTAATTTGCCTATTCAATTTATTAATAGCACTTTTAGCAAGTAAATTTTGTAGCATGGTTTATATCATCATTGTAAAGTAATTTTTTTTAGATGGAACTAGAAAATAGATTTTTTTAAGCTGCTTTAATAACATCTCTTATTGTGGTATATTCTTGTAAAATAATTGTAAGACGCTTAATGCCAAGAGATACAGCCTTTACAGAAGACTGAACATAACATAGGATGAATATTAACCATCCCATAGTAATGTTCTGTTTTCCTCTCATGACCACAGGCTTTTGTTTGTTTTATTTTAACCAGCTGCTCCTGTTATCTGGAAATGTTCTGCTATACTTTCATTATGGGAAGAAGAGAGGCGGCTGTCTGCTGCCTAGGGAGAGACTGAAGTGTTATCCATCATCGTTAAACGCGTAATGTAATTTTCAGGGGTCCTCATTCTGTCCCACTGTCAGAGTTGTGATTATTGATAGGAGAGAGCTAATGGAGCATCTTGATGGAAAGGCCAAAGAGGGGCACATGAATCTCACCACAACAATCTTACCATCTTACCAGGTCATGCAATAAAATGCTGAGAAGTCAGAAAACCATTAGGCATAATATCACATCTGAGCCTATTGCATTATGCCTATAGGGATTAGTAGATGTACTGTATGGGCAAATTGAAAATGGAATGTGTTTAGCATCTTGAGGCTTTCATGCTTTTTTTTTTTTTACATTAAAGCATTATTTTCTCATGAGTTCTTTGTGTCTACCAACAGTACTGTACATGTAATGTTTGGAGAACAGTCTGACCAATAGGTAACTTTATACTGTATGGCTATAATCTATATGTTTGCAATAAATTAATTTACATCTAGACCACCTAATCCTATATAACAAAAGATTAATTCTGCTCTTCACCTTTATGGGGGAATTCAAGTGTCTAGTGTGCCATAGCCACTAGATGGTGCCCGACAGAGCAATTCCATTGTTACTCCATTTGGGTGCGCACAGCTACCGGCGCTGTTATGTTGTTCCATCATTTTGTCGGGCAGGTATCTAGTAACACATATAAAAGATGTAGCCATAAAACATTACATGTATACATATATAACATACATTCTAGCACCTGATCCTAGAGTGTACAGGAATGAAAGACATGATGGCCTATGTATACAACAAGCCAAGAATACAGTAATAATACAAGTCAACATATTAGTAGTAGCAATATAAGTAAACTTATTGGACGTATAAACTATTGAATATTAATATATTACAATATGACTGCTGTGCTAAATAATAAGCTGCGGCAAAATGGGATGCAGTAAAAATTTCATAATTTACAATGTCAGAAGCTATTAAATATAGAAACAGAGAATTTGATGGCAGATAAGAACCACTTGGCCCATCTAGTCTGGCCCTTTTTTTACCATATTTTTATATCAAACCTTATTTGATCCTTATTTCTTTGTAAGGATATCCTTGTGTCTATCCCATGCATGTTTAAATTGCTCTACTGTCTTAGCCTCTACCACCTCTGATGGGCAGCTATTCCACTTGCCCACTACCATTTCTGTGAAGTCATTTTTCCTCAAATTTTCTCTGAATCTCCCCCCCCTCCAGTCCCAGTGCATGTCCTTGTGTCCTATTGCTTCTCTACATTTGAAGAATGTTTCCCTCCTGGACTTTGTTAAAACCTTGATATATTTGAAAGAAGTCAACATTGGGAGGGAGGGAGGTTAGAGTTAAGTTTAGAAAGGTTAGAGTAAGGTGCTAAAGCAAGGGCTAGGGATTAGGGAAATAATACTTGCCAAAATGATGGAGGATCGCAGTTCTGATCCAAGACTACTGGGACCTGGATGCCGCACTGGAGGAGCTCCTGCCATTAGGAGCAAGTAAGCCACCGATGGCCACCAGGTATGATATTTTGACATTGTAAAATGCTGACATTTCATCACTGTCTACATGATGAATGTCGACATAGATTATGTCAACAGAATGACATGATGAATGCTGATATTATAACCGTCGACATATCATACCGCACTCACTGAAATGACAGTTTTTTACTCTTTCAACTAAAGTTGTTCAATGCCTTATCCTTTCCATTATTTTTCCTCAAGGTGACATTCCAGGTCTAAGTAAAGAATTACTCACCTTTGATAAATCTGGAGAAAAGGGTCCAATGCACAGAGGTTTCAGTTAATCGCATGCAGACTCCTGCACAACATACATGTTTAGTACAAATTGGTACCCAAGGAAAGACACGTGGCCAGTACTGCTTTTGATCATTTTGGGCATTTCAGCAAATTAAAAATAAAAAGTTAAAATATTTTAATGGCAAAAACTAATAAATAACCTTTAAATATAAAAGAAGAAATGCATTTTTGAAATAAGGATTTTTGTTTTTAGAATTCTCCATGCAATCACTAATCTGAGATGCGATAGCGATAACCTGATTTGTGTGGAGAACACCGGCAGAGGCAGCAGGTGAAGGCTTTCACAGGGAATATCCAGTTATAGTTATCCTCTTTTCACTGGATTTATCTCCATTTATTAAACATATATAATAAAAGGCTAATCCTGCTCCTCACCTCTATGTGGGGAATTCAAGTGGTTTGTGCGCCGATGGCCACTAGATGGCAGAGCAATTCCAGTGTTGTTCCGTTCGGGTGTGCACAACCACCAGAACTGACATTGTTGTTTTGTTGTTTCATCATTTTGACGTGCTGGTAACTAGTACCCTTAAAATTCAATAAAAGTTTGAACATTAGCCAGTAATGCAACCAAATACATATAATTTATTTCTCAACTCCACATAAAGCCCACTGAAATTAATCATTACTTTACCCAAGAGGCCTGAATAACATTTTCATAATCAGATATTAGTAGTTCACTGGAAATATACAGTATTATTATGGTATGGGAAGGAAATTTGGAAACCATTTCATACAATAGCTAGAGTATATTAAACAATTAATGAACGTTAAATTAATATACATTTATTTTCATATGTCATCTAACATGAAATATGGTCAAACTTTGCTAATTATTCCCATAGAAACTGTTTCCTATTCTTAAAACATTACTATCTGTGTAGAGTTAGGATCACATTAGCAGAAGTACCATAAAGCAGTGAGTGGCTTATCATATTTTTGCAGATGTATATAACTAAGAAGTCTTCCTTTTATGTACAAATAAAATGACAGCTTTTCTTTGCTTATAGCAGTGTGCTGGGTGTTTTCTTTTCCTGTGGATGTTTCAATTATAATTGTAACCTTTTCATAGACAGTCAAAGCAACAATTACATTTGAATATATTGTAACAGAGTATTGTAAATATTTCTATATGAGAGATTGCAGTTAATTATCAAATAGTAGAATTTAATTTTTTTTAGAAATGCAGTCATTTACATATTGGTGTTAAATGTAACTTATTACTGCTTGTGCTAGACCTAGAATTCAGAACTTAGTCTGAGCAATGTGTCATTAATAGGATTTTAACTTAATATTTCACTTGAAATGAGGCTCTGATCCTTCAAACTATGGGTTTGAGAATGTAGCTGGTATTCCACGCTCTTTATTGGAAAATATAATGATAACTACTTGTCCTGGAGGGATCGGGTGATATGCTTTTTGTTAGAATGGTCCAGGTTTTGTTTCCATGTAAATGATGTCACGCAACTACCTCTAAGGCTTAATTTAAACAGTCATGCAGTACTTTAACTACAAGAATGAGGATACGTTATTCTGTAAAATATACACTTGGGTGTGTAAGAATCTAAGAAAATTTATTGTGTTGTACAATGATTCCACTTGGTCAGGAGGTGTGTACGCTCATTGGGGGTCATTCCGAGTTGATCGCTCGCTAGCAACTTTTTGCAGCACTGCGATCAGATAGTCGCCGCCTATGGGGGTCATTCCGAGTTGATCGCTCGCTAGCAACTTTTTGCAGCGCTGCGATCAGATAGTTGCCGCCTATGGGGGAGTGTATTTTCACTTTGCAAGTGTGCGAACGCTTTTGCAACCAACGACACAAAAAAGTTTTTTTGCAGTTTCTGAGTAGCTATGGACTTACTCAGCCGCTGCGATCACTTTAGTCTTTTTGGTCCTGGAATTGACGTCAGACACCTGCCCTGCAAACGCTTGGACATGCCTGCATTTTTCCAAACACTCCCAGAAAACGGTCAGTTGACATCCACAAACACCCTCTTTCTGTCAATCACCTTCTGATTGGCTGTGCGAATGGATTCTTCATTAAATCCATAGCCCAGCACCGATCCTCTTTGTACCCGTATGACGCGCCTGCACATTGCGGTGCATACGCATGTGCAGTTTTGCCAAAATTTAACCTGATCGCAGCGCTGCAAAAAGTTGCTAGTGAGTGATCAACTCGGAATGACCCCCTATGGGGGAGTGTATTTTAGCTTTGCAAGTGTGTGAACGCTTTTGCAGCTGACGGCACAAGAAAGTTTTTTGCAGTTTCTGAGTAGCTCTGGACGTACTCAGCCGCTGCGATCACTTCAATCTTTTTGGTCCCGAATTGACGTCAGACACCAGCCCTGCAAACGCTTGGACACACCTGTGTTTTTGCAAACATTCACAGAAAAAGGTCAGTTGACACCCACAAATGCCCTCTTTCTTTCAATCACCTGACGATATGGATTCTTTGTTAAATCCATCACCCAGCACCGATCCTCTTTGTACCCGTACGACGCACCAGCGCAATGCGGTGCATATGCATGCGCAGTTTTGCCGAGAATTAACCTGATCGCAGCGCTGCAAAAAGTTGCTAACGAGCGATCAACTAAGAATGACCCCCATAGTTTGACCTTTTCCTAGCCAATAAAAAATTAAAACCATTTGGCGATACATATCACATAAATCAAATTTTGTTAAGAAAGCATGTAAATAAAAACGTAAGTAATTGTAACACAAATGTATATAGGCTTTTATAAAATGTATACATTTTTCAATTGTCCCAAATGTCAACAATATGCAAAAAGTGTATACAGACGGTCTGTATACACTTTCTGCATATTGTTTACTTGCATCTCTTTATGCCTGAAGAGATGGATTTGGAATGGGTTGGATGGGCAAATGCAGCTCTAGTACAGTAGGAGTATGTTTATGTATTTGTGACTCAAATTGTCCAGTATAGAAGACATGCCTTTTAGCAGGGATGTGCAGTCAGGGGAGGCAGGGGAGGCAGTGCCTCCCCTGTCATTAAGGATTAAAATAATACAAAGAAGATACATATGACACATATGTATCGTCTTTATATTATTCATATAATTTTAGTGTATTAAACTAGTTTGGGAGGCACTGATAGCTAGTGCCTCCCGCTGGCGGTATGAACGGGGATAAAGCTGGGGCCGGGGCCAAGCGCTGGGCTGTAAAAGCCCATTAAAAAAAAAACAGTGAAAGCGGCACTTATACAAGTGCCTCGCTGGCAGGGAAAGCACACCCCTGCTAGCGAGGCACATGTGATTGGACAGCGGATCCACTGCTGGATCCGCTGGCCCAATCATCCTCATGCAGCGGCAGGACAAGGAAGGGACTTCCCTCTCTTCATCCCCCTGACAGCATCCGCTAGCCCTCGGTGATCTACAGCTAGAAGCAGGGCCAATCCAGGCTGGGCTTTTCACAGGAGGACGGAGGAGGCTGCGGTGCAAACACTTCACACAGCCGGGTACCGGCCTGCCTGTCACTCCTGATCGTCAACCCACCAACAGCACCCGCAGCGGCAGCGGCCAGCGCAGCACAGAGCCATCTTCTCTCCACAGGGTCCACGCCATGTCCCTGCGGCTGCTGCTGGTTGTGGATTCCGGAGGCCAAAGTTTGGGAGAATCCCGATTTCTACGGGGAGTAAGTACACAGGGCTCCCAGTGGTGGGTGCGGAACCGCAGGTCACTGACTGTAGATGTGCGGGAGTATGCAGTGCCATGTATAGCGGGTGTCGGCGTCACCGCGCAGATGTCAGGATCAGCAGCTGTATATACTGTATATTAGTATTAGGTTGAATTACATTGTAAACAAACAATGTACAGTTCTTATTACTTAGGGATACTATGAGTGAATTTATTATGACAGTTTGTATGGGATTACTTCAATCACAATATTCTATTATGATGTTACATCAATTGATGACAAATTAATTGTGTAAGTGTTATTTAATTTAATAAGAGCGGACATTGGCTACAACCTTGACTAACTCCATTGCTGTATCCTCCCACCTCAGTATATTTTTACCAGGTGTGCGGGAGCCTCATACCCCATAGTGTATAATATATGTAACAGAGGAAAGCTGTAACACAAGTACATAAGCTCTGTGCGGGGGTGTCGCCGGTATAGAGGCATCGCTGTTACTCTATTATAGAAGCAGCTCGTTTCTGTTCAGCACTCTCATCACCGCGACCGCTGGACAGGTTTGTGGACGCGGCACATCAAAGTCAGCAGCACTTCTGGGGCATGTGTTTATGGCACTATGGGGGCATATAATGTATTTATGGCACTGTGGGGGCATATAGTGTATCTGGCACTGTACTGGGGCATTACATGTATCTGATACTATGCTGGGGCATTACGTGTAACTGGCACTATACTGGAGGCATTACGTGTAACTGCAAAGAAATGAATACCCTAGGGTGCTCAGGCGCTTTAGGTAGGAGATTTTTCACCAAGCGGCAGTCTCTGGAATAAGGGAAGTCACTCCCGTTTACAGTACAAAAAAAGTGGGGTGAGACCGCGCTAAATTTGATGGATACAACAAGTAGTGTAAATAAAAACACAATTTATTCCTAAAATCAAATGCAATCGGTTTCAGTTAAAAACTAAGTACATATAAGACAAATGCATGTCAGATACAGTTGGTATATGGTCTAAATTTCATAAGACAATTCTATGGGGTTACCCAATACGCCAGGTTTGTATTGTTTGAGATTTGGAAGTTTTGAGGTGACCGTTCCAGATTGTTTTCCCCTACAAGTCTACAGTCCAGCATAAACAACAATCTCAGAGATAAGCAATATCCAATAGATAGGTAGTTTACCGTTAGAGGGTAGTATGCTCCAGAATCTTTTTAGTGGAGAGCTCCTCATGCATTACGGTTGATGCAGTCCTTTTGTGCGGTTATTGCTAATTGTAGTCTCAGAGTTTGGATGGATCGTCTGGACGAAGTTTAGGGGATGGTTCGGTCCTCCTTCAGAACAACTCCTGGCGGGGGTCCCTGGTATACCCTCGTGTAACTGGCACTATACTTGAAGCATTACATGTAACTGATACTATACTTGGAGCATTACGTGTAACTGGCACTATACTGGAGGAATCACGTGTAACTGGCACTATACTGGAGGCATTACGTGTAACCTGCACTATACTAGAGGCATTATGTGTAACTGGCAATATACTTGGAGCATTATGTTTAACTGACACTATACTGGGGCATTACGTGTGATTAGCACTATTCTGGAGTCATTACGTATAACTGCCACTATACTGGGGCATTACATGTAACTGGCACTATACTGTGGGTATTAAGTGTAAGGAGCACTGCTATGGTCAACATGTGTAAGACTGCCAATTTTGTGTGTAGGGGTGGTGATAATACGGTATATATATTAAAAATTTGATAACAATATATAATTGCAAGACTAGTCCCACTTTCCTAGGAGTATGTGCGCCTTCATTGCGCACATTGGGGGGAGAGGGGGTGCTTCAAAGCATCTTGCTCAGAGTGCCAGTAGTTTTGGACCCAGCCCTGGCTGCTGTCTGGGTACTTTGGGATCTGTCCTGTAATCACAGTATATACACAACTGCTGCAGTACCATTTCAACCCCCATGTACTCTAATGTATTTGCTTTTCCTAAAAAATGAGCTGAGGTTTGTGTTCGTGTGTGACTGGGGATGTACTTGTGAAACCAGTGCCTCCCCAGCCATTGATGTCACCGCACGTCACTGCCTTTTAGGACTGGTGTAACTGATTATGAAGTACTATCTACTGTATCTCTCTGTTTATTGATCTCTCGTAACCCTTTATTCCCACTCTTTAATTGACTTTTCAAATAGGAGTACTGCCAGACAAATGATTTCCACTGTTGTGTTTTTAAAGAGGCAAAACAACAGTTTGTATTTAATTGGATTGCGTTTATTTTTTCGTTGTCTTTGCATTTAATTATGTTTTGCTTTAAAAATGAAGCATTTGCATTTGCACTATAAAGACACTATTCTTACTTGATATGATATACTTCATTTTGTGTTCACTACTAACGCTATAAAGCCATTTCTCTACATTACAGTTATATGTTGGTACACACTTATACAGTATGTGTGATGTACACTGAGGGGCACCGAGGTGATGATTACCTAGGCAAGGTTTTGCCGAGGGTAACAAATGTTCTCCTATTTATCATTTTTCTCCAGAAGGGGTGTTCCCACGCCTCCCTGATTTGGCCACATTCCCCAGTACCCAGGCTCCGTTCGGCTCTTGATGGCCCTATACTTGACACAGATACAGTAGAATGTCTTTGAGAAGTACTGTACATTTACAGAGGAGAATGTCCTAACAGAACTTTAAAAGCTGAAAGTGGACAAATATATGGGGCCAGATGGGATACATCCAAGGATACTAAAAGAGCTTAAAGAGGTGCTGGTAGCACCATTAACAGAATTATTCAACCAGTCATTAGCTACAGGAGTAATTCCAGAGGACTGGCAAAGAGTGAATGTAGTCACACTGCACAAAACTGGAAGCAAGGAAGAGGCAAACAACTACAGACCAGTGAGTCTTACATCAGTGGTAGGAAAATGGATGGAAACACGCTTAAAAGAAATAGTTGTATATTACAGGTTGAGTCTCCCTTATCCAAAATGCTTGGGACCAGAGGTATTTTGGTTATGGGATTTTTCCGTATTTTGTAATAATTGCATACCATAATGATATATCATGGTGATGGGACCTAAATCTAAGCACAGAATGCATTTATGTTTCATATATACCTTATACACACAGCCTGAAGGTCATTTTAGCCAATATTTTTTATAACTTTGTGCATTAAACAAAGTGTGTGTACATTCACACAATTCATTTATGTTTCATATACACCTTATACACACAGCCTGAAGGTTATTTAATACAATATATTTAATAACTTTGTGTATTAAACAAAGTTTGTGTACATTGAGCCATCAGACAACAAAGGTTTCACTATCTCACTCTCACTCAAAAAAGTCTGTATTTCGGAATATTCTGTATTTCGGAATATTTGGATATGGGATACTCAACCTGTATCTCAAATCCAGTAATTTACAGGATTCCAAACAGCATGGATTCACTGGGAGGAGATCATGTCAAACACACCTTACTGACTTTTTTGACTGTGTGACTAA
Organism: Pseudophryne corroboree; assembly: GCF_028390025.1. Lineage (NCBI taxonomy): Eukaryota > Metazoa > Chordata > Amphibia > Anura > Myobatrachidae > Pseudophryne > Pseudophryne corroboree. The sequence goes on along the minus strand of NC_086449.1, from coordinate 233,764,082 downwards.
AATTATGAATAAAGATGGAGCAGTGAATATAGTTTATCTAGACATTAGTAAGGCTTTTGACAGTTCCACATTGCAGACTGCTAAATAAACTCAAAAGCTTGGGATTGAATACTAAGATTGTTAAATAGATAGGATCTTGTTTGAAGGATAAAAAACAGACAGTCATAGTAAATGGAGTGCATTCACAGGAGGGAAATGTTACCAGTGGAGTACCCCAGGGATCTGTACTTAGACCAGTGCTTTTTAATATCTTTATTGGTGACATTGAAAAAGGCATTAAAGGGAAAAATATGCCTTTTTGAAGCTGACACAAAGGTATGCAACAGGGTAGACACACCAGGAGACGTAAAACAAATGATTGAGGATCTAGGTAGACTAGAGGAATGGTCAAGAGTGTAGCAATTACAGTTTAATGCCAAAAAATGCAAAATCGTGCACTTGGGTCTCAAAAATCCAAAGGCTTAATATAGTATCAATGGAACTATACTGGAACCTCCTGAGGAGGAAAGGGATCTAGGAGTCACTGTTTCAGGTGACTTAAAGGCAGGTAAGCAATGTAACAAAGCAACAAGGAAGGCTAGTCAGATGCTTTGCTGCACTGGGAGAGGAATAAGCAGCAGAAAGAAAGAAGTAATAATGCAACTGTATTGGTCATTAGTACGGTCTCATCTAGAATACTGTGTTCAATTCTGGAGGCCATATCTTTAAAAGAATATTAATACATTAGAGACTGTACAAAGAAGGGCAACTAAAATGGTGCATGGCCTACATCGCATAACATACCAAAAAGACTAAAAAATCTCAATATGTATAGTTTGGAGCAGAGAAGGGAAAGAGGGGACATGATACAAACTTTCAAATATATGAAGGGTTTTAACAAAGTTCAGGAGGGAAATATTCTTCAAATGAAGAGATGCAATAGGACACGAGGACATGCACTGAGACTGGGGGGGGGGGGGGGGGGTTCAGGGGAAATTTGAGGAAAAATGATTTCACAGAAAGGGTAGTGGACAGGTGGAATAGCCTCCCATCAGAGGTGGTAGAGGCTAAGACAATAGAGCAATTTAAACTTGCATTGAATAGACAGAAGGATATCCTTACAAAGAAATAAGGATCAAATAAGGTTTGAGATAAAAATATGGTTAAAAAAAAGGGCAGATTAGATGGGCCAAGTGGTTCTTATTTGCTTTCACATTCTATGTTTCTATCCAACCTGAGATGAGTCAGACTCAACATACACATAAAGGTCAGCATTTATTGCAGTTTTTTTAGCATAACGTATGTGGGGTGAAAGCTTTCAAAGGGAGAAACTTTCTAAGGGTGTCATCAGTGACTTTTACTGGAAAATTAGTGATCAATTTGCAAGGACTATGAAGTAACCTCATATCTCATTGTTCTCTTAACAGGTATGTCTAGTGGGACTACAAGCGCCAGCAAGCCACACTGCATCTGTTAATTATCATATATGACTTTCATGAATGCTTAGCAATAGGTATGTCTGGTGGGACTACAAGCGCCAGCAAGCCACACTGCATCTGTTAATTATCATATATGACTTTCATGAATGCTTAGCAATAGGTATGTCTAGTGGGACTACAAGCGCCAGCAAGACACACTGCATCTGTTAATTATCATATATGACTTTCATGAATGCTTAGCAATAGGTATGTCTAGTGGGACTACAAGCGCCAGCAAGCCACACTGCATCTGTTAATTATCATATATGACTTTCATGAATGCTTAGCAATAGGTATGTCTAGTGGGACTACAAGCGCCAGCAAGCCACACTGCATCTGTTAATTATCATATATGACTTTCATGAATGCTTAGCAATAGGTATGTCTAGTGGGACTACAAGCGCCAGCAAGCCACACTGCATCTGTTAATTATCATATATGACTTTCATGAATGCTTAGCAATAGGTATGTCTAGTGGGACTACAAGCGCCAGCAAGCCACACTGCATCTGTTAATTATCATATATGACTTTCATGAATGCTTAGCAATAGGTATGTCTAGTGGGACTACAAGCGCCAGCAAGCCACACTGCATCTGTTAATTATCATATATGACTTTCATGAATGCTTAGCAATAGGTATGTCTAGTGGGACTACAAGCGCCAGCAAGCCACACTGCATCTGTTAATTATCATATATGACTTTCATGAATGCTTAGCAATAGGTATGTTTAGCTTATTAATCATTAGCAGATTTAAGCAAACTTTATTTTTTGCATTTGGGGAATGTGTGATGGTTTCATACCCCCACACCATTTGTCTGTGTAAGTTTTATTGCTTTAAATGGGTGATGGGCTAGGGGTGGGTCCAATCAATCAATGTGCTTACATACACATGTTTGTTGCTCTTTATATTCGCTTGTAGTCTAGCTGAAACAGCGTAGCTGATTCAGTGTGGGGTGAAAGCTTTCAAAGGGAGAAACTTTCTAAGGGTGTCATCAGTGACTTTTACTGGAAAATTAGTGATCAATTTGCAAGGACTATGAAGTAACCTCATATCTCATTGTTCTCTTAACAGGTATGTCTAGTGGGACTACAAGCGCCAGCAAGCCACACTGCATCTGTTAATTATCATATATGACTTTCATGAATGCTTAGCAATAGGTATGTCTAGTGGGACTACAAGCGCCAGCAAGCCACACTGCATCTGTTAATTATCATATGACTTTCATGAATGCTTAGCAATAGGTATGTCTAGTGGGACTACAAGCGCAAGCAAGCCACACTAGATCTGTTAATTATCATATATGACTTTCATGAATGCTTAGCAATAGGTATGTCTAGTGGGACTACAAGCGCCAGCAAGCCACACTGCATCTGTTAATTATCATATGACTTTCATGAATGCTTAGCAATAGGTATGTCTAGTGGGACTACAAGCGCCAGCAAGCCACACTGCATCTGTTAATTATCATATATGACTTTCATGAATGCTTAGCAATAGGTATGTCTAGTGGGACTACAAGCGCCAGCAAGCCACACTGCATCTGTTAATTATCATATATGACCTTCATGAATGCTTAGCAATAGGTATGTCTAGTGGGACTACAAGCGCCAGCAAGCCACACTGCATCTGTTAATTATCATATATGACTTTCATGAATGCTTAGCAATAGGTATGTTTAGCTTATTAATCATTAGCAGATTTAAGCAAACTTTATTTTTTGCATTTGGGGAATGTGTGATGGTTTCATACCCCCACATTATTTGTCTGTGTAAGTTTTATTGCTTTAAATGGGTGATGGGCTAGGGGTGGGTCCAATCAATCAATGTGCTTACATACACATGTTTGTTGCTCTTTATATTCGCTTGTAGTCTAGCTGAAACAGCGTAGCTGATTCAGTGTGGGGTGAAAGCTTTCAAAGGGAGAAACTTTCTAAGGGTGTCATCAGTGACTTTTAATGGAAAATTAGTGATCAATTTGCAAGGACTATGAAGTAACCTCATATCTCATTGTTCTCTTAACAGGTATGTCTAGTGGGACTACAAGCGCCAGCAAGCCACACTGCATCTGTTAATTATCATATATGACTTTCATGAATGCTTAGCAATAGGTATGTCTAGTGGGACTACAAGCGCCAGCAAGCCACACTGCATCTGTTAATTATCATATATGACTTTCATGAATGCTTAGCAATAGGTATGTCTAGTGGGACTACAAGCGCCAGCAAGCCACACTGCATCTGTTAATTATCATATATGACCTTCATGAATGCTTAGCAATAGGTATGTCTAGTGGGACTACAAGCGCCAGCAAGCCACACTAGATCTGTTAATTATCATATATGACTTTCATGAATGCTTAGCAATAGGTATGTCTAGTGGGACTACAAGCGCCAGCAAGCCACACTGCATCTGTTAATTATCATATGACTTTCATGAATGCTTAGCAATAGGTATGTCTAGTGGGACTACAAGCGCCAGCAAGCCACACTGCATCTGTTAATTATCATATATGACCTTCATGAATGCTTAGCAATAGGTATGTCTAGTGGGACTACAAGCACCAGCAAGCCACACTAGATCTGTTAATTATCATATATGACTTTCATGAATGCTTAGCAATAGGTATGTCTAGTGGGACTACAAGCACCAGCAAGCCACACTGCATCTGTTAATGATCATATATGACTTTCATGAATGCTTAGCAATAGGTATGTCTAGTGGGACTACAAGCACCAGCAAGCCACACTGCATCTGTTAATGATCATATATGACTTTCATGAATGCTTAGCAATAGGTATGTCTAGTGGGACTACAAGCGCCAGCAAGCCACACTGCATCTGTTAATTATCATATGACTTTCATGAATGCTTAGCAATAGGTATGTCTAGTGGGACTACAAGCGCCAGCAAGCCATACTGCATCTGTTAATTATCATATATGACCTTCATGAATGCTTAGCAATAGGTATGTCTAGTGGGACTACAAGCGCCAGCAAGCCACACTGCATCTGTTAATTATCATATATGACTTTCATGAATGCTTAGCAATAGGTATGTTTAGCTTATTAATCATTAGCAGATTTAAGCAAACTTTATTTTTTGCATTTGGGGAATGTGTGATGGTTTCATACCCCCACATTATTTGTCTGTGTAAGTTTTATTGCTTTAAATGGGTGATGGGCTAGGGGTGGGTCCAATCAATCAATGTGCTTACATACACATGTTTGTTGCTCTTTATATTCGCTTGTAGTCTAGCTGAAACAGCGTAGCTGATTCAGTGTGGGGTGAAAGCTTTCAAAGGGAGAAACTTTCTAAGGGTGTCATCAGTGACTTTTACTGGAAAATTAGTGATCAATTTGCAAGGACTATGAAGTAACCTCATATCTCATTGTTCTCTTAACAGGTATGTCTAGTGGGACTACAAGCGCCAGCAAGCCACATTGCATCTGTTAATTATCATACAGTATATGACTTTCATGAATGCTTAGCAATAGGTATGTCTAGTGGGACTACAAGCGCCAGCAAGCCATACTGCATCTGTTAATTATCATATATGACCTTCATGAATGCTTAGCAATAGGTATGTCTAGTGGGACTACAAGCGCCAGCAAGCCACACTGCATCTGTTAATTATCATATATGACTTTCATGAATGCTTAGCAATAGGTATGTTTAGCTTATTAATCATTAGCAGATTTAAGCAAACTTTATTTTTTGCATTTGGGGAATGTGTGATGGTTTCATACCCCCACATTATTTGTCTGTGTAAGTTTTATTGCTTTAAATGGGTGATGGGCTAGGGGTGGGTCCAATCAATGTGCTTACATACACATGTTTGTTGCTCTTTATATTCGCTTGTAGTCTAGCTGAAACAGCGTAGCTGATTCAGTGTGGGGTGAAAGCTTTCAAAGGGAGAAACTTTCTAAGGGTGTCATCAGTGACTTTTACGGGACGGAAACTGAAAGGAAGCACCATCAATTGCACACAAAAAAACAACACAAACCCCAATACTTGGACTGCAGCTACAAATGTTTGTTTACTCCTAATATTCTCCAAACCTCACTTATTTGGAAAACTAAACATTCACTTTCTGCACAAACACCTGCATTGCAACTTCTACTCTGACCCTGCAAACACCTGGACCACAAATGGGTCACTGAGAAGCATATTTAATGAAGTAACATTGACTTGCAGTTTGCCAACACTATGTAATTTTCCAACTAACATCAGCAAATATTTGATTTACTGTTACCTGTAGATAATAACGACAGTTTAACATTGAATTTATTTCTGCAAACTTCACTGCTCTCTTATTCAGCCACCACTCCTCCTCCTACTCTCATTTTGCTACCACTATTTACCCCATCCACACTATGGCCAGGCTGGCAACATCCCTCATTAATCCTCGTCTTCCTATTCCTTTTTTCTGTCCCCTGTTACCACCTCTATCCCTCTCTCCCAGTCTCCTACATCTCATGCTGTCTCCTCTCCTCTGTCTGCCTCCCTTCCCCTCCTCTTCTGTTTCCCCACTGCAATTCACTTCTGCCCCTTCACACCATTTATACCCCAGCACTCAACCCTGCTCTCTCCCTCCTCTGCCTGTCTCCTCACCTCTCCTCCACCAGTATCATACTGCACTCCCTCCCTGCCTCACTCCTGCAGTCTCCCTTCCTAGCCAAGGCCCCAGCACCATCAATTCACCCTCTTTATCCCTTCCTTCCCCATCAAGCTTACCTCAACGCCATAGCAATCCAGATAATCTCATTCACATCTCTCCAACAAACTCATACCCCCTATCCTGTGCACTCTGGAATGCCAGATCTGTTTGCAACAAATTGACCCCCACTCACGACCTCTTCATATCCAACTCCCTGCACCTCCTGGCCATTACTGAAACCTGGATTACACCCTATGACACCGCTTCTCCTGCTTCTCTCTCGGCTGGGGGCCTTACATTCTCACCCCCCCCCCCGACCTGGGGGTCGTCATGGGGGTGGTGTTGGGATCCTTTTACCCTCAAGCTACACATACCAACTTATACCTCCAGAACCATCTCTTACATTCTCTACATTTGAGGTCCATGCAATTCGCCTCTACCAACCCACTAATCTTCGAGTTGCTGTCATTTACCGTCCACCTGGCATTTCCTCTAAATTCCTCGACAACTTTGCTTCCTGGCTACCTCACTTCCTCTCTTCTGACATTCCCACCATTATCCTAGGTGATTTCAACATCCCTATCGATAACCCCACAAAACCACCTGCCTCTAAACTCCTTAACCTCACCTCTTCACTTGGTCTCTCCCAGTGGACCTCCTCACCCTCCCATGTGAACGGGAGCTCACTGGATCTGGTTTTCACTCACCGCTGTGTTATTTCTGATTTCTCCAATTCCCCTTTTCCCCTCTCTGACCACCACTTGCTCTCATTCAACTTATCTATCTCTGCTCTCCCATCTCTCCCTCCTAAGGCTACCATCACTAAGCGTAATATTGAGGCTATTGACACCTCATTCCTATCCTCCCTGTTTGACTCGCTTCTCTCTCCTCTTCTCTCTCTCACATGCCCTGAACAAGCCACATCTCTATACAATGCATCTCTTACTTCAGCCCTTGACTCTGTTGCTCTGCCAACCACTATTCACCCTCGCAGATCAACACCTCAACCCTGGCACACCAAATGCACCAGATATCTACAAAAATGCTCACGTACTGCCGAGCGACACTGGAGGAAATCACGCTCTCAAGCAGACTTCCTCCATTTCAAATTCATGCTCTCATCCTTCAGTGCTGCCCTTTCCCTTGCTAAACAATCATACTTCAAAATCCTCATCTCTACCCACTCTTCCAACCCCCGGCGCCTCTTTGCCACTGTTAACTCCCTCCTCTGCCCACCACCACCTCCTCTCCCTTCCTCATTGTCTGCTCTTGACTTTGCCACTTACTTCACATCCAAGATTGACTCCATACGTCAGGACATCACATCCCACCAGTCCAGCAACCAGCCACCACCCATCCTTTGCCACCCCTCCCCTACCCTCTTACCAACTCTGACATCTTTCTCCCTAGTATCTGGTGAGGAAGTCATGGCCCTCATACACTCCCCCCCCCCCCCCCCCCCCCCACAACCTCCCCACTTGACCCTATCCCCTCCCACCTCCTTCGCTACCTCTCCCCTTCTGCCTGTTCCCATCTTGCCCACCTTCTCAATCTCTCCCTCTCATCAGGCACTGTCCCCTCTGCCTTCAAGCATGCTCTTGTCTCCCCTATTCTTAAAAAACCTACCCTTGATCCTAACACTCTCTCCAACTATCGACCAATCTCTCTCCTCCCCTTTGCCTCCAAACTTCTTGAGTGTATTGTCTATAATCGCCTTACTGCCTTTCTTTCCACTCACTCACTGCTTGACCCATACCAGTCTGGTTTCCGCTCTCTCCACTCCACTGAAACTGCCCTCACAAAAGTCTGCAATGACCTCCATGCCGCCAAATCTAAGGGCCACTACTCTCTGCTTATTCTTCTTGACCTCTCTGCTGCTTTTGACACTGTGGACCACCCTCTTCTTCTGCAAATCCTTCACTCTCTTGGTCTACGTGATACTGCCCTCTCCTGGCTGTCCTCCTACCTCTCCGATCGTTCCTTCTCTGTCTCCTCTCATGATGCTACCTCGCCCCCACTTCCACTAACTGTTGGTGTCCCCCAAGGTTCTGTTCTTGGGCCTCTCCTTTTCTCTCTATACGTCCTCTTTAGGTGAACTCATTAGTTCTTTTAATTTCCAGTATCACCTCTATGCTGATGACACTCAAATCTACCTCTCCTCCGCTGATCTCTCCACGGCTCTCCTCACTCGTGCCTCTAACTGTCTTTCTGCTATCTCTTCCTGGATGTCCCAGCGCTTTCTTAAACTCAACATGTCTAAGACTGAGCTGATCATCTTCCCACCCTCCCGCACAACCTCACCTCCCACAATCTCATTATCCATTGATGGCACGACTATCTCCTCTAGCCCCCAGGTACGCTGTCTTGGTGTAATCCTTGACTCCTCCCTCTCCTTCAAACCACACATTCAGCACCTCTCACAAACCTGTCATTTTCATCTCAAAAACATCTCCAGGATCAGACCTTTTCTCACCCAGGATGCCACTAAGATCATTATTCACTCACTGATTATTTCCAGACTGGACTACTGTAATCTCCTCCTAACTGGCCTCCCTGACAATTACCTCTCTCCACTCCAGTCTATCCTCAATGCTGCTGCTCGGCTCATCTTCCTCACCAAACGCACTACATCCACCTCCCCTCTCCTACTAGCCCTTCACTGGCTTCCCTTCCCCTTCAGAATCCAATTCAAACTTCTCACTCTCACTTACAAAGCTCTCACCCAATCCTCTCCCATTTACATCTCTGACCTTATCTCCCTTTACTCTCCCACCCGTCCTCTTCGCTCTGCTAATGCACGCCGCCTCTCCTGTCTCCTGATTACTTCCTCCCACTCCTATCTCCAAGATTTTTCACGTGCTGCTCCCTTCCTTTGGAATTCTTTACCTCTCCCCCTCAGACTCTCCACCTCTCTACAAAACTTCAAACGGGCTCTCAAGACCCATTTCTTTACCAAACCCAGCCAAATCTCATCCTAACCCCCTGTTCCATGCTCTCTATGTACCCCATCTGTGTCACCCCTGTCTGTCTACCCCTACCCCTAGAATGTAAGCTCTCACGAGTAGGGCCCTCTTCCCTCATGTGCTCACCCTTTTCTTCTTTAATAATTCTCAACTGCCCAAATCACAGTTTTTGGGCCACCTGGAACTTATCTCTGTCATTTACTGGTGTAGTTATGCTTAGTTACCCTGTACTTGTCCAAAATTGATTTCAACTGTAAGTCACTGTTTTGATTATGTGCATATGTACTATGGCCCTCATTCCGCGTTGATCGCTCGCAAGGCGATTTTAGCAGAGTTACACACGCTAAGCCGCCGCCTACTGGGAGTGAATCTTAGCTTCTTAAAATTGCGACCGATGTATTCGCAATATTGCGATTACTAACTACTTAGCAGTTTCAGAGTAGCTTCAGACTTACTCTGCCTGTGCGATCAGTTCAGTGCTTGTCGTTCCTGTTTTGACGTCACAAACACACCCAGCGTTCGCCCAGACACTCCCCCGTTTCCCCGGCCACTCCTGCGTTTTTTCCGGAAACGGTAGCTTTTTTCCCGCACGCCCATAAAACGGCCTGTTTCCGCCCAGTAACACCCATTTCCTGTCAATCACATTACGATCGCCGGAGCGATGAAAAAGCCGTGAGTAAAAATACTATCTCCATTGTAAAATTACTTGGCGCAGTCGCAGTGCGAATATTGCGCATGCGTACTAAGCGGAATTTCACTGCGATGCGATGAAAAATACCGAGCGATCAACTCGGAATGAGGGCCTATGTAATTGGGCGCTGCGGAACCCTTGTGGCGCCATATAAATAAATGATAATAATAATAATGTTTAATATGTTACTGTCTCCGGTTCTTACACAGGCCTATTTTATATTCAGTGTGACAGATTGTTACAGTACCTGTGTTTTGATAAACTGTTAGGATTTACCCTCTAAAAAGCATAGTACAGATCATCACAGAACATTATGCAACCACTGCCATTTTATAAACATTTTTAACAAACAAACATCTTTGTTGCATTTCTGCCATTTCAGATTCATTTTTATTTCAGATTTTGAAAATGTATGCTACAATAGCATAATGTAAAGCAAGTGTAAATGATAATAGTGATTCTAGAAACAATGGGTAAGATTAATTTCTAAGTACTTAGTGCAGTGGTTCTCAAACTGTGTGCCGTGGCACCCTGGGGTTCCTCTGGAAACTTGCAAGGGTGCCTTGGATTGGTGGCCCAGGATCTATTCAAATTATTTATGAGTGAAGGTACTGTTCCTCCTGCGCCACAACATTGCAAATTATCCCTAGATGCAACCAAACTTTGCAGGGACATATGCAGTGGAATAACTACAGGGTAGCTAGACTGGCAAATGTCCAGGGGCCCACAAGGTGAAAGGGGCCCAGCCACAAATCAGTCACTAAATACTGTAGACTAAGTATGTGATTAGAGTTGTCACTTCTAATAAAACAATACAATGGCCCCGGGGATTAGCAGTGCTTTGTGTTTCACAGCTGCCGCTGCACTGGGGATGCAGTAGCACTCACCTTCTCCTTCCTGTATTAGCCTGTCCCCAGAATTCAGACTCTACTGTGCATGTGCAGTTCTGCGGGAACATTATGCCCATGCCTTGTTCCTGGGGACATCTTTACTGCGCTTGAGCAAATCAATGGGAAAATGGCTGTAGCTGCCATTTTCCTTGTAATTTCAGTTGCTCTGCAACAAGCATTTGGCAGATGGAGCAATAAGTATAATTACATGGGTGCAGGGTGTGTTGTGTGTGGGCCTTCCCAGGGGCTCGTGTGCACCACATACCTTGCACCAATTAGAGATATGCCAATGGGACTGAAGCTGGGAAGTCCGTTCTGCTGGATTAAACTGCACTATGCACATAGCCAAGGCATATAGAACACCCACTATTATGCTAACTTGTACATTATATTTACTTCCCCTACCATGCAATGTTTTAAATACTTGTGTGTTAGATTTCCATGCTTTGATAGGCTAATCACTTTGCATTGTGGTGACTTCGACTCCCATTGTGCAGTGCGATAGCCATGCCTACCAATAGTGTGGCTAGGAATTACTGTTGTCTACCCCCTTCTACTTTGTGCTGCCCCATTTATAGCCAATTTGTACCTGCACAAAAATCCAATTTCATAATTTTTCTATGGACACAAGCTATCTTTGGAGCTAATCATGTACCTTTATGATACTAGGAATGGGCTGTCAGTGAGCTCAGTGTGCTTAGATGATGTCTATCTTATTCATTAATCCAAGTATCCTCCATTCCACAGCTCCACTGCTTGGCCATCACTTTTGACTCCTCCCTCTCCTTCGCCCCCCCCCAATATATGGATCAATCCAATATATGGATCAATCGTGTTGGTTCCAGCTATGCAACATCACTCGCATCAGGCCATTCCTCTCCTAGAGTGCAACAAATTTTATTATGCATTTACTGGTCACCTCACTGGCCTCCAACATTCCTATATCTCTATACACCGATCTGTTCTCAACACTGCAGCTAGACTTATCCTCCTCTCCCACCACTCCACATCTGCCACTCCCCTTCAAAAAACCCTGCACTGGCTCCCATTCACCTACAAAATACTCTGTAAACTCCCCACCCTCACATACAAGGTTCTCTTTAACTCCACTGCTCTCTACATCTTCAACCTCATCTCCCTACATACTCCCTCCTGCCCTCTCCGGATTGGCAATGACCATCACCTCTCCTCTGCCCTTGTCACTGCATCCCATGCGCGAATCCAAGATTTTGCCTGTGCTACCACCCTTCACTGGAACAAAATCCCTCTCTCTATTAGCCTCTCCTTGACCTTGCAAAGCTTCAAACGGGCACTGAAAACCACCTGTTACTCAAATTGCACCCGTCCGCATAACCTAGTCTTGAGGCTGCTCTTCCAACCCTATTCCTCATGCCTTGGCCATCTCTGCCTTGCTTTTTTTCTGCCATCGGGCCACCTTCCACTTGCTTGCGCCTCATGCCACATGTCTGTCACCCTAGATTGTCAGCTCCTTGGAGCAGGGTCCTCTTTCCTCCTGTTCTCACAGCACTCTTCTCTTGCACTTAAATGACAGCTCTCTCCTACTCAGTGACTGTCTATACCTGCATTTCCTCTTGCTCATAACCATTCATCTCTTGAAACAGCTGCCCGCCCCTAGTAGTACACCGATTACTCCTTTGCTTCCTTTTATCTTGGCTGTAGGGTGAACTGAGAACTGTGCTGCTAATTGTTGCCTGTACTCTGTTTTAGTTTTTCTGTTACTGTAATGTTAAGTTCTGTGTACCCTGTATTGTTCTAATGTCTGCCATATGTAGGGCCAGTGGCGGATCTTGCCACGGGCAAGCAGGACTTTTGCCCGGGGCGCCGCCTTCCGGAGGGCGCCGCACCATGGCAAGATCCTCCACTGTCAGTGTGCGCCCCAGCAGTGTCCCCCCGCTGTGCCCCCCCTCCCGCTGTGAGAAGGGAACCAGACGCTATACGTCTGGTTTCCCTTCGTGGCGCTGGTCCTCCCCCGCTATGAAGGGAATCAGACGCTAAGCGTCTAGTTTCCCTTCATGGAGAGGACCTTTGGTGTCATCGCGCACCGCACAGCATTGTGGCATAGACGCTAGGGGTCATAATTGACCTCTAGCGCTTATGCTGTGCTATGGGAGAGACGTCATGACTGACGTCTCTCCCATAGATCCGAGGAGAAGAGCGGTGCCGGTCTGCAGGGTCTGGAAAAAGGAGCGGGGTACAGTAAGTATACTTTTTTTTTCCAGCGGCGCTACAAATGGGGGGCGTGACTGACCACGCCCCCATGTTAAGCCACACCCCTAACTTTTGCCCGGGGCGCCGCAAGGGCAAGAACCGGCCCTGTGTAGGGCGCTGCAAAACACTTGTGGCATCATATAAATAAAATGTAATAATAATAATAAAGGGAGTCTGGGGGCAGGCTTATACAGGAAGGAGTACTGAAGCTGAATGCTGTGTCCCAGGGGTCAGGCAGCCATCATGCATATTGCATGTAGCATTAAAGGTACTGTATGTTTATATGTTTTAACTCCACCCCCCTCCCCTACTATATGTGGTCTGCACTGCCGCCCAGGGGATGCAGCCACCACTGATTAACCACTAACAGCTGGGTAAGCAGAGTCGATATACTTACAAAGCTTTGACACTATTGCCATGCAGTCTTACATATTTCTAATATGCATGATACAGAAATGATTTGGATATAGCAGAACATGTAGACCTAAGGGTCTATACTGTAGAATCAAATAGGAGGCCCACCTTGAGAGTTTGCCAAGGGGCTTCAAGCCTCTAGTTCCACCACTGGATATGGTCATACCTCCCAACTGCCCCAATTTGACTGAACAGACACGCCTTTTGGGTGATGTTCTTCCATCCCACCCACGAGCCACTGTGACACACAGTGGGGGTAGGGTTGGGGTTGGAAGGCCTCCCTCTTACCCTCTGCTCTGCTTAGCTAAACAATCTGTGAATTGATGTTGGGTGCATGTGCACAATGTCTATGCGGAGGCACTGGGGCATGTCTTGCAGCAGCCAAGATGATAAAAATGGGGGGCATGGCTATTTTTTGTGCCTAAATCCAATTTATGCAGCAGGGTACACTGGTATTCCACAGGGAATAACATTGGGGTGTAGAGTTGGATCTTGATCAGAGGCACCAACAGGCTAAAGCTTTGACTGTTCCCAAGATGCACTGCACCGTCTCCTCTATATCCCCGCCTCCAGGCACTGGAACTCAGTTTGTAAGTTGGTGCCTGCAGTGCACGCAGATAACAGGGAGGGCTGCTCTAGACAGCCCAGAAAATAGCTTTTCTGACAAGGGCCGCAGCACAGACATTTGGTGCTATATGTCATACTGACATATCGTGCTGCAGGTTCCTCACCTCCCCCAGCGGCACTGTAAACTCTTGCGCCCTGGTTGCCGGGTACTTACAGCAGAGGTGCTCTGGTCTCATCAGGCACACATACCGCCGCTGCTCTCCAGGATCGCATGGCCGCACTATAGGGAGGAGGTAAGAGGGTCCCCCAGGCGGGACCCGCCAAAATCGCGATCCGGTCACGGTCTCTGGTGACGGGCCATGCTGCTGGCGTGGACACTGTGGCCATGCAGGGACCCCGCTATATCCACCAGGGCAAGGAGCACAGGTCGGATTTACTAAAATCCATTTAGTATAGGCTCCATAGTACCCAGTGGTTAAGTCCAGCAGAGGGGATAAGGCTCTGACCTGTAGCCCCTCCCCCAATGTCTCCTCTGTAAAGCCGCCTGCCTCATCAGCGCTGTGCATTTACAGGACACTTAAGTATTCTACATGTCGTTTAGACAGTGTTAGTTAAGAACAAGTGCATAACTACAGGGATATTTAGTACAAGTATCCTGTGATATACATTCGGTATCTACTGTGCATTGTTATATCTGTATACATACGTAGCTTTACTTAGTATTGCTAGTCCAGTGTAGTTTTATTGTTGTTTGTAATAATTTCTGCATTGTATATGTGACTGTGTGTGACAATAGCTGCTGTATGGTTCCTATTATGTGTATCTCACACATATTGCTATCCCTATATTCTGTACCCTGACGGGGCTAAGTGCATCAGGGTCTTATATATATATATATATATATATATATATATATATATATATATATATATATATATAGTGTTTCACAGGATATACTGTTTGGTATTTTTCTCTGTGTATTTTAGTCACCATATACCTCTTAAATCCTCTGTTTGTGATCTGAATTTGCAATCACACTTCACAGGGTTTTTTTGTCAGGTACTGTGTCTGGCTATATTGTACTGTTACGCCCTAGAGGTACATTCTCCAATAATGTCTGCGTCACAGGGCGGGAGATCCGTGGCTGATCCTGCATCATGCAGTGCTGATGCCGCGGATTTATCGGAGGAAAATATTCCAGCTGAGGGTCAAGGTATTGGGGGTTCTGTACCCCTCGGTCAGCCTGCAGCACCAATGCCACACCAAGACCCACCTTGGGCTACTTTTTCTAATTTACTGACTATGCTAGTAACGAGACTTGCACCCCCTGTGGGACCTCCTGTGCCTGTACAATCACATATTGTCCCTGTTGTAAATCAACCATGGGTGGATTCTCTGTCGACTCAGTTACAGCAGTTAAATCATTCCTTGGTTAAACAAAAGCCTGACCCTCGTCCCACTAGGACCAAAGGGTCATCTAAGCGGGCCATTTCTTCCTCACAATCCGCACATGTTTCGGATACTTCTTCCGATGAAGATGGCGTATATACTGACCCATCAGACACTGATGCAGATGCTTCTGATGGGGAATCTACAACACAGGCGGATGTTCCTGACCTCTTGGAGGCTATCATTCCGATTCTTCAGATCGATGATGAAATTGAACCTCCAGATACGTCTAAGAAACCTAATAAGTTCAAACGTCAGAAGGTTACTAAATTAGTTTTGCCACATTCTGACCATTTAGTTGACATACGTCAGGAATCCTAGTAGTCTCCAGGAAAGAAATTCTCCCTGTCTAAAAAGATGGTAGCTCGTTATCCCCTCACTGCCGATGTAAGTAAAAATTGGGAAACACCACCTCCGGTGGACTCACATGTTGCACGTTTGGTGGTGTCTTCTACTCTGCCTGTCACTGTTGTCACCTCTCTAGAGGAACTGATGGATAAACGTGTGGAGGGTTTCTTGAAGTCTATTTACACACTTACAGGTGCTGTGCATAGACCTACCATAGTGGCTTCTTGGGCTGCAAAAGCTATTGAAGCCTGGGTTCAAGAAGTTGAATTGGAGCTACCTTCTAATTTTTCTTATAATGCCAGACAGCGTCTTTCATACATTACCACAGCCTCTCATTACATACAGAAGGTGGCCTCTGATGCCGGTGTGCTGGCAGCCAAAGCGTCTACTACGTCCATTCTGGCTCGCCGGATTCTGTGGTTGCGGTCCTGGTCTGTGGACCTGGACTCTAAAAAGACCTTGGAGGTGATTCCTTTTAAGGGAACCATCCTTTTTGGGGAAGATCTGAACAAGATTGTTGCTGACTTAGCATCTGCTAAAACTGCATGTCTGCCTTTTACTAATCCTTTGACTTCGAAGGCTAAAAGTACCACCTTTCGTTCCTTTCGACCTCCATGTAACGCAAAGGGTCAGGCATACCCGAAACAGGCTCGCACTTCCAAAACCTCTAAGCCCAAACCTAAATGTTCCTGGGCTGCTCGTCAGCCTGCTTCCAAACCAGACAAGCCTGCTGCATGTCGGGGTGGGCCTCCCCCTGGGGGACCCCAGGGTGGGAGGCCGACTTCTGCGGTTCGCCCAGGTATGGTTATAGACCACTTCAGACGCCTGGTGAGGGAAGTTGTCACTCATGGATACGCCATCTCTTTCAAGAAACGTCCCCCTCACCAGTTTTGCTCAACAAATATCCCTTTGGATCCATTAAAAGCAAAAACTCTACATTTGGTGGGTACAATCCCTCCTGGAGTGATAGTGCTGATGCCTCTGGCTCAGAGAGGCAGGGGGTACTATTCAATGCTTTTCCTAGTTCCGAAACCGAATGGAACCTCACGGCCCATTCTCAACCTCAAGTCTTTGAACAAATTTGTGAAGGTTTCCAAATTACGTATGCAAACTCTTCGCTCTATTGTTCTGAACTTGGAGCCCAAGGACTATATGGTATCCCTGGACATTCAGGATGCTTACCTACATATACCTATTGCCATGTCGCATCAGCAATATCTGTGGTTTGCTATTGGCAACCTACATGATCAATTCCAGGCCTTGCCTTTTGGACCGACCATGGCTCCGCAAATCTTCACTAAGGTCATGGCGGTCATGATGGCCCTTCTACGCCATTGACTTGTTGATCCTGGTGAACTCTCAGAGGTTCTCCTCCTTCATCAGGAACTGACGGTCCAATTCCTGCAAGCCCACGGGTGGCTCATCAACTGGAAGAAATCCTCACTGGTTCCTGCTCAGATCATGGTACACCTGGGGGCGTTAATTGACACACACAACCAACGGTTGTTCTTGTCTCCAGAGAAGGTCCTGAAACTTCAGGACAGGATACGATGCTTCCTCTCTCGTCCTCGTGTATTGATACACTCGGCGATGCAAGTACTAGGCCTCATGGTGTTGGCTTTCGACATGGTATAGTATGCTCAATTTTATTCTCGCCCTCTGCAGAGGTTAATCCTTTCCAAGTGGGACAGCCTGCCTCACCGGATCAGGTCTCACATGATTTCCTTGACTCCGGAATTTCGTCTGTCTCTGAGCTGGTGGCTCCAGGACCAACGATTGAGCAGGGGTCATCCCTTCTGGATCTCCATTTTGGTCCTCCTAACGAAGGATGCCAGTCTGTGGGGTTGGAGCACGGTGTTGGAGCAACACTCTTTTCAGGGTCGGTGGACCAGGGAGGAATCTCTCCTTCCGATAAACATTCTGGAGTTGCGGGCAGTGTTCAATGCTCTGAAACTGGCCCTGCCTCTGGTACAGAACAGGCCTGTTCAATTATAGTCGGACAAACCACCATGGTGGCATACATAAATTATCAAGGCGGCACTCAAAGCCGCATGGCAATGATGGAAGTGTCAAAGATTCTTCTATGGGCGAAACGCCATCTGCCAACCATATCGGCAGTGTTCATTCCGGGGGACCTCAACTGGTAAGCGGACTTCCTCAGTCATCAGGATGTACACGCCGGAGAGTGGAACCTTCATCCGAAAGTCTTTCAACTCCTAGTGGACAAGTGGGGCCTACCAGATGTAGATCTGATGGCATCTCGACACAATCACAAGGTTCCGGTCTTCAGAGCAAGGACAAAGGATCCTCAAGCAGCATTCATGGACGCACTGTAAATTCCATGGAACTTTCAGCGGCCATACGTGTTCCCTCCCATGTCACTCCTGACCAGGGTAATAAGGCAGTTCAAGCAAGAAGGATGATTACTATTTCTAATCACTCCAGAGTGGCCCAGATGGCATTGGTTCTCAGACCTGCACGGTCTCTTGATAGAGCGTACTCCTCTACTTCCGCAATGCCCAGACCTCCTCGTTCAGGGCCCTTGTGTCTACCAGGATCTGGCTATGACTGGCTTTGATGGCGTGGCTCTTGATGCTTCAGTTCTGAGGGCTAAAGGTTTTTCTGAGGCGGTCATTCAAACTATGTTGAAAGCCGTAAACCGGCTTCGGCTCAGATATATTATAGGGTCTTGAATTCTTACTTCACCTGGTGTGCGGCAAAGAATTATGATGCATACAAGTTCAGTACTGCCAAACTTTTGGATTTTCTGCAACAGGCTCATATTTCAGCTTTGTCGGTAAGGTTTCAGATAAAAATTGCGACTTTGCCTGACGTTCATACTTTCACTCTGGGTGTTTTACGGATTCAACCTCCCTATGTTCCTCCTGTGGCTCCTTGGAATTTGTCTGTTGTTCTGGATGCCCTACAAGAGTCTCTGTTTGAACCTCTTGAGTCTGTGGACCTTAAATGGCTTACACTTAAGGTCTTATTTTTGCTGGCTATTGCCTCTGCTAGAAGGATTTCAGACTTGGGTGCCTTATCCTGTCAGTCACCCTTTCTAATTTTTCACCATGACCGTGCGGTTCTTAGAACTCGCCCTGGTTATATGCCTAAAGTGGTGTCATCTTTTCACCTTAACCAAGAGATTGTGGTTCCGGCCTTTATCTCTCCTGGTTTGTCCTCCAAAAAGCGGTCTTTAGATGTGGTGTGTGTGTGTGTGTGTGTGTATATGTATATATATATATATATATATATATATATATATATATATATATATATATATATATATATATATATATATATATATATATATATATATATATATATATATATATATATATATATATATATATATATATATATATATATATATATATATATATATATAATATAGTATGTAGGCGGCACTCGTGGACTTAATTCAAATAAGAAACCCGGACACTCCTGGGTTGAATACAACGTTTCGGATTTATTATCCTTCGTCAGGTATATAACAAATGCAAGAAATCAAGCTTACCTTTATGCAGTTAAGAAACACCAAGTGAAAGTAAGTGCAAAAACACTCCCCATGCTGCTGCTGCTGACGTCATCACCAATAGATGACGGATGTAAATGGATACATCTTTTGAATACTGTTTCCCCGCATGGACTGAATGAAATGATTTCCTTTAATTGTTTCTTATAATGGTTATGTTGCTATTTTTTGTAGTATTGCTGTAAGATCATTTGTAGTAATGTCCGTTTGTACAATGTATCATTGTAACCATGGTAACGGTTTTCACTTTCACTTTCATTTTCACTTTGTCCCAGTCACTGCTCAGGCGCCGTCTATTGGTGATGACGTCAGCAGCAGCAGCATGGGGAGTGTTTTTGCACTTACTTTCACTTGGTGTTTCTTAACTGCATAAAGGTAAGCTTGATTTCTTGCATTTGTTATATACCTGACGAAGGATAATAAATCCGAAACGTTGTATTCAACCCAGGAGTGTCCGGGTTTCTTATTTGAATTAAGTCCACGAGTGCCGCCTACATACCATACTTATATCAAACTCAGAAGGAAGGCACCGGGCAAGATGTCTACATTTATTTGGCGGAGTGCCGAGTGTATCTTTACTCTATATATATATATATATATATATATATATATATATATATATATATATATATATATATATAGTGGGGTATTAACTCTGCAGGGTGCCCAAACTTTCGCAGATGCCATTTTTTGTTTTCTGTTCTTTTGAAAGTGTAAATGATGGAAATAAAATCAAACTTTTTTTGACATGTTATAAGAATATCTAATCTGTAATTTTTATGCCTTTTGGAGATTTTTCCATCTTTCCTTGGCTTCCTTTTGCACATTAAAATGAATTTTTGCCTGGGGTGCCGAAACTTTCAAACCCCACTGTAATATATATATATATATATATATAGAACACGCATATACTAAAACCATATATAAGCATTTTTAAAAAGATAATTTAAAATAAATATTGCACTGAAACTGAAATCCTATTTGTTGAATATTGTTACACGATTATTTGCCTAAATTAAGTAAAAAAAAAATACCAGAAAACAAGATAATACATATAAATGATAGACAATAAGTTTATTGGACTGCACTGCAGTTCCATGTATGGAATTACAATCTTAAACACATTAATATCTCATACTATTTATGTAGAAGCTTGGTATGTAAAAAGGATGACAGTAAAGTGACAGGCAATACCTGATGTAAGAAATACACTTTACTGAAAATTTCAAAGTATTGAAAGGAAATTTAAATCTTCTCTTCCTTTATGAAGAAAATACTACCAGCCAATATCCTGTATGTAGTCACTTGAAGATTTAAGCATACATTTCTAATCATTTATATTCATGATGAAAATATTAAATTCTGTTTTAGAAAACAGTATTGTAGACAATCATAGCACTGCATGTAATATTTCAAACATGTGTGGCAAAGTCTGGAGACTCGTACATTCTTGAGACTGAGTGGCAGCAGCATTCTCAAATAGACTGCTTATCAAATCTAAACCAAGACACTGTTTCATCAACTGTGTAATCCAATAAATGCAACGCAATCTCTCCATCATCTATAGCTTGGCCTGATGGTCATAGTTCGTTGCACACATTGCCAATCTTGAGTCTATAGACTGATGAGAAAACGGAATTGCAGAGATGCGATTAACAATTACTTATACCAAAAATACTGAGTATGTTCTACATAGAAATCAAGAGTTTGGACAAATAAACAATAAATCTTCATTCAGACAATATTAATCATACTACTATTTTAACCAGTTTTCAAAACTACAATTTCTTATTAGAGGGGAGGGAAGCAGCCTTTTAGAATTGATTTTATTTTACTTAATCTTGTTTTTTTACATACATCTTAGGTTGATCATAGATGACTGTTTCCCTTTTAGAAGAATGCAGACATCTAAACAAATGTCCACATTACAATTTATTTCTCAACCCCTCACTCAAAGTCCACTGGAATGAATTATTACTCTACTCAAGAGCCTTTAATAGATATCAGTGGCTCATTGGAAAATGGTCAACCACATGGTATGGGAAGGTCATTTGAAAGCAATTTCATGACTTCATGAGTGTGTAAACAATTTCTAAGAAATGTAATTAATATCTATTTATTTCCAAATGTCATCTAAATTGAAATATATTCAACTTTGCTACTTACTCCCTTTGCAAATATTTTATATTTGTTAACTTTCCTCTTTAATATATTACTATATGAAAAGAAGGTGTAACTGTAGGTCAAACCATTTTATAGACAGTGGAAACAACATATGCACTTGCTGTTTGTTTGTTTGTTTGTTTATTTAATGCTTTTAAAACAGATATAGATCCAAGTCTGCAAGAGATCCTTAGGTACTAACTGGGAAGCTGCAGTTTTTGAGGAACGCCTTGTCACAATGGGGGTCATTCCGAGTTGATCGCTAGCTACCATTGTTCGCAGCGCAGCGATCAGGCTAAAAATCGGCATTTCTGCGCATGCGTATGCACTGCAATGTGCAGGCGCATCGTACGGGTACAATGAGCATCGTGGGTTTGCATAGAGTTTAATGAAGATCAGTCACACGGCCGAACGCAGGAAGATTGACATAAAGTGGGCGTTTCTGGGTGTCAACTGACCGTTTTCAGGGAGTGCTTAGAAAAACGCAGGCTGTCTGGAAAAATGCAGGCGTGGCTGGGCGAACACTGGGCGGGTGTGTGACGTCAAAAGCCGCACCTTCGTCGTTAGAAACAACGAACACAAAGAGTAACTACAGGGCTGGTCTTGTTTTGCACAAAATGATTTTGCAGGCGGTCTGCTGCACAAGCATTAGCACTTCTGCAAAGCGAAAATGCACTCCCCGGTGGGCGGCGACAAAGGGTTTGCACGGCTGCTAAAAACTGCTAGCGAGCGATCAACTCGGAATGACCCCCAATATGTACTGTAAAAGTAGTGTGTGACTGATAAGAAGTGATGGGGGTAATTCTGAGTTGATCGCAGCAGCAAGTTTGTTAGCATTTGGGCAAAACCATGTGCAGTGCAGGGGGGGCAGATATAACATTTGCAGAGAGAGTTAGATTTGGGTGGGCTATTTTGTTTCTGTGCAGGGTAAATACTGGCTGCTTTATTTTTACACTGCAATTTAGATTTCAGTTTGAATACACCCCACCCAAATCTAACTCTCTCTGCACATGTAATATCTGCCTCCCCTGCAGTGCACATGGTTTTGCCCAACTGCTAACAAAATTGCTGCTGCGATCAACTCAGAATTAGGCCCGATATGTAGAGTGGGCAATGGGCTGTTGGGCCGGTCCAGCCACACAGAGACGGGATGGGCACATGCAGCACAGGCTGTTGGCTCTCTTTTTGCCCACCCACCGCCCAACGTTTGTGTCTCTTGAAGAAAGTTGGGGACATGTCTCAAGTCCACAACCCTTGATGTGTGGCACACCCACACAAGCAGTAGTTGTGCCCCCTTTAATGTGCGCACTCGTGACACATACTAAAATGCCAGGGCTGAAAATGCATAAACCACTATGTCTAATGTTCTCCTTAAGAGACCAACGCAGGCATCTTTGAATACTAACATGTCATTAATAGGAATGATACTTCTGTGATTTTGAAACGTCTGACTTAGATGAACTTTCATTGAATTGGATTGCAAAAGTTCAGCTGGTATCATCACATCATACAGGCATTATTCAATCATTATGATGTGGTAAAGGCATCATATTTATAGAGCTTGACATTTCTTTCAATATTAGGTGATAGGGAGAGGCTAATTATAGCTCTGATTATGTAAAACACATGAGTATACATAACTGTTTCCATCCATGTATGACTGCGACTGCACAAACCTGATTGTTGTAGGAATAGTAAACAGAAAAAGTTGCAATACAGAAATAACAAATGTGTTTGCTTCCAATTAGAAATAGACAATAAAGGGCCCCATACAGTGCAACGATAATGCCTGATTTTGTCCGATTTCAGACATTCGGGCCGATACTTCGGATGAAATCGGGCATATCGAATGTGTTTTACATCCGATCCGATCCGATGCACGGTCCCATGAGCATCGGATCCCCTAGATTGACTCTGCTGCACTAATGATATGTCGGACTCCACAGGCATGGCTGGCATCGCATAAGATACATCGTAAGCAAAAGGACCGCATATGATGTATCCTATGCGATCCTGCCACCCGGGAGGCTGCCGGGCGGTTCAAGGGTGATCGCCTGTGACATGAGGGTCCGACCTGTCGCAGTAGTGTATGGGGCCCTTAAGATTTATTAGTCAATAAGTTATATAAGACTAAAAATGTATGCATGCACCAGCATTTTGGCAAACAAAATGGGATAGGAATATTTTGTAGCAACGCTTAGATTATATAATGTATTATAGTACGTTACCGAAACAGCTGTGTGCATACAGGAAGTAATCGGAGTGAGTGTAAGATAGTCCACCCCTTTCTTGATCGTCCAGGCACCATCTGCCTTATCTGCATCACTTCCAGTGACATCATCAGTTTGCAAAAGGGGAAATTCCAAATCAGGTTAGTATGTTAGATGAATAGTTAACATGTCAACATGTATCAAGTTGAAGTGGGAATATTGACATGATCACGATGTTGGCATGGAGCATGCAGACATGCCTGTCAAAAGTGACATGTCAACATTCATAATTTCTACACAGATGGGGGTGAAGCAGATCCTAATCACCCAGGCCCAGGTTTTATGGAGGTGCCTGGGTCAGTTGCCAAGAGGGACATTGTGTTCCTTTGCAGCGCTGCTGAGGAGGGGAGACATATCTTCTGTTGCACTGCCTCATATAGTGGCCTGGGTCAGTTACTGAAGAGCACCAATGTTACCTTTTGCAGCTTGAAGTGCCCCCCTATGCAGTACCTGTAACCCTTCCCCTACTCTCTAACCCTTAACTTTTCCCCGTAGTCTGAACCTAACCCTCCTAGCGGCACCTAACCCTCACCTCTGAGAATGTCAACATTTCACATAGTGACATTTCATGTGTTGACAGTGTGAATATGTTGACATTTTGAGGATGTCAACATGTTGCCTGTTGACATGTTGAGCCATGTTGACATTCTAGCATGATTTGGTCTCTTTCAAATCTGCTCTCCTATGCTGCCCAGTGTGTCCATCTATGTTTGTAAAGTTCTCATAAATAACTCATGGGGAAATGTAATAGGGTTCGGGTTTTTGTGCAAGTTCATACTCAGCAAAACTGGGTGCGAGTTTGGTGCGAGATTTTTCCGAAACAGCATGTAATAGGCTACGTAACTGGTGCTGACGTAACTCACAAGCTGAAGACAAAGTCAGTAGGTGGAGAGAGGTCAGACAATATGTTTGTGTATTGTAATATTGCAAGATGGCTAGTAGGAAGAGGGTGGAGGGTCAGGAGAGCAGTGAGGAGGAGAATGAGGCCAAACTAAAACTGTCCGCAATGTGCTCTTTTACTATGAAGAAAATTGTGCACTGGTGCATGCCATTGTGCCAGTGCATGAAATTGCTCCTAGCAGCAGAGACACATCACTCATCCATGGCCCACAAGAGACTTTATGGCCGGGGGTTTGTCAGGCAGTAATTGCTGTGAGTTCCTGCAAGTGCTGTGTTGACAATTGCAAGCGCTTCTCTGATGTTAAGAGGATGCTTAAATGAAAAATGGCTGAGGAGCTACATGAAAGCAGGAAGTCGGGATGACCCAGCAGTACGCGTCCAGTACACTTCATTTGAGAAAGAGTTGAAGCAAGTTATCCCACCTCAAATCCTCCCAGTGACACACATTGAGGACGCAGACTGTCCATCCACACAAACTGCAGCTGGTGAGTATGGGAGCAAAATTATGTTACAAGTGTTGTAAACAAAATCATTATGGATGTATTGCATTCATTAGTCATGAAAGCCATACATATTTTCTGTAAATGAGGTGCCCAATTTAAGGCAACACCCTGCTGTGTTTTTCAAACATACCAGAGGAACTTACATTTGCAAATGTATTTTAGATTTGTGTAAAATACAGCTTTCATACTGTATGTTAGTTTGAGAAGGAAAAAAGAATCAACAGTTGAGGATGAATGTTTTTTTAATATTGAATTCTGTGTATTTGGGTACAGATGTCTCAACTTAAAGCAAAGAAAGGGCATTTTTACAATTTATATTTTTTCTCTTCCTCAGCTGATGCATCCGTAAAAAAGGTACCTTCCAAAAGGTGTCACACAGAAGCCGCTGCTGCTGATGATGATGCAGGTGAGTGCTAAAAAAAGTGAAAAAAAAGAAAAAGAAATTGAGGGATGATTTCGCAGGCATACTATGTGCAAGTCTGCAATATTGTCACATAATAGTTCACACATTAACTAAATGACCTTTGTAAGAAGTGACCTCTTGTCAGGACGACCATCGCATCTTAATCCACCAAAAGCATCACAAATTGTTTGAAGGTTTTGGCAGACCAACCCACATCATCACTATCAAAAAAGAAAAAGAAAAAGAGGTAGCATTGTGGTGCACATAGTCGAAAAGCTATAATAACTGTTTAATGGTAAATTAAAACGTAACTTTTATTATGATATTTTAAATAAACTCCCCACCTATCTAAAAGGCGAAATATTTAAAAAATATAGAATAGTAGGAAATCAAGTATTAAAATCTAGCGCTGGGGCGCCTGATATGACTCCTATTAATGCTCAATAAGCGATCCAAATATCGATAATAATATTGTGTCGTGATGTGTAAATTATCACCACTGTATATATATATTGCTCAAGACGTACCTTTAAGCATGGGGAGTAATATGCACAAGGTATATAGATTTACACTAAGGAGATGAACAGCATTAGGTACGTACGGAGAAAGATAGAAGCTCTATTGCTTCTCCTGCTCGGCTATTCGACGAGCGATTAGTACAAGACGCACGAGCCGCGGTTGCATTGAGAATGGCTCCGATTTGTCAGTACGAATTCTAATGGACATATACACCCCTATATAAACCCAGCTGACCCCACAGTCGGGTCAGCTCCATGATTAAGCTATGGGCGACATGCGCATTGGAGTAATGCGCGGTGGCCCGTGATATGCTCCTAATGTTATTGTGCTAATAATATGTGTTTGTGTAACTAAAAGTGATTGAATTGAGGGTGCAAGTGTGCATGAAACATAACACTGTCCCCCTGAACACGAGACACATGATATTGCTAGTCTCTTCTACTAGGAGAGACTTATAACAGACTGCATTTACCATTAAACAGTTATTATAGCTTTTCGACTATGTGCACCACAATGCTACCTCTTTTTCTTTTTCTTTTTTGATAGTAATATAGGTATCCTAGGTAGCAGGTAGCACGTCCCCTAAAAATATACACAGAATTTAAAACTAATATGTTATATGGGGATTAAGTCTCATACCGGTGCGGAAACATTTGTTTTGTTTGTACAACCCACATCATCCTCACTGAGCTCCAGATACCAGTGCCTGCAGACACTACAGCAGAAGACACCATTGAACTCACAGAGATGCCAGAAGCCACAGCTAAAACCCACAACTCCACCCATCACCCAACGGTTGGAAAGTTGTCACAATCTCTGGATATCTCCCATAAAATGCAGATAACATTCATGAAAGTTACAACAACACAGTTTAACAGGATTTCATCACAATTGCACAAAATTGCACATACAAATACAGTGACCTAAGGCACTCGAACCAGATTGGCAGCTAATCTAGCTTGGCATATGGCAGACATGATTCACAGAATTAGGGAATCAAACAGATATTCTACTGAGCCTGCAAAGAGAACATATGGCCCTTAAAAATAATTGGCTGCTCCAAGCACTTCCAGTGTTAGCAGCCAAACCACCACCCCACTAACATCTGCTCCTAACACTCTTCCGAGGGCCAGTGTTCATAGTTACACGTGGTGGTCAGCCTAAAGCTCAAGGTAGGGGCAGCCCTACAAACCATCCCTGAGAAAATTGTTTGTTTTATTGTGTGAATGGCACATTTTTCATTTCACAATTTAAAGGTAAATTCTTATGAAAAAGTTTGTTTGGTTTTAAAATATGGGTTGTTTATTATATATTGTATACAGGGTATTATTTTTAGTGTAAATGCAGTACTGTTATCTTACACACACAAAATATACATTTTGTTAAGTGTACTAATTATCCAATCTTACAATATGATTCTTGAAAAAAAATCATATGCCACCACATCACATTGGAACATGTAAGTACCATCTGTAATAACAACAAATAAATTATAAATTAAAACAACCATACCTGTGTAAATGACCACCATTTACTTAATTATAATATGACAAACTCACATGTAAAGTACTGGTATGATTTCACAAACCTCATTCCCCCATTATGGGGTATATTCAATAAGAATCGGGTCCATTCCGACATGCAGTTGTCGGAATAAACCCGACAACCCCTATTCAAAAGAGCGTCCAAATCCGGATTCCTGACCTACTGCTGCTGTCAACGCTGCGGGTGCGCTGACAGCAGCGGCAGAGGGAGCTGTCAGTGGCGCCGGGGGCGAGGGAGATCTGTCAGCGGTGCTGGGGGTGAGGAGAGGTCTGCGGCGGTGGGGGGATCTGTCAGCAGCGCCGGGGGTGAGGAGATGTTTGCGGCAGTGGGGGGATCTGGTAGCAGTGCCGGGGGTGAGGAGATATCTGCGGTGGTGGGGGGATCTGGTAGCAGTGCCGGGGGTGAGGAGATATCTGCGGTGGTGGGGGGAGCAGCAGGGAGAGCAGCGGAGGTGATGGAGCAGACGGGGGGAGGAGAGGAGGAGATGGGGAAGCAGCAGCTGCAGCAGCGGAGGCTCACGGCGGCGTAGACGTTGCCGCTGGGTTCCTGCTCTTCCCGCTGCTCCCCCGTCCACTAGTCTCAGCTCCCTCATCTCAATCCGACTTTTTTAAAGTCGAATTGAGATTGTCGGAAATGGGGTTAAAACCGGTCGGGTTTTACACATCGGGCTGGCAGAGTCCCCTTTTTACAAATGAGGCTGGCAGAGACCCTTTTTACACATCAGGCTGGCAGAGACCACTTTTTTAAACATTAAGCTGGCAGAAACCCTTTTTACACATTACATTATCAGAGACCTCTTTTTATACATCACGCTGGCAGAGATCCCTTTTTATACATCACGCTGGCAGAGACCCCTTTTTACACATTACGCTGGCAGAGATCCCTTTTTACACATTTCGCTGGCAGAGACCCCTTTTTACTAGAGATGAGCGGGTTCGGTACGTCGAGATCCGAACCCCCCCCGAACTTCACCTATTTTACACGGTAAAAACAGCCTCGGATCTTTCCACCTTGCTCGGTTAACCCGAACGAGGCCAGACGTCATTATCCCGCTGTCAGATTCTCGCGAGATTCATATTCCATATAAAGAGCCGCGCATCGCCGTCATTTTCACTCGTGCATTGGAGATTGAACGGAGAGGATGTGGCTACGTTCTCTGCCTGATAAGCTCCATATCTGTGCTCAGTGTGCTGCAAATATCTGCGTTCTCTGCCTGAAAAGCTCCATATCTGTGCTCAGTGTGCTGCAAATATCTACGTTCTCTGCCTGAAAAGCTCCATATTTGTGCTCAGTGTGCTGCAAATATCTGTGCTCAGTGTGCTGCATTGTGGGGATCACCAGTATATAATTATAGTAGTACAGTACAGTAAAGTAGGCCATTGCTGTATCTTGCAGCTCCGCGTCAGACTCAGTTCTAGACAGTATCCTGATCATCAGTACTCAATATCTGCTGCATTGTTGTGTGACCAGTATATACTATATATATTATATATAGTAGTACAGGGCAGCATTTTTTGTGACCACCAGTATAGTAGTACAGTACAATTGCTGTATCTTGCAGCTCCATGTCACTTCAAGTATCCATATCTGTGCTGCATTGTTGTGAGCAGTATATATAGTAGTACAGTGCAGCATTTTGGTGACCAACAGTATATAGTTGTACAGTACAGTAGGCCATTGCTGTATCTTGCAGCTCCGTGTCACTTCAAGTATCCATATCTGTGCTGCATTGTTGTGAGCAGTATAGTAGTACAGTGCAGCATTTTGGGGACCACCAGTATATATATATAGTAGTACAGTACAGTAGGCCATTGCTGTATCTTGCAGCTCCATGTCACTTCAAGTTTCCATATCTGTGCTGCGTTGTTTGTGAGCAGTGTAGTAGTACAGTGCAGCATTTTGGGGACCACCAGTGTGTGTGTATATATATATATATATATATATATATATATATATATATATATATATATATATATATATATATATATATATATATATAGTAGTACAGTAGGCCATTACTGTATCTTGCAGCTCCGTGTCACTTCAAGTATCCATATCTGTGCTGCATTGTTTGTGAGCAGTATAGTAGTACAGTGCAGCGTTTTGGGGACCACCAGTATATATATAGTAGTACAGTACAGTAGGCCATTGCTGTATCTTGCTGCTCTGTGTCACTTCTAGTATCCTGATCAGTGCTTAATATCTGTGCTCAGTGTCAGTGCTGCATTGTGGTGACCAGTAAACTACAGTACAATAGTCTAGTGCTGTTCTCGCTGCTCAGTGTCAGTTCTCCGTAGTATCATCAGTGGTCAGTATAATCAGTGCTCAGTATAATTATTGATGAAGTTATTGTGTCCCCGGTACAAAATCCCATCTAGATTCCACTTCACTAGGCAGGCAATAGCAAGATTTTACCAATTAATATCAGTGATTTATATTTAATTATTAATTACAGTGATCTTGCCAAATGATTCCAGTGATTTTGTCATTTTCTTCCAGTGATTTGGACCAATAATACCATTGATTAGAACAAATAATTCCAGTGATTTTGTCATTTTCTTCCAGTGATTTGGACCAATAATACCATTGATTAGAACAAATAATTCCAGTGATTTTGTCATTTTCTTCCAGTGATTTGGACCAATAATACCATTGCTTAGAACAAATAATTCCTGTGATATTGAGGTGTTTGTGTCGCTTAGCTTAGCCGTCCAGCAACCACAGTGCACCTATTTTTCTCTTTTCTTTGCACCATGTGCTGTTTGGGGCCATTTTTTTAAAGTGCCATCCTGTCTGCCACTGCAGTGCCACTCCTAGATGGGCCAGGTGTTTGTGCCGCCCTCTTGGGTCGCTTAGCTTAGTCATCCAGCGACCTCTGTGCAAATTTTGGGACTAAAAATAATATTGTGAGGTGTTCAGAATAGACTGGAAATGAGTGGAAATTATGGTTATTGAGGTTAATAATACTATAGGATCAAAATTACCCACAAATTCTATGATTTAAGCTGTTTTTGAGAGTTTTTTTAAAAAAACCACCCGAATACAAAACACACCCGAATCCAACAAAAAAAATTCACGGAGGTTTTGCCAAAATGCGTCAGAATCCAAAACACGGCCACAGAACCGAATCCAAAACCAAAACACAAAACCCGAAAAATTTCCGGTGCACATCTCTACTTTTTACACATTATGCTGGCAGAGACCCCTTTTTACACATCAGGCTTGCAGAGACCCCTTTTTACACATTACGCTGGCAGAAACCCCTATTTACACATTACGCTGGAAGAGACCCCTTTTTACATGTTATGCTGGCAGAGACCCCTTTTTACACATTACAATGGCAGAGACCCCTTTTTACACGTTATGCTGGCAGAGACCCCTTTTTAGACATTACAATGGCAGAGACCCTTTTTTACACGTTACGCTGGCAGAGACCCCTTTTTACACAATACGCTGACAGAGACCCCTTTTTACACGTTATTCTGGCAGAGACCCTTTATTACACGTTACACTGGCAGAGACCCCTTTTCACAAAAAGAGAGAGAGTGGGGGTGAGTAAGAAAGAGAGTGGGGGGAGAACATGAAAGAGACAAGGGGAAGGATCTGAGAGAGAGAGAGAGAGAGAGAAAAACATCTGCACTCACTGGGGAGAGGGGTGGGGGTGGGGGGCAGTGTCAGCACTCTCCCTCCAGTGTCGAGGCTGGCTGAGTGCTGTGCTGCTGCTGGGATCCCGGACTGAGTGGGTGGCAGCCGGCAGGTTTCCTCCTCAGTGGCAGGGGCTCAGGTGGGCTGTAGACTTAGGCCTGGCTGGTGCTTGTGGGCGGGTAGCCTGGCGGCCGTGTGTAGAGCACCACGTGCCGTCGCTCCCACCACCGAGTCCACTCCCAGAATTCCGTGCAGTGCATGCACTAAGACCTAGCACCCGCACCGGCATTTTTGGAAGGTGGGGGGTGGGTAAGACATCACTGTACTGGAGAGGTACATTTGCACTGGGACTGGGAGTCTTGAGTGGGAGGCGGGGCTGCACGGGCAGACAAGGGGACAGCTCTGGGGCTGTCCTGACTCCTGCTTCTTCCTGCATTCACTGTCCTGGCTTCCGGCTGACCCCGCAGAACAACGAGGAACTGTCCATCACCAGCAATGTGCTCCCTCCACAAGTGCGCTTTGTGCAAGGCACACTCCACACACACCTAGTTACGGCCCAGCATGTTGCACTGCAGGTGGGGCAGATAGAACATGTGCAGAGAGAGTTAGATTTGGGTGGGGTGTGTTCAAAATGAAATCTAAATTGCAGTGTAAAAATAAAACAGCCAGTATTTACCCTGCTCAGAAACAAAATAACCCACCCAAATATAACTCTCTCTGCACATGTTATATCTGCCCCACGTGCAGGGCTGCCAAGAGAAATCCTGGGCCCCGGTACAACAACTCTTGGAGGGGGTGTTACCACAGCATGCTAAGTGCATGGCCACTCCTCTTTGGGGACGTGTCGAGCATATCAGAAGCACCCACTCACAGGAGCCTGGCATGCCTCACAGCCAGGGCAGTAGAGAGCCTGGCTATGCCCAGGTACATTTCAGGGGGTATGGCCTAATCAAAGGAGGCGTGGACCTGGGCCCCCACTGTGCCCCTCTATCAGACCTGGGACCAGGTAATTTTTACCCTCTCCCCCCTCTCTCCCCTCTCTCAGCGCCACTGCCCACGTGCATGCACATGGTTTTGACCATTAGAGAAAGATTTTGCTGCTGCGATCAGGTCTGAATTAGGCCCAATGTTCAGTAATGTCAGCTTTATGCTCCCATACATGCAATAAAAAGCAAACAGGGATTGCATAGCATAATACATTTTATTAAACAACACAAACACACACTTAAATTGCATTCAATATAAACATGAATAGACACTCAAAACAAAAATACATAGAGTGGTGGTTGAGTGCAATGAGATAATTACCAGATAATGCAGAACTGGGTTTAAGCAGTTCTATATGAGCATAAGGGATGGTATCGACGAAGCAGCTACCCAGGTCAGCTACCTGGTGCTCTGCTCCACTGGTCAATCACCTCGTTGGACCCTCCATTACCTCTGTTCAGCCAACGCATTTCTATCCCTTTTGGGATCTTTTTCAAGGCAAAGAGTGTCTGTTGCCAATCTTAATTGACCTTAAATACCCCCATTGTCCTATCAGAAAAGTCACTTAATTGCTTCCATTGAGACAGCTGAGATTGGCATTACTGGCCAATCACTAATACTTATGACAATCATGTGGTAGTAAACTATGTCATATTGTCTAGGGAACTGTGTGATGTTAAAGGGTCACATGACTCCCTTATCCAGGTGACTTTAAACTCCGGCTCAATACATCCATACTTCCAGGTTCAGCAGCACGTTACATCACATCCTGTGGTTGCTCTGGTAATCGGTGTATAACAAGTCCTGCACTTCTGGTTTTGGCTATTTACATGTTGCCATAATGATCTAGTTCTCACATGTAGATGTATATAAGACCAATGAAGGAAAAAAAAAAAAACAGATGCTTGACACTCACCGCATGCAGTGTGCAGGCTCCTCAAGCCAGAAATGACTATATTTATATAAATATTATTTTTTGGGGACAACTATACTTCTAGGGACTGTTTATGAACTATTGAGACAAAAAATTTTTATCGGAATTTACACAGGCTCCTCAAGTCCAAAATCACTATATGTGTTCATATATTGCACACCGCGAATGTGAGCAGTTATATACCTATGCATATATAAATACATACATATATATCAAGATTTATTTCACAGGAAAATCCCTAATCAGGTATCATATCTTGACTCATGAAGTTGCAGTATAGATGTCAATCCAGTAGTTGGAGTACAAAGACAAATACTACCTAACAGTGTTACTGTAGGTTAAGTAGCAATTGATTGGGAACTATGAGATAATATTTGTTTGCCAAAAGTGAACTTATAATGGTCTGTGAGATTGGTTGACCTTTGAATTGGATTTTGTGGTTTAAAAAAAAAAAAGAAAAATGTGGATTATTGGTAACTTATCGGTGCACTATTATAGTGGTACAATAATGTAGAGATGTGCACTTGAAATTTTTCGGGTTTTGTGTTTTGGTTTTGGGTTCGGTTCCGCGGCCGTGTTTTGGGTTCGACCGCGTTTTGGCAAAACCTCACCGAATTTTTTTTGTCGGATTCGGGTGTGTTTTGGATTCGGGTGTTTTTTTCAAAAAACACTAAAAAACAGCTTAAATCATAGAATTTGGGGGTCATTTTGATTCCAAAGTATTATTAACTTCAAAAACCATAATTTCCACTCATTTTCAGTCTATTCTGAATACCTCACAATATTATTTTTAGTCCTAAAATTTGCACCGAGGTCGCTGGATGACTAAGCTAAGCGACCCTAGTGGCCGACACAAACACCTGGCCCATCTAGGAGTGGCACTGCAGTGTCACGCAGGATGGCCCTTCCAAAAAACACTCCCCAAACAGCACATGACGCAAAGAAAAAAAGAGGCGCAATGAGGTAGCTGTGTGAGTAAGATAAGCGACCCTAGTGGCCGACACAAACAC
Source organism: Pseudophryne corroboree (assembly GCF_028390025.1). Classification (NCBI taxonomy): domain Eukaryota; kingdom Metazoa; phylum Chordata; class Amphibia; order Anura; family Myobatrachidae; genus Pseudophryne; species Pseudophryne corroboree. The sequence continues at coordinate 233,730,001 of NC_086449.1, read as the reverse complement.
CTGGCCCATCTAGGAGTGGCACTGCAGTGTCACGCAGGATGGCCCTTCCAAAAAACACTCCCCAAACAGCACATGACGCAAAGAAGAAAAAAAGAGGCGCAATGAGGTAGCTGTGTGAGTAAGCTAAGCGACCCTAGTGGCCGACACAAACACCTGGCCCATCTAGGAGTGGCACTGCAGTGTCACGCAGGATGGCCCTTCCAAAAAACACTCCCCAAACAGCACATGACGCAAATAAAAATGAAAGAAAAAAGAGGTGCAAGATGGAATTGTCCTTGGGCCCTCCCACCCACTCTTATGTTGTATAAACAGGACATGCACACTTTAACCAACCCATCATTTCAGTGACAGGGTCTGCCACACGACTGTGACTGAAATGACGGGTTGGTTTGGACCCCCACCGAAAAAGAAGCAATTAATCTCTCCTTGCACAAACTGGCTCTACAGAGGCAAGATGTCCACCTCATCATCATCCTCCGATATATCACCGTGTACATCCCGCTCCTCACAGATTATCAATTCGTCCCCACTAGAATCCACCATCTCAGCTCCCTGTGTACTTTGTGGAGGCAATTGCTGCTGGTCAATGTCTCCACGGAGGAATTGATTATAATTCATTTTAATGAACATCATCTTCTCCACATTTTCTGGAAGTAACCTCGTACGCCGATTGCTGACAAGGTGAGCGGCGGCACTAAACACTCTTTCGGAGTACACACTTGTGGGAGGGCAACTTAGGTAGAATAAAGCCAGTTTGTGCAAGGGCCTCCAAATTGCCTCTTTTTCCTGCCAGTATAAGTACGGACTGTCTGACGTGCCTACTTGGATGCGGTCACTCATATAATCCTCCACCATTCTTTCAATGGTGACAGAATCATATGCAGTGACAGTAGACGACATGTCCGTAATCGTTGTCAGGTCCTTCAGTCCGGACCAGATGTCAGCATCAGCAGTCGCTCCAGACTGCCCTGCATCACCGCCAGCGGGTGGGCTCGGAATTCTGAGCCTTTTGTTCGCACCCCCAGTTGCGGGAGAATGTGAAGGAGGAGATGTTGACAGGTCGCGTTCCGCTTGACTTGACAATTTTGTCACCAGCAGGTCTTTGAACCCCAGCAGACTTGTGTCTGCCGGAAAGAGAGATCCAAGGTAGGTTTTAAATCTAGGATCGAGCACGGTGGCCAAAATGTAGTGCTCTGATTTCAACAGATTGACCACCCGTGAATCCTTGTTAAGCGAATTAAGGGCTCCATCCACAAGTCCCACATGCCTAGCGGAATCGCTCCCTTTTAGCTCCTCCTTCAATGCCTCCAGCTTCTTCTGCAAAAGCCTGATGAGGGGAATGACCTGACTCAGGCTGGCAGTGTCTGAACTGACTTCACGTGTGGAAGTTCAAAAGGTTGCAGAACCTTGCACAACGTTGAAATCATTCTCCACTGCGCTTGAGACAGGTACATTCCACCTCCTATATCGTGCTCAATTGTATAGGCTTGAATGGCCTTTTGCTGCTCCTCCAACCTCTGAAGCATATATAGGGTTGAATTCCACCTCGTTACCACTTCATGCTTCAGATGATGGCAGGGCAGGTTCAGGCGTTTTTGGTGGTGCTCCAGTCTTCTGTACGTGGTGCCTGTATGCCGAAAGTGTCCCGCAATTCTTCTGGCCACCGACAGCATCTCTTGCACGCCCCTGTCGTTTTTTAAAAAATTCTGCACCACCAAATTCAAGGTATGTGCAAAACATGGGACGTGCTGGAATTTGCCCATATTTAATGCACACACAATATTGCTGGCGTTGTCCGATGCCACAAATCCACGGGAGAGTCCAATTGGGGTAAGCCATTCCGCGATGATCTTCCTCAGTTGCCGTAAGAGGTTTTCAGCTGTGTGCGTATTCTGGAAACCGGTGATACAAAGCGTAGCCTGCCTAGGAAAGAGTTGGCGTTTGCGAGATGCTGCTACTGGTGCCGCTGCTGCTGTTCTTGCGGCGGGAGTCCATACATCTACCCAGTGGGCTGTCACAGTCATATAGTCCTGACCCTGCCCTGCTCCACTTGTCCACATGTCCGTGGTTAAGTGGACATTGGGTACAACTGCATTTTTTAGGACACTGGTGAGTCTTTTTCTGACGTCCGTGTACATTCTCGGTATCGCCTGCCTAGAGAAGTGGAACCTAGATGGTATTTGGTAACGGGGGCACACTACCTCAAGAAATTGTCTAGTTCCCTGTGAACTAACGGCGGATACCGGACGCACGTCTAACACCAACATAGTTGTCAAGGCCTCAGTTATCCGCTTTGCAACAGGATGACTGCTGTGATATTTAATCTTCCTCGCAAAGGACTGTTGGACAGTCAATTGCTTGGTGGAAGTAGTAAAAGTGGGCTTACGACTTCCCCTCTGGGATGACCATCGACTCCCAGCAGCAACAACAGCAGCGCCAGCAGCAGTAGGCGTTACACGCAAGGATGCATCGGAGGAATCCCAGGCAGGAGAGGACTCGTCAGAATTGCCAGTGACATGGCCTGCAGGACTATTGGCATTCCTGGGGAAGGAGGAAATTGACACTGAGGGAGTTGGTGGGGTGGTTTGCGTGAGCTTGGTTACAAGAGGAAGGGATTTACTGGTCAGTGGACTGCTTCCGCTGTCGCCCAAAGTTTTTGAACTTGTCACTGACTTATTATGAATGCGCTGCAGGTGACGTATAAGGGAGGATGTTCCGAGGTGGTTAACAACCTTACCCCTACTTATTACAGCTTGACAAAGGCAACACACGGCTTGACAAATGTTGTCCGCATTTCTGTTGAAATACTTCCACACCGAAGAGCTGATTTATTTGGTATTTTCACCAGGCTTGTCAACGGCCCTATTCCTCCCACGGACAACAGGTGTCTCCCCGGGTGCCTGACTTAAACAAACCACCTCACCATCAGAATCCTCCTTGTCAATTTCCTCCCCAGCGCCAGCAACACCCATATCCTCCTCATCCTGGTGTACTTCAACACTGACATCTTTAATCTGACTATCAGGAACTGGACTGCGGGTGCTCCTTCCAGCACTTGCAGGGGGCGTGCAAATGGTGGAAGGCGCATGCTCTTCACGTCCAGTGTTGGGAAGGTCAGGCATCGCAACCGACACAATTGGACTCTCCTTGTGGATTTGGGATTTCGAAGAACGCACAGTTCTTTGCGGTGCTTTTGCCAGCTTGAGTCTTTTCATTTTTCTAGCGAGAGGCTGAGTGCTTCCATCCTCATGTGAAGCTGAACCACTAGCCATGAACATAGGCCAGGGCCTCAGCCGTTCCTTGCCACTCCGTGTGGTATATGGCATATTGGCAAGTTTACGCTTCTCCTCCGACAATTTTATTTTAGATGTTGGAGTCCTTTTTTTACTGATATTTGGTGTTTTGGATTTTACATGCTCTGTACTATGACAATGGGCATCGGCCTTGGCAGACGACGTTGCTGGCATTTCATCGTCTCGGCCATGACTAGTGGCAGCAGCTTCAGCACGAGGTGGAAGTCGATCTTGATCTTTCCCTAATTTTGGAACCTCAACATTTTTGTTCTCCATATTTTAATAGGCACAACTAAAAGGCACCTCAGGTAAACAATGGAGATGGATGGATACTAGTATACTTATGGATGGACCAGCGACTGCCGACACAGAGGTAGCTACAGCCATGGACTACCGTACTGTGTCTGCTGCTAATATAGACTGGATGATAATGAGATGAAATTAATATATATATATATATATATATAATATCACTAGTACTGCAGCCGGACAGGTATATATATTTATTATGTAATGACTGATGACGGACCTGCTGGACACTGTCAGCTCAGCAGCACCGCAGACTGCTACAGTAAGCTACTATAGTAGTATGTATCAAGAAGAAAGAGAAAAAAAAAACCACAGGTAGGTGGTATACAATTATGGATGGACCAGCGACTGCCGACACAGAGGTAGCTACAGCCATGGACTACCGTACTGTGTCTGCTGCTAATATAGACTGGATGATAATGAGATGAAATTAATATATATATATATATATATATATAATATCACTAGTACTGCAGCCGGACAGGTATATATATTTATTATGTAATGACTGATGACGGACCTGCTGGACACTGTCAGCTCAGCAGCACCGCAGACTGCTACAGTAAGCTACTATAGTAGTATGTATCAAGAAGAAAGAGAAAAAAAAAAAACCACGGGTAGGTGGTATACAATTATGGATGGACCAGCGACTGCCGACACAGAGGTAGCTACAGCCGTGGACTACCGTACTGTGTCTGCTGCTAATATAGACTGGATGATAATGAGATGAAATTAATATATATATATATAATATCACTAGTACTGCAGCCGGACAGGTATATATATTTATTATGTAATGACTGATGACGGACCTGCTGGACACTGTCAGCTCAGCAGCACCGCAGACTGCTACAGTAAGCTACTATAGTAGTATGTATCAAGAAGAAAGAGAAAAAAAAAAACCACGGGTAGGTGGTATACAATTATGGATGGACCAGCGACTACCGACACAGAGGTAGCTACAGCCGTTGACTACCGTACTGTGTCTGCTGCTAATATAGACTGGATGATAATGAGATGAAATTAATATATATATATATATAATATCACTAGTACTGCAGCCGGACAGGTATATATATTTATTATGTAATGACTGATGACGGACCTGCTGGACACTGTCAGCTCAGCAGCACCGCAGACTGCTACAGTAAGCTACTATAGTAGTATGTATCAAGAAGAAAGAAAAAAAAAAAACACGGGTAGGTGGTATACATATACAATTATATATATATTATATACAATTATATATATATATAAATATATATATATATATATATATATATATATATTAAACTGGTGGTGATTAATTAAACTGGTGGTCAGGTCACTGGTCACACTATCAGCAACTTGCAAGTAGTACTCCTAAGCAGACAATCACAATATATATACTGGTGGTCAGTGTGGTCACAATGGCAGTGTGGCACTCTGGCAGCAGAGTGCCAGCAAAAGTGTGCACTGTACGTTAAAATATGTACTCCTGCTCTCAGACTCTAACTGCTCCCCACTGTCTCCCCCACAAGTCAGATATACAGTCACACTATCACTTCAGCAAGTAGTAGTACTCCTCCTAATGCTCCCCAAAATTACTAAAGTAAATAATACTGTGTCTCTCTCTACTCTAGTAGTCTCACTCTCTATAAACGGAGAGGACGCCAGCCACGTCCTCTCCCTATCAATCTCAATGCACGTGTGAAAATGGCGGCGACGCGCGGCTCCTTATATAGAATCCGAGTCTCGCGATAGAATCCGAGCCTCGCGAGAATCCGACAGCGGGATGATGACGTTCGGGCGCGCTCGGGTTAACCGAGCAAGGCGGGAAGATCCGAGTCGCTCGGACCCGTGTAAAAAAAACTGAAGTTCGGGCGAGTTCGGTTTCCGAGGAACCGAACCCGCTCATCTCTACAATAATGTCGTCTCAAAATAAATCAAATCTGTCCAATATTTTCACCAAAGCTAAGCAAACTAGACTAGGGCAATTAGCTGAAAGCAACCAGACCTAAAGTAACTGCTCTGCAGAGGTACCTAATTGAGGCAGAGGTTCGAATGGGATGTGGCACAGGTGAGACTGTGATTATACAACGTATACCCCTTATCCCCAACAATTTTCCATTTCAGTTAAAGCATCTGCAGTTTCCTGTAAGCGTCTGCTTCAATGATCAACAAGTCACAGGGACAAACGCTGAGAGCTGCAGGCAGGGGCGGATTGGGATCGAACACCAGCCCGGGAAATTTATGGATGCAGCCCTAATGGGGGGGGGGGGGGAGTCTGTTGAGGGGGAGGGGCCTGTCAAGAGGGCAGGGTCACTCCTTTGAGGTCCTAATTCTGAGATAGACACAGTTGGGGCCTCCTTTGCTTTACGTTATGCTAATGTTTACCTGTGACTGTGGCCCTCATTCCGAGTTGATCGCTCGCTAGGTACTTTTAGCTGCCGTACAAACGCGTTGTCGCCACCCACGGGGGAGTGTATTTTTGCTTTGCAAGTGTGCGTTCGCATGTGCAGCTAAGCGACACAAACACATTTTGTGCAAAACAAGACCAACCCTGTAGTTACTAATCTTGTGCGATGATTCTAGCGATGGAAGTCCCAGAATTGATGTCAGATAACCACCCTGCAAACGCCTGGACACGCCTGCGTTTTCCCAAACACTCCCAGAAAATGGTCAGTTGCCACCCACAAACGCCCTCTACCTGTCAATCTCCTTGCGATTGGCTGTGCGAATAGATTCGTCGCTAAAATAATTGCACAATAACTATGCTTTTTTGTACTCGCACGGCGCGCGTGCGCATTGCGGTGCATACACATGCACAGTTTTGCTGTTTTTTTACTTGCGAGCGATCAACTCAGAATGACCCCTTTTATGCATATGCTGCTACAATACCTTTCCCTGATGCACATCTGTACGTCTGAATATACAAGGACTGATATGCCCACTTTCAGTGTCTACTGACAATGCAGTCATGCCTTTAATCTTCTTCTGATTTTATTGATTTTTCATTCTACAAACCCCTTTTTTAACCTTAGATGTTTCAAAGTACAGGGAGGAGGAGCACACACTACATACAGCACAGTACAGGGAGGGGGCATACATTACATACAGCACAGTACAGGGAGGGGGAGCATACACTACATACAGCACAGTACAGGGAGGGAGCACACACTCCATACAGGACAGTGCAGGGAGGGAGCACACACTAAATACAGCACAGTACAGGGAGGAGGAGCACACTACATACAGCACAGTACAGGGAGGGAGTATACACTACATACAGCACAGTACAGGGAGGAGGAGCACACTCTACATACAGCACAGCGCAGGGAGGGAGCACACACTAAATACAGCACAGTACAGGGAGGGAGCACACACTACATACAGCACAGTACAGGGAGGGGGAGCATATACTACATACAGCACAGTACAGGGAGGGAGCACACACTACATACAGCACAGTATAGGAGGGAGCACACACTACATACAGCACAGTACAGGGAGGGAGCACACACTACATACAGCACAGTACAGGAGGGAGCACACACTACATACAGCACAGTGCAGGGAGGGAGCACACACTAAATACAGCACAGTACAGGGAGGGAGCACACACACTACTTACAGCACAGTACAGGGAGGGGGAGCACACACTACATATAGCACTGTACAGGGAGGGAGCACACACTACATACAACACAGTACAGGGAGGGAGCACACACTACATACAGCACAGTACAGGGAGGGGGAGCATACACTACATGATACAACACAGTACAGGGAGGAGGAGCACACTCTACATACAGCACAGTACAGGGGGGGAGCACACACTACATACAGCACAGTGCAGGGAGGGAGCACACACTAAATACAGCACAGTACAGGGAGGGAGCACACACACTACATACAGCACAGTACAGGGAGGGGGAGCATACACTACATACAGCACAGTACAGGGAGGGAGCACACACTACATACAGCACAGTGCAGGGAGGGAGCACACACTAAATACAGTACAGGGAGGGAGCACACACACTACATACAGCACAGTACAGGGAGGGGGAGCATACACTACATACAGCACAGTACAGGGAGGAGGAGCACACTCTACATACAGTACAGTGCAGGCAGGGAGCACACACTAAATACAGCACAATACAGGGAGGGAGAACACACTACATACAGCACAGTACAGGGAGGGGGAGCATACACTACATACAGCACAGTACAGGGAGGAGGGGTACACTACATACAGCACAGTACAGGAAGAGTAGCACACTCTACATACAGCACAGTAAGGGAGGGAGCACACACTACATACAGCACAGTACAGGGAGGGGGAGCATACACTACATAAAGCACAGTACAGGGAGGGGGAGCATACACTACATACAGCACAGTACAGGGAGAGGGAGTACACTCTACATACAGCACAGTACAGGGAGGAGGAGCACACTCTACATACAGCACAGTACAGGGAGGGGGAGTACACACTACATACAGCACAGTACAGGGAGGGGGAGCACACACTACATACAGCACAATACAGGGAGGGGGAGCATACACTACATACAGCACAGTACAGGGAGGAGGAGCACACACTACGTACAGCACAGTATAGGGAGGGGTCACACACTACATACAGCACAGTACAGGGATGGGGAGCATACACTACATACAGCACAGTACAGGGAGGAGGAGCACAAACTACATACAGCACAGTACAGGGAGGAGGAGCACACACTACATACAGCACAGTACAGGGAGGAGGAGCACACTCTACATAAAGCACAGTACAGGGAGGGAGCACACACTACATTCAGCACAGTACTGTTATGCACACCAGTGCCTGCAGGAAAGTACTGGTGTCAGGACTGTTATGCACTCCAGTGCCTGCAGGAATGTACTGGTGTTTGAACTGTTATGCAAAACAAATGGACTTACAGACAGACTGGGGAATATGACATAACGTACACAGAAGGTGATAGGGTAACAAAATACACACAAAGTGAACAGAGAAGCCCAGAGGCTAAGGAACTGGGTATCTCCCTTGTATTAGAACTGCTCAGATGAGAAAAGCAAGATGTTGTGTTTTAATACGTAGAGAACCCGAAATGCTGTTGCTAAGGGCAACAGCAAAACCCTAAAGGGTTACCAACGGGTGTGGCAGTAAACTCCTTGGTCAGAGATGGAATGATAGACACAAGGAGAGTCTCCACAATCCTAATTCTCACTTGCAGTGCACAGGTTCAGCTTACTGCCACTAAACTGACCCCTGACACCTAGCAAAGTGAGACAGGATTAGACAGGCAAGTCTTAGAATACAGCCGCAAACTTGCTAAGTTCACAGAGTAGTAACAGAACCCCAGCAAGCTAAACGACTGACTCCAGTCTTACTGCTAGGTCTGGATTGGCAGAGTGTAATACCAAATCCCCAGGCCTATTTGCAGTAAGCAACAAACAAATACAAAGCTACACAGTACTGGCTAACTTTCAGAAACTGACTAACCAACAAAGATTCAGCAGCATCTGCTTACCCTGAGAAGAGGCCTTATAAAGCAGGTGCTGTCCACGCCCCACTCAGACCTCACAGACTGTGAGCACAAAAACCAGCACCGGATCCCCTGCCATGCACAGAGCCTATAACCACTGCACAGCAAAAGACCCGAACCGGAGTATCAGCTGCGCTCAGGTCACTCTGCTAGCACTTGTCTCCCGGTTGCCATGACGACGTGGCAGCACAGGGCAGGAGACGCTAACAGTACCCCCCCTCTGACGAGGGGTCAAAGAACCCCTACCACCGGGTTTATCGGGGAACTGCGAGAAGAAAGAGCGTATCAGTCTGGGGGCATGAAGATCACAACTGCGCACCCACGACCGCTCCTCCGGGCCATACCCCTTCCAGTGCACCAAAAATGACAGCCGACCCCGAACCACCTTGGAGTCAAGAATCCTTTCAACAACAAACTCCCTCTGGCCACGTATCAGAAGAGGGGAAGGTCTTCCACTGGAAGAAGGATTACTAATCGCCCGTTTTAAAAGGGAACAATGAAATGTTTTATTGATACCCAAAGAACGGGGCAGATCTAACTGAAATGCCACCGGATTGATAACCCTGGTGATCTTATAAGGGCCGATGAACCGGGGGCCTAACTTATGAGATGGCTGTCTCAACTTCAAATTCTTGGTAGACAACCAGACGAAGTCTCCTAATTTGAAGCTGCAGGGTCTTTTCCGCTTATCAAAAACCCTTTTGGTCACTAATGACACAGACACAAGGGCTTTCTTCACTTTCCGCCAAAAACCACAGAGGAACCACCAGGCGTGGAGTCCAGGGGGTCAAAAGAATTGGCCTTAGGATGATGCCCATACACACAAAGGAAGGGAGAGATCCCTGTAGCAGAGTGAGCCGCGTTGTTATAGGCAAACTCCGCCATGGACAGATGAGCAACCCAGTCAGTCTGACACTTGGAGACATAACACCTGAGGAACTGCTCCAAGGACTGGTTCACCCTTTCAGTCTGCCCATTAGACTGCGGATGGTAGCCAGACGACAAGCTGACAGAAATCTGGAGATCGGAACAAAATGCCCTCCAGAATTTGGCCACAAACTGGGATCCGCGGTCAGAGACCACATCAAGTGGCAACCCGTGGAGACGCACAACATGCAGCATAAATAATTCAGACAGGCGTCTGGCCGATGGCAGCCCAACCAGTGGAACGAAGTGCGCCATCTTCGAAAACCTGTCAACGACAACCCAGATGGCTGTCATCCCCGAGGATTTGGGCAAGTCCACCACAAAATCCATTGAAATGTGGGTCCATGGCTTAGATGGGATAGAGAGTGGATGTAATGGGCCAACAGGAACCCCTCTAGGAGTCTTATTTCGGGCACAGATGTCACATGCCCGAACCCACTGATCCACATCCTTAGCCACCGAGGGCCACCACACCGCCCTAGATAGCAACTCCCGAGTTCTGGCAATACCCGGGTGACCTGCAGACTTCTTGGCATGGAATTCCAGGAACACTCGCTGTCTTAACCTAGGAGGCACAAACAAAAGACCTACCGGAAGGTCTGGAGGAGCCTGCTCCTGTGCTCTAAGGACTAATGATAAGAGGTCCTGGGTAATGCCCACTTTAATACATGATGGGGAAACAATGGGCAACGGCTCCTCTGTGGTCTCCTGGATTGGAGCAAAACTCAGCGAGAGCGCATCAGCCTTGATGTTTTTTGACCCAGGGCGATATGTTATCAAAAAATTAAAGCGAGCAAAAAACAAAGCCCATCGTGCCTGCCTGGCATTGAGACGCTTCGCTGACTCTAAATATGCCAGATTCTTATGGTCAGTGAGAATTGAGACCACAAACTTAGCCCCCTCAAGCCAGTGTCTCCACTCCTCGAGTGCATCCTTAATAGCCAACAATTCCCGGTTACCCACGTCATAATTCATCTCGGCAGGCGAAAATTTACGGGAAAAGTAAGCACAGGGATGAAGGCGATTATCAGACACTCCCATCTGAGAAAGCACTGCCCCAATACCCATCTCAGAGGCATCCACCTCCACCACAAAAGGACGCTCTGGATCTGGGTGTCGCAGCACCTTGGCCGAAACAAATGCCCTTTTGAGACGGGCAAAAGCCGCTTTAGCCTCACAAGACCAGTGAGCAACATCCGCCCCTTTCTTAGTGAGTGCCACCAAGGGCGCCACTATAGACGAAAATCCAGCGATAAATCGTCTATAAAAATTCGCAAAGCCCAGGAAACGCTGAAGCGCCTTCAAACTAGTGGGCTGCACCCAATCCAGGACTGCCTGTACCTTGGAACCCTCCATTTGGAAACCTTCTGGGGAGATAATATATCCTAGAAATGCGATTTGCTGAACTTCAAATTCGCACTTCTCCAGCTTCGCCCCAAGCCGGTGGTCTCTGAGTTTCTGGAGGACTAAGCGTACATGCTTCCGATGTTCCTCCAGGGAATGGGAGAAGATTAGGATGTCATCTAAGTATACAACTAAGAATCTATCCAAATATTCCCTGAGCACATCATTCATGAAATCCTGGAAGACTGCCAGGGCATTACAGAGCCCAAAAGGCATCACCAAATATTCATAATGCCCTGAGTGGGTATTAAAGGCAGTCTTCCATTCATCCCCCTCTCTTATTCGTATTAGATTGTACGCACCGCGTAGGTCAATCTTAGAAAAAATGGTGGCAGTACGAAGCTGGTCAAACAAGACCGAAATGAGAGGCAGTGGGTATGAGTTTTTAATCGTGATACGGTTCAATTCCCTGAAGTCGATGCAGGGTCGCAACGAACCGTCCTTTTTACCCACGAAGAAGAACCCCGACCCAACTGGAGACTGTGAAGGTCTGATAAATCCCTTAGCCAAGTACTCCTGAATGTACTCTGCCATAGCCTGAGTCTCAGGACGTGACAGGGAGTACAACCTGCTCTTGGGAAGCTTAGCATTTGGCAACAAATCAATGGCACAGTCATAGGGGCGATGGGGAGGTAGTACCTCTGCAACTTTTTTGGAGAACACGTCCGCAAAATCTGCATAACACCCTGGCAATCCTGGCAAACTTAGCTGCGAGAGCCTGACTGGAAGGCTCAAGCAACTCCTGAAACAATCAGTACCCCAACTAAGAATCTCCCCAGAGACCCAGTCAAATTGAGGATTGTGGGCCCTTAACCAGGGTAACCCCAACACCAATGGGGCAAAAGTACAGACAGTCACATAAAAGGACAATTTTTCAGAGTGTGTGGCTCCAATAAACAAAGAAATCTGGCTAGTGCAAGAGGTAATTTTACCTTGGGATAATGGTTCCCCGTTTAACCCACAAATCTCAATTTCAGATGCCAAGGGTACTAAGGGAACAGAGTGTTTCAGGGCGAATTGGCGGTCCATAAAAACCCCGTCGGCCCCACTGTCCACAAAGGCCTCAGTCTTGACAGTTTGACCGAGGATCTTCAAGGTCACCGGAATGATAAAAGTCTTCTTGGGAAATTCTGACTTCTGGCCTGACAGGATATTTCCCATCACCCTCAGGCCCTGAAGTTTTCCGGCTTTTCTGGGCATGATACTACCACATGACCTTTATTCCCACAGTACAAACACAACCCCTGCTGTCTCCTCCGCGTCTTCTCACGCGAGGAGAGGCGGGTAGCCCCAATCTGCATAGGCTCCTCGGAAAATTCCTCAGAGTCTGAGGATCCCTTGGGAAGGAAGGAAATCTCAGTCTCCCTTTCAAGCCTACGCTCTCTCAGCCGTCTATCCACCCGGATGGATAACTGCATGAGCTGATCCAAGCTATCAGGCAAGGGATATTGTACCAGTTGGTCCTTTATCTGGTTAGAAAGACCTCTTCGGTACTGGTGTCTCAGGGCTGGGTCATTCCACTGGGTATCATGGGCCAACCTCCGAAACTCCGTACAGTAAACCTCAACTGGCCTTCGCCCTTGCTTAAGGATCGAAATCTGTGCCTCGGCTGAGGCCGTCTTGTCAGGGTCATCATACAACATGCCCAGTGCCGTAAAAAAAGCATCAACACTTTTAAGCGACGGACAGTCAGGCAGCAACCCATATGCCCAGACCTGTGGGTCTCCTTGTAGCAAGGAAATCACTATGCCCACCCGCTGAATCTCCGACCCAGAAGACTGAGGCCTAAGCCGGAAGTATAGCTTGCAGCTCTCCTTGAAACAAAAGAACTGCGAGCGATCTCCAGAAAAACGATCCGGGAGATTTACTTTCGGCTCCTTAACCCCTGCAGGTGCTGCTGCTGCGGGAGCTCCGCCAGCAGCCTGGGAGGTGTGCATTTTAATGAACAAATCATTAAATTGTCGAGTCAGGACCTGCACCTGATCGACCACCTGTTGCAACGTATTTTGAGGGGTATGCTCCATATTCCCACAAAATTTCAACAGGAGTATTAGGCTGCTGAATATGTTATGCACACCAGTGCCTGCAGGAAAGTACTGGTGTCAGGACTGTTATGCACTCCAGTGCCTGCAGGAATGTACTGGTGTTTGAACTGTTATGCAAAACAAATGGACTTACAGACAGACTGGGGAATATGACATAACGTACACAGAAGGTGATAGGGTAACAAAATACACACAAAGTGAACAGAGAAGCCCAGAGGCTAAGGAACTGGGTATCTCCCTTGTATTAGAACTGCTCAGATGAGAAAAGCAAGATGTTGTGTTTTAATACGTAGAGAACCCGAAATGCTGTTGCTAAGGGCAACAGCAAAACCCTAAAGGGTTACCAACGGGTGTGGCAGTAAACTCCTTGGTCAGAGATGGAATGATAGACACAAGGAGAGTCTCCACAATCCTAATTCTCACTTGCAGTGCACAGGTTCAGCTTACTGCCACTAAACTGACCCCTGACACCTAGCAAAGTGAGACAGGATTAGACAGGCAAGTCTTAGAATACAGCCGCAAACTTGCTAAGTTCACAGAGTAGTAACAGAACCCCAGCAAGCTAAACGACTGACTCCAGTCTTACTGCTAGGTCTGGATTGGCAGAGTGTAATACCAAATCCCCAGGCCTATTTGCAGTAAGCAACAAACAAATACAAAGCTACACAGTACTGGCTAACTTTCAGAAACTGACTAACCAACAAAGATTCAGCAGCATCTGCTTACCCTGAGAAGAGGCCTTATAAAGCAGGTGCTGTCCACGCCCCACTCAGACCTCACAGACTGTGAGCACAAAAACCAGCACCGGATCCCCTGCCATGCACAGAGCCTATAACCACTGCACAGCAAAAGACCCGAACCGGAGTATCAGCTGCGCTCAGGTCACTCCGCTAGCACTTGTCTCCCGGTTGCCATGACGACGTGGCAGCACAGGGCAGGAGACCCTAACAGGTACAGGGAGGGAGCACACACTACATACAGCACAGTACAAAAAGGGGGCGCACACACTACATACAGCACAGTAGAGGGAGGAGCACACACTACATACCAGAGCCGTAACCAGGGGTTAAAGTGAGCCGGAACGGGGCGGAACTGCGTTCGTCAGTTCCAATTGGAGACAGAACGCAGTTCCGCCTCCTCTGGCTAACCTAACCCGCTGTGTGCCACTGCAGGGAGATGACGGGCGCCTGCTGAGATTGTGTTACCAGCGGGCGCCCGTCTCTCTCTCTCTTACAGCGGCAGCCGGAGGCAGGAGCTCCGGCTTCTGGCTCAGTGAGTGCGCGCTATGGGAGAGACGTCATAACGTCTCTCTCATAGTGCTCAGGAGCGGACGCCAAGAGGACAGCAGCGGCCGGACGCGGGAGCGGGGCTCGGTGAGTATGGTGTTGTTGTTTTTTTTATGTGTGTGTATCAACTGGGGGCAAGCTACTGGGCGGCTAACTACAAGGGGACAAGCTGCTGAAGGCAAACTCTACAAGGGGACAAGCTGCTGAGGGCAAACTCCTGGGGCACATTACTACTGGGGCACATTACTACTGGGGTGCATTATTACTGGGGGCATTACTACTGGGGCACATTACTGCTGGGGACATAACTACAGGGGTTAAACTGCTGGGGGCATTACTACAGGGGGGGTATTACTACAGGGAGGCATTATTACTGGTGGCATTACTACAGGGGGGCATTATTACAGGGGGCATTATTACTGGGGGCATAACCACAGGGGACAAAACTGCTGGGGGAATTACTACAGGGGGCATGGGTTAAACTACTGGGGGCATTACCACAGGGAGACATTACTACTGGGGGCATTCCTACAGGGGGCATTACTACTGGAGCACATTACTGCAGGGGGCATAACTACAGGGGTTAAACTGCTGGGAGCATTACTACAGGGGGGCATTACTACAGGGGGCATTACTACAGGGGGGCATAACTACAGGGGCTAAACTAGTGGGGGCATTACTACTGGGGGCAAACTACAAGAGGGCTAAACTACTGGGGGCATTATTACTTGGGGTAAACTACTGGGGACATTACTACTTGGGGGTAAACTACATGGGGCTAAACTGCTGGGGGCATTACTACAGGGGGGCATAACTACAGGGGCTAAACTAGTGGGGGCATTACTACTGGGGGCAAACTACAAGAGGGCTAAACTACTGGGGGCATTACTACTTGGGGGTAAACTGCTGGGGGCATTACTACTGGGGGGATAACTGCAGGGGCTAAACTACAGGGGGCATTACCACTGGGAGGCTAAACTAAAGAGGGGGGTAAACTACTGGGATCATAACTGCAAGGGCATTACTACTGGGGGCATAACTACTGAGGCTAAACTACAGGGGGCTAAATGACTAGGGGCATTACTACTGGGGGGCAATACTACACCGGGAATTACCACTAAGGGCATTACTAATGGGGGCACTACTAATGGGGGCAATGTAAAGGGGGCACTTCATAAGGGGCATCACTCCTGGGGACATAAGGGGTGCAAAACACAGCTGCCAGGCTGTTACCCAACGAACCAGCCCCGCTCTAGCCACATAACACCCATCCTCTACTCCCTTCACTGGCTGCCTGTAAGATGGCGAATTATCTTCAAGATTGGCTTACTGAGTTTCAAAGCATTACATGATCCAAGGTACCTGAAGCACCTTCTGACCCCATACCGACCCACTCTATTACTGCGATCTGTAGATGAAGGACTTTTAGCAGTACCTAGAATCTCCCGTAATTCATCCGGGGGTCGAGCTTTTAGTCATGCGGCTCCGACTCTATGGAACTTACTTCCCCGCATAGTGCGAGAGGCCCCAACTATAGAATCCTTCAAAAGTAGACTCAAGACTTTCCTGTTTACTCAAGCATTTCCATAATTGTCCCTTTTAGTATCTTCATGCTTCTGTATTTTATGAAAATGTACTTCATTATTTTCTGTACTATATTATGCTATGTATCTGTTAAGCGCCTTGAGTCCTATTGGAGAAAGAGCGCTATATAAATAAAATTATTATTATTATTATTACTACTACTGGGGGCATTGCATAAGGGACACCACTATTATGGGCTCTATATAAGGGGCACTACCACTGTGGGCACTACCAGTACAGTGGACAATTGCATAAGGAGCACTACTACTATGGGCATTGTATAAGGGGTGCTACTGCTGTGGGCATTGTGTATTACGGGGTGCTACTACTGTGGGCATTATTACTATTGTGCGAACACGCCCCTTTCTTTGGGAAATACTTTTATTGCATGGGCGCTGGGGGAGGGGGGGTGAGTTCCACCACCTCTCTAGGACCACTTTAAGCACTGCCCGTAACTACGTGTGGGCCAGCGATGCCTGGCACACAGCGCATGTGCACTGTGGGTGCAGGACCGCTGGCAACACCTGTAGGTCTGCTGCGCCACCCGGCTACTTGCACAGCGCTGCAGGTTGTGCCTTCCCATCGCACCCGCGGCTCCTCCCACTGCGTGTCCCGATCACTGCTGGCCACAGTAATCGGGAAGCCTGCAGCAGCCCACCAGCGCGGTGACTCTGAGTCTGACTGCATTCATGATCGGTGAGGAAAGGCGCCGTCCCCGCTCCGCTGCGCCGGCTTCCCGATAGTTTTCACAGCATAGCTCCGGCTGGGCATGCGGATGTGCTGCGCCTGCGGTGAGCACTCCTCTTGCTCAAAGCAGCACAGGCAGCACAAGATGCTGCGGACTGAGAAGGGTAGGTTGCTGCTGTTGAGAAGGGCTGCTGCTACCTGCATGATATGCCAGTGGCAGGTGAGTTTAAGTGTTATGGGAGGTCTAATAGCCCCCTCCTCCCCCCCTTGTTCAGTGTGTGTAACCCTATGCAGTGCAGTCTGTGTGGTGTGTGTGTGTGTGTTGGAGCAGTGCAGTCAGAGCCGTAACTGCCTGTGTGCCAGGTGTGTCGTAATTAGAGATGAGCGGGTTCGGTTTCTCGGAATCCGAACCCCCCCGAACTTCAACCATTTTACACGGGTCCGAGGCATACTCGGATTCTCCCGTATGGCTCGGTTAACCCGAGCACGCCCGAACGTCATCATCCCGCTGTCGGATTCTCGCGAGATTCAGATTCTATATAAGGAGCCACGCGTCTACGCCATTTTTCACTCGTGCATTGGAAATGATAGTGAGAGGACGTGGCTGACGTCCTCTCACTTTGTTTCAGGGGGCTGCATATCTTTATTCTGGGGACCAGCAGTATTATAGGAGGAGTACAGTGCAGAGTTTTGCTGACCAGTGACCACCAGTATTATACGTTGTCTGCCTGAAAAACGCTCCATATCTGTGCTCAGTGTGCTGCATATATCTGTGCTCACACTGCTTTTTTGTGGGGACTGGGGACCAGCAGTATTATATAGGAGGAGTACAGTGCAGAGTTTTGCTGACCAGTGACCACCAGTATACGTTGTCTGCCTGAAAAACGCTCCATATCTGTGCTTAGTGTGCTGCATATATCTGTGCTCACACTGCTTTATTGTGAGGACTGGGGACCAGCAGTATTATATAGGAGGATAACAGTGCAGAGTTTTGCTGACCAGTGACCACCAGTATTATACGTTCTCTGCCTGAAAAATGCTCCATATCTGTGCTGCATTGTAGTATATAGTAGGAGTACAGTGCATAATTTTGCTGACCACCAGTATATAATATATAGGAGTACGGTACAGAAGGCCACTGCTCTACCTACCTCTGTGTTGTCAAGTATACTATCCATCCATACCTGTGGTGCATTTCAGTTTTGCACAGTTTGCTGACCACCAGTATATAATATATAGCAGTATGGTACAGTAGGCCTCTGCTCTACCTACCTCTGTGTCGTCAAGTATACTATCCATCCATACCAGTGGTGCATTTCAGTTTTGAACAGTTTGCTGACCACCAGTATATAATATATAGCATTACGGTACAGTAGGCCACTGCTCTACCTACCTCTGTGTCGTCAAGTATACTATCCATCCATACCTATGGTGCATTTCAGTTTTGCACAGTTTGCTGACCACCAGTATATAATATATAGCAGTACGGTACAGTAGGCCACTGCTCTACCTACCTCTGTGTTGTCAAGTATACTATCCATCCATACCTGTGGTGCATTTCAGTTGTGCGCAGTATATATAGTAGTAGGCCATTGCTATTGATACTGGCATATAATTGCACACATTAACAAATGGAGAACAAAAATGTGGAGGGTAAAATAGGGAAAGATCAAGATCCACTTCCACCTCGTGCTGAAGCTGCTGCCACTAGTCATGGCCGAGACGATGAAATGCCATCAACGTCGTCTGCCAAGGCCGATGCTCAATGTCATAGTAGAGAGCATGTTATATCCAAAACACAAAAGTTCAGTAAAATGACCCAAAAATCAAAATTAAAAGCGTCTGAGGAGAAGCGTAAACTTGCCAATATGCCATTTACGACACGGAGTGGCAAGGAATGGCTGAGGCCCTGGCCTATGTTCATGGCTAGTGGTTCAGCTTCACATGAGGATGGAAGCACTCATCCTCTCGCTAGAAAAAAGAAAAAAGACTTAAGCTGGCAAAAGCACAGCAAAGAACTGTGCGTACTTCTAAATCGCAAATCCCCAAGGAGAGTCCAATTGTGTCGGCTGCAATGCCTGACCTTCCCAACACTGGACGGGAAGAGGTGGCGCCTTCCACCATTTGCATGCCCCCTGCAAGTGCTGGAAGGAGCACCTGCAGTCCAGTTCCTGATAGTCAAATTGAAGATGTCACTATTGAAGTACACCAGGATGAGGATATGGGTGTTGCTGGCGCTGAGGAGAAAATTGACAAGGAGGATTCTGATGGTGAGGTGGTTTGTTTAAGTCAGGCACCCGGGGAGACACCTGTTGTCCGTGGGACGAATATGGCCATTGACATGCCTGGTCAAATTGCAAAAAAAAATCACCTCTTCGGTGTGGAATTATTTTAACACAAATGCGGACAACAGGTGTCAAGCCGTGTGTTGCCTTTGTCAAGCTGTAATAAGTAGGGGTAAGGACGTTAACCACCTCGGAACATCCTCCCTTATACGTCACCTGCAGCGCATTCATCATAAGTCAGTGACAAGTTCAAAAACTTTGGATGACAGAGGAAGCAGTCCACTGACCACTAAATCCCTTCCTCTTGTAACCAAGCTCCTGCAAACCACACCACCAACTCCCTCAGTGTCAATTTCCTCCTTACACAGGAAAGCCAATAGTCCTGCAGGCCATGTCACTGGCAAGTCGGACGAGTCCTCTCCTGCCTGGGATTCCTCCGATGCATCCTTGAGTGTAACGCCTACTGCTGCTGGCGCTGCTGTTGTTGCTGCTGGGAGTCGATCGTCATCCCAGAGGGGAAGTCGGAAGACCACTTGTACTACTTCCAGTAAGAAATTGACTGTCCAACAGTCCTTTGCGAGGAAGATGAAATATCACAGCAGTCATCCTGCTGCAAAGCGGATAACTCAGGCCTTGGCAGCCTGGGCGGTGAGAAACGTGTTTCCGGTGTCCACCGTTAATTCACAGGCAACTACAGACTTGATTGAGATACTGTGTCTCCGGTACCAAATACCATCTAGATTCCATTTCTCTAGGCAGGTGATACCGAAAATGTACACAGACGTCAGAAAAAGAGTCACCAGTGTCCTAAAAAATGCAGTTGTACCCAATGTCCACTTAACCACGGACATGTGGACAAGTGGAGCAGGGCAGACTCAGGACTATATGACTGTGACAGCCCACTGGGTAGATGTATTGCCTCCCGCAGCAAGAACAGCAGCGGCGGCACCAGTAGCAGCATCTCGCAAACGCCAACTCGTTCCTAGGCAGGCTACGCTTTGTATCACCGCTTTCCAGAAGAGGCACACAGCTGACAACCTCTTACGGAAACTGAGGAACATCATCGCAGAATGGCTTACCCCAAATGTACTCTCCTGGGAATTTGTGACATCGGACAACGCCAGCAATATTGTGCGTGCATTACATCTGGGCAAATTCCAGCACGTCCCATGTTTTGCACATACATTGAATTTGGTGGTGCAGAATTATTTAAAAAACGACAGGGGCGTGCAAGCGATGCTGTTGGTGGCCCGAAGAATTGCGGGCCACTTTCGGCATTCAGCCACCTCGTGCCGAAGACTGGAGCACCAGCAAACACTCCTGAACCTGCCCTGCCATCATCTGAAGCAAGAGGTGGTAACGAGGCGGAATTCAACCCTCTATATGCTTCAGAGGATGGAGGAGCAGCAAAAGGCCATTCAAGCCTATACATCTGGCCACGATATAGGCAAAGGAGGGGGAATGCACCTGACTCAAGCGCAGTGGACAATGATTTCAACGTTGTGCAAGGTTCTGCAACCCTTTGAACTTGCCACACGTGAAGTCAATTCAGACACTGCCAGCCTGAGTCAGGTCATTCCCCTCATCAGGCTTTTGCAGAAGAAGCTGGAGACATTGAAGGAGGAGCTAAAACAGAGCAATTCCGCTAGGCATGTGGGACTTGTGGATGGAGCCCTTAATTCGCTTAACCAGGATTCACGGGTGGTCAATCTGTTGAAATCAGAGTACTACATTTTGGCCACCGTGCTCGATCCTAGATTTAAAACCTACGTTGTATCTCTCTTTCCGGCAGACACAAGTCTGCAGATGTTCAAAGACCTGCCGGTGAGAAAATTGTCAAGTCAAGCGGAACATGACCCGTCAACAGCTCCTCCTTCACATTCTCCCGCAACTGGGGGTGCGAGGAAGAGGCTAAGAATTCCGAGCCCACCCGCTGGCGGTGATGCAGGGCAGTCTGGAGCAAGTGCTGACATCTGGTCCGGACTGAAGGACCTGCCAACGATTACTGACATGTCGTCTACTGTCACTGCATATGATTCTCTCACCATTGAATGAATGGTGGAGGATTACATGAGTGACCGCATCCAAGTAGGCACGTCAGACCAGGGCCGATTTTTGTCACCCGGGGCAAGGTAGTCATTTGACACCCCCCCCCCAAAAAAAAAAAAAATTACAATAAATAAATAAAAAAATAAAAAAACTAAACATTTTAAAATAAATGAATAAAAATATATATATATATATATATATATATATATATATATATATATATATATATATATATCTCTTTCAGAACTTTTTTACCTGAAAAATTGCCTTTTCTAACATAAATTTCATATCCAGGAAAAAGTGTCCCCATTTTACACAGTACGACAGGCAAGTGTCCCCATTTTACACATTGCGGCAGACAGGTGACCCCATTTTACACATTGCGGCAGACAGGTGTCCCCATTTTACACATTGCGGCAGGAAAAAGTGTCCCCATTTTACACATTGCGGCAGGCACGTGTCCCCATTTTACACAGTACGACAGGCAAGTGTCCCCATTTTACACATTGCGGCAGGAAAAAGTGTCCCCATTTTACACATTGCGGCAGGAAAAAGTGTCCCCATTTTACACATTGCGGCAGGAAAAAGTGTCCCCATTTTACACATTGCGGCAGGAAAAAGTGTCCCCATCTTACACATTGCGGCAGACAGGTCCCCATTTTACACATTCCGGCAGGTGGTGGGGAGAGGGAGGGAGAGAGAGAGAGGGAGGGAGAGGGGCTGACTTACATTTGAAGCAGTTCTCGCCGCTCTTCAGCCGCCTCTCCCTCCTCGTCTGCGCGGCTCCCCCTTCTCCCTCCTCCCGAGTGCCCAGCTCGGGGGGCGGGGTTTCGTGGAATTACGCGTTTGCATCGTGACGTCACGACGCAATCGCGTCATTCCGCGAAACCCCGCTCCCCCGAGCTGGGCACTCGGGAGGAGGGAGAAGGGGGTTTCAAAGTACAAAGAAGTGCCGCGGCGGGCGCCCCGTGCGGTTGCACGGCTCGCCCGCCACAAGAAACGGCACTGGCGCATAGGGAGAGGGTGTTAGGGGGTCTCGGCGCCCCCTCCAATCCGGCGCCCAGGTCGCCTGCCCCCCTAGCCCCCCCCTAGTTTCGGCCCTGCGTCAGACAATCCGTACGTATACTGGCAGGAAAAAGAGGCAATTTGGAGGCCCTTGCAGAAACTGGCTTTATTTTACCTAAGTTGCCCACCCTCCAGTGTGTACTCCGAAAGAGTGTTTAGTGCAGCCGCTCACCTTGTCAGCAATCGGCGTACGAGGTTACTTCCAGAAAATGTGGAGAAGATGATGTTCATCAAAATGAATTATAATCAATTCCTCCGTGGATACATTCACCAGCAATTGCCTCCAGAAAGTACACAGGGACCTGTGATGGTGGATTCCAGTGGGGACGAATTAATAATCTGTGAGGAGGGGGATGTACACAGTGAAAGGGGTGAGGAATCGGACGATGAGGAGGAGGTGGACATCTTGCCTCTGTAGAGCCAGTTTGTGCGAGGAGAGATTGATTGCTTCTTTTTTGGTGGGGGACCAAACCAACCAGTCATTTCAGTCACAGTCGTGTGGCAGACCCTGTCGCTGAAATGATGGGTTTGTTAAAGTGTGCATGTCCTGTTTATACAACATAATGGTGGGTGGGAGAGCCCAAGGACAATTCCATCTTGCACCTCTTTTTTTCTTTCATTTTTCTTTGCATCATGTGCTGTGCGGGGACTATTTTTTTGAAGTGCCATCCTGCCTGACACTGCAGTGCCACTCCTAGATGGGCCAGGTGTTTGTGTCGGCCACTTGTGTTGCTTAGCTTAGTCATCCAGCGACTTCAGTGCAAATTTTTAGATTAAAAATAATATTGTGAGGTGTGAGGTGTTCAGAATAGACTGAAAATGAGTGGAAATTATGGTTATTGAGGTTAATAATACTATGGGATCAAAATGACCCCCAAATTCTATGATTTAAGCTGTTTTTGAGGGGTTTTTGTAAAAAACACCCGAATCCAAAACACACCCGAATCCGACAAAAAAATTTCAGGGAGGTTTTGCCAAAACGCGTCCGAATCCAAAACACGTCCGCGGAACCGAATCCAAAACCTAAACACAAAACCCGAAAAATGTCTGGTGCACATCACTAGCCGTAATGTGTAAAAAGGGGATGCTGTCTGGCGTAAAAGTGTAAATAGGGGACGCTGTCTGCCGTAATGTGTAAAAAGGGGACGCTCTCTGCCGTAATGTGTTTAAAGGGGACGCTGTCGGCTGTAATGTGTAAAAAGGGGACGCTGCCTGCTGTAAAGTGTAAAAAGGGGGACTGGCTGCCTTAATGTGTAAAAGGGGCTCTACCTGGTGTAGTGGCACTACTGTGCAGCGTAATTTGAACAATGGAGACTGCTGTGCACCGTAGTATAATGTATTCATTTATGGCCACGCCCCTTTATATTTTTTGCGCGCCGTCGGCACGCACTACCCCTTGCTAGGAGGGGGGGCGCCAATGCCATTTCTTGCACACAGCGCTAAAATGCCTAGTTACGGCACTGCAACATGCAGCACAGTACAGGGAGGGAGCACACACAAGTAATGAAACACAGACATAGGGGACCAGCGCAGCAGAATCTGTCCCAGTGGCCAATCCGTCCCTGATTACATACATAGCCACCATATTGCATACATAGCCACCACATTATTACATGAATAGCACCACATTATACAAATAGCACTGCGTTACACGTATAGCACCACATTACACGTATAGTACTGCATTCCATGTATAGCACTACACGTATAGCACTGCATTACACAAATAGCACCACATAACACGAATAGCACAACATTACAGGTGTAGCACCGCACTACACGTATAGCACCACATTATACGACTAGCACCACATTACATACATAGCCCCTGCATTACATACGTAGACACCGCATAAATAGGCCCTTCATCATGGACAGACATTGGGCAGCTGTAGGGCTGAAGGACTTTGCATTAGAGATTGTCCCAGGGCTGGCTGTGAGTGCTGCCTGGTCAGCTGGCATCCTGAGAACAAAGTACATCCTGCTCCTGTCCAGTCCCCAAACCATACACTGTGACCGGGGACGCCCTAACCCTTACACCAGGGGTGGAGAACCTCCGGCCCGCAAAGCCGTTTGGTCTGGCCCACCAGCTTGTGTCAGTGAGACACGCTGCCGCTCAGTCCGGCGGCAGCGTGTCTCAGCTGTCAGAACAGGGAGGAGAGCGCGGCTGTCGAGTGGGAGCGGCGACGTGTAGTACTTCAAACCAGCCGCCGGTCCGTGAGCCAATCAGAGCTCGCGGACCGGCAGCCAATCAGGAGCCGCGGCTGCCGGTCCGCGAGCTCTGATTGGCTCTCGAACCGGCGGCTGGTTTGACGTACTACACGCCGCCGCTCCCACCCGACAGCCGCGCTCTTCTCCGTGTCCCACGGTAAGCAGCACGGAGGGGAGAGGGGAGGGCATCTGTATACCTGGCACTGTGGGGGCATCTGTATACCTGGCACTGTGGGGACATCTGTATACCTGGCACTGTGGGGGGCAATTGTATACCTGGCACTGTGGGGGGCATTTGTATACCTGGCACTGTGGGGGCATCTGTATAACTGGCACTGTGGGGGCATTTGTATACCTGGCACTGTGGGGGCATCTGTATACCTGGCACTGTGGGGACATCTGTATACCTGGCACTGTGGGGGCATCTGTATACCTGGCACTGTGGGGACATCTGTATACCTGGCACTGTGAGGGGCATTTGTATACCTGGCACTGTGGGGGCATCTGTATACCTGGCACTTTGGGGACATCTGTATACCTGGCACTGTGAGGGGCATTTGTATACCTGGCACTGTGAGGGGCATTTGTATACCTGGCACTGTGGGGGGCATTTGTATACCTGGCACTGTGGGGGCATCTGTATAACTGGCACTGTGAGGGGCATTTGTATACCTGGCACTGTGGGGGCATCTGTATACCTGGCACTGTGGGGACATCTGTATACCTGGCACTGGGGGCATCTGTATACCTGGCACTGTGGGGACATCTGTATACCTGGCACTGTGAGGGGCATTTGTATACCTGGAACTGTGGGGGCATCTGTATACCTGGCACTGTGGGGACATCTGTATACCTGGCACTGTGAGGGGCATTTGTATATCTAGCACTGTGAGGGGCATTTGTATACCCGGCACTGTGGGGGCATTTGTATACCTGGCACTGTGGGGGCAATTGTGGATCTGGCACCGCACTATTGGGGGCATATGTGTATCACGTCCCATTTTAACTGGCCACACACATTTTTTTGGCGCGTGCGCGCCTCCGGCGCGCACACACAGTACCTCAAAGGGGCAGACCTACAGGGGGGCAGGGTCATTTTTTGCGTTGAGAATTTTTGTATGGCCCCCGAAGGATTTTATAAATATCCAAATGGCCCTCGGTAGAAAAAAGGTTCCCCACCCCTGCTTTACACCATCATGATAATGCAAATAATGTAATTAAAAATAACCTCTCTGCCGGGTCCCCTTCAGTGCTCAGTCGCCGCTCTGGCCAGTTCAGTGAGAGTGCGGGAGCTGTGGTGGCAGCGGGTGTTGTGAACTCATCTCCGACCATCGCTTTGCTGCTGCTCCTGGGCAGGGTTCGTTGAAGAGACCTTTGGCCGGGGCCAGGGAGAGGATGCAGCTGGGCTGGTTAACTTTCTCAAGGTCCCCCATTGGTAGAACAGCATCATCACTTTTCATGGCTAGCGGCACCTGGAAGTGCCCACTAGCCTAATTTCCGGATTGCATTCCAATGAACCACAAGTACTGGAAGCAGTGTGAGCCAGCCCAGCCTGAGTGTGAATCGGCCTGGCTGAGGGGGATATGGGAATGGCCCATCGAAATCTGTCATGGTGTCCTGGTGGGCCAATTCGCCCCTGGTAGCTGCACTCCCTGCACCTATGGTAGCTACACCCTGCATATAACACATGTAACTGTGACAGGGAAGGTTGCCCCTCTCAGCTCTGCATAGCAGCTGCACTCCCTGTACTTATGGTAGCTACATCCTTGTATATGACACGTGTAACTGTGACATGGAAGGTGGCCTCTCTCAGCTCTGGGTCCCATAGCATCTGCACTCCCTGCACCTACGGTAGCTACACCAGGGACGTGCAGTCAGGGGAGGCAGTGCCTCCCCTGTCATAATAATTAAAATAATAAAAAGAAGATATTTATAACAGAGTCTGTGATAAATATCTTCTTTTATTATTTTCATAATCTCTCCCCCCCCCCGTGAAAATGTTGGGCTGGGAGGCAGCGGGGGGTGGGCAGGGGGCGGGGCGCTGCAATGGGCTGTGAAAGCCCATTGAGAAAGTATAGGGAAGCGGCACCTATACTGGTGCCGCAATGACAGGGGCGTGCATTCAGCCCCGACGAATGCACGCCCCTGTCACTGCCCCAGATGTGATTGGCCCAGCGGATCCAGTGCTGGATCCGCTGTCCAATCAATAGCGAGCCCCCTTCCCGGCTGCAGCAGGCGCCGTGGGCTGTGTGGGCGCCCGCTGCAGCCGGCGCCGCTGACTGACTGACAACAGGGGTCATAATTGACCCCTAGTGTCTGAGCGGTGCTACAGTGGGAGAGACGTCATGAGTCATGACGTCTCTCCCATAGTACAGCAGAGACGAGCCGGCGGCCGGAGAAGGAGGACGGCACTGCAGGAGCTGTAAGTATGTTTTTTTTTATTTTTTATATATGTGTGTGATTGAGGCGCAGCTATGGGGGCACAATTACCAGGGGCGCAGCAACGGGGGCACAACTACCAGGGGCGCAGCTACGGGGGCACAATTACCATGGGCGCAGCAACGGGGGCACAACTACCAGGGGCGCAGCTATGGGGGCACAATTACCAGGGGCGCAGCAACGGGGGCACAACTACCAGGGGCGCAGCTACGGGGGCACAACTACCAGGGGCGCAGCTACGGGGTGCACAATTACCAGGGGCGCAGCAACGGGGGCACAACTACCAGGGGCGCAGCTATGGGGGCACAATTACCAGGGGCTCAGCAACGGGGGCACAACTACCAGGGGCGCAGCTACGGGGGCACAACTACCAAGGGCGCAGCTACGGGGGCACAACTACCAGGGTCGCAGCTACGGGGGCACAACTACCAGGGGCGCAGCTACGGGGGCACAATTACCATGGGCGCAGCAACGGGGGCACAACAACCAGGGGCGCAGCTATGGGGGCACAATTACCAGGGGCGCAGCAACGGGGGCACAACTACAAGGGGCGCAGCTACGGGGGCACAACTACAAGGGGTGCAGCTACGGGGGCACAACTACAAGGGGAGCAGCTACGGGGGCACAACTACAAGGGGCGCAGCTACGGGGGCACAACTACAAGGGGCGCAGCTACGGGGGCACAACTACCAGGGGTGCAGCTACGGGGGCACAACTACAAGGGGCACAGCTACAGGTGGCACAGCAACTGGGGACACAGCTACAAGGGGCACAGCAACTGCGGGCACAACTACAAGGGGCACAGCAACTGGGGGCACAGCTACAAGGGGCACAATTATAGGGGGCACAGCCACAAGGGGCACAACTACTGGGGGCAATGCTACAGGGGGCACAACTACAGGGGGCACAACTACTCAGGGCACTGCTACAAGGGGCACAGCTACAGGGGGCACAACTACTGGGGGCACAGCGACTGGGGGCACAACTACAGGAGTCACAACTACTCGGGGCACTGCTACAGGGGGCGCTGCAACAGTGGGGAAAGCTACTAGGGTCACAGCTAGAGGGATCACAACTACTGAGGGGCACAGCTACTGGGCTCATAACTATTGGGGGCGCCTGCTCCATCCTGCCAGCCGGCAGCAGCAACTGGGGGCACAACTACAAGGGGCACAGCTACAGGGGGCACAGCAACTGGGGACACAGCTGCAAGGGGCACAGCAACTGGGGGCACAACTACAAGGGGCACAGCTACAGGGGGCACAGCAACTGGGGGCACAGCCACAAGGGGCACAGCTACTGGGGGCAAAGCTACAGACCAGCCGGCAGCAGCACTCTCCCCTGTCTGTGCTAACGTCTTCTCGCGTCAGCGAGTACATAATAATCATTCATTCCTCTCTCTCTCTCTCTCTCTCTTTCTCTCTCTCTCTCTCTCTCTCCTCCTTTGATTACTTCGTTTGTAAGTATAATTTTCATTTTTACAGGTACCCCTATTGGATTCTACTGGACAAGTGGACGTGACCGGCGTGGGATGTAGGTAAGTAATCTCTCTCTCATTTTTACAGGAACCACCTATTGGATTCTACTGGACAAGTGGACGTGACCGGCGTGGGATGTAGGTAAGTATGTGTGAGTATGTAAGTGTGTCTTAATAAATTTTTACTTTCACGGTGTGTGTGTTGTGTTTTTATTTGGGTATTTTTGTTGTTGTAGAACTACAGGTACCAGCGGGCCCGTTATTTCCCCACATGCTGGTACTTGAGGTTCTCCAAGTACCAGCAAGCGGGGGAGGCTTGCTAGGCCTTGAAGCTCCACAACAAAAAACAATATTCTTTTTTTTAGACACTTATGGCTATCAGCCCGGCACCCACCGCCCAGGGGTGCTGGGGACAGCCTCGAGCTTCACCCCTAGCCCTTGGGTGCCTGGAGGGGGGGAGACCCCTTAATTTAAGGGGTCCCCACTCCTCCAGGGAACCCCGGCCAGGGGTGACTAGTTGGGGGGGTAATGCCACGGCCACAGGGACCTACATAAATGTGTCCCCCGGCTGTGGCATTATGTCCCTGGCTAGTGGAGCCCGGTGCTGGTTTTAAAAATACGGGGGACCCCTACATCTTTTGTCCCCCGTATTTTTGGAACCAGGACCGGTCTAAGAGTCCGGTGCTGGTTGTCTAAATACGGGGAACCCCTGTCCAATTTTTCCCCAGTATTTAAACAACCAGGACCGGCTCAAAGAGCCCGAGGCTGGTTAAGCTTAGGAGGGGGGACCTCACACATTTTTTTTTACATTTTTTAACCCATTCAGACCCTTCTCCATTAAGTTCATGGAAGCCCTGGACAACAAAATTGAATTCATGTCCTCCTCCCACTCCCTTCCCAAACACTAATTTTTATTTATTTTTCTATAAAAATGTACAATATATCACAAGTATGATGAACAGGCAGGCAGCGGGCATTGGCGGCATCGGGCTGAGATGCAAATTAGTGGCGGAGGGCTGGGTCAGTTGATGGTAGGCAAGTTTGTAAGCCATTGGCGGTGGCAGCAGACATTGGCTCAGAGGCAGTAGTGGGCATTGGCTCGGCGGCGGTAGGGGTAATCAGCAGGATCTGGCGGACATTATGGCTGCAGTGCCTCACCAGCCACTGACCTCACCGCACGCCACTGAGCTACACCCTGTATATAACACATGTAACTGTGACAGGGAAGGTGGCCCATCTCAGCTCTGGGCCCCATAGCAGCTGCACTCCCTGCACCTATGGTATCAGGATGCTGACCCAAGTGTATCTACTACAGTATATAAAGGCGAAAATCCGTCCTTCTATCTTTCTATACAAATCCACAGTTTACAAGCGACGATCATGAAATTTTACACACGAGCGTAATTAAAACACGACAGAGGCAACTAAAACAATTATAAATTCCTAGCACCCTGAGGGGGGCAGACAGCAGCACAGAGTATATCAGGAGACAGCATAACTCCAGAATTGCTAGAGCAATGTACTCAAAACTTGGTACACATATGCCTAACAATCTGGGAAGAAACACTGTGGGAGGAAGACACCCCTAGCACCCCTAGGGGTGAGGCAGCAGCACAGAGTATTTCAGCAGACAGCTTAACTGTGGAAGGCCTGGAGCAATTTACAACAAACTTGGTACACATATGACTTTCACTGTGGAAACAAACACTGTGGGGGTCAGACACCCCTAGCACCCCTAGAGGTGGGACAGCAGCACAGAGTATGTCAGCAGACAGCATAACTGTGGAAGGCCTGGAGCAATTTACACCAAACTTGGTACACATCTGACTTACAATCTGCAAATAAACTCTGTGGGGGTTAGACACACCTGGAGGTGGGACAGCAGCACATAGTATGTCAGGAGACAGCTTAACTCCCGAATGCCTGGACCAATTTACAACAAACTTGGTTCACATATGACTTGCAAGCTGGGAACAAACACTGTAGGGGTAAGACACCCCTAGCGCCCCTAGGAGTGAGGCAGCAGCACAGAGGATTTCAGCAGTCAGCATAAATCTGGAATGCCTGGAGCAATTTACACCAAACTTGCTACACATATGCTTACACTCTGGGAACAAACACTGTGAGGTTAACACACCACTAGCACCCCTAGGGGTGGGCCAGCAGCACACACTATATCAGGACATGCATGATATCTCAGTGATGACAGGGCTGCATGTGACAGGGCCTGTGACATGATGTGAGGAGGGGAATGGAGGCAGCAGGAAGCCACAGACTGAGAGTTGTATAGTGGGAAGAGCAGGGTCCCTTTGGGGACCAAAATGGGGTGCGGCCACTACACAAAGTGCATCAGGGAAGCAAGATATGCCTATTTACTAGCATATCCTCCAGCTGTACCTTTTTGGCAGGTACAGTACCTTTTTTATGGTTTGTACTGATTTTTGGCTCTCCAAACTTCCATTGAAAGTATAGGAAAAGGGACATGACCACGCCCCCATTACACGTGACCACACCCCTTCTCCTACTTTGTACCGATTTTAATGTGTAAAATGTTGGAGGGTATGTACTAGATCTCCAATCAACGTAAATTAACAAACTAGCATTCTCATTTACCATCCTCATCCCATACCAAAGCACGGGTATTCAGCTATCTACAATGTTATTTATTCTGTGTGCAGTGGCAGAACTTCTGAGTGGTTGGCTCAGGTGCAAAAATATAATTTGGGCCCCCCTCCTCCACCTCAACCTAAGTTCACAATATGCAGTGGGTGACAGAGTAAAACAGAGGGAGGCAGAGGTTGACATAGAGAGGAATAGGGTGACAACAGAAGGTAGGAGGATGCAGAGTTTGACAGCGAAAAATAGGGGGAGGCAGAGGGTGACAGGGGGAGGCAGTGGGTGATAGGGGCAGGTCCTTCAGGCAGAGGGGCCCACACTGCTTTCTGTGCTGGACCATTCATCTGACATTGCTCAAAATGGTCTGCAGGGGTGCCAGGGAATAAGTCATTGCTGGTCTGGGCAGCCGTGGGCCCCTTAGTCCTCATGGGCCCCAGTGCAAAGCACCTGCTGCATCAATGGTAGTTCCACCTCTGACTGTGTGTTTAATATTTCCATTTATTTTTGTAAACAGACATTCTTAAAATCCGGGGTAACGCCGGGTACTCCAGCTAGTATATACTAAATCACCTGTCACAGTAGCAATATTCAGAGCATATTAGAAGTCTCACAACAGAACATTTATAGATAGAGTTTAAGATCATACATGTTAATATTCAACAATATGCTATGTCGTCATGCCCTCTAATGGAGTCTATGTAAGTCATTAGCAAAACCAAATGCTACATCTACATACAGTACAGCGCAGGCACAAGGTCGTCATGCAATAAGTGATATGCCGGCCAGACTCTTATATCTAAGTTTCCTTTTGATGCTTGATCCAAATAATGTATCACTAAAAATGACATTACTGTGAAGTGAAGGAGAGATGATTAGGATGGTCACCTGTAACACACATGCAATGTTTCTGTGACATGGAAAACCAATGGAAGAAATGTTATGGAGTCACCTTCATTGTTGTCCTAGTTGATAGGATAACCAGAAGAGTAGCTTTGGGTGGAGTGTCATGAGATGAAATGAAAACCAAAAAGTTATGTACCCTCCAGGTTCCGTTCTCAGCAGTCCGGCTGTCAGTACAATGGTGCTACGTGGTCTTTCCAACACGTCAAGCGGGTGTGAACAAGTCGAGTGGATGTCATTACCTATTCTCTGTGAATGTCACCTTATGGGACGCCTTACAGTTTTATAAACGCTGGTATTGAATAATACATTTCTAGTGCGCCACAAAAAAGACAACCCTTATTCCTTATTCCTCTTTATATGCTCATGGGTTACACTGGTTCTGTGGCTGATAAAACCAGGTGAAATGCAGACTGGAGGACAGCCAGCCACATAAACTATAATTCGTGAGTTTCCTGGTTTAATGGGATAGTATAGTTAGTATAGCTATGTCTCTCTCTCTCTCTCTCAGAGGCGGAACTACCGGCAGTGCAGGCAGTGCACTGCACTGGGGCCCGCCTCTGTCCAGGGGCCCAAGCATGTAATGAGTCAAACTGACTCATTACATGCCGCTGTGCGCTGCGGGCAACCGCTGCCCGCAGCGCACAGCCGCCCGGCGAAGAGAGGAGAGGAGCAGCGGTACTACAGACGGGGGAAGGAGGAGGAGGGAGGCTGAGAAGGGAGCCGCAGCAGCGCTTTGTTACTGGTGGAGGCGCTGCTGCTGCTGCCCCTCTGCTTCCCTATAGGCTGTCTTCCGAGAACAGCCTATAGGGAAGCAGAGGGGCAGCAGCAGCAGCGCCTCCACCAGTAACACAGCGCTGCTGCGGCTCCCTTCTCAGCCTCCCTCCTCCTCCTTCTCTCCAGCCCGGGAACCGTCTCTGACGCTGCACCGAGGAGCCTGAGCCAGCGGAGAGGGTAAGTATAATTCTTCTTTCTTTCTTTCTTTCTTTCTTTCTTTCTTTCTTTCTTTCTTTCTTTCCTTCTTTCCTTCTTTCCTTCTTTCCTTCTTTCCTTCTTTCCTTCTTTCCTTCTTTCCTTCTTTCCTTCTTTCCTTCTTTCCTTCTTTCCTTCTTTCCTTCTTTCCTTCTTTCCTTCTTTCCTTCTTTCCTTCTTTCCTTCTTTCCTTCTTTCTTGTGCCTGCCTGCCGCACTGTGTAAAAATGGGGGACTACCTGCTGCACTGTGTAAAAAGGGGGGACTACCTGCCGCAATGTGTAAAAAGGGGGGCATACCTGCCGCAATGTGTAAAAAGGGGGGACTGCCTGCAGCAATGTGTAAAAAGGGGGGACTGCCTGCAGCAATGTGTAAAAAGGGGGGATTGCCTGCCGCAATGTGTAAAAAGGGGGGACTGCCTGCCGCAATGTGTAAAAAGGGGGGACTGCCTGCCGCAATGTGTAAAAAGGGGGAATCAGCCTGCCGCAATGTGTAAAAATGGGGGACTGCCTGCCGCTATGTGTAAAAAGGGGTAATCTGCCCGACGCAATGTGTAAAAAGGGGAATCTGCCTGCCGTAATGTGTAAAAAAGGGGGACTGCCTGACGCTATGTGTAAAACAGGGGGACTGCCTGACGCTATGTGTAAAAATGGGGGACTGCCTGCCGCTATGTGTAAAAAGGGGTAATCTGCCCGACGCAATGTGTAAAAAGGGGAATCTGCCTGCCGTAATGTGTAAAAAAGGGGGACTGCCTGACGCTATGTGTAAAACAGGGGGACTGCCTGACGCTATGTGTAAAAATGGGGAATCTGCCTGCTGCTATGTGTAAAAATGGGGAATCTGCCTGCCGTAATGTGTAAAAATGGGGACGCTGTCT
The DNA here is from genome assembly GCF_028390025.1 of Pseudophryne corroboree. NCBI lineage: Eukaryota > Metazoa > Chordata > Amphibia > Anura > Myobatrachidae > Pseudophryne > Pseudophryne corroboree. Next base: position 233,696,036 of record NC_086449.1, on the reverse strand, counting down.
GCCGTAATGTGTAACAAGGGCACGCGGTCTGCCGTAATGTGTAACAAGGGCACGCGGTCTGCCGTAATGTGTAACAAGGGCACGCTGTCTGCCGTAATGTGTAAAAAGGGCACGCTGTCTGCCGCTATGTGTAACAAGGGCACGCTGTCTGCTGTAATGTGTAACAAGGGCACGCGGTCTGCCGTTATGTGTAAAAAGGGCACGCTGTCTGCTGTAATGTGTAAAAAGAGGAATCTGTTCGCTGTAAGGTGTAAAAGGGTCTCTACCTGGTGTAGTGGTGCTACTGTGCGGCGTAATTTGAATAATGGAGACTACTGTGTTGGTATTATTTTGTGGCCACACCCCTTCCCCACGAAGCCACGCCACTATGTATTTTTGCGCGCACTGCCCCTGGGGTGGAATTGGATGGGGGGGGGGGCCCAAAGCATTTTGTCGCACCTGGGCCCACCGCTTGCTTGTTCCGCCACTGCTCTCTCTATATATATATATATATATATATATATATACACACACACACACACAACGGAAAATTATTAATTCAGCCTCTTCGATAAAGAGCTTTATTTCCTTATAAAGTATAAGTGGTGATTTAGTCCTGAAATTCCTGTCACTTATATTTTCCCTTTACCTATACATTGAGGCACTCTGTACAACATTGCCTTATACTTCATTTTATACACTAGTCTCATTTTTTTTAAACTAGAAACTCATGTATATTCAGTTGTAATTGATGTAGAAAATGTATATGTAATATAGCTGTAACTCTGTAGCTTTGCTGCTGGTTACTGTGACATCACACCTAGCCTGTGACATCACTAGCCCGTGACATCACAATGCTTCTTCCTGTAACATTCTATCTACAGCTGCTGACATTTCCAGTTTCCACGCAGGAAGACAGGTAGGAGGAGGTGAGTCCTACATAGCAGGGTGTGATGGAGAGGGGTAAGGAAAACAGAGTGCAGTATAGTCAGCTGGAAGGAAAGACAAGATAGACAGAACAGGGAATACAGGTACAAGGACACATAAATAGGAGAAGCGCAGGAAGGAACGACATATTTAGTAATAAAAATGTAGCGTTACAGGAATAAAGAGGGCAGTATGGAGGATAAGCACACATACAGGGGATGCAGGTAACCTGGGTCTCTATGAGGCAGGATCGTGGCTTTGGCATAAAAAGTTAATAAAATAGACAAATGGGATATTGATAACTTTGAAAGTATGTTGTTTGGTTTAAGGAAAATTGGGAAACTGGTTGACTCATGGATATTTTATTGTACTTAAACTAGTACTATGCTTAATGATAGTCTTTTGTGTTTTTTAGATCATCTGGCAAAGAGATTTGCAGAGTGTCGGGTGACCGGCAAAGAGATCTGCAAAGTGTCAGTTGAAGACGACGGGAGGGGTCGCAGAGGTAGCAACGACTGGAGTATAACATGCAGGAGGTAAGTTACCATACTTGTGTAATTGTGTGTGTGGTGGGGGGTATTGAGAGCACAGTACAAAACATAGGGTCTACGGTGGGGGAGAGCGGACAATACAAAATATGCAGAAGGGGGCAACTTGGTATAGCACACACAGTTGGTGTGGGGGCACAATACAAAAACATAGAAATTGTGGCGTACTCTATAGGACATATAGAGGAAGGACATACACTTTTGGTGGTTGCGAGATGTAGAACATACTGTAATACAGAAAAGCAGGAAGGGTGGGGAGAGCATGATACAGAACATACAGATCGGGGGAAGAACAATACAGATCAGGGCAGATAGTGAAATGGCTGACATTTACAGTACATCAATGAACTGGGGGCAGGTGTACAAAGTCTGGGAGAGTTATAAAGTGGAGAGAGATAAACTAACAACCAATCAGCTCATAGCTGTCATGTTTCAAACACAGCCTGTAACATGGCAGTTAGGAGCTGATTGGCTGGTGCTTTACCTCTCTCCACTTTATCACTCTGCAGGGATTAATACATCTCCCCATAGAATAACCAAATGATGAAATGGTACAGAATGGTATAAATGATGTGAATTGGAGCTGTAACAAGTGACTGTTTCCCTATCTTTACATATAATAAAGGTGACATAGTCCTTTCCCTAGAGTCCTTCTCCTTACCGCTCAGGGGGTCTGATTCAGATGCGGACACAGAGCTGCTGTTGCACCAAGTGGCTCAATGCTTTTCACTGTGCATGCGTGTAAGCTGCACTGCGCACAAAATGAAATCAAGCTCACATAGAGGATCCCATCGCAAAGTGATTGACAAGAAGTCAGCGTTTGAGTTGGTAACGGGGGTGGCTAAGTGTATACAGGCGTGTCAGGTCCGTTCAAACGCCGTTCCTTGGGGGTCATTCTGAGTTGATCGTAGCTGTGCTAAATTTAGCACATCTACGATCATTCACACTGACATGTGTCCCCCCCACACACACACACACACACACACACACACACACACACACCCCGGAGAAGTGCAAAGGCATCGCACAGCGGCGATGGCTTTCCACTTCAAGAGTAGCTCCAGACCAGCACAGCTGTAGCGGCTTGGCCGGGAGCTACTTGTCGCTCCCTGGCCCGCATCGGCTGCGTGTGATGTCACGCAGCCACCACAGACCGCCCCCCCCCCCCCCAATGGTACGGCCACGCCTGCGTTGGCCGGACCGCTCCCCCTAAACGGCAGCTTAACGTCGCCATCAAGGCCCCTCCCGCCCAGCGACTGCCTCTGCCTCAGAGGCGATCGCTAGGCAATGACTGCTGCCATGCGCCGGCGCACTGTGGTGCCGGCGCATGCACAGTTCCAATCCGATTGATGCGCTGCGATAAACTGCAGTGAGCGATCGGGTCGGAATGACCCCCCATGTGCGTGCATACATTACCCATTGTGACCTGTGTTGCTGCTGGAGAGACCCCTGTTTCTAGGAGACTTGCTCAGCCTACGACTGCTGAGACTCACGATGCAATTGGGAATGGCAAGATTGCAGCAGCGATCGCTTCATGAACCACAACTGAATCAGGCCCACAATTACACCATTATATTTTACTATTTTATCACATTTAACAACTAAGGGGTCAGTTTAATTAGGTGCGAGTTTGTCTTACAACAGCCGCACTTTCCGGTAGCCCCATAGGCTGAATCTGGCCATGAAGGGTGTGAGTTTGGATGCTGTTGAAACGTCGCAGCAATGGTAACTCGTACCTAATTGGATTGACCCCTAAATGTTAGCAATTTATAGCTTTAATTATTTACTGGTCAAATTTATTTTCTGAAGGTACCCACTAATTACTATAAGAGAGAAATTATCCCCCCAATGTGCGTATTATATAAAAACAATTGGCCTTTTGGGATAATTGTCCTTATTTTAGGTATTTTCCATCCTTATTTTAGGTATTTTTCATGTCCTCAGTAGTTAGAGTAACATATTACATAGAGAGATTTTTCTCTCTACACAACCACACCACTGTTTGCAGTTTGACTCTCTGCTTGTTCATCCACTAACAATGATTTTTCATCTCTTCCTCTGAATAGCTGCCCTGGGAGGAGAGCTGCGGACACATGCTCCAAATGTTGGGACATCTGCATTACCTATTACGAGATGTGGTAAAGATGCCGGCTGTCGGGTTTACGGCAGTCGGAATACTGACACTGGAATCCCAACACTCTTCAGAATCCCGACGTTGGAACTTCCGAATGGGCAAGGATACCGACGCCAGTATCCCCATAGCTTTAGGGCTGGGCAAGGGCGGTTAGGTTTTGGCATCAGGCACGGGGGGAGGGGAGGTGGTTAGGCTGCAGGGGAGGAAGGGTTAGGTTAAGGCGTCAGGTGGGGGTTAGGTTTAGGTGTCAGGCAGGGGTTTAGGGTTAGGCTGCAGGTGGGGGGATGTTAGGGTTAGGCTGCGGATAGGGTGGGTTAGGCACCGCCGGGGGTGGTTAGGCTGCATGGGAGGGAGAGTTAGGTTTAGGCATCAGGCAGTAGGGTTAGGTTTATGCGTTAGGCAGGGGGGTTTAGTTTAGGCTGCAGGTGGGGGGAGCTTAGGGATAGGCACCCCCGGGGGTCATTAGGCTGCGGGGAAGGGAGGGTTAGGTTTTGGCATCAGGCGGTAGGGTTAGGTTTAGGCTGCAGGTGGGGAAAGGATAGGGTTAGGCTGCGGGTAGGGTGGGTTAGGGTTAAGGACCTCCAGGGGTGGATAGGCTGTGGGGCAGGTAGGGTTAAGTTTAGGCATCAGGTGGGGAGATTAGGTTTAGGTGTTAGGTGGGGGATTAGGTTTAGGCTGTGGGTGGGGGGAGGTTAGGGTTAGACAGCAGGTAGGGTTGGTTAGGGTTAGGCTCCCCTGGGGATGGTTAGGCTGTGGGGAAGGGGGGGGTTAGGTTTAGGCATCAGGCGGGGGGTTAGGATTAGGCTGCGGGTGGGGGGAGGATAGAGTTAGGCTGCAGGTGGGGGGAAGTTAGGGTTAGGCTGTGTGTAGGGTGGGTTAGGCACCTTTGGGAGTGGTTAGGCTGCGGGGAAGGGAGGGTTAGGTTTAGGCAGGAGGGACGGAGATTAGGATTAGGCACCCATGGGAGGGTTAGGCACAAATGGGGAGGTTAGGGTTAGATTGCGGACAGGCAGAGTTAGGGGGGTGGGGAGAGGGGAGAACACCCCTTACTCACCCCTGTCAGTCTTTTCTGTATTGGATCCCAGCATCGGTATGACAACCACCGGGATCCCATTCGCTGGGATAGCATACTGACCCCTCTATTAGTACACCTCTTAATGCCCAGAGGGAAGGGCAATCCTGAGGCCATGGTTCCCCAGAGGTTTCCCCCCAAGGGGGTTTTTCTCTCCTGAGTGCTGAAGGATGACTCTTTGTGAGTCCAGAGGTGTAGCTTTTATGCCATAATGAGTACCAATCTTATGCCCGTCCCTGCAATGTATAAGAAGTAAAATAATTGCTAATGCGATCGCTTTACTTCTGGGTTTAGACCCCGGTTGCGCTAGTTCACATGTGCAATCGTCAGACTGCGTATGTGAGAGCAGCTAGTAATGCAGAGGGATCCCAAGGATCCTTCTCCTGGAAATTATTGCATAATGTAGCCCACAGGCTACAAAAGCCATTTAGAAATGGCATTAGCTGCCGGGCAAAGCTCAGAAATTCTTTGCATTCTGGAGCTTGGTGACATTCACAGTTTACCATCTGCCGTAGAAACTTTTGGTGGCTGCTTTTGTGTTCAAAATAGGAGGAACGCAATAGATATCTCAAATATCCATTGCAGTCCCCAATACATACATTCAGGGCTGGTTAATATTTGTGGGCAGCCCCCAAAACCGACTGTTTTTGGAGATGTCTCGCAAATATTATTTATTAAATATTCCACTTAATAAACTTTTTATATTTTAACATAAACTAAAAAATGTTTTATGTATTCATTGACTGAGTCTCCCGTCTTTAGTGAATGCTAATTTCATAGGGGGTGCAAATTATTACTTTATATGACTGTTACTCTACTGTTCTGCTGGTGCTCCTGGCCTGCTGTATAGCAGCCAGACATATATTTTATGTACAGCACTCTTGGGGAGATGTATCAAGCCTCGGAGAAAGATAAAGTGCAGATGTCCAAACCATCCAATCATCTTCTGTCACTTATCTAGCACTGTACACAAAATGATACCTGTAGTTATAAGCTTCATTTGATTTGGGCAAATACTCAACTTTATCTCTCTCCACGGCTTGATACATCTCCCGGAAAATATCATGTCTTCCTTTCACTTAATTTACAAGTTAAATTAATTATTTGTCTTGTAAATAGGGTAAGAAATTCACAGTATAAGATAATGTTATAAAGGCTTGTCAATACCTCCTGGTACATTTACATTGATTTATCATTCACATTTCTTCAATGCCAAACAGGGGCGGATTGGGAACGTAAAGTGGCCCTGGAAATATATGAAAAGTGGCTCCGTGTAGGTTGGAGTAAGTCAGCTATAAGCGGGGCCCAACACAAATTGGACTTACATAGGCAAACGCAGTGGGGGGGGGGGGGGTTCTGGTTGCCTGGAAACCCCCTCCTCTTGGCAAGTGGCTCAAATTATAACAATAGCAATGGTATAAAGGTAGCTGCCAGGAAGAAGAGACAGGAGCCGTTCCATGATGTGGGAGAATGTATGCTTACAAAGTGCACTTCTGTCTACTACTGGTTCTATTATGTTTGTTTGTTTGTTTGTTTGTTTGTTTGTTTGTTTATTTATTTAGTATGGCATGTTTAACCTTTTCCTGACCACTTAACTTATTATATTGTTTAAATATGTTTGATACTGCCTATACTATAGACAATCTATAGCGTAAAATATTAATACTGTAGTGTATTCCATACAGTATCAAATGTATAAAAAGTACCAATACTCAGGGTCATTACTAGGTTCTTCTACCGCTCCCCCAGACTCCTGCACTTGCTCCGCAGAGTGTGAGATTATGGATTGCATTTGGAAACTCCCCTCTAGAAATCCTGTGTTTGCCACTGGCTTAAGCAAATTGTTAGCATTACCTACAGTGGTAGTAAGCAAGGCTAATGCAGCATGGTGGGCAGTCACAGCACCAGCAGTAGGATCGTGTCACAGGAGGTGGAGATCACACCGGTGGGAAAGGCATTGCACTGGAAGGCAGTCACATCACCTGCAGGAGAATCATGTCACAGGAGGTGGAGATCACACCAGTAGATGAGACATTGTACTGGTAGGCAGTCACAGCACCAACAGCAGGATCGTGTCAAAGGAGGTGGAGATCACACCAGTAGGTGGCGCATTGCACTGGTAGGCAGTCACAGCACCAGCAGGAGGATCTTGTCACAGGAGGTGGAGATCACACAGTAGGTGAGGCATTGCACTGGTTGGCAGTCACAGTACCTATGGAAGCTACACCCCTATATATAACACATGTAACTGTAACAGGGAAGGTGCCTCCCTCAGCTCTGGGCCCCATAGTAGCTTCCAGGGGTGGATTAGGATCGAACACAGCCCAGGAAATTTATGGAAGAAGCCCTGTTGATGGGGAGGGGCCCACCAAGAGGGTGGCGTCACTCCTCAGAGGGCCTGATTCTGAGATAGACACAGTTGGGGCCTCCTTTGCTTTACGTTATGCTAATGTTTACCTGTGACTGTGGCTCTAATTCTGAGTTGATCGCTCGCTAGCTACTTTTAGCAGCCGTGCAAACCAGCCCTGTGTAGTTACTTATCCTGTGCGATGAATCTAGCTACGGAGGTCCTGGAATTGACGTCAGAAACCCACCCTGCAAACGCCTGGACACACCTGCGTTTTCCCAAACACTCCCAGAAAACGGTCAGTTGCCACTCACAAACGCCCTCTTCCTGTCAATCTCCTTGCGATCGGCTATGTGAATGGATTCGTCGCTAAAAGCATTGCACAACAACAATGCTCTTTGTACCCGTACGACGAGCGTGCACATTGTGGCGCATACGCATGCGCAGTTTTGCAGTTTTTTTACCTGATCGCAGCGCTGCAAAAATCGGTAGCGTGCAATCAACTCAGAATGAGCCCCTTTATGCATATGCTGCTACAATACCCTTCCCTGATGCACATCTGTACGTCTAAATATACAAGGACTGATATGCCCATTTTCACTGTCTACTGACACTGCAGTCATGCCTTTAATCTACTTCTGATTTTATTGATTTTCATTCTACAAACCCCTTTTTTTAACCTTATATGTTTCAAAGTACAGGGAGGGGACATACACTACATACAGCACAGCAGGGACGTGCAGTCAGGGGAGGCAGTGCCTCCCCTGTCATTAATGAGTAAAATAATACAAAGAAGATACTTATGACACATAAGTATCTTCTTTATTATTTTACTCATGATTAAATCAGTTTGGGAGGCACCGATCGTGGTGCCTCCCGTACCGACTGATAAAAGATATGGGAGCGGGGGGCGGGTGCGGGTGGGGCCTAACAATGGGCAGGAAAAGCCCATTGAAATTGTATGGGAAAGCGGCACCATTAGAGGTGCCGCTTTCCTACAGGGACGTGCTTTCAACCTATGAAAGCACGTCCCCTGTCAGTGAGGCCACAGTGATCGGCCAGCGGATCCGTTGTCAATCACTGTGTGGGCCTCGGTGGCGGCGGAGGTGCGGACGGCGGAGGTGCGGGATGCGGCGGGCCGGGCGGCGGTGATGCGGACGACGGTAGCGGCGGCGGGACGCGGCATTACCTACAGTTCAGCAGAGTTTGGCAGCGGAAGCGGTACCCATTTCAAAAATGGCGCCTCAGCGTCATTTTTGAAATTCAAGATGGCCGCCGCGAGCCAATCATGGCTCGCCGCGTCATCGCCCCGCCCCCTCCGCTGACTTATATAAGTCAGCGTGAGGCAGCGGCTGTCAGTCCGACGGCGGAGGAGGAGCTGAGAAGAGCTCCTGAAGACCGAAGACGCCGGAAGTCCTGGATGGGCGGCGGCTATGCAAAAGAGCTTAGCAGCCGCCGCTCACCAGAAGACGATGCTGGAAGTCCTGGATGGGCGGCGGCTATGCAAAAGAGCTTACAGGCCGCCGCCTCCCAGGTGAAGACGCCGGAGGAAGACGCCAGAAGCCCTGGGGAGGTGGCGCCCCCCCAGGTGAAGACGCCAGAAGCCCTGGGAAAGGCGGCGGCCACGCAAAAGAGCTTAAAGGCCGCCGCCCCCAGGTGAAGACCCTGTTTAATAAAGTTTTTTTTTAAAGTATGTGTTGTGTTTTATTTGTAATATTTTCTTTACAGGTGGACTACGGGTGCCAGCGGGCTCTTTATGTCCGGGCATGCTGGCACTTGTGGTTCTCCAAGTGCCAGCATGCTGGGGCAGGCTTGCTGGGACCTGTAGGTCACCTGTAAAGAACAATATTACTATTCTTTACAGGTGGACTGCAGGTGCCAGCAGGCCATTTATGTCCGGGCATGCTGGCACTTGTGGTTCTCCAAGTGCCAGCATGCTGGGGCAGGCTTGCTGGGACCTGTAGGCCACCTGGAAAGAACAGAGCATACAATGAACCCCGCACCCACCGCCACCAGGGGTGCGGGGCATAGCACTGGGCTATCAGCCCAGTGCTGGTTATTGCTCGGGAGGGGGGACCCCATTTTAATTTTTTTGGGGCCCCACTTTCCGAGGAATGCCAACACTGGGCTGACTGGCTGGGGGGTGTATAATGGCATGGCAGGGGGACCCCACACTGAGTGTCTCCCCTGCTATTGCATTACCCCCCCCCCCCCCCCCCCAGCTGGTTCTGCCTGGTGCTGGCTTTAGCGGTGGGGGGGGAACTGCATTTTTTTTGTGTGCGGGGGGGGGGGGGGGTTAGTTGCAGTGCCTCCCCAGCCCCTGACCTCACCGCACGTCACTGCAGCACAGTACAGGGAGGGGGCACACACTACATACAGCACAGTACAGGGAGGGAGCACACACTACATACAGCACAATACAGGGAGGGGTCACACACTACATACAGCACAGTACAGGGAGGGGGAGCACACACTACATACAGCACAGTACAGGGAGGGGGAGCACACACTACATACAGCACAGTACAGGGAGGGGGAGCACACACTACATACAGCACAGTACAGGGAGGGGGAGCATACACTACATACAGCACAGTACAGGGAGGGAGCACACACTACATACAGCACAGGGAGGAGGAGCACACACTACATACAGCACAGTACAGGGAGGGGTCACACACTACATACAGCACAGTACAGGGAGGGAGCACACACTACATACAGCACAGTACAGGGAGGGGGAGCATACACTACATACAGCACAGTACAGGGAGGAGGAGCACACACTACATACAGCACAGGGAGGAGGAGCACACACTACATACAGCACAGTACAGGGAGGGAGCACACACTACATATAGCACAGTACAGGGAGGGAGCACACACTACATATAGCACAGTACAGGGAGGGAGCACACACAAGTAGTGAAACGCAGACACAATGGACCAGCACAGCAGAATCTGTCCCAGTGGCTAATCCGCCCCTGATTACATACATAGCCACCATATTACATACATAGCCACATTATTACATGAATAGCACCACATTATACAAATAGCACTGCATTACACGTATTGCACCACACTACACGTATAGCCCCACATTATACGACTAGCACCACATTACATACATAGCCACCGCATTACATACGTAGCCACCGCATTACATACGTAGACACGGCTGAAGGATGTTGCATTAGAGATTGTCCCAGGGCTGGCTGTGAGTGCTGCCTGGTCAGCTGGCATCCTGAGAACAAGGTACATCCTGCTCCTGTCCAGTCCACAAACCATACACTGTGACCGGGGACGCCCTAACCCTTACACTAACATGATAATGCAAATAATGTAATTTTAAATAACCTCTCTGCCGGGTCCCCTTCAGTGATCAGTCGCCGCTCTGGCCAGTTCAGTGAGAGTGCTGGAGCTGGGATGGCAGCGGGTGTAGTGAACCCGGCTCCGACCATCGCTTTGCTGCTGCTCCTGGGCCGGTCTCGTTGAAGAGACCTTTGGCCGGGGCCAGGGAGAGGATGCTGCTGGGCTGGTTAACTTTCTCAAGGTTCCCCATTGGTAGAACAGCATCACCACTTTTCACGGCTAACGGCACCTGGAAGTGCCCGCTATCCTAATTTCCGGATTGCATTCCAATGAACCACAAGTACTGAAAGCAGTGTGAGCCAGCCCAGCCTGAGGCTGAGGGGGATATGGGAATGGCCCATCGGAATCTGTCATGGTGTCCTGGTGGGCCAATCCGCCCCTGGCTGCAGACGTAGATCTCAGGACCATCTACTTCTCCAATGGGCAGCTTTACTTGGAGTGCTCACAAGTTAGTAGCCCCAATCATCTTTTTGTGTTAATCCCTGAAGGAAAAACTACAAATATAGTTCACAAAGACATTTTGTGATCGATGTCTACAAAATAAAATATAAATTTACATCACAATATTAGATGCCGCTACTGTCTTTGTAAAATTAGTTCTGCTGAGCAATAACAGACATCTACTAGCTCCTCGCTAATACCCCTTTCACATATATCATGCTGGGAAATTATTGGGTCTCAGCCTGACCCTGGTCATGAGCAGGGTCGGGGACCCAAGAGGTCATTCATGATAGTTTCCTTTTACACAAACCAAAAACCCAGGTCGATGTATGTTCATGTGCAAAAACCTGAGTATTTGCTGCATGTGTGAAAGAGGTTTTAGGGGCAGATTTTACAACGAGTGATATTTTTGTTATCACTCATTACTCATCATAAATAGTGATCCAACCAATCAGCTTTTGTCATTTTTCAAACACATGACAGTTATGAGCTGATTGGATGGAGAACCATTTCAGGTTAGTAAAAAGTAATTACAAGAATAGAACTTGTTGTTAAATCTGCAACCAAAATTCTTCTGCTAGCATTGTCTTTTCACAGCTCTTTTGTTAAACCCCCTTGTAATTTTTCTGCCTGTCTCACCCACTGATAATTTCCCTCTATGTCCCAGTGTACTATTTCAACCCAATTTACCCCTTTGCTCTGTAAAATTCACATACCCTCTACCAGCTTCCTGTCACCAACTGCCTCTACCAGTCTCCCTCTAACTTTTACCCACTTTCCACCACCCTCTCTTTATCCCCCTCTGCCTATCACCCTCTCCCCGTCACCCACTGCCTCTCCGTTTCACTGACTCTCCATCACCCTCTACCTCTCCCTGTTACCCTTTTCCTGTTACCCTCCCCCTGTCACCAACAGCTTCTCCCTGCAACTTCTGCCTTTCCCTGTTACTGTATCCCGGTCAACTACTGCTTCTCTTTGTCACCCTCTGCTTGTCACCCTCTTTCTCTCCCCATCACCCTCTTTTTCTCCCCATTACCCACTACCTCTTACTGTCACCCACTGCCATATGGCATATTGTGAATTTGGAATGGGATGGATTAGGGGGTCCCAAAGCATATTTTTGCACCTGGGCCCTCCAATCACAAGTTCCGTCTCTGTTACATTACATAGATAATATAAATTTATACTTATTTTACATATTTATTTTAGACTGCATATAAAGAAAGTTGTATCTATCTTGGAAAAAAATAAATTAAAGAATGATGATGGTAATCATCATCATCATCATCATGTTCATCAATAGACTAAGTAATTACTGTAAGTTTTATTGGTGTAATGAGCTGTTGCACTAATGTGATCTACCCACCGGTAACAAAAAAAAAATAGAGAGAGCTCTGCCAACGAAATGGTTAGTTATACCATCACCAAGTATACTAATAACATTTATCTTAGCCTGACATTTTAAACAGTTGTTCTGAATGTGTTGTCACATCATCTGCCTACAGATGATTACTTTATATTCATGCAGATAATTATGTAATCATTAGCAAACAACATGAACTGTATATTGCATTTTAACATTACACATTTCAGATATAAAAACAGAAAAAAACAGGAGCTTACTGAAATTAAAAGTAATAAGTTACAGTATGTGGGTGCTACAGATAGCAGTCATCAGGGAAGGGATGTACAAACTATGATTATTTGTATTCAATGTGACAGAACTTGTTGTGGCTGATGAAGACTGCATTACTTTCATACCAATTTGCATTGCATGATTCTGCCATGCCTGCTTGTACTGCACCTGGATAGGTAGCACAGGGGTGTTCCTATGTAGGCTGAATATGGTAAAGGTGTGTTTGCACAATTGCGACACATGTAGACCGGAACAAAGGTGTGTGTGTGTTTGAGAAAGTCAAATTATTTCTGCATAGTCATGGGCGGGTGCAAATATCTGATGATATCCGAGATGAAATGGTATGCTCTTCGGCAGCCAGTGGCCTGCTCAGTTCTTTACCTGAACCCTCTGGCACTCTCTCTTCATTTGATCCCACAAATGAAGATGAAGTAAGTATCATCAGTCTTCTCATCCTGCTTCTCTGCTACCTCTCCTCTTGATCCTTTACCCTCACAAATAAGTAAAGCTCTGTCTCGGGTGCTCATCCCTACCTTAACTTACATCTGTAATCTTTCTCTCTCTACTGGTATTTTTCCTTCACTGTTCAAGCATCCAGTGATTACTCCCATTTTGAAAAAACTAAATTCTGACCCTAACTCTCTCTCATACTACCGCCCTATCTCTCAGCTCCCTTGTCTCTCTAAGCTACTTGAGAGACTTGCCTACATTCGACTCACACACTTTCTTAACTCATACAATTTATTGGACCCACTTCAGTCAGGCTTCCATTCCCAACACTCCACAGAGACAGCACTGACTAAAGTGGTTAATGATTTGGTCACTACGAAGTCTAAAGGCCATTACTCACTACTTATTCTTCTAGATCTATCTGCTGCCTTTGACACCGTTCACCACTCTTTTCTCATACAGACACTACAATCCCTAGGTCTTTAAGATACAGCCCTTTCTTGGTTCCTATCCTACTTATCTAATCGCTCCTTCAGTGTTCGCTTCTCTGAATCTACCTCTTCTTCGCTACCTCTTTCAGTTGGAGTACTGCAAGGCTCAGTCTTGGGTCCTCTGCTTTTCTCTATACCTCATCTCTTGGTAAGCTAATCAGCTCTTTTGGATTTCAGTATCATCTGTACACAGATGATACTCAAATCTACCTATCCTCCCCTGACTTGTCCCTATCTGTATTGGGCCGTGTCACTGAATGCCTATCTGCCATTTCATCTTGGATGACATCTCGCCACCTCAAACTTAATATTTCAAAGACAGAGTTAATTATATTTCCACCGGCCATTAGTAGGTACCAACCTGATATCTCTATCACTGTTGAAAACTCAACTATCATTCCTGCCCCACAAGCTTGCTGCCTAGGTGTCATCCTTGCCTCTGATCTGCCCTTTGTTCCCCACATTCAATCTGTCTCAAAATCATGTTACATGCATCTAAAAAACATATCTAAAATATGACCATAACTTACACAAGACCCTGCTAAAACTCTAATCCAGTGGTTCCCAAACTTTTTTTGAATCATGGCACCCTAGAGTATCAGAATTTTTTTCACGGCACCCCTAAGCCAATAGTTTCATACTGAAAAATTTAGAAAGCAATATTAAATTAAGTAAATTGTCTTTATATGTCATCCTTAGGGTAACTTATGTGGTGAGGGACAACATTTGCTTCTGATTGTCAATATATTTTATGATTGTCAGCCATTAACACTGGTTTTGCTTTTTACATTGACCATGCAGAATTTGAATTGGTTCTGGACCACCAACCCGAGGCTCCCCTGCAAGTGTCCCACGGCACACAGTTTGGGAACCACTGCTCTAATCCATGCTCCCATTATCTCCTGCATTGATTATTGCAATAGTCTCCTAACTGGTCTTCCCAAAACGAGACTCTCACCACTACAATCCATTCTGAATGCAGCTGTGGGGCTAATCTTCCTCGCTAGATGTTCATTGTCTGCAGATCCACTCTGTCAGTCCCTCCATTGGCTACCTGTATTCTACCGTATTCAATATAAAATACTTTTACTCACACACAAGGCCATTAACCAAACTACAGCAACATACATCACTTTGCTTATCTCAAAATATCTCCCAACCGACCTCTTTTCTCTTCACAAGATCTGCGTCTCTCATCTACACTCATTACTCGCTCCCACTAACGATTGCAGGACTTTTATCGGGCTGCACCCACTCTGTGGAATGCCCTACCATGTACAATAAGACTCTCCTCTAGTCTCCAAACCTTTAAGCATTCCCTGAAAACTCACCTCTTCAGGCAAGCGTATCAAATTCCAGAACCGCCCACATAACTTTCATAAACCTTCCTATCAAATTGCATCCACTCTGCACAGTCCACACATATCCTCACATGGCTTCTCATCCTTCCTCTCGACCCCAGTTAATCATTGCTGTGTGACCATATCATACAGCCCACCAAGAACCTTTGCAATCTGGTGGACAACTATGCAATAGATAGCACCTATCCTTGTGTATCAATGCATATTTCCCTATAGAGTGTAAGCTTACGAGCAGGGCCTTCCTACCTTTATGACTGTTTGTTATTACCCAGTTTTATTATATCATTGTTTTGTTATATCATTGTTATTTCCAATTGTAAAGTGCAACGGAATTTGCTGCACTATATAAGAAACTGTTAATAAACAAATAAATGATAATGATGGTATCCTGCATTTATTAACTGAACGTGGCTGCACTCAGAAGGGGACTGCTGGGGCGGGAGTCTGGGCCTGGACACAAATGGGATCTCACCCTTGGCTCCTACCACCAATCAACCCCTTTCTAACACACACACACACTTTGTGACCCTTAGAGCCTACAGGGATTATAAACATGGCTGCTACTGCCATAGAGACAAGAAGAAACTGCTGCTGCACCACCAGGAAAAGTTCAGGCAGATGATGAGAGCCAAGTGGTGAGCCTGCAGCTAGGAACAGACTGAATACATATTTCCCTTGTGCAGCTGCTGGCTGTGCAGTACCTCACAGTGCAAAATCACTATCTGTGTCTGCTGCAAGCCCGGAACATTTTTTCTCTGAGCAGCTACTGTGCAGGGTGGTGTCACGGCAGTCCTACTGCAGTGTAGGAGCCAATGGATTTAGGATGGACTACAGACAGCAACTACAGATACATCTAGCCTCAATACATTATGCACTGAATGATGGCATGACTGAACCAGCTGTTCCTATGCATCTCTGCTAATCTCAGGCATCTTTTGCCAAAAATGCATCACTAAGCGAATAGGATGCATAAGCAGACTCTGCTTATTAAAATGCAGTATGCCTATATTATGTGCATGACTGCGGCTGTACCTGCATATGAAATGCTACGTTACAGTGTTTTCAGTGCCCCATATTATTTTAATCAGCAGAGTCTGCTTGTGCATCTTATTCACATACAGATGGAGCCACGCTAATTGTGGCTCTGTCTGTTCCAGGGCGCCAGCCTAGATGCGCCCATCGCATCGTCTGGGCCGCGCTCACGTCCGTGACCACATAAACATGCGTTAAATTTACACACATGCACACTAGGGTTAAAATTTTGTCAGAAATCAATTAACCTACCAGTATATTTTTGGACTTTGGGAGGAAATCCACACAAGCACAGGAAGAATATACAAACTCCACACAGTTAGGGCCATGGTGGGAATCGAACCCATGACCTCAGTGCTGGGAGGCAGTAATGCTAACCATTACTCCGTCCTTGCCTTAGTTTAATGTTGCATGACTTCATTAACTAATATATTTCCCCAAACATGCAGAAAGGTGCAGCAAATTCTGCTCCATCAGTACATACATTGAACACAACACAATATCAGTTCCATCAATTTTCTACCAGTAGATACGTTAATAAGTTTTGTGGTTTTAACTGGAGTAGAGATATTATGCAGTGCAACCATGCCTTGCTCTGTAAATAAAGTCTTTGAGGATATCTTCTATGTGAAATTACAGTGGTCTAAGTGCCATATGACTACCTAGCTGGGAAACACAACTTCTGTTTTTTTGATGAGGTGCTGAGATTCATTTTCTAGAAAGCCTACTGTGTATTGCGATGACAGAACGTAAAAGCATCAGAAAGGTGATATTAATGTAACTTTGAAAGAGTTGAAATTTAAAGGTCAATGACAGCCAATGACACACTCTATCATGCCAGATCATCTGCTTTTATATACAGGGTGTCTGTAATTAAAGTTCACCTATTCCAAGCAGTCTACCGCAAAAAAATACTTACGAGAATGTTGTCAAATTTTCAGTATGTCTTGTTGAGGCCATGGGAAGGAAATTCACGGCAAAAATAATAGTTTAAAAAAGATCACCACCCAGTGGGGGAAGGAAGGGGGGGGGGGGGGGTGGGGGAGTCCGCTTGTAATGTATCAGATATTAAAGTTGTCTTGAATTCAAAATGGCATTAAATTTACGTGAACATACGTTATTGGTGAATTCAGCACCAGTAGTTTTGTGGACCATTGAATGATCTTTGAAAAGGTCCAATTTCTGCAAACATATTTTTCTATGAATTTCCTTCACATGGCCTCATTAAAACGTACTGAAAATTTGGCGACATTGCGATAAGTAGTTTTTGCTGTAGACTGCTTGGGATAGGTGAACTTTAATTATAGACACCCTGTATTATCATTTTATTTTTTGGAAAATTGACAGTTCTCATCTGTTTTCCAAGCTGTTGTTTGATGTATATGGCGTACTACAAAACATATTTTATCATATCTCAGAAGGAGAAAAAAAAAAAGATTAAAATTTTCTGCAACATTTTGTGTATGTGTTGCACCTACAAGACTTAGATTATAATTAGAGATGAGCGGGTTCGGTTTCTCTGAATCCGAACCCGCACGAACTTCATGTTTTTTTTCACGGGTCCGAGCGACTCGGATCTTCCCGCCTTGCTCGGTTAACCCGAGCGCGCCCGAACGTCATCATGACGCTGTCGGATTCTCGCGAGACTCGGATTCTATATAAGGAGCCGCGCGTCGCCGCCATTTTCACACGTGCATTGAGATTGATAGGGAGAGGACGTGGCTGGCGTCCTCTCCATTTAGATTAGAAGAGAGAGAGAGAGAGAGAGATTGACCTGATTTACTGGAGCTTAGGAGTACTGTAGAAGTGTAGAGAGTGCAGAGTTTACTAGTGACTGACCACAGTGACCACCAGACAGTGCAGTTTTATTTAATATATCTGTTCTCTGCCTGAAAAAAACGATACACACAGTGACTCAGTCACATACCATATCTGTGTGCACTGCTCAGCCCAGTGTGCTGCATCATCTATGTATATATATCTGACTGTGCTCAGCTCACACAGCTTATAATTGTGGGGGAGACTGGGGAGCACTGCAGTGCCAGTTAATAGTTATAGGTTATAGCAGGAGCCAGGAGTACATATTATATTAAAATTAAACAGTGCACACTTTTGCTGCAGGAGTGCCACTGCCAGTGTGACTGACCAGTGACCTGACCACACTGACCACCAGTATAGTTAGAAGTATACTATATTGTGTGATTGCCTGAAAAAGTTAAACACTCGTCGTGTGACTTCACTTGTGTGGTGTTTTTTTTTTTATTCTATAAAAAACTCATTCTGCTGACAGACAGTGTCCAGCAGGTCCGTCATTATATAATATATACCTGTCCGGCTGCAGTAGTGATATATATATATATTTTTTATATCATTATTTATCATCCAGTCGCAGCAGACACAGTACGGTAGTTCACGGCTGTAGCTACCTCTGTGTCGGCACTCGGCAGTCCGTCCATAATTGTATACCACCTACCCGAGGTTTTTTTTTCTTTCTTCTTTATACATACATACTACTACATCTCTTTATCAACCAGTCTATATTAGCAGCAGACACAGTACGGTAGTTCACGGCTGTAGCTACCTCTGTGTCGGCACTCGGCAGTCCGTCCATAATTGTATACCACCTACCCGTGGTTTTTTTTTCTTTCTTCTTTATACATACATACTACTACATCTCTTTATCAACCAGTCTATATTAGCAGCAGACACAGTACAGTACGGTAGTTCACGGCTGTAGCTACCTCTGTGTCGGCACTCGGCAGTCCGTCCATAATTGTATACCACCTACCCGTGGTTTTTTTTTCTTTCTTCTTTATACATACATACTACTACATCTCTTTATCAACCAGTCTATATTAGCAGCAGACACAGTACAGTACGGTAGTTCACGGCTGTAGCTACCTCTGTGTCGGCACTCGGCAGTACGTCCATAATTGTATACCACCTACCCGTGGTTTTTTTTTCTTTCTTCTTTATACATACATACTACTACATCTCTTTATCAACCAGTCTATATTAGCAGCAGACACAGTACAGTACGGTAGTTCACGGCTGTAGCTACCTCTGTGTCGGCACTCGGCAGTCCGTCCATAATTGTATACCACCTACCCGTGGTTTTTTTTTCTTTCTTCTTTATACATACATACTACTACATCTCTTTATCAACCAGTCTATATTAGCAACAGACACAGTACGGTAGTTCACGGCTGTAGCTACCTCTGTGTCGGCACTCGGCAGTCCGTCCATAATTGTATACCACCTACCCGTGGTTTTTTTTTCTTTCTTCTTTATACATACATACTACTACATCTCTTTATCAACCAGTCTACATTAGCAGCAGACACAGTACGGTAGTTCACGGCTGTAGCTACCTCTGTGTCGGCACTCGGCAGTCCGTCCATAATTGTATACCACCTACCCGTGGTTTTTTTTTCTTTCTTCTTTATACATACATACTACTACATCTCTTTATCAACCAGTCTATATTAGCAGCAGACACAGTACAGTACGGTAGTCCACGGCTGTAGCTACCTCTGTGTCGGCACTCGGCAGTCCGTCCATAATTGTATACCACCTACCCGTGGTTTTTTTTTCTTTCTTCTTTATACATACATACTACTACATCTCTTTATCAACCAGTCTATATTAGCAGCAGACACAGTACAGTACGGTAGTTCACGGCTGTAGCTACCTCTGTGTCGGCACTCGGCAGTCCGTCCATAATTGTATACCACCTACCCGTGGTTTTTTTTTCTTTCTTCTTTATACATACATACTACTACATCTCTTTATCAACCAGTCTATATTAGCAGCAGACACAGTACAGTACGGTAGTCCACGGCTGTAGCTACCTCTGTGTCGGCACTCGGCAGTCCGTCCATAATTGTATACCACCTACCCGTGGTTTTTTTTTCTTTCTTCTTTATACATACATACTACTACATCTCTTTATCAACCAGTCTATATTAGCAGCAGACACAGTACAGTACGGTAGTTCACGGCTGTAGCTACCTCTGTGTCGGCACTCGGCAGTCCGTCCATAATTGTATACCACCTACCCGTGGTTTTTTTTTCTTTCTTCTTTATACATACATACTACTACATCTCTTTATCAACCAGTCTATATTAGCAGCAGACACAGTACAGTACGGTAGTTCACGGCTGTAGCTACCTCTGTGTCGGCACTCGGCAGTCCGTCCATAATTGTATACTAGTATCCATCCATCTCCATTGTTTACCTGAGGTGCCTTTTAGTTGTGCCTATTAAAATATGGAGAACAAAAATGTTGAGGTTCCAAAATTAGGGAAAGATCAAGATCCACTTCCACCTCGTGCTGAAGCTGCTGCCACTAGTCATGGCCGAGACGATGAAATGCCAGCAACGTCGTCTGCCAAGGCCGATGCCCAATGTCATAGTACAGAGCATGTCAAATCCAAAACACCAAATATCAGTAAAAAAAGGACTCCAAAACCTAAAATAAAATTGTCGGAGGAGAAGCGTAAACTTGCCAATATGCCATTTACCACACGGAGTGGCAAGGAACGGCTGAGGCCCTGGCCTATGTTCATGGCTAGTGGTTCAGCTTCACATGAGGATGGAGGCACTCAGCCTCTCGCTAGAAAAATGAAAAGACTCAAGCTGGCAAAAGCAGTAGCACCGCAAAGAACTGTGCGTTCTTCGAAATCCCAAATCCACAAGGAGAGTCCAATTGTGTCGGTTGCGATGCCTGACCTTCCCAACACTGGACGTGAAGAGCATGCGCCTTCCACCATTTGCACGCCCCCTGCAAGTGCTGGAAGGAGCACCCGCAGTCCAGTTCCTGATAGTCAGATTGAAGATGTCAGTGTTGAAGTACACCAGGATGAGGAGGATATGGGTGTTGCTGGCGCTGGGGAGGAAATTGACCAGGAGAATTCTGATGGTGAGGTGGTTTGTTTAAGTCAGGCACCCGGGGAGACACCTGTTGTCCGTGGGAGGAATATGGCCGTTGACATGCCTGGTGAAAATACCAAAAAAATCAGCTCTTCGGTGTGGAGGTATTTCAACAGAAATGCGGACAACAGGTGTCAAGCCGTGTGTTCCCTTTGTCAAGCTGTAATAAGTAGGGGTAAGGACGTTAACCACCTCGGAACATCCTCCCTTATACGTCACCTGCAGCGCATTCATAATAAGTCAGTGACAAGTTCAAAAACTTTGGGTGACAGCGGAAGCAGTCCACTGACCAGTAAATCCCTTCCTCTTGTAACCAAGCTCACGCAAACCACCCCACCAACTCCCTCAGTGTCAATTTCCTCCTTACCCAGGAATGTCAATAGTCCTGCAGGCCATGTCACTGGCAATTCTGACGATTCCTCTCCTGCCTGGGATTCCTCCGATGCATCCTTGCGTGTAACGCCTACTGCTGCTGGCGCTGCTGTTGTTGCTGCTGGGAGTCGATGGCCATCCCAGAGGGGAAGTCGTAAGACCACTTTTACTACTTCCACCAAGCAATTGACTGTCCAACAGTCCTTTGCGAGGAAGATGAAATATCACAGCAGTCATCCTACTGCAAAGCGGATAACTGAGGCCTTGGCATCCTGGGTGGTGAGAACCGTGGTTCCGGTATCCATCATTACTGCAGAGCCAACTAGAGACTTGTTGGAGGTACTGTGTCCCCGGTACCAAATACCATCTAGGTTCCATTTCTCTAGGCAGGCGATACCGAAAATTTACACAGACCTCAGAAAAAGAGTCACCAGTGTCCTAAAAAATGCAGCTGTACCCAATGTCCACTTAACCACGGACATGTGGACAAGTGGAGCAGGGCAGGGTCAGGACTATATGACTGTGACAGCCCACTGGGTAGATGTATGGACTCCCGCCGCAAGAACAGCAGCGGCGGCACCAGTAGCAGCATCTCGCAAACGCCAACTCTTTCCTAGGCAGGCTACACTTTGTATCACCGGTTTCCAGAATACGCACACAGCTGAAAACCTCTTACGGCAACTGAGGAAGATAATCGCGGAATGGCTTACCCCAATTGGACTCTCCTGTGGATTTGTGGCATCGGACAACGCCAGCAATATTGTGTGTGCATTAAATATGGGCAAATTCCAGCACGTCCCATGTTTTGCACATACCTTGAATTTGGTGGTGCAGAATTATTTAAAAAACGACAGGGGCGTGCAAGAGATGCTGTCGGTGGCCAGAAGAATTGCGGGACACTTTCGGCATACAGGCACCACGTACAGAAGACTGGAGCACCACCAAAAACTACTGAACCTGCCCTGCCATCATCTGAAGCAAGAAGTGGTAACGAGGTGGAATTCAACCCTCTATATGCTTCAGAGGTTGGAGTAGCAGCAAAAGGCCATTCAAGCCTATACAATTGAGCACGATATAGGAGGTGGAATGCACCTGTCTCAAGCGCAGTGGAGAATGATTTCAACGTTGTGCAAGGTTCTGCTGCCCTTTGAACTTGCCACACGTGAAGTCAGTTCAGACACTGCCAGCCTGAGTCAGGTCATTCCCCTCATCAGGCTTTTGCAGAAGAAGCTGGAGACATTGAAGGAGGAGCTAACACAGAGCGATTCCGCTAGGCATGTGGGACTTGTGGATGGAGCCCTTAATTCGCTTAACAAGGATTCACGGGTGGTCAATCTGTTGAAATCAGAGCACTACATTTTGGCCACCGTGCTCGATCCTAGATTTAAAGCCTACCTTGGATCTCTCTTTCCGGCAGACACAAGTCTGCTGGGGTTGAAAGACCTGCTGGTGAGAAAATTGTCAAGTCAAGCGGAACGCGACCTGTCAACATCTCCTCCTTCACATTCTCCCGCAACTGGGGGTGCGAGGAAAAGGCTCAGAATTCCGAGCCCACCCGCTGGCGGTGATGCAGGGCAGTCTGGAGCGACTGCTGATGCTGACATCTGGTCCGGACTGAAGGACCTGACAACGATTACGGACATGTCGTCTACTGTCACTGCATATGATTCTCTCACCATTGAAAGAATGGTGGAGGATTATATGAGTGACCGCATCCAAGTAGGCACGTCACACAGTCCATACTTATACTGGCAGGAAAAAGAGGCAATTTGGAGGCCATTGCACAAACTGGCTTTATTCTACCTAAGTTGCCCTCCCACAAGTGTGTACTCCGAAAGAGTGTTTAGTGCCGCCGCTCACCTTGTCAGCAATCGGCGTACGAGGTTACATCCAGAAAATGTGGAGAAGATGATGTTCATTAAAATGAATTATAATCAATTCCTCCGCGGAGACATTGACCAGCAGCAATTGCCTCCACAAAGTACACAGGGAGCTGAGATGGTGGATTCCAGTGGGGACGAATTGATAATCTGTGAGGAGGGGGATGTACACGGTGATATATCGGAGGATGATGATGAGGTGGACATCTTGCCTCTGTAGAGCCAGTTTGTGCAAGGAGAGATTAATTGCTTCTTTTTTTGGGGGGGTCCAAACCAACCCGTCATATCAGTCACAGTCGTGTGGCAGACCCTGTCACTGAAATGATGGGTTGGTTAAAGTGTGCATGTCCTGTTTTGTTTATACAACATAAGGGTGGGTGGGAGGGCCCAAGGACAATTCCATCTTGCACCTCTTTTTTCTTTTATTTTTCTTTGCGTCATGTGCTGTTTGGGGAGGGTTTTTTGGAAGGGCCATCCTGCGTGACACTGCAGTGCCACTCCTAGATGGGCCCGGTGTTTGTGTCGGCCACTAGGGTCGCTTATCTTACTCACACAGTCAGCTACCTCATTGCGCCTCTTTTTTTCTTTGCGTCATGTGCTGTTTGGGGAGTGTTTTTTGGAAGGGCCATCCTGCGTGACACTGCAGTGCCACTCCTAGATGGGCCCGGTGTTTGTGTCGGCCACTAGGGTCGCTAATCTTACTCACACAGCTACCTCATTGCGCCTCTTTTTTTCTTTGCGTCATGTGCTGTTTGGGGAGTGTTTTTTGGAAGGGCCATCCTGCGTGACACTGCAGTGCCACTCCTAGATGGGCCCGGTGTTTGTGTCGGCCACTAGGGTCGCTAATCTTACTCACACAGCTACCTCATTGCGCCTCTTATTTTCTTTGCGTCATGTGCTGTTTGGGGAGGGTTTTTTGGAAGGGACATCCTGCGTGACACTGCAGTGACACTCCTAAATGGGCCCGGTGTTTGTGTCGGCCACTAGGGTCGCTTATCTTACTCACACAGTCAGCTACCTCATTGCGCCTCTTTTTCTTTGCGTCATGTGCTGTTTGGGGAGGGTTTTTTGGAAGGGCCATCCTGCGTGACACTGCAGTGCCACTCCTAGATGGGCCCGGTGTTTGTGTCGGCCACTAGGGTCGCTTATCTTACTCACACAGTCAGCTACCTCATTGCGCCTCTTTTTTTCTTTGCGTCATGTGCTGTTTGGGGAGGGTTTTTTGGAAGGGACATCCTGCGTGACACTGCAGTGCCACTCCTAGATGGGCCAGGTGTTTGTGTCGGCCACTAGGGTCGCTTAGCTTAGTCATCCAGCGACCTCGGTGCAAATTTTAGGACTAAAAATAATATTGTTTGGTGTGAGGTATTCAGAATAGACTGAAAATGAGTGGAAATTATGGTTTTTGAGGTTAATAATAATATGGGATCAAAATGACCCCCAAATTCTATGATTTAAGCTGTTTTTTAGGGTTTTTTGAAAAAAACACCCGAATCCAAAACACACCCGAATCCGACAAAAAAAATTCGGTGAGGTTTTGCCAAAACGCGGTCGAACCCAAAACACGGCCGCGGAACCGAACCCAAAACCAAAACGCAAAACCCGAAAAATTTCAGGCGCTCATCTCTAATTATAATGTGGTGAAGGGAAATATACAGTATTTACCACTTGTTATCGCTAAAGTGTGTTTCTCCTGAGATTAGTAGTGATTATACAAAGATCAAGGAGTCTATTTACTGTATGAAATAGCCCCACAAAGACACATTTTCTACTGTTGCTCCCCAAAAAATAAAAAATTATGTAGCACAGAGGGGATGCGGTCATGTGACCAGCGCTCGCAACGCGTGCCCAACCCGCACAGAGAGATGTTCTGCTCCCTGGCAGCAATAAGCATAGGCTAAAGGCATAGCAGGCCAACTGGGTCCTTTCTGACCATAGGTGACCCAGACCTCTGAATCTGGCCTCTAGTTGCAGAATCCTAAAAATATTTTACATTTAAAAAAATAAAATATTTTCATATATTTTTATGAAGAACAAAAAATACTTTGTATAATTATTATTATTATTATTATTATTAATAACAGTTTCTTATATTGCGCAGCATATTCCGTTGCGCTTTACAATTAAATATAAAAAAGCATATTTTCTTGTAACTGCATCTGGTTTTGCCATCCTGGAAATGCCATGGGAGAGAACAAGTGGCAGTTGTCCTTGAGAAATATACTAATATACTCTATGTACAGTACATGTATCAGCCCTATGCTTTGCATAGGGGCGTTATTTCATTAGAGCCCCTATGACGGCCACATCTGGCCATCGCAGGCTGCTGTGATTAATAAACAGGTTACAAAAAAAACTAAATCCAGCAAGCACATCTGCGAGGGACTCAGGGAAGAATGAGTTTTTATGGCATTTTAGCCTTCATACATCCAGCCCCCTAAATTTGAGGTATATCCTGGTGAAACCAAAACCATTTGAGACATTCAAAACTATTTTGTCAGATGAGCCTTGATTTAATTTTCTTTAGGGGCACATACTGTAATTTATTTGTGCATTCATATTTGGTTTATAATTTTTAACTATGTTTAGCGGCCCTTGTTACCTTTTGTCGTTTTTCAGGATTCATACACTAAAACTGTGTGTCTCAAAGGAGGCAGCCATTTTGCATAATCATCACAACTTATTATTTTTTTACCACTGTTATTTGCATAACTGGAAGAGGCTTTAAGGCAATTTTCTGCATGTATTATTATATGTAAACTAGAGATGAGCGGGTTCGGTTCCTCGGAATCCGAACCCCCCCGAACTTCAGCCTTTTTACACGGGTCCGAGGCAGACTCGGATCTTCCCGCCTTGCTCGGTTAACCCGAGCGCGCCCGAACGTCATCATCCCGCTGTCGGATTCTCGCGAGGCTCGGATTCTATCGCGAGACTCGGATTCTATATAAGGAGCCGCGCGTCGCCGCCATTTTCACACGTGCATTGAGATTGATAGGGAGAGGACGTGGGTGGCGTCCTCTCCGTTTAGATAGAGAATGAGACACTTGATTTACTAGTAATTTAATTTTAGTAATTTTGGGGAGCATTAGGAGTACTCAGAGAGTGCAGAGTTTTGCTGATAGTTATACTAGTGACCACCAGTTTTATTTATTATTTAAAATCCGTTCTCTGCCTGAAAAAAAACGATACACAGTCACATACCATATCTGTGCTCAGCCTTAGTGTGCTGCATGATAATATCATCTATGTATATCTGACTGTGCTGAGTGCTCACTGCTCACACAGCCTAATTGTGGGGGAGACTGGGGAGCAGTTATAGCAGGAGTACATAACAGTACACACTTTTGCTGCCAGTGTGACTGACCAGTGACCACCAGTATATTGGCCCTCATTCCGAGTTGATCGGTCGCAAGGCGAATTTAGCAGAGTTACACACGCTAAGCCGCCGCCTACTGGGAGTGTATCTTAGCATCTTAAAATTGCGACCGATGTATTCGCAATATTGCGCTCACAAACTACTTAGCAGTTTTAGAGTAGCTCCAGACTTACTCTGCCTGTGCGATCAGTTCAGTGCTTGTCGTTCCTGGTTTGACGTCACAAACACACCCAGCGTTCGCCCAACCACTCCCCCGTTTCTCCGGCCACTCCTGCGTTTTTTCCGGAAACGGTAGCGTTTTCAGCCACACTCCCATAAAACGGCCTGTTTCCGCCCAGTAACACCCATTTCCTGTCAATCACATTACGATCGCCGGAGCGATGAAAAAGCCGTGAGTAAAAATACTATCTTCATAGCAAAGATACTTGGCGCAGTCGCAGTGCGAATATTGCGCATGCGCACTAAGCGGAATTTCACTGCGATGCGATGAAAAATACCGAGCGAACGACTCGGAATGAGGGCCATTGTCTGCCTGAAAAAGTTAAACACTCGTGTGGTGTTTTTTTTTTTTATTCTATAAACGCATTCTGCTGACAGACAGTGTCCAGCAGGTCCGTCATTCATTATATTATAATATATACCTGCAGTAGTGATATATATATTTTTTTTATATCATTATCATCCAGTCTATACTAGCAGACGCAGTACGGTAGTCCACGGCTGTGGATACCTCTGTGTCGGCAGTGCTCGTCCATAATTGTATACCTACCTGTGGTGGGTTTTTTTTTTTCTATCTTCTTCATACTAGTAGTTTAGGAGTCTGCTGACAGTGTCCAGCAGGTCCGTCATTATATAATATATACCTGTCCTGCAGTAGTGATATATATATATTTTTTATATCATTATCATCCAGTCTATACTAGCAGACGCAGTACGGTAGTCCACGGCTGTAGCTACCTCTGTGTCGGCAGTGCTCGTCCATAATTGTATACCTACCTGTGGTGGGTTTTTTTTTCTATCTTCTTCATACTAGTAGTTTAGGAGTCTGCTGCTGACAGTGTCCAGCAGGTCCGTCATTATATAATATATACCTGTCCTGCAGTAGTGATACATATATATATTTTTTATATCATTATCATCCAGTCTATACTAGCAGACGCAGTACGGTAGTCCACGGCTGTAGCTACCTCTGTGTCGGCAGTGCTCGTCCGTAATTGTATACCTACCTGTGGTGGGGTTTTTTTTTTTCTATCTTCTTCATACTAGTAGTTTAGGAGTCTGCTGCTGACAGTGTCCAGCAGGTCCGTCATTATATAATATATACCTGTCCTGCAGTAGTGATATATATATATTTTTTATATCATTATCATCCAGTCTATACTAGCAGACACAGTACGGTAGTCCACGGCTGTAGCTACCTCTGTGTCGGCAGTCACTCGTCATCCATAAGTATACTAGTATCCATCCATCTCCATTGTTTACCTGAGGTGCCTTTTAGTTGTGCCTATTAAAATATGGAGAACAAAAATGTTGAGGTTCCAAATATAGGGAAAGATCAAGATCGACTTCCACCTCGTGCTGAAGCTGCTGCCACTAGTCATGGCCGAGACGATGAAATGCCATCAACGTCGTCTGCCAAGGCCGATGCCCAATGTCATAGTACAGAGCATGTAAAATCCAAAACACCAAATATCAGTAAAAAAAGGACTCAAAAATCTAAAATAAAATCGTCGGAGGAGAAGCGTAAACTTGCCAATATGCCATTTACCACACGGAGTGGCAAGGAACGGCTGAGGCCCTGGCCTATGTTCATGGCTAGTGGTTCAGCTTCACATGAGGATGGAAGCACTCAGCCTCTCGCTAGAAAAATGAAAAGACTTAAGCTGGCAAAAGCACAGCAAAGAACTGTGCGTTCTTCGAAATCACAAATCCACAAGGAGAGTCCAATTGTGTCGGTTGCGATGCCTGACCTTCCCAACACTGGACGTGAAGAGCAGGCGCCTTCCACCATTTGCACGCCCCCTGCAAGTGCTGGAAGGAGCACCCGCAGTCCAGTTCCTGATAGACAGATTGAAGATGTCAGTGTTGAAGTACACCAGGATGAGGAGGATATGGGTGTTGCTGGCGCTGGGGAGGAAATTGACCAGGAGGATTCTGATGGTGAGGTGGTTTGTTTAAGTCAGGCACCCGGGGAGACACCTGTTGTCCGTGGGAGGAATATGGCCATTGACATGCCTGGTTAAATACCAAAAAAATCAGCTCTTCGGTGTGGAAGTATTTCAACAGAAATGCGGACAACATTTGTCAAGCCGTGTGTTGCCTTTGTCAAGCTGTAATAAGTAGGGGTAAGGACGTTAACCACCTCGGAACATCCTCCCTTATACGTCACCTGCAGCGCATTCATCATAAGTCAGTGACAAGTTCAAAAACTTTGGGCGACAGCGGAAGCAGTCCACTGACCAGTAAATCCCTTCCTCTTGTAACCAAGCTCACGAGTCCTCTCCTGCCTGGTATTCCTCCGATGCATCCTTGCGTGTAACGCCTACTGCTGCTGGCGCTGCTGTTGTTGCTGCTGGGAGTCGATGGTCATCCCAGAGGGGAAGTCGTAAGACCACTTTTACTACTTCCACCAAGCAATTGACTGTCCAACAGTCCTTTGCGAGGAAGATGAAATATCACAGCAGTCATCCGGCTGCAAAGCGGATAACTGAGGCCTTGGCATCCTGGGCGGTGAGAAACGTGGTTCCGGTATCCATCATTACTGCAGAGCCAACTATAGACTTGTTTGAGGTACTGTGTCCCCGGTACCAAATACCATCTAGGTTCCATTTCTCTAGGCAGGCGATACCGAAAATGTACACAGACCTCAGAAAAAGACTCACCAGTGTCCTAAAAAATGCAGTTGTACCCAATGTCCACTTAACCACGGACATGTGGACAAGTGGAGCAGGGCAGACTCAGGACTATATGACTGTGACAGCCCACTGGGTAGATGTATGGACTCTAGCCGCAAGAACAGCAGCGGCGGCACCAGTAGCAGCATCTCGCAAACGCCAACTCTTTCCTAGGCAGGCTACGCTTTGTATCACCGCTTTCCAGAATACGCACACAGCTGAAAACCTCTTACGGCAACTGAGGAAGATCATCGCAGAATGGCTTACCCCAATTGGACTCTCCTGTGGATTTGTGGCATCGGACAACGCCAGCAATATTGTGTGTGCATTAAATATGGGCAAATTCCAGCACGTCCCATGTTTTGCACATACCTTGAATTTGGTGGTGCAGAATTATTTAAAAAACGAGAGGGGCGTGCAAGAGATGCTGTCGGTGGCCAGAAGAATTGCGGGACACTTTCGGCGTACAGGCACCATGTACAGAAGACTGGAGCAACACCAAAAACGCCTGAACCTGCCCTGCCATCATCTGAAGCAAGAAGTGGTAACGAGGTAGAATTCAACCCTCTATATGCTTCAGAGGTTGGAGGAGCAGCAAAAGGCCATTCAAGCCTATATAACTGACCACGATATAGGAGGTGGAATGCACCTGTCTCAAGCGCAGTGGAGAATGATTTCAACGTTGTGCAAGGTTCTGCAACCTTTTGAACTTGCCACACGTGAAGTCAGTTCAGTCACTGCCAGCCTGAGTCAGGTCATTCCCCTCATCAGGCTTTTGCAGAAGAAGCTGGAGACATTGAAGGAGGAGCTAACACAGAGCGATTCCGCTAGGCATGTGGGACTTGTGGATGGAGCCCTTAATTCGCTTAACAAGGATTCACGGGTGGTCAATCTGTTGAAATCAGAGCACTACATTTTGTCCATCGTGCTCGATCCTAGATTTAAAACCTACCTTGGATCTCTCTTTCCGGCAGACACAAGTCTGCAGGGGTTCAAAGAACTGCTGGTGAGAAAATTGTCAAGTCAAGCGGAACGCGACCTGTCAACATCTCCTCCTTCACATTCTCCCGCAACTGGGGGTGCGAGGAAAAGGCTCAGAATTCCGAGCCCACCCGCTGGCGGTGATGCAGGGCAGTCTGGAGCGACTGCTGATGCTGACATCTGGTCCGGACTGAAGGACCTGACAACGATTACTGACATGTCGTCTACTGTCACTGCATATGATTCTCTCACCATTGAAAGAATGGTGGAGGATTATATGAGTGACCGCATCCAAGTAGGCACGTCAGACAGTCCGTACGTATACTGGCAGGAAAAAGAGGCAATTTGGAGGCCCTTGCACAAACTGGCTTTATTCTACCTAAATTGCCCTCCCACAAGTGTGTACTCCGAAAGAGTGTTTAGTGCCGCCGCTCACCTTGTCAGCAATCGGCGTACGAGGTTACTTCCAGAAAATGTGGAGAAGATGATGTTCATTAAAATGAATTATAATCAATTCCTCCATGGAGACATTCACCAGCAGCAATTGCCTCCACAAAGTACACAGGGAGCTGTGATGGTGGATTCCAGTGGGGACGAATTGATAATCTGTGAGGAGGGGGATGTACACGGTGATGAATCGGAGGATGATGATGAGGTGGACATCTTGCCTCTGTAGAGCCAGTTTGTGCAAGGAGAGATTAATTGCTTCTTTTTTGGTGGGGGTCCAAACCAACCCGTCATTTCAGTCACAGTCGTGTGGCAGACCCTGTCACTGAAATGATGGGTTGGTTAAAGTGTGCATGTCCTGTTTATACAACATAAGGGTGGGTGGGAGGGCCCAAGGACAATTCCATCTTGCACCTCTTTTTTCTTTCATTTTTCTTTGCGTCATGTGCTGTTTGGGGAGTGTTTTTTGGAAGGGCCAGCCTGCGTGACACTGCAGTGCCACTCCTAGATGGGCCAGGTGTTTGTGTCGGCCACTAGGTTTGCTTAGCTTACTCACACAGCTACCTCTTTGCGCCTCTTTTTTTCTTTGCGTCATGTGCTGTTTGGGGAGTGTTTTTTGGAAGGGCCATCCTGCCTGACACTGCAGTGCCACTCCTAGATGGGCCAGGTGTTTGTGTCGGCCACTAGGGTCGCTGAGCTTAGTCACACAGCTACCTCATTGCGCCTCTTTTTTTTCTTCTTTGCGTCATGTGCTGTTTGGGGAGTATTTTTTGGAAGGGCCATCCTGCCTGACACTGCAGTGCCACTCCTAGATGGGCCAGGTGTTTGTGTCGGCCACTTGGGTCGCTGAGCTTAGTCACACAGCTACCTCATTGCGCCTCTTTTTTTCTTTGCGTCATGTGCTGTTTGGGGAGTGTTTTTTTGGAAGGGCCATCCTGCGTGACACTGCAGTGCCACTCCTAGATGGGCCAGGTGTTTGTGTCGGCCACTTGGGTCGCTGAACTTAGTCATCCGGCGACCTCGGTGCAAATTTTAGGACTAAAAATAATATTGTGAGGTGTGAGGTGTTCAGAATAGACTGAAAATGAGTGGAAATTATGGTTATTGAGGTTAATAATACTTTGGGATCAAAATGACCCCCAAATTCTATGATTTAAGCTGTTTTTTAGGTTTTTTTTAAAAAAACACCCGAATCCAAAACACACCCGAATCCGACAAAAAAAATTTGGTGAGGTTTTGCCAAAACGCGTTCGATCCCAAAACACGGCCGCGGAACCGAACCCAAAACCAAAACACAAAACCCGAAAAATTTCCGGTGCACATCTCTAATGTAAACACATGTATTAGTAATAAATAAGATGGATTATGAGGTCACTCAATAGTGTTTCCATTCCTTCCCCCTACCAGTCTATTGTAGAACAATGGTTTGACTTGTTTTCTCTACATTTTTTGTTATAGTTCTGTACATTGATAAAGTATGTTCTATAATATGTTCCCTATAGATGGGAGATACTGCATAACAAAGCAATCACTAGGGGCACAATAACACATGCTGAATATCTTTCCAGTGATTTGTAAAGCACAGAATTATACATGTGCATTTGACATGTCTCTGCCATAAATAATGACTGGAGAAGTGGAACCTATTTAGATACCATTCTTACAGTAAAACTAATCACTGGAAAGGTACACTTGATTGTCTCATCTTGTACTAAAACATCTGGATGATTAAATTAAGCATTAATCTATAGTCTCGATGACAGCTACATTACTATAAAGTATGGTTATCATGAAAAAATGAGTACAGACATCAACAAGGCTTAGAACTCTCCTAAGCAAAGCAAAATGACTGTAATCTGTCAGTGACCCCCTAAGTTTGTTTACATGAATACATACTGCAGTAGTAATGGTGTCAAACATCAACTATAATGTCAAACAGCAGGGTGAAAGCTTAGACACTGGCACATGCTGTTTCGTGAATTGGAAATAACTGATAGCTGTTTAAAATAGTTTTCTCATTTTTTATTGTCAATTTCTAAGATTTTTTTTTCCATACAGTAGATGAAATATCTGATTTGGCCCCAACAGCAATAGCATAATATAGTAATAATAATTGTAGTTTAGACAACATGCTACATAATATGTTTAGCATCACATCTGCAGCTTTTTAAACCTTGAAAACTTTTTGCGTGGATATTTCACAAGGGATTCAGTATGGGATCCCGACCCCCAGGATCCCAGGATCCCAATGGTCGAGATCCCGATGGTCATAAGACCGATGCAGGATTCCTGAAAGTTGGGATCCCGACTGCAAGCGCAGTGTGTCCCCTCGTGGGCTCACTGCGCTCACCACGTTTGGGGCCCAGTGGCTCGCCACACTAATTTACTCCCCCTTTGGGGGGTGGCGTGGACCTCCCCGCCAAGTGGGGATTCTGAAACCTAGTTGGGATTCCATCTGCCAGGATTCCCTTGGCTGTTGCGATTCTGACAGCTGAAAAAGTAACTGCTTCCCTTCAAAGAAGGCATCTTCAGATAGAGTGGTGACTGATTGTATGCACAGGGATGCATTAGATGCCTTTCTCACTGAAGAAACTTCAAATCCAGTCAACGTGAGATAAACTCTTGGGATGCGGTTAGCATCCCGGCAGTGTGGATGCCGGCAGTCATGTGACCGATTCCAGAATCCAGACACCACTCCTGGCACTGGAACACCAACCGCTGACATCCTGAAGGTAAGTATTGGGGTGACTGTTTGTGCCTGGGGGCATAAAGCACTAGGCGGTAGCCGTACCCACCAACCCCCGAGTCTTAGCCCTTACCACCACCCCTGGAGTCTTAGTCCTAGCCGCCACCCCAGGCGGGTTAGGGTAGGGCACAGGGGAGGGGTAAAATAATTACCACGTCCCCTGATGGCATTTTCATTGTCGAGATAGCATGGTCAGTCATGTGACCGCCGGCATCCCGACCGCCGGTATGCTGTATCACACCTAAACTATTCTAGAGAGTGTATCTAAGCAAAATATGATAAACTGTGTTGTATATTTTTCAAATAAAACCTTATTTTTAATTAAGGAGGAAAAATCTACAAACGGTGAAAAATTGCTTTAAAGCTTCAAAACCACCTAATAAAAATGGACGCGCTGGAGTTCCCTGCCTAATGGCTGCAGGGAGAGGAGCTATCAATGTTCTGCCAGGGCTGGAATGAGAAACTGAGGAGCTCCAGGAATAATGTCTGTACAGAGCAGCTCTCTGGGCTCCGACAAGGAGGACTGTCACCTATTGTATAAAGACATTTTCCAAACTGTAATGCAGCTTTTAGCGTCTCACTTCTGGCAGTATGAAAATAATCAAATCCTATACTACAGCACCTAAATGCTAGTTCTCAAAGGTTGTTTCCACAGATTGAGAGCTGCCTAATAGCATATTGTCATTATGGAGACATTGCAAATGTTTCAAAGCCCCTTTTCATTGTTTCATTGGGGAAGAGAACATGACAAACTTGTTTTTCTGTAAAATAGATTTTATTTCTTTGTGTAAATTACTGTATTATTAGAAGCTATTCTGGATAGAGGAGCGAGGCTACTTGAAACAGTTTAACATTGTAAGACATATAATAATTCTATTCAGTTTAGAATAAAATAGATGGCACCAATGCCAACAAATACCTTGTGAAGCAGTATTTAATCTATGGCAGAATATATCCTCTAATGTAAATTATAAGGATAAGTCACTACAGAGTTCCAAACGCACAAGGATTTGTGTATTGAATATTACATAAGCAGCATTTTGATAGAACAGATCTATTGCTACTCACAGCTGTTTGGATAAAAATGTGTTTGAAACTGAATACTAAAAAAACGGGCAAAGGTAGTGTTACAATACTATATTGTATGAAAGACAGAAAATCCCCATATTAACTCATAGGCATCATCATCATTATAGCTTCATGCTATAAATATATTTGTTTCATGTAATGTTATGTGTCCATGGAAGACCTTCTCCCCTAAGTACGACATAGTACTGTAGTAACAACACACAGAGATAATTGCCTGACTAGTGTCTATTTAGCAAATTACTTAGCTTTAGTTTTCAGGCACTAAACAAGACTGTGATGTTTCAGCTGGGGAACATTCTGTTCTAGAAGTGTACCTGACATCAGTCAGTGGCAGATGTTCAGTATAATCCATGTTTGTTTAGTGCACTCAAGGGAAGCAAAATAAGATCTGAAAAAGTGTTTTTAATTGTCCTTCCGGTTTCTCCACCAGCCCATGAAGATTTATAAATTCTTCATGTGTGGGATTCCATGAAGATAATGCTCCATTGACATGCCCCCCGGCGCCCCTCTGTACATACTCTATAAATCTTTAGAGGAAATAATTCATGACAATTTCTTTGTCTACAGGATTGAAATAATAAATGTTCTCACCCCATGTGCACATGGAAAGCTTAAATTATTGTCATTTGTCAAGAGGTTTTCTTTGTGTATAATTTCATTTAAAAATGGAGTCTTTAAAATGAATGTATCCACTTTCAACATTATTGACTGTCAAGATTCATTAAAGGGTTTGAGCATACACCATTGTGATAGATACCACTGACTGTTTTCTCAGCATTCACCCAATAGAGACTAGGGGGTATATTTACTAAAGGATGATTTTGATCAATTTTAATAGATTTCAGATTGATTAAAATCAATCTTAATTGAAGTTGGGCTTCCAGGGCTAAAACATACATTTACTAACATGATTTTTTATATTCATTTGAAATGTTAGTAAATGTGTATTTTAGCTCTGGAAACCCAAGATCAATTAAGATTGATTTTAATCAATCTAAAATCAATAAAATCAATCAAATCGACCTTTAGTAAATATACCCCTTGGAGAGGGTTCATTTTTGCAGAGATTAGCTTAAGTGGTTGAACTGCTGACAGCCAATCGCATGTCATACTGTTAAGCATTGACAGCTTCTATGTCTAGAAAGATTTGCTAGTGCTATATCTCCATATATTGCAACTTACATGTCTGCTCCAATCCAAAAATATTAATGGGGGGAATGTAATAGGGTGTGAGAATCAGAAAGTGAGAGATTTTGTGAGAGTTTTCTTCTTTTTTTTTTATGCGGTGATCATCTACACAGGAAAATCAACCTGGTTTGGCAGTGTAAATGATTGCTGCTTTAAAAAACTCAGAAATCTCTCAAAAAATCTCTCACCTTCTGATTTTCACTCCCTGTTTAATTCTCCACTATCAGTTTAATATATCTAGAGGTGAATTCAATTAGTGACAAATTGCTAGTGATATCCACAATGTGCTTTTGAGACAGTGTTGGAACTAGGGAAGAACAAAAAATGTATTTATTGATTGATTGATTGATTGATTGATTGATTGTGGTAGCCAGCTCTATGGTTCACTAGGGCAGGGACTGGTGTGAATGACTTTCATGTGAGGACTACCAGCAAAAAAGACAAAAAAGCAACAAGAGAAGAATACAAATATGATGGATCGATTGATTGAGTACTTAAAATTAACATTTGTGAGGCTATTCATGGAAAAAGGCCATAAAATACAAGAATGATTGATTGATTGATTGATTGATTGATTGATTGATTGAGTAATTAAAAATAAGACATATGAGGCACATTTCTTATTACAAATTACTTAGTAATGTTGGCGAAATAATCAATAAAAAGGTTTCTCTATGCAAAATAGAACATCACCAATGTCCACCAAAAATAAAGCCCATAATGAAAAGAAAAGTGGTACAAAATCCCTTGTGGCACTATAAATAATAATAATAATAATAATAATAATAATAATAACTTCAGCAACAGGGACTGTCACTTTTGTGGCTGAAGTGCTTGCTTTGTTTGGGCCTAACAAACCAATTATTTGGAAGGACTACCTCTGATCAACAATAAGGAGGTTAATCATGAGGGTGCTAATTGCATTATAATTTAGTAAAATAAATGTTATGAACTCGTCGCAAATTAAGTAACATGGAGGAGGTGCCTAGATTAATGTCCCTACCTCTACTAACTTTGGCCTCTCAAATGGGGCAGATGCCTTCACAAAAGTTGTCAGGATTTGGGTATAAATAACCCCACACTCCAGAGGTAGCTTTTTAGGTCGTATGCCCAAGCATCACATTGACTCTCTTATTATCATGGACAAGAACTGCCACTGATGGCTGGTTTACACAAACAATATCATCAACAGCCTCATCATTAGTGTCAGATAGTAATAGTTAATAAACATCCCCATCATCCTGTTCCACTTCCACATAAGCATCCTCAATTTCTTTACTTGTGCTATTCCCCACATGTGCAGGTGGTACAGAAATGGTTGAATGAGGTGAAAGAGGCTTCTTTATAGGGACAGTGTAAGAAATGTCAGAAAAAATTAGCTAAT
This sequence comes from Pseudophryne corroboree, assembly GCF_028390025.1. Lineage (NCBI taxonomy): Eukaryota > Metazoa > Chordata > Amphibia > Anura > Myobatrachidae > Pseudophryne > Pseudophryne corroboree. The sequence continues at coordinate 233,658,953 of NC_086449.1, read as the reverse complement.
GTGGACTCCCTTAGACTTTCCTCAGGGATTTGTGAACACAGTTTGAGCCTTAGTGTTCTTTCATTTGGGCACTGATTTGTCACTTTTTAAGGTGACACTTCTACCCTTTTTTTACATTGTTAAAAGATTTCCAGTTCACATTCCCTTTTCTAAACTGTATGCCCCCTGAACTACCTTTAGTAGATGCTATAGTATCATAACTGGCAGCAGCTGCTGTGTTAGTCATTGATTGCTGCTCCTGCTCTTCTCTTGACTGATCATTATCCATATTGAACTCAACACACACAAGTTGTCTGCTGTTGTTTGGAAGCATTTCGGGGGCAGATGGTGTGACTCCCCTATTTTAATTTGAATCTGACATTGGGTACTGGAAATTATAGTGCGCCTGGTGCAGAATTTACAATCAGGTTGTTACTCACTGTGGTGTTAATAGGCTGCTTAGGGATCTGTGTAATAAGTCTTGGAGAGATATATAGTGGATGGAGATAAAGTACCAACCAATTGGCTCCTGTTATAGGCTGTTTAAAAAATGAAAGGAACTGGTTAGTTGGTACTTTATTTCTCTCCATTGTATCACTCTCTAAGGCTTAGTACATAGACCCCTTAGACACCTTAGTGGTGGTGGTACAGCTGTTTCTGCAGCCCTGTGGTCTGTTGCAGGGACTGGTGCTTTAAAGCTGCATCCACACTTGTGGGACGCCAGAGAAGAGAGACATGCAACATTGTCACGCATGCGCAGTAGTGCTGTGAGAGCTGCAGCAGGTCCTAGTGCCTGCCAGCTCTAGGAAACATTAGGGAGACAGTGCAGAGTGCTGCTGCTCTCCCAACACTTTCAGGAGCTTATTATAAATACAGATAAAATGTTGTTTGAGGGGAGATTATTTTCCAAACACAGCAGACAGCTTGCCAGTATTTCTTTGGTGAAGGCTCTATCTAGTCTCTTTTCTGTTGTCCATAAATACATAAATAGTACCATTCCATCAGACTATATTATATACATTGTTTGTAAAATTGAAGTCTATTGATGTTACAACTCTTCTACATTATGTTCACACTATTAATGTCTGCTGCTCTGTCAGAACAATATTGTTATGTGTAAAATGTACCACAATTATATATTGATGTGATTGTATAGAAATGTGAGTGTTGTTCTCCAATTAAAATAAAATTGATACATGATTGGTTTAAGCCTCATTTTGCAGAATATAGCAGATAACAGATCAATGGCGTGCATTCAGCTGCAGAGCAGATGTAATAACACTGAATGTGTTGCACATCCCAAATTTCTTCAAAGCATGAAAACATCACTATGAATATATTTTTGTGAATGATATTGGCACTCTTATTTTAGATTTACTGGACATTGAAAGCTGACCGGTCACCAGGTCCTATTATGTCTTTGTTATTTTAGTACATAGAGAGCTATGTTCCTGGCATTATATTATACAACAGCTGCATGATCAACCTACACAGAAGCAAGCCATACAAATAATATATTGATGACATGAACAGCAGCAATACAGACTTACAGCATAAAAGTCACAATTACCTGCTTTACTTAAACCTCCTTACATACTTGAAAGGGATGTAGCCATAATATCATTATTTACAAGGTCGACATTCCTAATTTTAACACCACATAAAAAAAGACACATATTAATTATTATTATTATTATTATTATTATTATTATTATTATTATCCTTTATTTATATGGTGCCACAAGGGTTCCTCAGCGCCCAATTAAAGAGTACATAAACAAATAATCAAAACAGGAAAACAGCAACTTACAGTTGACGACAATATAGGACAAGTACATGGTAAACAAACATAGCTACATCAGCAGATGACACTGGAATAAGTATAAGGTGGCAGAAGACTGCTGGATATGGTGCAGTTGAAGATTAATCAAGTAAGAAAAATGATAAGCACATGAAGGAATAGGGCCCTACTCGTGAGAGGGGTAGATAGACAGGGGTGACACAGACGGGGTACATAGAGACCATGGAACAGAGGGTTAGGATGAGATTTGGCCTGGTTTGGTGAAGAAGTGGGTCTTGAGAGCCCGTTTGAAGTTTTGTAGAGAGGTGGAGAGTCTGAGGGGGAGAGGTAGGGTATTCCAGAAAAATGGAGCAGTATGTGAAAAATCTTGGAGGTAGGAGTGGGAGGAAGTAATCAGTAGGTGGGAGAGCCAGTGTGCATTAGCAGAGCGAAGAGGATGGGTAGGAGTGTAAAGGGAGATAAGGTCAGAGATGTTGATGGAAGAGGAGTGGGTGAGTGCTTTGTAAGTGAGTGTGAGAAGCTTGAAATGGATTCTGAAAGGGAGAGGGAGCCGGTGAAGGTCTTGTAAGAGAGGAGAGGTGGACGTAGTGTGTTTGGTGAGGAAAATTAGCCGGGCAGCAGCACTGAGGATAGATTGGTGTGGAGAGAGGTATTTGTCAGGAACACCAGTCAGGAGGAGATTACAGTAGTCCAGTCTGGAGATGACCAGCGAGTGGATAAGGGTCTTAGTAGCATCCTGGGTCAGATAGGGTCTGATCCTGGAAATATTTTTTAGATGAAAATAGCAGGTTTGCGAGAGGTGCTGAATTTGTGGTTTGAAGGAAAGGGAGGATTCAAGGACAGTGCACTTGGAGGCTAGAGGAGACAGTAGTGCCATCAATAGATAATGAGATTGTAGGAGGTGAGGTTATGTGGGAAGGTGGGAAGATGATCAGCTCAGTCTTAGACATGTTAAGTTTAAGAAAGCGCTGGGACATCCAGACAGAGATAGCAGAGAGACAGTTGGAGATGCGAGTGAGGAGAGCAGGGGAGAGGTCTGGAGAGGAAAGATAGATTTGAGTGTCATCAGCATAAAGATGATATTGGAAACCAAAATAACTAATGAGCTTACCTAGTGAAGATGTATAGAGAGAGAAAAGAAGAGGACCAAGGACAGAGTCTTGGGGTACACCTACAGTTAGTGGAAGTGAGGGGCAGGTGGAGTCATGAGAGGAGACAGAGAATGAACAGTCAGAGAGTTAGAAAGACAGCCAAGAGAGGGCAGTATCATGCAGACCAATGGAGTGAAGGATTTGCAGTAGGAGTGGGTGGTCCACAGTGTCAAAAGCAGCAGAGAGATCAAGAAGAATAAGTAGAGAGTAGTGTCCCTTAGATTTAGCAGCATGGAGGTCATTGCATACTTTTGTAAGGTCAGTTTCAGTGGAGTGGAGAGGATGGAAGCAAGACTGGAATGGGTCAAGCAGTGAGTGTGAGGAAAAAAAGGAAGTAAGGCAGTTGTAGACAATATGCTCAAACAGTTTGGAGGCAAAAGGGAGGAGAGAGATGGGTCGGTAGTTGGAGAGAGTGTTTGGATCAAGGGTAGATTTTTTAAGAATAGGAGAGATGAGTGCATGCTTGAAGGCAGAGGGGACAGTGCCTGATGAGAGGGAGAGATTGAGAAGGTGGGAAAGATGGGAACAGGCAGAAGGAGAGAGGTAGCGGAGGAGGTGGGAGGGGATAGGGTCAAGTGGGGAGGTGGTGAGGGGACAGGAACGAATGAGGGCCATGACTTCCTCACCAGATGCATGGGAGAAAGATGTCAGAGTTGCTGAGAGGGATGGGGAGGGGTGGTAAGGGATGGGAGGGGGCTGGTTGCTGATGGTCTGGTGTGATGTGATGTCCTGACATATGGAGTCAATTTTGGATGTGAAGTACAGTAAGTGGCAAAGTCAAGAGCAGAGAGTGAGGAAGGGAGACAAAGTGGAGGTGGGCAGAGGAGTGAGTTGAGGGTGGCAAAGAGGCACCGGGGTTTGAAGACTGAGAGGAGATGAGGGTCTTGAAGTATGACTTTAGCAAGAGAAAGGGCAGCACTGAAGGATGAGAGAATAAGTTTGAAATGGAGGAAGTCTGCCTTAGAGCGTGATTTCCTCCAGTGTCGCTCAACAGTACGTGAGTATTTTTGCAGATATCTGGTGCATTTGGTGTGCCAGGGTTGAGGTGTTAATTTGCGAGGGTGAATAATGGTTGGTGGAGCAACAGAGTCAAAAGCAGGAGTAAGGGATGCATTGTATATGGAAGTGGCTTGTTCAGGGCATGAGAGAGAGAGAATAGGAGAGAGAAGTGAGTCAATGTTATGCTTATAGATGGTAGCCTTAGGAGGTAGAGATGGGGAAGCAGAGGGATATAGGTTAAAGAAGAGTAGGTGGTGGTCAGAGAGGGAAAATGGGGAGTTGTAAAAATAAGAAATATCACAACGGTGAGTGAAGACCAGATCCAGTGAGCTCCCATTCACATGGAAGGGTGAGGAGGTCCACTGGGAGAGACCAAGTGAAGAGGTGAGGTTAAGGTGTTTAGAGGCAGGGGATTGTGTGGGGATATCGATAAAGATGTTGAAATCGCCTAGGATAATAGAGGGAATCTCAGAAGAGAGGAAGTGAGGAAGCCAGGAAGCAAAGTTGTCAATGAATGTAGAAGCAATGCCAGGGGGGCGGTAAATGACAGCTACTCTAAGATGGACTGGTTGGAAGAGGCGTATAGCATGGACCTCAAATGTAGAGAATGTAAGGGATGGTTCTGGTGGTATGAGTTGGTAGGAGTAACTAGAAGGTAAAAGGACCCCAACACAACTCCCATGGTGACCCACAGGTCGGGGTGTGTGTGTGAATGTGAGGCCCCTAGCAGAGAGAGCAGCAGAAGAAGTAGTGTCAGAGGGAGTAATCCAGGTTTCAGTAATGGCTAGTAGGTGCAGAGAGTTGGAAATTAAAAGGTCATGAGTGGGGACCAGTTTGTTACAAACAGATCTGGCATTCCAGAGGGCACAGGATAGGGGGTATGAGTTTGTGGGAGAGATGTGAATGAGATGAGGTGAGATTAACTTTGAGGGCAGGGATGATGAGAGAGTAGTAATGGTGCGGGTGCATGAGCTAGGAAGGGAAACTGCAGGAGGTGGGCAGGGAGGGAGTTCAGTGTGATGTGAATGGGGGTGTGGGGAGGTGACAGGGAAGGGAGGGAGGGAGCAGTGTTGAGTTGTGGGGTAGCAGGACCATGGGGCAGAGGTGAGTGAAAATGGGGTAACTGGAAAGGACGGGAAAGGAAACAGAGGGATGGAGAGGAGACAGAGGAGGGGAGAGAGGAGGAGGTGGAGGAGACTAGGGGGGAAGGATAGAGGTGTGAACAGGGGGCAAGATACATGATTAAGTAGACACTGAATTATGTGGGGAGTAGAAGAAAACATTGACATGGTGTTAAGTAGGTAAATAAGTTGAGGGAAACTGGAAGTAGGAGTGGAGGCTGTAAGGGAATCAGAGCAGAAGAATTGCAGAAATGCAGGTGAGAAAAGCAGTGTAGGCTCAATGGGTGTAGATTTAGTTTAAAGAAAATCAAAAGTGTAGATAAAGTGGGTGCAGAAATGTATTTGGACTGTAAGAAATGAGAGGATTGTGAAAGGGTTAAAAAGCAATGGTAATTCTGTAAGGTTTTTTAAGTGTTTGCAAGTAAAATTGCATTGGTGCAGCTGTGCATAAGAAACAAATTACAAAAATACAGATACAAGCATTTGTTGGTGAAATGGATGGTTTTTGAAAAGTCCACGTCAGGTAGTTCCATGCTATTTAATCAGATGCAACAATCAAGAGGTGAGTGATATGAAGAGTAAGTTACTCACATTTGTTATTAGGGGGTAATTCCAAGTTGATCGCAGCAGGACATTTTTTAGCAGTTGGGCAAAACCATGTGCACTGCAGGTGGGGCAGATATAACATGTACAGAGAGAGTTAGATTTGGGTGGGTTATTTTGTTTCTATGCAGGGTAAATACTGGCTGCTTTATTTCTACACTGCAATTTAGATTGCAGATTGAACACACCACACCCAAACCTAACTCTCTCTGCACATGTTACATCTGCCTCCCCTGCAGTGCACATGGTTTTGCCCAATTGCTAACAAACTTGAAGCTGCGATCAACTCAGAATTACCCCCTTAGTTCTTCAGTTTTCTATGTTTTGTTAGATTGGTGTGCTTCTGTTTTCAGTCTTTTTCACTTCGATTGAACGCTGATGGAACGATGCTGTTTTGTATGAATTTTATCACACTTTGATAAATATGCACACTTCGAGAATAAATGCACAGCCAACCGGCTTTACACAGCCTACAGGATAGAACTTAAGTAGAGAAATACTGCAAGTGAAACCAATAATTGGAATCTCCAACCACACCCACCCCCTAAAATGCCAGGCAGTAAATTACCTTACAAAAACAACCAGGCATACCACATAGATAACAACTGGGTCCATACAATTCAAAACTAAAGAAAGTACATCAGAATGATATACTATGCAATAATGTTTACATTTTCATTACCTAGCAGTATCAACCTGGCCTATAGAAGTATAATGCAGCAGAATATGTTGGATATGTTGGTAGTTGTAGTTACCTAGCAGTATCAGCAGGGCCTATAAAAGTATAATGCAGCATACATCTTGTCAGCATGCCCAGAATAACTAGCACACAGCTACAAGGCTTCCAGTACAGTGGTTTTCCCCGGTCACCGCTACCCAGATCAAGTGCCCTCTGGGAAGGTAATCACATAGTGCACACGCACCACACGTACCAGACATTCCCTCCAATTGAACATCGACCATCTACAGCTGTCTCCAGCAGTTACTATGGGCTACCACCACTCCAATCCTGCATCAGGTGTGTGCAGAGGTGGAACTACCATGATTGGTGCTGCATTGCACTGGGGCCCATGAGGACTAAGGGGCCCACTGCTGCTCAGACCAGCAATGAGTTATCTCCTGAACTCCCGCCCCACCCAGACAGACCTTGTCGGATGAACTGCCCAGTGCAGAGAGCAGGGTGGTCCACACTGCATGAGGGACCTGTCCCTTACAGTAACTAAGGTAGGCAGAGCTGACCTTGTGTGTTCTGGACTGATAGATGAGTCCTGCCACCAATCAGCACTGATGATCTAAGCCACATACTGCCTATAATAAAAAGACAGCTGTACATTTTTTCTGATTCACTTCTGTCTGTGAATTAAAGGCAGCTCACAACCGGTGTAACTGGCACTGTCGGTGTCTGCCTGACCTAGTGCCAAACTGAGGAAAGCACAAGGGCAGTGGTCCCTGTCACAGGCAGAGCAGAGGCCGCTGTGTTCCTGCCCCCCCCCCCCCCCCCCAAGGTACACCTTGTCTCCACACCACACAGGACATTTTGCTTGTACCCCTGTCATCATCTGCCTCCCCTTGCCTACCATTGTCAACCCCTGCCTCCCACTGCCTTACCCTATCACCCTCTGCCTCTCCCTGTCACCCGCTGCCATGTGGCATATTGTGAACTTGGGTTGGAGTGGCAAGGAGGCCCAAATTATATTTTTGCCCCTGGGCCCACCACGCACAAGTTCCGCCACTGGGTGTGTGATTTGAACCTAGCCAGCATAGGCTCTCATCGTGTACCTAAATTACATACGCGAGCAGTCATAGTGCAATTGCATAGGGCGATCACACTTTGAATGACAGTGACAGGCAGCGTTTCAGCGTTGCGGGGTAGTGGTCTGACCAATGCTGAAGTGACCTGACTGTTTTTCGAGGGGGCTGCGTGACATCACACGCAGCCGCTTTGATGAAGAAATTGGTGGCAGACCTCCAGCATATGCAGCCTAGAGCAGATGCCGGAGGTCATCATTAATTTTTGCTTCAGTGATGTGATCGCAATTATTTTGTGATCGCATTTCTGGTCGCCAATTAGCATGCTGGGTAGCCTTACCTTGCACTGTGCGGCCCCCTAGCATGCAACAGAAGGGATTGCAGATCCTGCTTTTAATCTGCAATCCAACCTGAATAACCGATTTAATTTCTCTGGATTATTAAATTGTATCTACAGACTGTTACCTTGCTACTGTGTCTCTATGCAATTGCTCAGTCTGGTATTTGCTTATTTTGTTATATAGTCAGTGGATAAATCTACTTATTTATATACTGCACATTTACTATGATTTTTATGCTGTAGGTTCCCTGTGTTGGGTTCAGTATGAATGACTGATGGACCGGATGCCGGCTGTCAGTATACCGACAGTGGCATCCCATCCATCATAATCCTGACAGCCCCCCATTTAGCCCCCTAACCCTCATCTTTTCCCTACATTAACCCTCCCTTGTAGGAGTCTAACCCTAACCCTCCCTTGTGGGTGCCTAACCCTAACCCTGCCCACTAGGTGCCTAACCCTAACCCCAACTTCCCCGCTGCCTAAACCTTACCCTTCCCGCTAAGTGCCTAACCCTAACCTCTCCCTCTATGTGCCTAACTCTCCCTCCCCGGTCCCTAACCCTAATGTTCCCGTGCCTGCACCCTCAGCCTAACCCCCCTTCTGCTGCCTAAACCTAACCTCCTATTTTAATCTGTTTGTGCTCCTTGTGCTATTTCTTTCTTTGTTAGGGGCACTCTTTTGTTCATATATAGTTTATTAAAATTTAACTTTTATTAATTTATGCAAAATAAAAAACATTTTTCAATATACAGTGGCCTCGTACTTTTCGTACAATATAATCTATGTTGTAGATTATTTTTGACTCACTATTTGAGATACTGTATACTGTATACTCGCTCTTAAACTAACAGGATTCTGAAATCCCCCGCCATCACTTTGTTTTGCTAACTATACAATGCACGCGACTCAGTAACTCACAGCCTTTTATTTATATTAGTAGCAAAACACTATTTGTTCTACAAACATTACTGGATCAACTATACATAATGCTGTACATTGCATTTCTGTTTAAAAGAAGATTACAATATTTAAACATTATTAGACGGAGCATACTGGTTTTGTCTTATTTGAATGCTAATGATTGCACAGTACATCTGGCAAACAGGATTGCACTTAATGATTAGTCTTTTACTAATGGGATGTCTTATACTAATGAGCTGACCCTGCATTTAAAGCATGTAATGTTTTATATTTTCATCCATTCAAAATTTATTATACTATTTGAATAATACTATTTGAATAATATATTATTACTTCCTTATATGGTTGCCAAACTGGTTTAATAAGATCTGATTTATTTCTTATTGATTTTCCAATTTTTTGTTTATTTATATTTTTTTAAAGCAGTCAGAGTGGCAATTACAGTTCTCACACTGGGAAAAACTTCCCAGGTAATTACAGTGAGAGTAGCTGTTCAACATTGCTATTTACATACTCTCACCTAAAGAAAGTCACATAATTGTATTCACCTTAGTTTGTATTTATTATTTTTTAGAGTTATTCAAAATATAAGTACTGAAGGATATTTTTTAACATGTGTATAAATTATTTTACAACTGGTGTAATAGTACTGCTCAACAGTTTTTGATTGTGTTACTGCAAGTGTTATGTACAGCAGTTTATATTTCACTACAGCAGCAATGATGATGCAATGGTTAGCATTACCACTCACAGCACTGAGGTCATGGGTTCGATTCCCACCACGGCCCTAACTGTGTGGAGTTTGTATATTCTCCCTTTGCTTGGGTTTCCTCTGGGTACTCACGTATCCTCCTACAATCCAAAAATATACTGGTAGGTTAATTGGCTCTTGACAAAATGTAATCGTAGTGTGGTAGGGAATATGGATTGTAAGCTTCACTGTGGCAGGGACCAGGGCTGCCAAGAGGAATTATGGGCCCTGGAACAACAACTTTCTGGGCCACCCCTGCACCCTCCTCTGTGGGGACGTGTCTAGCATATAAGAAGCACCCGCTCACAGGAGCATGGCATGCCTCTCAGCTGGGGCAGTAGAGAGCCTGGCTGGGCCAAGGTACTTTTAAGGGGGCATGGCCTAATCATGGAAGGCATAGACCTGGGCCCCTCCAACAGACCTGGGCCCAGGTAATTTGTACCCTCTCCCCATCTCTCTCGGCGCCACTGGCAGGGACTGATGTGAATGGCTAACTATTCTCTGTAAAATACTGCATAATATATGTGTGCGCTATATAAATGACTAGTAATAATAATTTCAGTTATGAAAAAAATGCAAAATAATTGCTGGGTACACACAATGGCACATATCGGGCAGTGTGTATGCCCTATATGTGGGGCCCGAGGATGCTAGCGATGGCGTCAGGTTTGACGATATCGCTACCATTCTATTTTATGCTAATGAAAGATGGAACATGATCGTTCCATCCTTCATTACTATCACTCAGTGCAGAGCCGGCCCTAACCAATATGATGCCCTAGGCAAGATTTTGGCTGGTGCCCCATAGTACCACCGCTGGTTCCGCCTCTGACCTTGCACCTCTTTCCCAGCACCATCACCCCTCACCCATAGCAGTCCTTATTTTGGTGTTTGTATCCCCCATATTTTAAATAGGAACAGTTTGCATATTTGGCTCACAGCCCAAAAAGTGGTGTGTTTTTGCTGGCAAGGGGCATGGCCACACAATAGTAACCCCAATTCCATGTACGCCACACAGTACTGCAACTTCATTCACATTTGATAATGCGATAGTGTTCATAATTCATATTACATCCCACAGTAGTATCACTTTACCTTATAAATGTTACTACTCACAGTAGAGCCCCTTATTCACATTACATCACATCCTATTGCTCTTTATTCACATTAGACGACACAGTAGTGCCCTTTCTATACGCAACGCCACATAGTAGAGCACCTTATACACATAATGCCACACATTAGTAATGCATTTATACACATAATTCCACACAGTAATGCCCCTTACACATATGAGACACATTATTAATGTCCTTATAAACATAATGTGCCTTACACATTATGACAACCTTTATTAATGCCCTTACACATAAGCCGTACATTATTAATGCCCTTATACACATAATGACACACATAGGGGTAAATTTACTAAGATTCGTAATTTCCGTAAAAAGGTCAAAGTTCAATCACGAATGACATCGACAGTGTAAAACTGCAACTTTTTGAATTGATTACGATGGATTTACTAAGCTGTCGTATTCGGGTTTTTCTTTTCTTCCGATGTCGATGACATTCGTTTTTTTTTACCTATTTTTACGGCAGTGATTAGCAAAACACTGCCGTTTTTTTTTACAATCAATCTCGGCCGGATCTGTGTGATCCGTGCTGGGGTTCTTATTTTTTTTTTTTTTAATTAAACAATGTAAAATCCCCCCAAAAAATGCGTGGGGTCCCCCCTCCTAAGCATAACCAGCCTCGGGCTCTTTGAGCCGATCCTGGTTGCAGAAATATGGGGAAAAAATTGACAGGGGTTCCCCCATATTTAAGCAACCAGCATCGGGCTCTGCGCCTGGTCCTGGTTCCAAAAATACGGGGGACAAAAAGAGTAGGGGTCCCCCGTATTTTTAAAACCAGCACCGGGCTCCACTAGCTGGACAGATAATGCCACAGCCGGGGGTCACTTTTATACAGTGCCCTGCGGCCGTGGCATCAAAAATCCAACTAGTCACCCCTGGCCGGGGTACCCTGGGGGAGTGGGGACCCCTTCAATCAAGGGGTCCCCCCCCCAGCCACCCAAGGGCCAGGGGTGAAGCCCGAGGCTGTCCCCCCCCATCCAATGGGCTGCGGATGGGGAGGCTGATAGCCATTTGTGATAATGAAAAGATATTGTTTTTAGTAGCAGTACTACAAGTCCCAGCAAGCCTCCCCCACATGCTGGTACTTGGAGAACCACAAGTACCAGCATGCGGCGGAAAAACGGGCCCGCTGGTACCTGTAGTACTACCACTAAAAAAATACCCAAAAAAACACAAGACACACACACCGTGAAAGTATAATTTTATTACATACATACACACATACATACATACTTACCTACCTTATGTTCTCACGCAGGTCGGTCCTCTTCTCCAGTAGAATCCAAGGGCTACCTGTTGAAGAAATTCTACTCACCAGATCCATGGGTCCAGGCTCCTCGGCAAATCCAGGGTTAATCCACGTACTTGAATAAATAAATAAAAACGGTGTCCCGACCACGAACTGAAAGGGGACCCATGTTTGCACATGGGTCACCTTCCCACGAATGCCAGAAACCCACTTTGACTTCTGTCTAAGTGGGTTTCTTCAGCCAATCAGGGAGTGCCACGTTGTAGCACTCTCCTGATCAGCTGTGTGCTGCTGTCCTCACTGACAGGCAGCACGCAGCAGTGTTACAATGTAGCGCCTATGCGCTACATTGTAACCAATGATGGGAACTTTCTGCCCTGCGGTTGACCTAAAGTGACGTCACCGCTGAGCAGAAAGTTCCCAGCATTGGTTACAATGGAGCGCATAGGCGCTACATTGTAACACTGCCGCGTGCTGCCTGTCAGTGAGGACAGCAGCACACAGCTGATCAGGAGAGTGCTACAACGTGGCACTCCCTGATTGGCTGAAGAAACCCACTTAGACAGAAGTCAAAGTGGGTTTCTGGCATTCGTGGGAAGGTGACCCATGTGCAAACATGGGTCCCCTTTCAGTTCGTGGTCGGGACACCGTTTTTTTTTATTTATTCAAGTACGTGGATTAACCCTGGATTTGCCGAGGAGCCTGGACCCATGGATCTGGTGAGTAGAATTTCTTCAACAGGTAGCCCTTGGATTCTACTGGAGAAGAGGACCGACCTGCGTGAGAACATAAGTATGTATGTATGTGTGTATGTATGTAATAAAATTATACTTTCACGGTGTGTGTGTCTTGTGTTTTTTTTGGTATTTTTTTAGTGGTAGTACTACAGGTACCAGCGGGCCCGTTTTTCCGCCGCATGCTGGTACTTGTGGTTCTCCAAGTACCAGCATGCGGGGGAGGCTTGCAGGGACTTGTAGTACTGCTACTAAAAACAATATCTTTTCATTATCACAAATGGCTATCAACCTCCCCATCCGCAGCCCATTGGATGGGGGGGGACAGCCTCGGGCTTCACCCCTGGCCCTTGGGTGGCTGGGGGGGGGACCCCTTGATTGAAGGGGTCCCCACTCCCCCAGGGTACCCCGGCCAGGGGTGACTAGTTGGATTTTTGATGCCACGGCCGCAGGGCACTGTATAAAAGTGACCCCCGGCTGTGGCATTATCTGTCCAGCTAGTGGAGCCTGGTGCTGGTTTTAAAAATACGGGGGACCCCTACTCTTTTTGTCCCCCGTATTTTTGGGACCAGGACCAGGCGCAGAGCCCGATGCTGGTTGCTTAAATATGGGGGAACCCCTGTCATTTTTTCCCCCATATTTCTGCAACCAGGATCGGCTCAAAGAGCCCGAGGCTGGTTATGCTTAGGAGGGGGGACCCCACGCAATTTTTTTGGCAAAAATAAGCACTTTCCCACCCCTTCCCACTGATATACATGCACGGATCTCATGGATCCCTGCATGCATCTCAAATCACGGAAAAAAAAAGCAGGTCTGTTTTTTTTAGGACTTTTTTACGAGTTGTAATTTTTCACGGCAGTGTTTTGTGTTTTTTTGCTTTGCACTTCTTAGTAAATGACCGAGATTCATATCTAAACAGGCGTAATTTGACCGATGGTGTATTCATTCGTAATTTTTTACCTGAACTAGCAAAAAATTACGAATGCCCTCATCACTGCCGTGATTAGTGTTTAGTAAATGACCGAGATTAACCGAGATGACACTTTGAAGAAAAAACGGCATCTCGGTCCAAATCGGGAGCTTAGTAAATATACCCCATAGTGCTCCCTGCACATTTGCTGCACATTATTAGTGCCCCTATACACATAATGACATACATACAGTAGTACTCTTTTACACATATGCCGCACATTTTTAATACCCTTATACACATAATGACATGCATAGTGCCCCTTACAAATATGTTGCACATTATTAATGCATTTTTACGTGACACACATAATGCTCCTTACACATATTCCAAACACTACTGCACAACCAACCCACTCACATGCACACAACAATCACACTGCCACTAACACTGTGACCTCTGCCTCTGCTTGGATACAGATGTGTCCTCATAAATATTGCCTCAATGCTAACATCTGGAACTTTTTTTTATGAAAATGCATCTTATTTGCATTGCTATGTGGCTAGGATGCACAAGCAGCTTCTACTGATTCAAATGATATGCAGCATGCCTATATACTGTGTGAGACTGTGGCTGTATCTGCATATGAAATGCTACACACAGAATATAGGCATATCATTTTAATCAGCAGAAGCTGTTGATGCCCCTAGACATAATATATGCCCTAGGCAATTGCCTAGTTTGCCTATGCCTATGGCCGACTCTGACTCAGTGTCAGGGCCTGATTAAGGGTTCCAGCCATCCTAGGCTAATACAGAAGTGGCCATCCCCCTTCCTCATCCCCCACCACCAATTTTTTCACACATATTCAGCTAAACATCTGTAATTATTTGTCAAAATTTACCACAGATTCAGTTATTGTTTGCTGATACAAATTGTATTTCGTCTTACTTCTTTAGGTCTTCCCAGCAGGCAGAAGGCAGCATAAGCGATGCTGTTAGGTGCAGGTGCAGTCTGTGTGCTTAGCCTGATCTCATGAGATGTGATAATCTCACAAGACCATGCTGAAAGTGAGTACCACACTAGAGCAGCTGTCAGCATCGGATTTGCTGTTAGCTGCCTGCATATCTTAGCCTAGGTGCTAATGACACACAAGGCCCACCCCCTCGAAACCAGGGCTGCCCTGATGATAGCTTAGGGCAGATGAGCGTCGATGGCATAAATAAGCGGCGCCAGCACCACTTAGAGGTAAAAAAAATAATTTAAAAAAGAAACCTAATTAATATATTGTGCCAACGCTGCGCACCCACAGGACCCAGCGCTCTAGGCTGCAGGCTGATTAGTCTATTGGTTGATCAGGCCCTGCTCAGTGTGTTCCCAGGTTTATCAGCTGACTACACATAGCTCGAAAGTGTACACAGTTTTACAGTATGCAGGACTGGCTATATTCAGAATATACTGTAGTAGAGGTTCATAGAAAGTCATACATGAGTACACCTTTTGCATACTGTGCAAAGTGCAAACTATCACAAGAATCCAAATTTGATACATTTCCGTGTATGTACCCCTTAATAAACTAAACATTTTGGGTGTTTTTAATCCATTTTGTTGCCATCTCTGTATTAACTCAAGGGGCAGAAGTATCAAGTCTTGGAGAGATATAGGGGGTCATTCCGAGTTGATCGCTCGCTGCCGATTTTCGCAGCGATCAGGTGAAAAAACGGCATTTCTGCATATGCCTCGTAATGCGCACGCGCGACGTACGGGTACAAAGCTCTTTGTGGTTGTGCTCAGGTTATAGCTAAGTTTTCCTTCGCACTGGCGGCAACAAGAAGATTGACAGGAAGGGGGAGTTTTCTGGGTGTCAACTGACCGTTTTCAGGGAATGTTTACAAAAACGCAGGCGTGTCTGAAAAAACGCAGGCATGGCTGGGCGTTCGCTGGGTGGGTGTATGACGTCAAATCCGGACATGAATAGGCTGAAGTGATCGCAAGCGCTGAGTAGCTTTCAGAGCTACTCTGAAACTGCACAAACTGTTTTTGCAGAACTCGGCTGCACATGCGTTCGCACTTCTGCTAAGCTAAAATACACTCCCCAGTGGGGGGCGGCATAGCGTTTGCACGGCTGCTAAAACTAGCTAGCGAGTGATCAACTCGGAATGACCCCCATAAAGTAGACAAGTTGCTAAATAGTAACCAGTTAGCTTCTTACTGTCATTTATCTAGCACTGTTCTTTTAAATGACAATTACAAGCTGATGGTTGATTTGGGCAACTTCTCTACTTTATCTCTCCCCCTATTTGTAGAATGCTATTTTGAGAAATTTAGCTTATGAGCAAATCTGGTTGCTGATAATTAATTCTACTAAATGGAGCAGTTGGGTTAAAAAACACTTAACAGTAAATTACACCAGAAAATTAGGGAAATTGTGCAGCAAAATTCAGATTGAAATAAATATTCCATGGGAAAGATTTGAAAATTCTGATCATCTCGACCAGTAGCCACAGTGCATCCAGAAGCAGCAGATGCTGACCCATCACTAACATTATATACTTTTATCCAGTGTACCACTAGTCCCCCATAACCATTATTTAGAGTGAAATTCCATGTACCTCTTAAAGTGTAAAGGTTGGAATTCACAATTCTGTAGATAATTCTGAACAAATTTTCAGGAGAATGCAGGTTATTAGTTCACTAGAAACTAGCTACAGAACATCTGTCACTGAGACATTTGGTAACTGTGAATCCTGCCCCAGTAATGAATTGATAGATAAATTCATGAATTTCACCTGCAATAACAGTTTTTTTGTGCTGTACTAGTACTGTATCCAGACAAATACCTGTCAAATGATGAATGAGCTATATGGGATTTATTGTCCTTGTAAGCTCTTCTTGAAAAAGATATTTGAGAGTTGAATAGTACCATAAGACATTTGACTCTCAGGCCAGAGTGAAGAGAAAAAGAAAATATAAGTGGAAGATAAGGAACGCCATAAGCTGTAATAACTCCTGGCAGAATGATGACATGTGAAATATGAAGCATTTTCTACTTCTGAATATGAATAAAGTCTAATATATATTAGACCCACCCGAACATTGAGATCCGAGCCGGGATCCGAGTCCGGCTCTGGTCTTCACGCTTTACTCAGATCCCAAAGTGAGGCCGAACGTCATCTAGCCGCTGTTGGATTCTCGCGGGTTTTGGATTCTATATAAGTCCCTGTGCATCGGCGACATCTTCACTGCGGCTGTGGAGAGTGTACTTGACGGACGTGTCTGTCTCAGTACTGTGTTGTCTGGCGTTGGGCTGGTACTCTCTCTGCTGTATCTGAAAGGGGTGCACTCTCTGTCTGCTGTAACTGAAAGGGGTGCTCTGTCTGCTGTATCTGAAAGGGGTGCACTCTCTGTCTGCAGTATCTGAAAGGGGTGCTCTCTCTGTCTGCAGTATCTGAAAGGGGTGCTCTTACTGTCTGCTGTTTGTGAAAGAGGTGCTTTGCAGTGCTGAAAGTAGGGTGGTATGAGGTTGTACAGAGTACCATTAAGAAATATGGGTACATAATTTATAAGGGGCATTTTTGTGTGTGGACATAAAATGGTTTCAGTGGCATAACTTTGTGTGGCATAGTATGTAATAAGCATTACAGTGTGTGGTATAATATGTAAGGCATTATGGTGTGTGGCATAATGTGTAAATGGCATCATGGTGTGTGGTATAATGTGTAACGGGTGTTACAGTGTGTGACATAATGTATAATAAGCATTACAATGTCTGGCATAATGTGTAATAAGCATTACGATGTTTGGCATAATGTGTAAGGGCCATTATGGTGTGTGGCATAATGTGGCCATGTCCCTACTGTCATGTAGCCACTCCCCTAGTTTCGTGTGACCATGCCCCCTCATGACACGTGATCATGCCCATTTTTACTATCAGTACCACTAAGAAAAAATGTCTACTTGCCCCAAGGGGTGCTCTGTCTGCTATATCTAAAAATGGGGTGCTCTCTATCTGCTGTATCTGAAAGGGGTGCACTCTCTGCTGTATCTGAAAAAGGGGTGCTCTCTCTGTTTGCTGCACCTGAAAGGGGTGCTCTGTCTGCTGTATCTGAAAAAGGGTTTCTCTCTCTGCCTGCTGTATCTGATAAAGGGGTGCTCTGTCTGCTGTATCTGAAAGGGGTGATCTGTCCGTCTATCCAGGGGCTTCGCCACAGTGTAAAATAAAAATAATAAAAGCTAAAAACAAAAATCCTAAAAGTATAAATATAAAAAAAAGTGTTTGTGCTGTACCCCAATGTACTATACAATTTTATTTTTTATACAGTAATTACTGTGAACCTGCCAGTCAGACCATAGTGTATTATTTCCTACTCATACATGTATTGTGCAACGCTGTTGGTGAAGCTAAACCGCACTGTGTAATAATATATATTTCTGACTCATTTGTGGGAAACTAAAACCACAGTGTGTGATATAAAAAATATTAATACATATTTCTTACTCATTTGTGCAACACTGTAACTGCAGTTTGTGATATAAAAATAATAATACACGTTTCTGACTTATTTGTGCGACATTGTAAACGCAGTGTGTGATATAAAAAATAATATATGTATATTTAGATTTAAATTAATATTTTGTGCTGTGTCATCCCAGTATACATCCAGGGACTGCAGTTGCTCCATCCATCTAGGGGTGTTCTGTCAGTCCACCCAACATAAAATACATTTTTGTTTTATATTTTGTGCTGTATCCTCCCAGTATAATCCTAATTTGAAAATATTTTTTAACAGATGATTAGCAAACCTTCTCCATGTCAAAGATATTTTTGAGGAACAGAAGAACTTGATTCTAATTTTAAAATAATTTTAACACATGATTACAGCATTTAAAAATATATTGTTAACTGCCATTTGTTTGCTGCCCACTGCTGTCGCTTAGCTTCCTCGGTGCAACCTTTTGGCCTAAACTGTATAAAAACATTATTGTGAGCTGTGAGGTGTTCAGGATAGACTGGAAATGAAAATTATTAAGGGTTATAATTAGTGATGAGCGTGTTCGGTTCCTCAGAATCCGAACCCCCCCCCGAACTTCACCCTTTTTACACGGGTCCGAGGCAGACTTGGATTCTCCCGCCTTGCTCGGTTAACCCGAGTGCGCCCGAACGTCATCATCCCGCTGTCGGATTCTCCTGAGATTCGGATTCTATATAAGGAGCCGCGCGTCACCGCCATTTTTCACTCGTGCATTGGAAATGATAGTGAGAGGACGTGGCTGGCGTCCTTTCACTTTGTTTCAGGGGGCTGCAGTGCAAATATCTTTATTCTGGGGACCAGCAGTATTATAGGAGGAGTACAGTGCAGAGTTTTGCTGACCGGTGACCACCAGTATTATACGTTGTCTGCCTAAAAAACGCTCCATATCTGTGCTCAGTGTGCTGCATATATCTGTGCTCACACTGCTTTATTGTGGGGACTGGGGACCAGCAATATTATATAGGAGGAGTACAGTGCAGAGTTTTGCTAACCAGTGACCACCAGTATACGTTGTCTGCCTGAAGAACGCTCCATATCTGTGCTCAGTGTGCTGCATATATCTGTGCTCACACTGCTTTATTGTGGGGACTGGGGACCAGCAGTATTATATAGGAGGAGTACAGTGCAGAGTTTTGCTGACCAGTAACCACCAGTATACGTTGTCTGCCTGAAAAACGCTCCATATCTGTGCTCAGTGTGCTGCATATATCTGTGCTCACACTGCTTTATTGTGGGGACTGGGGACTAGCAGTATTATATAGGAGGAGTACAGTGCAGAGTTTTGCTGACCAGTAACCACCAGTATACGTTGTCTGCCTGAAAAACGCTCCATATCTGTGCTCAGTGTGCTGCATATATCTGTGCTCACACTGCTTTATTGTGGGGACTGGGGACCAGCAGTATTATATAGGAGGAGTACAGTGCAGAGTTTTGCTGACCAGTGACCACCAGTATTATACGTTCTCTGCCTGCAAAACGCTCCATATCTGTGCTCAGTGTGCTGCATATATCTGTGCTCACACTGCTTTATTGTGGGGACTGGGGACCAGCAGTATTATATAGGAGGAGTACAGTGCAGAGTTTTGCTGACCAGTGACCACCAGTATTATACGTTCTCTGCCTGAAAAACGCTCCATATCTGTGCTCAGTGTGCTGCAAATATCTGTGCTCACACTGCTTTATTGTGGGGACTGGGGACCAGCAGTATTATATAGGAGGGGTACAGTGCAGAGTTTTGCTGACCAGTGACCACCAGTATTACACGTTCTCTGCCTGAAAAATGCTCCATATCTGTGCTGCATTGTATAATATAGTAGGAGTACAGTGCATAATTTTGCTGACCACCAGTATATAATATATAGGAGTACGGTACAGAAGGCCACTGCTCTACCTACCTCTGTGTCGTCAAGTATACTATCCATCCATACCTGTGGTGCATTTCAGTTTTGCACAGTTTGCTGACCACCAGTATATAATATATAGCAGTACGGTACAGTAGGCCACTGTTCTACCTACCTCTGGGTCGTCAAGTATACTATCCATCCATACCTGTGGTGCATTTCAGTTTTGCACAGTTTGCTGACCACCAGTATATAATATATAGCAGTACGGTACAGTAGGCCACTGCTCTACCTACCTCTGTGTCGTCAAGTATACTATCCATCCATACCTGTGGTGCATTTCAGTTTTGCACAGTTTGCTGACCACCAGTATATAATATATAGCAGTACGGTACAGTAGGCCACTGTTCTACCTACCTCTGGGTCGTCAAGTATACTATCCATCCATACCTGTGGTGCATTTCAGTTTTGCGCAGTGTATACTGTATAGTAGTAGGCCATTGCTATTGATACTGGCATATAATTCCACACATTAAAAAATGGAGAACAAAAATGTGGAAGGTAAAATAGGGAAAGATCAAGATCCACTTCCACCTCGTGCTGAAGCTGCTGCCACTAGTCATGGCTGAGGTGATGAAATGCCATCAACGTCGTCTGCCAAGGCCGATGCCCAATGTCATAGTAGAGAGCATGTAAAATCCAAAACACAAAAGTTCAGTAAAATGACCCAAAAATCTAAATTAAAAGCGTCTGAGGAGAAGCGTAAACTTGCCAATATGCCATTTACGACACGGAGTGGCAAGGAACGGCTGAGGCCCTGGCCTATGTTCATGGCTAGTGGTTCAGCTTCACATGAGGATGGAAGCACTCATCCTCTCGCTAGAAAAATGAAAAGACTTAAGCTGGCAAAAGCACAGCAAAGAACTGTGCATTCTTCTAAATCACAAATCCCCAAGGAGAGTCCAATTGTGTCGGGTGCGATGCCTGACCTTCCCAACACTGGACGGGAAGAGGTGGCGCCTTCCACCATTTGCACGCCCCCTGCGAGTACTGGAAGGAGCACCCGCAGTCCAGTTCCTGACAGTCAAATTGAAGATGTCACTGTTGAAGTACACCAGGATGAGGATATGGGTGTTGCTGGCGCTGAGGAGGAAATTGACAAGGAGGATTCTGATGGTGAGGTGGTTTGTTTAAGTCAGGCACCCGGAGAGACACCTGTTGTCCGTGGGACGAATATGGCCATTGACATGGGATCAGTACTAAATTCCGCCGGCCGGAATCCCGGCGGTCGAAATACCGACGACGGAATCCCGACCACACAATCCCGACAGGGGTGGCGAGCAGAACGCAGCCCCTTGCTGGCTCGCTTCGCTCACCACGCTGCGGGCACGGTGCCTCGCTACGCTCGGCACACTATTATATTCTCACTCTATGGGTGTCGTGGACACCCACGGAGGGAGAATATGTCGGGATTGTGGCGGTCGGGATTCCGGCGTCGGTATTTTGACCGCCGGGATTCCGGCCGGCGGCATCTTGACCGCATCCCATAGTCATGCCTGGTCAAATTAAAAAAAAAATCACCTCTTCGGTGTGGAATTATTTTAACACAAATGCGGACAACAGGTGTCAAGCCATGTGTTGCCTTTGTCAAGCTGTAATAAGTAGGGGTAAGGACGTTAACCACCTCGGAACATCCTTCCTTATACGTCACCTGTAGCGCATTCATCATAAGTTAGTGACAAGTTCAAAAACTTTGGATGACAGCGGAAGCAGTCCACTGACCACTAAATCCCTTCCTCTTGTAACCAAACTCCTGCAAACCACACCACCAACTCCCTCAGTGTCAATTTCCTCCTTGCACAGGAAAGCCAATAGTCCTGCAGGCCATGTCACTGTCAAGTCTGACGAGTCCTCTCCTGCCTGGGATTCCTCCGATGCATCCTTGAGTGTAATGCCTCCTGCTGCTAGCGCTGCTGTTGTTGCTGCTGGGAGTCGATCGTCCTCCCAGAGGGGAAGTCGGAAGACCACTTGTACTACTTCCAGTAAGCAATTGACTGTCCAACAGTCCTTTGCGAGGAAGATGAAATATCACAGCAGTCATCCTGCTGCAAAGCGGATAACTCAGGCCTTGGCAGCCTGGGCGGTGAGAAACGTGTTTCCGTTATCCACCGTTAATTCACAGGCAACTACAGACTTGATTGAGGTACTGTGTCCCCAGTACCAAATACCATCTAGGTTCCATTTCTCTAGGCAGGCGATACCGAAAATGTACACAGACCTCAGAAAAAGAGTCACCAGTGTACTAAAAAATGCAGTTGTACCCAATGTCCACTTAACCACGGACATGTGGACAAGTGGAGCAGGGCAGACTCAGGACTATATGACTGTGACAGCCCACTGGGTAGATGTATTGCCTCCCGCAGCAAGAACAGCAGCGGCGGCACCAGTAGCAGCATCTCGCAAACGCCAACTCGTTCCTAGGCAGGCTACGCTTTGTATCACCGCTTTCCAGAAGAGGCACGCAGCTGACAACCTCTTACAGAAACTGAGGAACATCATTGCAGAATGGCTTACCCCAAATGGACTTTCCTGGGGATTTGTGACATTGGACAACGCCACCAATATTGTGCGTGCATTACATCTGGGCAAATTCCAGCACGTCCCATGTTTTGCACATACATTGAATTTGGTGGTGCAGAATTATTAAAAAAACGACAGGGGCGTGCAAGAGATGCTGTTGATGGCCCGAAGAATTGCGGGCCACTTTCGGCATTCAGCCACCGCGTGCCGAAGACTGGAGCACCAGCAAACAGTCCTGAACCTGCCCTGCCATCATCTGAAGCAAGAGGTGGTAACGAGGTGGAATTCAACCCTCTATATGCTTCAGAGGATGGAGGAGCAGCAAAAGGCCATTCAAGCCTATACATCTGCCTACGATATAGGCAAAGGAGGGGGAATGCACCTGACTGAAGCGCAGTGGAGAATGATTTCAACGTTGTGCAAGGTTCTGCAACCCTTTGAACTTGCCACACGTGAAGTCAGTTCAGACACTACCAGCCTGAGTCAGGTCATTCCCCTCATCAGGCTTTTGCAGAAGAAGCTGGAGACATTGAAGGAGGAGCTAAAACAGAGCGATTCCGCTAGGCATGTGGGACTTGTGGATGGAGCCCTTAATTCGCTTAACCAGGATTCACGGGTGGTCAATCTGTTGAAATCAGAGCACAACATTTTGGCCACCGTGCTCGATCCTAGATTTAAAACCTACGTTTGATCTCTCTTTCTGGCAGACACAAGTCTGCAGAGGTTCAAAGACCTGCTGGTGAGAAAATTGTCAAGTCAAGCGGAACATGACCCGTCAACAGCTCCTCCTTCACATTCTCCCGCAACTGGGGGAGCGAGGAAAAGGCTAAGATTTCCGAGCCCACCCGCTGGCGGTGATGCAGGGCAGTCTGGAGCGAATGCTGACTTCTGGTCCGGACCGAAGGACCTGCCAACGATTACTGACATGTCGTCTACTGTCACTGCATATGATTCTCTCACCATTGAAAGAATGGTGGAGGATTATATGAGTGACCGCATCCAAGTAGGCACGTCGGGACTGTCCGTATGTATACTGGCAGGAAAAAGAGGCAATTTGGAGGCCCTTGCACAAACTGGCTTTATTTGACCTAAGTTGCCCACCCTCCAGTGTGTACTCCGTAAGAGTGTTTAGTGCAGCCGCTCACCTTGTCAGCAATCAGCGTACGAGGTTACTTCCAGAAAATGTGGAGAAGATGATGTTCATCAAAATGAATTATAATCAATTCCTCCGTGGAGACATTCACCAGCAATTGCCTCCAGAAAGTACACAGGGACCTGAGATGGTGGATTCCAGTGGGGACGAATTAATAATCTGTGAGGAGGGGGATGTACACAGTGAAAGGGGTGAGGAATCGGAAGATGAGGAGGAGGTGGACATCTTGCCTCTGTAGAGCCAGTTTGTGCAAGGAGAGATTGATTGCTTCTTTTTTGGTGGGGGCCCAAACCAACCAGTCATTTCAGTCACAGTTGTGTGGCAGACCCTGTCGCTGAAATGATGGGTTTGTTAAAGTGTGCATGTCCTGTTTATACAACATAAGGGTGGGTGGGAGGGCCGAAGGACAATTCCATCTTGCACCTTTTTTCTTTCATTTTTCTTTGCATCATGTGCTGTTTGGGGACTATTTTTTTGAAGTGCCATCCTGCCTGACACTGCAGTGCCACTCCTAGATGAGCCAGGTGTTTGTGTCAGCCACTTGTGTCGCTTAGCTTAGCCATCCAGCGACCTTGGTGCATCTCTTTTTTTCTTTGCATCATATGCTGTTTGGGGACTATTTTTTTGAAGTGCCATCCTGTCTGACACTGCAGTGCCACTCCTAGATGGGCCAGGTGTTTGTGTCGGCCACTTGGGTCGCTTAGCTTAGTCATCCAGCGACCTCGGAGGTTTTGCCAAAACGCGTCCGAATCCAAAACACGGCTGCGGAACCGAATCCAAAACCAAAACACAAAACCCGAAAAATGTCCGGTGCACATCACTAGTTATAATACCGTATGAACAAAAACACCCCAAATTCTGTTATTTTAGCTGCTTTTATGATTAAAAAAAAAATCCAGATCCAAAAACCAAACCCTCAAGGGCAGTTTTGTCTAAACCAATACAGATCCAAAAGAAGAAGGCGATCCAGATCCAAAACCAGAACAGAAAACCCAAAAACTGACCCGCCGCACACCGTATCAGTATATTTTGGGATTGTGGGAGGAAACCGGAAAACCAGGAGGAAACTTGCGTGGGTTTCCTCCTGGTTCTCCGGTTTCCTCCCACAATCCCAAAATATACTGATATTCCATACGGTGAAATCTGGTCCAACACCATTTTTTTATATTGTTAAATTGCCTTTTGAAGACACGAAAGATATATGTTCATATTGTGATCCTTTGATTATATTAAACCCCTGATGAAGTCTATAGGATGAAACGCGTTGGGTTAAGACAGTGATTCTGTCATTTCTACAAGAAAGAATATCTCCTATGTGGTTTTGACTGAAATGGATTAATACCAGCTAACCATTGTCTGTACAAATATCATTTATTGTCATCTTGGGCAAATTGTAAACAGTTTTTACCAACTGTATGTTTTAAAGAATAAATTTTTTTTTATTTTTAATATTGTATCAGTATTTAACAAACTTGTACATACCAAAGAAGCTCCCCGGGGAAATCTTTTTTCTATATTATATATATATATATATATATATACACACATATACAGATAGAGAAGTCTGGCACTCCTAGTTGCAATGTATAACTCCGGTCGGTGCCTTCACAATAAATAAATAAATGCAGATGGAGGGAAGTGCGGCACTCGGCTCTTAATAAATATTACGAAGTCAAATATTGATATAACAACGTTTCAGTGCCACCGCACTGTCGTCAGGTTTATTAAGTATAAGGTGTACAAAACATACCTTTATACCATAGAGAACACCCCAGTGAAGGACGCCAGCTCCGGGAGCGGGACCACGCACCCGTCCGGCGGCCGTGTCTGATGACATCATCAGTAAGAGTCAATGTGCACACCCACCAAACAGTGTTGCCATGGCAACTGTAAAGCAAAACGGAGAAGCAATGAAAGTTCAATCTCTTATGTAAATATATAGCACAGCATAGTGATGGTAATCAATCTCAAAGTTCTCAAAACACCATGGCAGCATTGAAGGTACATAAAAAAGAATACTTTATAAAAAACAAGTATAATTAATAGCATCATTGAGGCCTTTAGGTGAAATAACATCAAGACGAATAATCCATCTTGTTTCACACTGAAGCAATTTGCGCGCCCTATCGCCACCCCTTTTTGACAAGGGTACATGATCAATCATGCGATATCGAAGGCTATTGAGGGGATGCTTATGTTCACAAAAGTGACATGCCACAGGCTGGTCACTCTTCCCGGATTCCAAAGCATGGTGTATGGCAGAACGGTGGGCAGCCATCCGTTCTTTGAATTTCCGCTCTGTCTTTCCCACATAACTTAATCCACATGGGCATAATAGTTGATATACAACAAACGTGGAATTGCATGAAAGCAAATGATGAATTTTATTTTTTTTTACCTGTGTGGGGATGACAAAAATAATTACCGGGAATGAGAAACTGGCAGGTCACACAAGTACAGCGAACGCATCCTGTTTTATTGGATGCAGAAGCTGTTTTCATAAGGGGTGCGATATCGGTTTTCACCAGAAAATCTCTCAGATTCCTCCCTCTAGCATAACATGGCATAAGGCTGAAATTCTGTAATGGTAATGATTTATCTGATTCGATAATGGGCCATAAATTCTTAGAAATCTGGTTAATGGTTGGAGATGCTGTATTAAATTTATTAACCCAGGGGAATTTAAGGCTATTTTTATCATTGGTACTTTGCTTATTAAGCAAGGTGTTCCTATCAAGCATAAGTACTTTTTCTTTTGTAGCTAGTAATTCTTTACGAGGATAACCTCTAATTACAAATTTTTCAATTAGTGCATCAATCTGAGAGATGGATGCTTCCATCTGGTTATTGATCCTATGTATACGGATCATTTGTGAATATGGCAAACCTCTAGTCAAAGTTTTTGGGTGGCAGCTGTGTGCTTGCAAGAATGTATTGCGGTCTGTAGGTTTATTAAAGACCGTGGTGTTGATGTTATTGTCTTTAAGAGTAATTAATACATCAAGAAAAGCAATTTGTTCCTGACTGTAAGAGTACGTGAATTTAATCGGACAGGGACCATTATTGTGTGCTTCAATAACATTAAGCAGCTCAGCGATATCACCACGCCAGATGACCAAGAGGTCGTCAATATAGCGTGTGAAAAAGGCTATATTCGCATTCACTATAGGATTTTTGAAGAATAGATCATATTCAATGGCAAACATTATGATGTTAACGTACATGGGGCTGCGCAAGAACCCATCGCACAGCCCATCACCTGTAGGAAGAATTGGTCATTATAAAGAAAAAAGTTCTTGGTCAGAATCAATTCAAACAATGATAAGATGAAATTAATAAAATCCACAGAAAAACAATTGCATTTGGTCAAAAACGTTTTCAATAATGTCAAACTAAACTGGTGGGGAATCGACGTATAGAGGTTTACAACATCAATGCTAACAAGCCAACAATTACCAGAAATATGCAAATTGGATAATTTACGCAACAAGGTGGTAGTATCAAGTAAGAAAGTTGGTTCTGCTTGAACCAAAGGTTGCAAAACAGCATCTAAGTAAGTGGCCACAGGCTGAAACAACGACCCTCGAGCACTAATGATGGGTCGCCCAGGGGGTGGAAAAAGGTTTTTGTACACTTTCGGAAGGGTATAGAATAAAGGTACACTAGGATGTGATGGTAATAACACATCAAATAAATCTTGTGAGATGATTTTCATTTCCAGGGCCTGTTGAAGAATATGTTTAAGTTCCCGTTTAAATAACGCTGAAGGATCCTGGCGCAGTTTAGTATATACGGAATAGTCCATTAGTTGTCGTTCAGCCTCTTTATGATAGTCATCTAAGTCTTGTAGGACGATTATTATTATTATTATTATTATTATTATCCTTTATTTATATGGCGCCACAAGGGTTCCGCAGCGCCCAATTACAGAGTACATAAACAAATAATCAAACAGGAAAACAGCAACTTACAGTTGATGACAGTATAGGACAAGTACAGGGTAAATAAACATAGTTACATCAGCAGATGACACTGGAATAAGTATCAGGTGGCAGAAGACTGATGGAATTGGTGCAGTTGAAGATTATTAAAGTAAGAAAGGATAAGCACATGAGGGAAGAGGGCCCTGCTCGTGAGAGCTTACATTCTAAGAGGGGAGGGGTAGACAGACAGGGGTGACACAGTTGGGGTACATAGAGAGTGTAGAACAGAGGGTTAGGATGAGATTTGGCTGGGTTTGGTGAAGAAGTGGGTCTTGAGAGCCCGTTTGAAGTTTTGTAGAGAGGTGGAGAGTCTGAGTGGGAGAGGTAGGGAATTCCAAAGAAGTGGTGCAGCACGTGAAAAATCTTGGAGGTAGGAGTGGGAGGAAGTAATCCGTAGGCAGGAGAGTCGGCGTGCGTTAGCAGAGCGAAGAGGACGGGTGGGAGTGTAAAGGGAGATAAGGTCAGAGATGTAGATGGGAGTGGAGTGGGTGAGGGCTTTGTAAGCGAGTGTGAGAAGCTTGAAATGGATTCTGAAAGGGAAGGGGAGCCAGTGAAGGTCTAGTAAGAGAGGAGAGGTGGACGTAGTGCGTTTGGTGAGGAAGATGAGCCGGGCAGCAGCATTGAGGATAGATTGCAGTGGAGAGAGGTATTTGTCAGGAATGCCAGTCAGGAGCAGATTACAGTAGTCCAGTCTGGAGATGACCAGTGAGTGGATAAGAGTCTTAGTAGCATCCTGGGTCAGAAAAGGTCTGATCCTGGAAATATTTTTTAGATGAAAATGGCAGGTTTGTGAGAGGTGCTGAATGTGTGGTTTGAAGGAGAGGGAGGAGTCAAGGATTACTCCAAGGCAGCGCACTTGGGGGCTAGAGGAGATAGTAGTGCCATCAATAGATAATGAGATTGTAGGAGGTGAGGTTATGTGGGAGAGAGGGAAGATGATCAGCTCGGTCTTAGACATGTTAAGTTTAAGAAAGCGCTGGGACATCCAGGAAGAGGTAGCAGATAGACAGTTGGAGATACGAGTGAGGAGAGCAGGGGAGAGGTCTGGAGAGGAAAGATAGATTTGGGTATCATCAGCGTAGAGATGATATTGGAAACCAAAAGAACTGATGAGCTTACCTAGTAAGGACGTATAGAGAGAGAAGAGAAGAGGACCAAGGACAGAACCTTGGGGTACCCCTACAGTTAGTGGAAGTGAGGGGGAGGTGGAGTCATGAGAGGAGACAGAGAAAGAACGGTCAGAAAGGTAGGAGGACAGCCAAGAGAGGGCAGTGTCACGTAGACCAATGGAGTGAAGAATTTGCAGTAGGAGAGGATGGTCCACAGTGTCAAAAGCAGCAGAGAGATCAAGTAGAATAAGTATAGAGTAGTGTCCCTTAGATTTAGCAGCATGGAGGTCATTGCATACTTTAGTGAGGGCAGTTTCAGTTGAGTGGAGAGGACGGAAGCCAGACTGGAATGGGTCAAGCAGTAAGTGTGAGGAAAGAAAGGAAGTAAGATGGTTGTAGACAATACGCTCAAGGAGTTTGGAGGCAAAATGGAGGAGAGAGATGGGTCGGTAGTTGGAGAGAGTGTTTGGATCAAGTGTAGGTTTTTTAAGAATAGGAGAGATGAGTGCATTGCTCCTCCTTTGTCTGCAGGACGGATTATCAGATTACGATTGTCTGATAATGTTTGCAGAGCTTCCCGTTCAAGTTTTGATAGGTTAGGGTGAGTCTTTTCAGGAGTTTTCAGAAACTCCTGTTCATCGAGCAATCGCATATAAGTTTTGATTGAAGAGTTATTGGAGAGGCGGTCGAAGGTGGACGGAGCACGGAATTTATGTAGTTGTTTAGGGATCGTGTCGATGTGAGTCAGAGGAGTATCTTTAAAGAATTCTTTAAGTTTAAGCTTGCGATGGAGTGAGTATTTTTCAATATTCCATTGCAATTCGTTAGGAGGTACTGTGGGAATATATGAAAGTCCCTTACTTAGTAGTTTAATTTCACTCTCACTCAGCTCATATGATGACAAGTTAAAGATTAATTCCTTTTGGACAGCGGTGGTCTCCCTACCCGCCCCCGACCTCTTGTTTTGCCCCCCCCCCCCCCCCTGCGCGTGAATCGTCTTTTCCTCGATTCAACACTGCTCTGGTGGCTACTCCTAAAGGGCCCCTTCCAGAGCCAGAGGCTTCATATTCGCTATTTGAACTGCCCGTATCTGTTGAAGTATCGGAATCAAAGCGGGAAAAAGGTCTCCGGTTTCTTCTAAAAAAAAGGACGAGTGTCCTTGTCTCCAGCTAGCCATTTGTAAACAGTATGTCTCTCATAGTCTAGTTCGACCTTGGCTAATTTTTCTTTCTTAAATTTTATAAGATCCCGTTTATATTGTGTGACTTGAATTTGCAATTTCTCCATCCATTCGTTCTCTTTATCAGCTTTAAGAACTGTGAGGTGTTTGCTTTCAAAGTCTGAGATCTTAGATTTAATCTTTTCCAATTCTTAAACATCCTAGTGATATTTGGTGGACCCCTTTTATTGAAGTAAACCTTAGTTACCTTCTATACCAGTAAATAAAGACACGGAGACATGATTTTGGCAGAAAAATTGCTAGCTATTTATTTGACCCTAACCATAGCAAAACCTGTAATTGGGAAAATTTTGTTAAGATGCCGAATCAGCCGGCATAATGGTGGCAGAAAAAAGAACGGCTCTATTAAACTATTGGTAAACTTAAATTGGTAAACTGACCGGAACCGTCCAGCACCCTATCCAAACCGGTAATAGGTGTCAACACAACCCCCACAGTGACTTCCCACCGCTCCTGGGTGCCCCGCCGCTGCCTCCCGGATGGGTGGTCGAGCGGCCATTAAGTCGATGGAGGTGAGTGCACCTAAACCATAATAACACTGAAACTTACTACCTATAAAAAACCATACAACTACAAACTGCCGTTCTTTTCCGCCAACAGCGAAGGACTCCATCCCAGAGTCCTCGCACCGCCACCATAAACTACCCTAACTCCTGCAACACTAGGAACAGATCCTCCAGGAAAAACATCATCCCCTCATTGGATAGATGCACACCATCAGGCCGAAAAAGGTGTTTGTCTCGGAACCGAATCTTAGGGTGGCGAACGACTTTACCTCCGTGGGCCAAGACCCACTTCGCCACCGCCCCATTCACCTTTATCCTGGCCTCATCTATTACGCGTCCGTCCTCCACACCTCGCCAACTCAACCTTGGCACCATCAGGGAAAATACCAATATACAATTGGTCCATGCTGCGGCCACCTTTGCCAGATCTTGTATCATGGCCCACCGTAGCTCCAAGGAAGTCCCCTTCCCTAGGTCGTTGCCACCTAAGTGGACAACCAAAACCTTGGGAACTCCATGCTTCCTGGCCTGACTGACTAGTCTACTCAATAGATCTGTCCACATCATACCTCGCCAACCAAGCCATCTGATTCCCTGACCTCTAGGAAACCTCTGAGAAGTATCAGAGGCCAAAAACCTTGCTGCCCAGAAGACATACGAGTGGCCGACCACCCAAACGGACAAGCCATCAGCGAAACAACCTGAATGGAAGGAAAAAGGGGTAAAATGTGTTACTATAATTCTACGCCATAGCATGTATTATGTTAACCTGAAGGATCTGCCAAAAGAAAAAAATTTTTTATTGTTTCCTAATGTCGCAGCAGTCACGGCCTAGCCGATCTCCCGAGCTCCTAGCCAATTTGAAGTAAAAGCATTAAGACATTAAGGGAAAGGCAAAAAAAAATCAAAACGAAATTAACAAGGGGGGGGTATAAAAAGGGGTAAAACATGAAATAACTCAGCTGGAGGTGAAAGCATAAAAACCTGCTGAGGGACTTTGATTAGAACAGATTAGCCGAATTAAAGATTAGAATTCAGTCCGTCAAGTCAGGCAAAAATTGCAAAATAACTCCAGACCCCCGCTGCCGGCTCACGCCCGCAGCGGCAAGTGGCTAATCCCTGAGTAGGATCACACACGGGTAAACGAACCAACATACAGCGAACATAACATATGCATAACACCAAGCAAAACATTATCTTACTCTAACTTATTGATGCAAGCTACGCTTAAGCAAAGTATCTCAGGCGACGGGGCGAATGTACCGCTTATAACAGGACGACTTCCATCGTCCCACCGCCTGGATTTGGGCTCCCGAAAAACCCGCGGCCGCTGCCGCCGTAGCAGCCCCAATGCGGAAGGAGTGTGTACCGAAGTGGGAGGGGGAAAGGCCCATGCTCGTCAGACAGCGACCCATCATCCACCGAAATTGGAACTTCGTTACTGGCAGCCCGTCATAGTGCAGCAACCACGACCCCCGACAGTCGGGCCTCACTGCCTCATATTGTACTGCCAACCGTACTGGGCATATGCTCTCCTCAAGTGCCGGAACCAGGGTGACCCATCGGCCCTTCCCCACCTGGTCCGTCTTAGAGCGTCGCAATCTGCACAGCAAGGACCTCCCACTCACCACTACGTCCTCTACTAGCATGCGCGAATCAGTTTGCTTAGAAGGCGCTACCAACTCCGATATCCTAAAGGCGCCGTGGTAAGCCATAGAGAACGCCAATCTAAAAAGCAGCGATTCAAACATAGATGATGCGATGGCTCCAACCGACCCATCGATGGGCCGCCTTCTGTCAGGCGGCGTAGGTGCTACGCGCGCCCATCCTTTCATAGCCTTAAGCAGAATACCACTTTTCGTCAGGTCGGGAACCCCTTTAATTCTGCAGAAGAACGCAATGCCAGCCAAGTACCGGGACACCACCGCTCTAGACCTACCTGAAACATAAAGCTGCCAAATAAAAGAAAGCATCATCCGATGCCCGCTCTTACCTCGTTGCTTCCGTCCTCTAGCAAATTCCTCCCATTCGCTCCAGGCCTGCTTGTAAGCCTTAAGCGTGGATGGCGCGACCGAACGCAGTGCTAGACCTTCCAGTCCGGCTTGATGACCTGCCAGACATAACCGGGACAATGAAAACCTTGTTCCTCGGCCTCGGGAGCCAACCAGTAAAACCTCTCCCATTGCCCTCGCGATAGCGCGTCAGCGACCCCATTTTCTAGACCCGGTACGTGTTGTGCCCGAAACCACACATTCCTGCGCAGGCAAGTAAGCAGCAACTGCCCTAGCACCCGAAGCACTACCAGCGATTTTGCCCTCTGGTTGTTAATCGCGTGCACCATGCCCAGATTGTCGCATCTGAACAGGATGCTGCGATGCGCTAACCGCTCGCCCCAGATTTCCAGCGCAACCATGATGGGAAAGAGTTCCAGGAGCAGAAGGTCCTTAGTGAAACCCGCCTGGTGCCAGTCTGCCGGCCACGATGCCGCGCACCAAGATCCCTCAAGAAAGCAACCAAAACCGGAGGCTCCTGCCGCGTCGGTGAAAAGCTGCAATCTGGCGCTGTCGACCGTTGGAGCCTGCCATATTCGCACACCGTTGAAGTCCTCCAGGAACGAGGCCCAAACTGCCAGATCTCTTTTTATCTCAGCGGGCAAGCGTACAAAGTGGTGCGGCCTGGCACACCCCGCGGTCGCTCTTTCCAGCTACCGGCAGAAAACCCTGCCCATCGGGATGACCCGACAAGCAAAGTTAAACATGCCCAGCAAGGATTGCGCCTGCCGCAGCTTAACCTTACGCGAACCCATGAATTGGCCAATGGCTTCGCGAAGCTTAGCCACTTTGTCCACAGGAAGGCGACATTCGCCTGACACCGTGTCGATCTCGATTCCTAGAAATGACAGGCAAGAGATCGGTCCCTCCGTTTTGTCCTCGGCCACTGGTACACCGAAATGACAAAACAATGCTCGTATACTGAAAAGCAGGTTGCCGCACCGCGGCGAACCCGCCGGACCCGTACAAAGGAAATCATCGAGGTAATGGGCAACACCGTGCCCACCCGACGAAGACTCCACGCACCAATGCAGGAAGGTGCTAAAACGTTCAAAATACGAGCATGAAACGGAACACCCCATCGGCAAACATTTGTCAATGAAATATTCCGATCCAATCCGGAAACCCATAAAACGGAATGAGTCCGGATGGAGGGGTAGCAACCTAAAAGCGGATTCGACGTCAATCTTTGCCATGAGGGCCCCAGCGCCGTAGCTGCGGACCAAATTAAGCGCCTCGTCAAACGACTGATACACTACCGAGCAAAGACCCGGAGGTATGGCGTCGTTGACCGAGGACCCCGCTGGGTAGGAAAGGTGTTGGATCAGTCTGAAGGACCCGGGTGTTTTCTTGGGCACCACCCCCACCGGGGAGATGACGAGATCCGCCACTGGGGGTGTTGCAAACGGCCCCTCCATCCTGCCCAGCTTAACCTCCTTATCGACTTTTTCCCGCAACACTAAAGGCAAGGCCCGAGCAGACTGGAGGTTCCTCTGTGCCCGAACTGTAACATCGCCCGCAACAGGCAAGCGGAAACCAAAACTAGAACCTTCGTATAAAAACCTGGCATCCTCCTTATTCGGATACCAACCCAACCATTTACGCATAGCCTTTAACCTAATTGGCGTTGGTGCCCTGTGGAGCGCCCCCGCCGGGTGCCCCTCTCGAGTAGGATTGCTTAGAACGGGGACCCTGCCGAGTATTCTTGAAGCAGGAGGAGGTAGGGTGGGAACCCCCGCAATGGAGGCAAGCGTGACGGAACCGACACTGCTTGCCGTAGGAACATGCAGCGTTGTTAAACGCGAAACATAACCGTTTCGTTGCGGGCTGTTTCCCAGCCCGGACGGCCGACCTACCTGGCTTGGCCGACCCGCCGTCCGCGCCGGGCGCATGGGCGGACGGCCTGGCACGGCGTCCGTCCGCCCCTGCGCTCCGGGGCTCCTTGTCCTGCTGCGAGGCCCTGGTGACCTTAAGCCATACCTCCACGTCCTTGAAACCGAAGTCCATAACGTACAACCCATCCTGCTTCTCTCTGAATTCCTCATCATACCTACGCCATTCGTTACCCGCCGACTTGCGTTGCATATCGTGCACGAGATGCAGGTATCGAATTACATTCATATGTTCGTCTGGCCTGTCTTCAAGGTAGCAAGCCGCGAAAACCAAAAACCCCGCCAGCCAGTTATCAAACCTGCGGAACGCCTCGGCCCCTATGCCCTTCTTAGCGGTTGCTGCCTTGAACTCTTTTTTAGAGTCTTTAGTCAAGACGAAGACATCTACGTAGTCCCCCCTGCGAATCCTTTTGCTGCAGCTATCCCTAAGCCCTCGCATGACAGCAGTATATTCGCAGCGGACCACGCCTGGCAAGTCGCGTCGCTTCCTGGCCTTGCGAGATTCTTTGCTAAGCCGCCTTCGCCTCTTGCGCCTCTCCTGCTGCCCAGCCGCCTTCCTGGCGTATTTAGTCGCCCTTTTCTTCGCCTTCGTCGTGCTACTGACGTCGGACGCTGCCGAAGAAAGGGAGGAGGAGGAAGAAGAGGAAGAAGAGGATGAAGGGGACGAGCTGCGCGAACTAGAGGGAGTACTTGAAACCGACCCCGACTGCTCTGCCTCACCTGAAGCCGTAGATTGATCGGATCCAGATTCATCAGGCGCGACGTACGTAACGTCCTCAGCTTCCGATTCCGGTTCCTCCGTATCCGCTTGAACAACTGCGGGCAAAAAAGGGGGAGAGGACCCAGACACAAACAAAGGCGTGCGCCCAGCCCGACTAGGCGTGGGCGTGCCAGGTGAATGCACATTCCCGTCTCGCCGCGGCTGCTGCTGCAGCTGAGCCGCGGCCGCACCAAGCTCGCGGCACGCACGTGCTACCCTCTGAGCGGCTGAAACTGCAC
Organism: Pseudophryne corroboree; assembly: GCF_028390025.1. Classification (NCBI taxonomy): domain Eukaryota; kingdom Metazoa; phylum Chordata; class Amphibia; order Anura; family Myobatrachidae; genus Pseudophryne; species Pseudophryne corroboree. The sequence goes on along the minus strand of NC_086449.1, from coordinate 233,623,622 downwards.
CGGCGCCCGATCCGCTAGGTATCCCCCCGGGCCCACCCTCGAGCTCCGGGGCCACTGCGAGCGGACCCAATGCCGCCATCACCGTGGCGAGGGCCGACGCGAACGCGCCTCGCGTTTCATTGTGACCCCGTGACGGTGTAACGTCGTCTGCTGGCTGTCGTGAGGGAGGAACGCGCCGAGTGGACCCGCCGCTGGGCATAGGAAGCCATGACCCATCTGCACCGCGGCCCGGTCGGCCCTGTGGGGAAAGGTCCGCAATGCCAGGGCGCCTAACCCCGGAAGTCCACCCCTCCATAATTCCTGTGCCTACCCGTCCAGGTCCGCTGGGGGTGCTGCCCGTCTCTCGCACTGTTCTTATACTGGGGCTAGCCTGCCGCCTGACTGAGCCAGCTCGCTCAGCCCGGTAGCCCCCACTCGGCGTGACTATTGATGCCCGCGGTGCTGTGCCTTCAGCACCGCTGGGCAAATACCCCCAAATACCTGGTTGATTTCCGCCAGGCCTCCTCCCCCCCCTCGCCCCGCCGGAAACTATCCGCAGCGAGGAGGGCTGAGGGGACACGGAGCGCTGCGGCGTCGCTGCGCGCACCCGTGCGCGCGAGACGCCGCCGTAGCCGCGCGTGGGCGCGCGCGCACGCCGTGCGCGCGCCCCACCGCTTCCTGTCCGGGCGCCCCCCGCTGATGTAACAGCCTGTGATGTACACCCGCTCGACGATCCCGCGCTGGGCCCAGCGACGGGCCCGGGCCGGATCGCCTCTGACACCCGCCCAGCTCTCCCCCCCCGCGTGGGGCCTCTAAGCGGCCCCGGCAAGCGGGAGTGAGCGGGTGTCGTTGCGGCGGGTGCCGAGCGGCGCCCGGCTAGGCGCGCCAGCGTGCGCCCGCGAGCTCCTGCCGTCCCGTCACCTCTGACCGACCTCGGAGGCGAGGACTGTTGGTCGCCTCTCTCCGGGAGGTCAGTCCTCCGCACCGCCACATGCCGCCGACCGCGCTCGCCAGCCGGTGCACCTGCGACCGCAGGGTCGCCGGAGGAGCGTGTCCTGCGCCCCTGAACCCCCGCTTGAGAAGCCCCAGGGGCAGTAACGGCCTCCTCAGCGCCTGACCTCCCTGCCCCGGGACCGGCCTCGCCGGACTGGTACCGGGCTGGTGCACCCGCGGATCGGCGTGGGCGGTTGGAGGCCATACTATCAATTAGGTAACTTTCAACAAGTGAATAAACTTAATAGGGTGAAAAATCTGCCAGGCAGAACTCACCCAGAAATTTCAGCAAGCAAAGAGACCTAAAATGGCCACTCCAGCCTATATATACCTTAACCCTCCCCCTTTCCTAAGGCTGTACTACCTCACAGCTAGGTCCACCCCTCACAGGATGTTTAACCCATTCCTCTCCTATGTTAGTCAATTCTCTCTCCTTAGTGGATTGTTCAATAACAAGTAATAGAAGATCAAAACTACATTTGTTAAGTATTGCGACCCAGCCTTTGCAAAAGGCTGGGTCGTAACGGCCAATGGTCGGGCAGTTTTTAACTCGAAAGCCCAGAGGGATCTTTTTAGATTTATAATAATAACTCAGTGATAACCCATGTAAGTAGAAATCAGTCTCCTTTTTCTCGAGTCTCAAAAGATCACGAAAAATACCATCCACAGAAACAGCCTCAGCTTCATCATTAATTCCAGTAGCATATAGTCGTGCATCAGCTTCTGTTTCAGAAAAAGATAAAATGTCCCCTATAGGGTAATTCAAGTAGGATAACTAATCGTTACTTTCCTCTGCCATGATAAGTGCAACAGTCAATCCGTTAAGGGGTTAACCCAGCAAGGATTCAACACCCTCAATAAACTTCCACGGTTTGTTAAAAGTGCCAGTGCAATTCAGAGTAAAGTGCAAATAAATGTCCCAGCAAAAGAGCCGAAAAAGGTGCCAACAAAGTGCAAGAAAAAATAATATATAAAAAAACAATATACTTCACCGAGACGATCAGTATGAGGTAATAACCTTCATCTATATATATATACATATATATATATATATATATATATATATACCGTATATACAAGCTGACTACCTGCTTTGATACGGAATTTCAAGTATTTCCATGCATATAGCTTTAATTTTAAAGAACTTCCTAATTAGAACTTAATTAAATTTAATTAATTAATTAAATTTAATTTAAAGAACTAATTAGATTTACAACAGGACATGCTCCGTCCCGCTGCTGCCAATCTTTGTCAGGCCGCACCTCCGGATGTGCCCTCATGGATATATGCTGTCAAAAGGCTGGAACTGAGGAGAATAATCCACCTCCTACTCTGCCCTGTCCCGCCTCCCATGCTGCACTGCTCAGACAACAGGCCAAGCTCCGCCTACTGTATGTTAAATATGTAAGGTTTGCAGGGATAGCCTTACTCTATTCCAAAGGTCCCTAGGTCTCCTTGCTTAGTTGCTCACTCTCCTTAGGGCTCCTCCTTTGAGAGAAAAAAGGTAAATATTTTCGCACAACACTTAAGGTCATTGAGAGAGCTGTCAGTACCCTTTACAGAGCAGATAAGCAGTTGCTGACTATCAAGCTTTCCTTTAATGCATTTAAGAGTCAAAATATCTATGTTTCCTTTCCTCCTATTGGTCTCTGAGAGGTTCGGCAATGTTTAGTTCAAGTGACAGGTTAACCTCTGATAACTGAGGCACTATCTTCTAATGACTGGAAATAGGTTGGTTAAGTACATATAGCTGAAATCTACAGTGCATCCGGAACGTATTCCCAGCGCTTCACTTTTTCCACATTTTGTAATTTTGTTATGTTACAGCCTTATTCCAAAATGGAATAAATTAATTTTTTCCCTCAAATTTCTACACACAATACCCCATAATGACAACGTGAAAAAAGTTTTTATGAGATTTTTGCAAATTTCTTAAAAATAAGTATACACAGCCTTTGCTCAATACTTTGTTGATGCCCCTTTGACAGCAATTACAGTCTCAAGTTATCTTGAATATGATGCCACAAGCTTGGCACACCTGTCTTTTGGCAGTTTCGCCAATTCTTCCTTGCAGCACCTCTCAAGCTCAATCAGGTTGGATGGGAAGCGTTGGTGCACAGCCATTTTCAGATCTCTCCAGAGGTGTTCAATAGGATTCAAGTCTGGGCTCTGGCTGGGCGACTGAAGGACATTCATAAAGTTGTCCTGAAGCCATTCCTTTGTTATCTTGACTGCGCTTAGGGTTGATGTCCTGCTGAAAGTTGAACCGTCACCCCAGTCTGAGGTCAAAAGTGCTCTGGAGCAGGTTTTCATCTAGGATGTCTCTGCACATTGCTGCATTCATCTTTTCCTCTATCCTGACTAGTCTTCTAGTTCATGCTGCTGAAAAATATCCCCACAGCATGATGCTGCCACCACCATGCTTCACTGTAGGGATGGTATTGGCCTGGTGTTGAGCAGTGCCTGGGTTTCTCCAAGCATGATGCCTGGCGTTCACGCCAAAGAGTTCAATCTTTGTCTCATCAGACCAGAATATTTTCTTTCTCATGGTCTGAGAGACCTTCAGGTGCATTTTGGCAAACTCCAGATGGGCTGCCATGTGCTTTTTTACTAAGGAGTGGCTTCCGTCTGGCCACTCTACCATACAGGCCTGATTGGTGGATTGCTGCAGTGATGGTTGTCCTTCTGGAAGGTTCTCCTCTCTCCACAGAGGAATGCTGTAGCTCTTAAAGAGTGACCATTGGGTTCTTGGTCACCTCCCTGACTAGGGCCCTTCTCCCCTGATTGCTCAGTTTAGATGGCCAACCAGCTCTAGGAAGAGTCCTGGTGGTTCCAAAATTCTTCCATTTACGGATGATGGAGGCCACTGTGCTCATTGGGACATTCAAAGCATCAGATATTTTTCTGCACCCGTCCTCAGACTTGTGCCTTGAGACAATCCTGGCTTGGAGGTCTACAGACAATTACTTTGATTTCATGCTTGGTTTGTGCTTACACATGCACTGTCAAGTGTGGGACCTTATATAGACTGGTGTGTGCCTTTCCAAATCATGTCCAATCAACTAAATTTACCACAGGTGGACTCCAATTAAACTGTAGGGACATCTCAAGGATGATCAGTGGAAACAGGATGCACCTGAGCTCAATTTTGAGCTTCATGGCAAAGGCTGTGAATACTTCTCTACATGTGATTTCTTAGTTTTTTTTTATTTTTAATACATTCGCAAAAATCTAAAAAAAAACTTTTTTCATGTTGTCATTATGGGGTATTGTGTGTAGAGTTTTGAGGGAAAAAATGAATTTATTCCATTTTGGAATAAAGCTGTAACATAACAAAATGTGGAAAAAGTGGTGTGCTGTGACTACTTTACAGATCCACTGTGTGTATGTGTGTGTATATATATATATATATATATATATATATATAGAAAAACACAGATTCCCAAGTGCGCTAGCAATGTAATGTAATTACACAATTCTTCCAGCGTTTATTTCATCAGAAAATGTGGACTGGAGGATGTTTAGATCTGGGGACCTGTAACAGACACCCCTCACCAGGAAGTCACCCAAACAAGAGGTCAACAGGCCAATTAATAAAAAGTTATTTTAATAACATATGATTAAACATATGAATTTTAGTACACAATATAAAATTATATCAATAAAACACAGCCACAACCAACATGTTTGTAAGATGGATTCTAGATACTCCCTCACCTTTTTCAAGGTGCGAGCTCGAAGGGAGTATCTTCACAAACTAGGGTGCGATTTTCTGACTGACAGACCCAACGCGTTTCATCTTATCGACTTCATCAGGGGTAACGCATATAAGAAAAAAGGCTAATTCACTCTCGATGGATTTATATGGCAGGACGTAACCTCAAATGGGAATTAATCACAGTCTCCTTTATCAGGATATAGTAGATGGAGTTCCTATATTCAAGCTCCTAACCGGAGTGGTAATTCTTTTTGGATATAAAATCTATAGAATAATAGTGTTTTCATAAACACTGCCTTAAAACGAATTAACCATGATTCCTTAAAGGCCGTCTAGAAAATACTCTTGATAATAGTCCGTTGGAAGTGCCGACAACTGTATGCCGGCGTTTTCGCAAACTAAAGTATGGTCTCCAGTTCTTATAATCAAAGTTATTATTGGTTCAAATGTTGACTCACATGAAATTCTGAAAGAATGTAAATCAAAACTCAAATAGCTGGTTTGATAATCACAGGAATATAAAAGATGCGACTTCCTCAATAGATCTCAAGAAATAAATCCTGGAGGAAATTTTGGCTGTATGTGGAAGTCAAATGCCACTGACTCATCACAAAACCTCCTGAATCATAAGGAACAGAGCCTTGTGTCCTTTCCTCTCCGGGACTTGCTATCACTGGCACCATGCATTCTTTATAGCCCCAGCTGGGTGGGCTGTCTTAACTCTCCTCTGTGAGGGGGGAATTATCTCACCACTTTTAACCCCTTTGTGGATAGAATTTTGAAAAATCCCTTTTTAGTGGGTGCCTACCTCACAAAGGCAAGCTACTGTCCAAATTTCAAGTTCACAGGTCTTATGGTTCAGGAGATTTTGTGATGAGTCAGTGGTATTTGCCTTTTCTATCTATCTATCTATCTATCTATCTATCTATCTATCTATCTATCTATCTATCTATCTATCTATCTATTTGTTACAACAATCCAATGTTTCAGTTCAAACCCAGGGATCTTAGTCAAGATGCAATAATACAGCTACCACAGTCATCTTAACTAATGTATCAAAAGACTGTCCCACCAATAAGCAAACTTCACACTCTCACCAAAACAATCTTACTTAAATATACAAAACACATTCACCATACCTCCCAACATGACCCTCTCCAGGAGGTACAGAATGCTCTGCTCCTGAACTTCCCTCTTAATGTATGATTGCCAGCACCTGTGCTGAAACACCTTTCTTATCCATTACCCTGTTCAACACAGGTGCTGGTAATCATAAATTATGAGAAAAGTCCAGGAACAGAGCATTGTGTCCCTCCTGGAGAGGGTCATGTTGGGAGGCATGCATTCACAAGTATCATATATAAGGTCAAGCAGCACTGCATACTTAAATTTAGCCAGCAAGTGTCACAAAGTCCAGGGCAGCAGAATGTGCAATAGGGGTATATGCAATTCACGGCGAATCGCGGCAATTTTTCGCCGTTTTTTAATTCGACTCAATTCGACAGGTGAATTCCGGCAGGTGCCTGCCGGAATTCACCATATTCAATGAAAAACGGATTCGCCAGAATCGCGGGCGAAAATCGGCCGATTTGGCGGATTTTGCCGCGATTTTAAACGGGAAAAAACGGTAAAAACCCGAGAAAAAAAAATGGCGTGGGGTCCCCCCTCCAAAGCATAACCAGCCTCGGGCTCTTCGAGCTGGTCCTGGTTCTAAAAATGCGGAGAAAAATTGAGCATGGATCCCCCGTATTTTTAAAACCAGCACTGGGCTCTGCGCCTGGTGCTGGTGCCAAAAATACGGGGGACAAAACGAGCAGGGGTCCCCCGTATTTTTCACACCAGCATCGGGCTCCACTAGCTGGACAGATAATGCCACAGCCGGGGGTCACTTTTATGCCGTGCCCTGCGGCCGTGGCATTAAATATCCAACTAGTCACCCCTGGTCGGGGTACCCTGGGGGAGTGGGGACCCCAACAATCAAGGGGTACCCCCCCAGCCACCCAAGGGCCAGGGGTGAAGCCCGAGGCTGTCCCCCCCATCCAATGGGCTGCGGATGGGGGGGCTGATAGCCTTTTGTGATAATAAAAATATATTGTTTTTTCCAGTAGTACTACAAGTCCCAGCAAGCCTCCCCCGCAAGCTGGTACTTGGAGAACCACAAGTACCAACATGCGGGAGAAAAACGGGCCCGCTGGTACCTGTAGTACTACTGGGAAAAAATACACAAATAAAAACAGTACACAGACACCTTGATAGTAAAACTTTATTACACACTACCGACACACACATACTTACCTATGTTGACACGCCGACTGCCACGGTCTCCGACGATCCGAGGTACCTGTGAAAAAATTATACTCACCTCCCAGCGTCCAGAGGTAAATCCAGGTCCAGAGATAATCCACGTACTTGGCAAAAAAAAAAAAACGAACACCGATCCACCGGACTAAGAAAGGGGTCCCATGCTTTCACATCAGACCCCTTTCTCCCGAATGCCGGGACATCACGTGACTCCTGTCACTGAAGTCCCTTCAGCCAATCAGGAAGCGCTACTTCCGTGGCGCTCACCTGATTGGCTGTGCGCTGTCTGTGCTGTGACAGCGCATCGCAAAGCCGCTCCATTAGTTTCAATGGTGGGAACTTAGCGGCTAGCGGAGGGGTTAACCCGCGGTCAGCGGCTGACCGGCGGGTGACCTCACCGCTAGCCGCTAAGTTCCCACCATTGAATATAATGGACGGGGCTGTGCGATGCGCTGTCTGAGTTCAGACAGCGCACAGCCAATCAGGTGAGCACAACGAAGTTGCGCTTCCGGATTGGCTTTAGAGACCTTTATGTGACAGCTGTCACTGACAGGTCTCATTCGTGGAAAGGGGTCTCATGTGTCAGCATGGGACCCCTTTCAGTCCGGCATGGAGCGGGTGTTCGGTTTGTTTTTTTGCCAAGTACGTGGATGTATCTCTGGACCATGGCTGAGGTGAGTATATTGAACTTTTCTTTTCAGGTATCCGTGGATTCTACATGGAGAAGAGGACCGATGTCGGCGTGTGAACATAGGTAAGTATGTGTGTGTCGACGTATGAAATAAAGTTTTACTGTCGACGGTGTGTGTGTCCTGTTTTTATTTGGGTATTTTTTTCCCAGTAGTACTACAGGTACCAGTGGGCCCGTTTTTCTCCTGCATGCTGGTACTTGTGGTTCTCCAAGTACCAGCTTGCGGGGGAGGCTTGCTGGGACTTGTAGTACTGCTGGAAAAAACAATATTCTTTTCATTATCACAAAAGGCTATCAGCCCCCCCATCCGCAGCCCATTGGATGGGGGGGGACAGCCTCGGGCTTCACCCCTGGCCCTTGGGTGGCTGGGGGGGGGACCCCTTGATTGAAGGGGTCCCCACTCCCCCAGGGTACCCCGGCCAGGGGTGACTAGTTGGATATTTAATGCCAAGGCCGCAGGGCACGGCATAAAAGTGACCCCCGGCTGTGGCATTATCTGTCCAGCTAGTGGAGCCCGATGCTGGTGTGAAAAATACGGGGGACCCCTGCTCGTTTTGTCCCCCGTATTTTTGGCACCAGCACCAGGCGCAGAGCCCGGTGCTGGTTTTACAAATACGGGGGATCCCCTGTCAATTTTTTCCCCGCATTTTTAGAACCAGGACCAGCTCGAAGAGCCCGAGGCTGGTTATGCTTTGGAGGGGGGACCCCACGCCATTTTTTTTTAAGGATTTTTACCGTTCCAGCACTAAAAAAAAAAAAATATTTTTAAAAATATATAAATAATACTTGTGCCTCCAAAAAAAAAAAAAAAGTACCTAATCCCTTCTAATATAAATAGATATGCTATTCCTAATAAAAAAAACACCAAAAAAAACATGTTTAAATTTTTTTTTATTGTTTTCACCCTCCAAAGTGTGGCGGATTGAAAATGACGAATTTACTGTCTAAAAGCACTGCTGTCGAATTTCCAAACTTGAATTGAATATGCTTTGGTCGAATTGCAGCACTTGTATCATTGCAGAAAAGTCGAATTTGCAAAAATTCGAATTTCAAAAAGTCGAATTTTGAAAGTCCGTTTTTTGGTCGGAAAGCACTGAATTGCATAGGCAAAATTTTTTTTTGGTCGAAAATGACCCGAAATTCGACAATTTCGGGAATTCGACCGCAGTTGCATATACCCCTCTGTGTGTTGGCTGTGTTGCAGTGTGGATTGCAATGCATGCCACCTGAAGTCCATCTAATCATCTGTAACATGGGCCAGAAGTGATGGCACAGTTGTGTAGCACACAAAACAGGAAGTTCCAGTGTCTGTGTTCCAGATCAACCCACATATTACAAGTAGACATATAAAAACAAGATCCTCTCAGTATTTAGGATTTGACACATGAAGTAAATTAAAAGTCAAGTCAATTTATACAGGCACTTCATTATGAATAGAAATGAGTGGGGTCAGTGTGTGCTCTATAGGGGTGCTGTTCCTGTCACTGTGGTGTCCCTGTGCTGTTAGGGGTGCTGTCCTGGCTGTCACTGGTGTTTGTTCGTCGGGAGGTTTGCCACCTAGCAACAGCTGGTGGGTTAGGTGCAAGCCTCCCGACGATCGCTGGAAAGGTATAGTGATAGAAAACTTTCACTTACTTTCACAGCCTGGGGGAAGCGGGGATAGAGCCGCGGGTAGCGGGCGCTCCCGGACCCGTTTGCGCGCATCGCGCGCGTCACGGGAGCACACGCGCGCGCTGGGCACGTGCGCGCGCACCATATAAGGCGCTAGGCCCCGCCCCCAGTTCAAATTTTACCTCAGCGCTGCAGGATGGAGGACACAGTGTCTGTGTCAGCTACAGACACCCTCATAGTGTCCCCACAGCGCAGCAAAAGAGGCAGGCAGCCTTCTAGGAAAAGCCTAGGAGAAGCTGCTGACACAACTTCCTCAGATGAGGACATTATATTTAAAAGAAGGAAAATCATTAACCCTGTCAGGTCGGATGACAACAGGAACAGCTCTGAGGAGGGAGAAGTCAGTCAGAATGCTGAGACTCCTTCTCCTCCTGCATATTCTCACAGAGTGGTGAGAAAGTGCACAAGTAAAAAGAAACACACTGACCATGGGGGTAATTCCAAGTTGATCGCAGCAGGATTTTTGATAGCAACTGGGCAAAACCATGTGCACTGCAGGGGAGGCAGATATAACATATGCAGAGAGAGTTAGATTTGGGTGGGTTATATTGCTTCTGTGCAGGGTAAATACTGGCTGCTTTATTTTTACACTGCAATTTAGATTGCAGATTGAACACACCCCACCCAAATCTAACTCTCTCTGCACATGTTATATCTACCTCCCCTGCAGTGCACATGGTTTTGCCCAGTTGCTATCAAAAATCCTGCTGCGATCAACTTGGAATTACCCCCATGTTTCTTCTAGAGATGCCTGTTCAGGTAAAAATATCTCTTTCCCAGGTATTGCCAGTGCTTGGAATACCTCTAAGGGCCATAGCAGACCCCCCTCTTCTGCCCACAGCCGACATACATTCCCTGTTGCTGATCGGCAACCTGCACAGGACCGCACTCATAAGGCGACTACTTATAGTCATACAACCCCCCTTTCCCACGCATTTAGGGAAACTGGTTACCCTCCAGTAGATTGGGAATCAGAGGAAGTAACCAGGACTAGCGCATCCACTCGCAGAGGCGAATATAGTGACTTGCAGATGGCCCGTGTAGCCTTAGCGGGTAGAATGCCACCTTCTAAAATATATTCAGCCCACTGGGCTCTGAGCGAATGCTCCCAAGTATACAATTTTGCCCAGATAGCCTTTAGAACGGCATTAACCACACTGGCATCCCAGATATTCCGGCCCTATTTGCCCCTGACATCGACCCGGCCTTAACTTCACTCGTGGGGGAAAAAGTCCAGAGTGACACTATGGATAAATTGCTAAGAAAAATCCAATTTAAGGTTTCAGACGCCGCCGGTCCTTTATTATTTGTCCTTGACAAAGCAGAAAAAGAAGGCATCTCAGGGGGCTCCCTAGATTCCCTGGTAGCTTCTAAAATGGCACTCATAAAGGCTATTAGTAGGGCTACCTTAATAATTGGTCAGACATTTGATTTCATATCGAACTCACGTAGAACTCGCTGGCTAGCTAATGCAGGGCTAACTAACCTAGCACCCAGACCAGTAGATGTTCCCAATCTGATAGATTCTGACCTTTTCGGACCCGATTTCATAGACGAAGTGAAGGTCCACTATAAAGCTCCCAAATCCTTTGCGGACCTTAAAGGACCTCAGCCTTCCAGGTGGCCCTTTCATCAGGAGGGTCATCCTGCGGGAGCCAGCAGCTCGACCCGAGACTACAGAGGCGCCCCCAGAGCTCACAGAGGTGGCCCTTCCCGAACACGGACCGCAAGAGGCGCAGGGTCCGGCGGCACATACGCCCCCAGGAAAGACAGAGGATACGGTAAGTCACTTTACTTTGCAACCTCCTCCTTGTCTTTCCCAGGCAATAGCCTCCTGGAGGCAGATTACCACAGACAGGTGGTTACTAAGAATCGTGGAAAAAGGTTTATCCCTCCCCCTTTTACATTTTCCACGACAAATTTTCCCCTGCTCAAAAAACGCCAGTCCGTTATTAGATGGAGTACTGTCCCTTGCCCTTAGTGTGGAGTACTGTCCCTTGCCCTTAGTTAGGCAAGATAGAGTTGGCAGACAATTCCACAAGAGGCTGGGTCAGTCACGTTTTTCCCGTCAGGAAACAGGACGGTTCATACAGACCAGTCTTAAATGTCAAATCTCTCAACCGACACATAAAACCTTGCTCTTTCCATATGGAGGGCTTAGCCGACATACATTTCCTACTAACAAGGAACGATTTCTGTATCAAAATAGACCTCAAGGAGGCCTTTCACACAATTCAAATGCACCCAAACCACAGAAGACTTCTAAGGTTCCTGTGGAAAGACGTTCTCTATCAGTGGACCGTCATGGTTTTCGGCCTATCCAACGCTCCCTACACGTTCACTCGTCTTATGAAAGCAGTGATCTCTCACCTACGCCAGAGAACGATCCGTTGCATAATCTACCTTGACGACTTGTTAGTAGTCCATGCAGACCAGAAAACCCTTCTGCTTCACAAAGAACTAATTCTTTCTCTCCTCCAGAACCTAGGGTTTACAATAAATTACGACAAGTCCATATTAACACCCACCCAGTCAATTGTTTTTCTGGGTTTCCTACTAGATACCCCTTCTTTCTCGATAGCAGTTCCCCCAGACAAGTGGAGAGACATTCAAGACTTCGTAACATGAACCCTGAAACACTGTTTCTCGCTGAGAGACTTGGCCAGAGTCATAGGGAAGATGAGATCTTTAGATCCTGGTTTTCTCCACGCTCCCCTTGTATGCAGACACTCTCAGATTCTTCTTTCAGCTCTCCTTCGTCAGGGATGGACTTGGTCAGACAAGATCATCTTGACACCCTTGGTTCTCAAAGAGATTCGCAGTTGGAGGGACCTTCGGCTACCACCCCCCAGACCTCTCCTACCTCCTCCTCCAGACATTGTCATCACATCAGATGCGTCCCTCTCGGGTTGGGGAGCATTTACAAGAGACCGAGCGGTAAGAGGGAGATGGTCCACTCAAGAATCGACAGCGCACATCAATCTATTAGAATTGAGGGCGGCGAAGTTAGCACTTTCCTCTCTTATTCCCCCGACCTTCCAGAACAACTCAGTTCTTCTATGTCTAGACAACAGGACTGCAGTGTCCTACCTCAACAGAATTGGGGGCAGTCGATCCCTGACACTCTGTCAAGACGCTATAGACATCTGGAACTGGGCGGTGGAAAGATCCATACTCCTCTCTGCAACATATATACCAGGAGAGCTAAACGAGTTAGCCGACTCCTTATCCAGGAAGAGATTAACACTGGATTGGGTGACTCTGAGACCGAAAATTTTCACCAGTATCATGAGAACCTTTGGTCAACCGCAAGTAGACCTATTTGCAACTCCATAGAACACACAGGTCCCAACCTTCGTGTCCAAAATCTGGACTCAAGGGGCGCTCCACTCGGATGCAATGTCCTTTCCGTGGACAGATCTAGTTCTCCCATATGCTTTCCCTCCCCCAGCTATGCTACTGAAGGTACTTCACAATATCAAGACAGACAGAGTGCCTCAACTCGTCTTGGTTTACCCCGTTTGGCCTTCCCGAGTTTGGTTCCCCTTGATCAACCCTCTTCGCAAGGGACCCAAGCTTCCCCTAGGCATGTCCAAGGATTGTTTCCAAGGGACTCCCGACCTCCTTCAGGAACTTCCACATTGCATGTGGATAGCGACATTACTCGGTTGCTGACCACTACTAACCTTTCGACCGCCTCAGTAACCTTGATCAATGCTTCCCTTAGACCCAGAACAAAATCCAGGTACCAGTCCATCATAAATGAGTTTATGTCTTGGCAAGCTTCTAAAAATCTTCCTTCGCCTTCTTTTTCCGAACCTAACTTAGCGATAGACTTCCTAGCCGTTAAGTTTGAGTCAGGCCTGGCATCCGCCACCATACGGTCTTATGGCTCAGCCCTAGCTCTTCTCATTCCAGAGCTTACGGAAAACAAGATGTACCTTAGATTACTCAAAGGTATCTTCTTGTCTAGGCCTCCATGTCCGCGATACTCTTCCACGTGGGACATTAATCCTTTCTTAAATTATTTAGCCACAATACCTTCAGATTCCGACATCTCCAATCTTTCAAGAAAACTGGCTTCTCTACTAGCACTAGCTTTCGCAGCCAGAGGAGCCGAACTTTCCTTAATAGACACATCCGAACCCTGGATGACAACCACTCCAATGGGATTCCATATCGTCCTTAAAGGTAACACAAAAACCAGTTCCATTCAAAACCCTTTGGTAGAGTTTGACCTACTCAGTGACCAGTCAGACACGGATCTTTGCATAGTTCAGTGCTTATCCGCTTATGTCACAACAACAGCTCCATGGAGAGATAATATTTCTAACCTTTTTATCACATGCCGAAAGCCTTTTCGTCCGGACAGACCCTCTACAATCAGAGGATGGATAGTTTGTGCCATGCAAAGCTCAGGAATAGATACCTCCATATTCAAGGGACACTCCATCCGCGGAGCCGCCGTCACATCGGCAGCGGCGAGAGGCTTAACCTTACAATCCATAATGCAGGCCGCACGTTGGTCGTCCACTCGTACCTTCATGAAACCTTATTGGAGGCCTTCTGATACTCAAAGGATAGAATTAATTAGAGCAACCACCAGGTATGTGGTAGTCTACCCACCAGCTGTTGGTAGGTGGCAAGCCTCCTGACGAACAAACACTAGTTTGCAGGAATCTATGACCTGCAAACTCTCTTTGTTCTAGGGAATAGGATTGCCACCTAGCAATAGCTCCCACCCTACCCACCCAATACCTTGCTAGGTCTGTTGGTTGTAATCTCTAACAACAGTCATTATGCCTATTTATCTCTTTGAATTTCAGGCGCTCCGAAAGGTCCGAAGAAGCAGCCACAGACGCAGCAACCTAAAGATCAAAAATAGCCTTACAAATATCTTAGTTAAGCTCTGCAAGTTGCAGGAGTTTTGCTTATATGCTAAATTCACAGCAGCATAACAGTTCCTTCTTGGCCATCGCCAGTTGTTTTTTCTTATCACCTGTATTACTGTTGAAGGGTTTCTAGTAAACACATTTCGTTTCTGCATATATATGGTCTCCCGTGTCCTTTGTTACTAGGTTACAGGAGCTAGGGTGATCCTACCCCCCTTTAAAAAAAAAAAATATTACTCTCTTGTTCTAGTGGGGATTGCCATCTGTAAGCTTCCGTAAAATCTGAACTGGGGGCGGGGCCTAGCGCCTTATATGGTGCGCGCGCACGTGCCCAGCGTGCGCATTCGTGCTCCCGTGACACGCGCGATGCGCGCAAACGGGTCCGGGAGCGGCCGCTACCCGCAGCTCTGTCCCCGCTTCCCCCAGGCTGTGGAATGGTAAGTGAAAGTTTTCTTTCACTATACCTTTCCAGCAATCATCTGGAGGCTTGCACCTAACCCACCAGCTGTTGCTAGGTGGCAATCCTATTCCCTAGAACAAAGAGAGTTTGCAGGTCATAGATTCCTGCAAACTAGTGTTTCATGTGCTGTAAGCGGTGCTGCAGATGTACATGGGTGTTGCTGTCCTGGCTGTTACTGTGTTGTACAGGGGGCAGGGGCACTGTCCTCCTGTATACTGTGAAAATACTGGATGTAAAAATTCTGGGGTACAGTGAAAATAAATGTACACTGACCCTGTCTTGTATTCTGTAAAAATTATGGGGTGCAGTTGTTAAAAGAAAAGTACACTGGCCCTGTCTTGTATGCTGTAAAAATTCTGGGGTGCTGTTTTATAAAATAAAAGTACACTGGTCCTGTCTTGTATGCTTTAAAAATTCTGGGGCGCAGTGAAAATAAATGTACACTGGCCCTGTCTTGTATGCTGTAAAAATTCTGGGTTGATGTTGTTGAAATAAAGTACACTGGCCCTGTCTTGTATGCTGTAAAAATTATGGGGTGCAGTGAAATTAAAAGTACACTAGCCCTGTCTTGTATGCTGTAAAAATTCTGGGGTACAGTGAAAATAAATGTACACTAGCCCTGTGTTGTATGCTGTAAAAATTCTGGGGCGCAGTGAAAATAAATGTACACTGGCCCTGTCTTGTATGCTGTAAAAATTCTGGGTTGATGTTGTTGAAATGAAGTACACTGGCCCTGTCTTGTATGCTGTAAAAATTATGGGGTACAGTGAAATTAAAAGTGCACTAACCCTGTCTTGTATGCTGTAAAAATTCTGTGGTGCAGTGAAAATAAATGTACACTGGCCTGTCTTGTATGCTGTAAAAATTCTGGGGTGCAGTGAAAATAAAAAGTACACTAGCACTATCTTGTATGCTGTCACAATACAGGTGTGCAGGGAAAATAAATGTACACTGGCCCTGTCTTGTATGCTGAAAAAATCTGAGGTGCAGTGAAAAAAAAGTACACTGGTCCTGTCTTGTATGCTGTAAATATTCTGGGGCACAATGAAAATAAATGTACACTGGCCCTGTCTTGTATGTTGAAAAAATTCTGGAGTGCAGTGAAAATAAATGTACACAATGGCCCTGTCATGTATGCTGTCAAAATTCTGGGGTGCTGTTGTTAAAATAAAGTACACGGGCACTGTCTTGTATGCTGTACAAATTCTTGGGTGCAGTGATATTAAATGTACACTGGCCCTATCTTGTATACTGTAAAAATTCTGGGGCACAGTAAAAATAAATGTACACTGGCACTGTCTTGTATGCTGTAAAAATTCTGGGGTGCAGTAAAAATAAATGTACACTGGCCCTGTCTTGTATGAAGTCAAAATACAGGGGTGCTGCTATTACAATAAAAGTACACTGACCCTGTCTTGTATGCTGTAAAAATTCTGCGGTGCAGTGAAAATAAATGTACACTAACCCTATCTTGTATGCTGTCACAATGCAGGGGTGCAGGGAAAATAAATGTACACTGGCCCTGTCTTGTATGCTGTATAAATTGTGGTGTGCAATGAAAATCAATGTACACTGGCCCTGTCTTGTATACTGTAAAAATTCTGGGTTTCTGTTGTGAAAATAAAAGTACACTGGCCCTGTCTTGTATACTGTAAAAATTCAGGGGTGCAGTAAAAATAAATGTACACTGGCCCTGTCTTGTATGCTGTAAAAATTCTGGGTTGCTGTGAAAATAAATGTACACTAGCACTATCTTGTATGCTGTCACAATGCAGGTGTGCAGGGAAAATAAATGTACACTGGCCCTGTCTTGTATACTGTAAAAATTCTGGGGCGCAGTGAAAAAAAATGTACACTGGCCCTGTCTTGTATGCTGTAAAAATTATGGGTTGCTGTTATTAAAATAAAGTACACTGGCCCTGTCTTATATGCTGTAGAAATTCTGGGGTGCAGTGAAATTTAAAGTACACTAGCCCTGTCTTGTATGCTGTAAACATTCTGGGGTGCAGTGAAAATAAATGTACACTGGCCTGTCTTGTATGCTGTAAAAATTATGGGGTGCAGTGAAATTAAAAGTACACTAGCCCTGTCTTGTATGCTGTAAAAATTCTGGGGTACAGTGAAAATAAATGTACACTAGCCCTGTGTTGTATGCTGTAAAAATTCTGGGGCGCAGTGAAAATAAATGTACACTGGCCCTGTCTTGTATGCTGTAAAAATTCTGGGTTGATGTTGTTGAAATGAAGTACACTGGCCCTGTCTTGTATGCTGTAAAAATTATGGGGTACAGTGAAATTAAAAGTGCACTAACCCTGTCTTGTATGCTGTAAAAATTCTGTGGTGCAGTGAAAATAAATGTACACTGGCCTGTCTTGTATGCTGTAAAAATTCTGGGGTGCAGTGAAAATAAAAAGTACACTAGCACTATCTTGTATGCTGTCACAATACAGGTGTGCAGGGAAAATAAATGTACACTGGCCCTGTCTTGTATGCTGTAAAAATTCTGGGGTGCAGAGAAAATTAATGTACACTGGCCCTGTCTTGCATGCTGAAAAAATCTGAGGTGCAGTGAAAAAAAAGTACACTGGTCCTGTCTTGTATGCTGTAAATATTCTGGGGCACAATGAAAATAAATGTACACTGGCCCTGTCTTGTATGTTGAAAAAATTCTGGAGTGCAGTGAAAATAAATGTACACAATGGCCCTGTCATGTATGCTGTCAAAATTCTGGGGTGCTGTTGTTAAAATAAAGTACACGGGCACTGTCTTGTATGCTGTACAAATTCTTGGGTGCAGTGATATTAAATGTACACTGGCCCTATCTTGTATACTGTAAAAATTCTGGGGCACAGTAAAAATAAATGTACACTGGCACTGTCTTGTATGCTGTAAAAATTCTGGGGTGCAGTAAAAATAAATGTACACTGGCCCTGTCTTGTATGAAGTCAAAATACAGGGGTGCTGCTATTACAATAAAAGTACACTGACCCTGTCTTGTATGCTGTAAAAATTCTGCGGTGCAGTGAAAATAAATGTACACTAACCCTATCTTGTATGCTGTCACAATGCAGGGGTGCAGGGAAAATAAATGTACACAGGCCCTGTCTTGTATGCTGTATAAATTGTGGTGTGCAATGAAAATCAATGTACACTGGCCCTGTCTTGTATACTGTAAAAATTCTGGGTTTCTGTTGTGAAAATAAAAGTACACTGGCCCTGTCTTGTATACTGTAAAAATTCAGGGGTGCAGTAAAAATAAATGTACACTGGCCCTGTCTTGTATGCTGTAAAAATTCTGGGTTGCTGTGAAAATAAATGTACACTAGCACTATCTTGTATGCTGTCACAATGCAGGTGTGCAGGGAAAATAAATGTACACTGGCCCTGTCTTGTATACTGTAAAAATTCTGGGGCGCAGTGAAAAAAAATGTACACTGGCCCTGTCTTGTATGCTGTAAAAATTCTGGGTTGCTGTTATTAAAATAAAGTACACTGGCCCTGTCTTATATGCTGTAGAAATTCTGGGGTGCAGTGAAATTTAAAGTAGTACACTAGCCCTGTCTTGTATGCTGTAAACATTCTGGGGTGCAGTGAAAATAAATGTACACTGGCCCTGTCTTGTATGCTGTAAAAAATCTGGGGTGCTGTGAAAATGAATGTACACTAACCCTATCTTGTACGCTGTGACAATGCAGGGGTGCAGGGAAAATAAATGTACACGGACCCTGTCTTATATGCTGTAAAAATTGTGGTGTGCAGTGAAAATAAATGTACACTAACCCTATCTTGTATGCTGTAAAAATTCTGGGGTACAGTGAAAATAAATGTACACTAGCACTATCTTGTATGCTGTCACAATACAGGTGTGCAGGGAAAATAAATGTACACTGGCCCTGTCTTGTATGCTGTAATAAATTCTGGGGTGCAGTTATTAAAATAAAAGTACACTGGCCCTGTCTTGTATGCTGTAAATATTCTGGGGTGCAATGAAAATGAATGTACACTGGCCCTGTCTTCTGTGCTGTAAATATTCTGGGGTGCAGTGAAAATAAATGTACTGCACATTGGCCCTGTCTTGTATGCTGTCAAAATGCTAAGGTGTAGGGAAAATAAATTTACACTGGCCCCCTCTTGTATGTTGAAAATAATTCTGGGGTGCAGTGAAAAAAAAAGTACACTGGCCCTGTCTTGTATGCTGTAAAAATTCTGGGGTGCAGGGAAAATAAATGTACACTGGTCCTGTCTTGTATGCTGTAAATATTCTGGGGCACAATGAAAATAAATGTGCACTGGCCCTGTCTTGTATGTTGAAAAAATTCTGGGGTGCAGTGAAAAAAAAGTACACTGGCCCTGTCATGTATGCTGTAAAAATTCTGGGTTGATGTTGTTGAAATAAAGTACACTGGCCCTGTCTTGTATGCTGTAAAAATTATGGGGTGCAGTGAAATTAAAAGTACACTAGCCCTGTCTTGTATGCTGTAAAAATTATGGGGTGCAGTGAAAATAAATGTACACTAGCCCTGTCTTGTATGCTGTAAAAATTCTGGGGCGCAGTGAAAATAAATGTACACTGGCCCTGTCTTGTATGCTGTAAAAATTCTGGGTTGATGTTGTTGAAATAAAGTACACTGGCCCTGTCTTGTATGCTGTAAAAATTATGGGGTACAGTGAAATTAAAAGTGCACTAACCCTGTCTTGTATGCTGTAAAAATTCTGTGGTGCAGTGAAAATAAATGTACACTGGCCCTGTCTTGTATGCTGTAAAAATTCTGGGGCGCAGTGAAAATAAAAAGTACACTAGCACTATCTTGTATGCTGTCACAATACAGGTGTGCAGGGAAAATAAATGTACACTGGCCCTGTCTTGTATGCTGTAAAAATTCTGAGGTGCAGAGAAAATTAATGTACACTGGCCCTGTCTTGTATGCTGAAAAAATCTGAGGTGCAGTGAAAAAAAGTACACTGGTCCTGTCTTGTATGCTGTAAATATTCTGGGGCACAATGAAAATAAATGTACACTGGCCCTGTCTTGTATGTTGAAAAATTCTTGGGTGCAGTGAAAATAAATGTACACAATGGCCCTGTCATGTATGCTGTCAAAATTCTGGGGTGCTGTTGTTAAAATAAAGTACACGGGCACTGTCTTGTATGCTGTACAAATTCTTGGGTGCAGTGATATTAAATGTACACTGGCCCTATCTTGTATACTGTAAAAATTCTGGGGCACAGTAAAAATAAATGTACACTAGCCCTGTCTTGTATGAAGTCAAAATACAGGGGTGCTGCTATTACAATAAAAGTACACTGGCCCTGTCTTGTATGCTGTCAAAATTCTGCGGTGCAGTGAAAATAAATGTACACTAACCCTATCTTGTATGCTGTCACAATGCAGGGGTGCAGGGAAAATAAATGTACACTGGCCCTGTCTTGTATGCTGTATAAATTGTGGTGTGCAATGAAAATGAATGTACACTGGCCCTGTCTTGTATACTGTAAAAATTCTGGGGTGCAGTAAAAATAAATGTACACTGGCCCTGTCTTGTATGCTGTAAAAATTCTGGTGTGCTGTGAAAATAAATGTACACTAGCACTATCTTGTATGCTGTCAAAATGCAGGTGTGCAGGGAAAATAAATGTACACTGGCCCTGTCTTGTATACTGTAAAAATTCTGGGGCGCAGTGAAAATAAATGTACACTGGCCCTGTCTTGTATGCTGTAAAAATTCTGGGTTGCTGTTATTAAAATAAAGTACACTGGCCCTGTCTTATATGCTGTAGAAATTCTGGGGTGCAGTGAAATTTAAAGTACACTAGCCCTGTCTTGTATGCTGTAAACATTCTGGGGTGCAGTGAAAATAAATGTACACTGGCCCTGTCTTGTATGCTGTAAAAAATCTGGGGTGCTGTGAAAATGAATGTACACTAACCCTATCTTGTATGCTGTGACAATGCAGGGGTGCAGGGAAAATAAATGTACACGGGCCCTGTCTTATATGCTGTAAAAATTGTGGTGTGCAGTGAAAATAAATGTACACTAACCCTATCTTGTATGCTGTAAAAATTCTGGGGTACAGTGAAAATAAATGTACACTAGCACTATCTTGTATGCTGTCACAATACAGGTGTGCAGGGAAAATAAATGTACACTGGCCCTGTCTTGTATGCTGTAATAAATTCTGGGGTGCAGTTATTAAAATAAAAGTACACTGGCCCTGTCTTGTATGCTGTAAATATTCTGGGGTGCAATGAAAATGAATGTACACTGGCCCTGTCTTCTGTGCTGTAAATATTCTGGGGTGCAGTGAAAATAAATGTACTGCACATTGGCCCTGTTTTGTATGCTGTCAAAATGCTAAGGTGTAGGGAAAATAAATTTACACTGGCCCTGTCTTGTATGCTGAAAATAATTCTGGGGTGCAGTGAAAAAAAAGTACACTGGCCCTGTCTTGTATGCTGTAAAAATTCTGGGGTGCAGGGAAAATAAATGTACACTGGTCCTGTCTTGTATGCTGTAAATATTCTGGGGCACAATGAAAATAAATGTACACTGGCCCTGTCTTGTATGTTGAAAAAATTCTGGGGTGCAGTGAAAAAAAGTACACTGGCCCTGTCATGTATGCTGTAAAAATTCTGGGTTGATGTTGTTGAAATAAAGTACACTGGCCCTGTCTTGTATGCTGTAAAAATTATGGGGTGCAGTGAAATTAAAAGTACACTAGCCCTGTCTTGTATGCTGTAAAAATTCTGGGGTGCAGTGAAAATAAATGTACACTAGCCCTGTCTTGTATGCTGTAAAAATTCTGGGGCGCAGTGAAAATAAATGTACACTGGCCCTGTCTTGTATGCTGTAAAAATTCTGGGTTGATGTTGTTGAAATAAAGTACACTGGCCCTGTCTTGTATGCTGTAAAAATTATGGGGTACAGTGAAATTAAAAGTGCACTAACCCTGTCTTGTATGCTGTAAAAATTCTGTGGTGCAGTGAAAATAAATGTACACTGGCCCTGTCTTGTATGCTGTAAAAATTCTGGGGTGCAGTGAAAATAAAAAGTACACTAGCACTATCTTGTATGCTGTCACAATACAGGTGTGCAGGGAAAATAAATGTACACTGGCCCTGTCTTGTATGCTGTAAAAATTCTGGGGTGCAGAGAAAATTAATGTACACTGGCCCTGTCTTGTATGCTGAAAAAATCTGAGGTGCAGTGAAAAAAAGTACACTGGTCCTGTCTTGTATGCTGTTAATATTCTGGGGCACAATGAAAATAAATGTACACTGGCCCTGTCTTGTATGTTGAAAAAATTCTGGGGTGCAGTGAAAATAAATGTACACAATGGCCCTGTCATGTATGCTGTCAAAATTCTGGGGTGCTGTTGTTAAAATAAAGTAAACGGGCACTGTCTTGTATGCTGTACAAATTCTTGGGTGCAGTGATATTAAATGTACACTGGCCCTATCTTGTATACTGTAAAAATTCTGGGGCACAGTAAAAATAAATGTACACTGGCACTGTCTTGTATGCTGTAAAAATTCTGGGGTGCAGTAAAAATAAATGTACACTGGCCCTGTCTTGTATGAAGTCAAAATAAAGGGGTGCTGCTATTACAATAAAAGTACACTGGCCCTGTCTTGTATGCTGTCACAATGCAGGGGTGCAGGGAAAATAAATGTACACTGACCCTGTCTTGTATGCTGTATAAATTGTGGTGTGCAATGAAAATGAATGTACACTGGCCCTGTCTTGTATACTGTAAAAATTCTGGGGTGCAGTAAAAATAAATGTACACTGGCCCTGTCTTGTATGCTGTAAAAATTCTGGTGTGCTGTGAAAATAAATGTACACTAGCACTATCTTGTATGCTGTCACAATGCAGGTGTGCAGGGAAAATAAATGTACACTGGCCCTGTCTTGTATACTGTAAAAATTCTGGGGCGCAGTGAAAAAAAATGTACACTGGCCCTGTCTTGTATGCTGTAAAAATTCTGGGTTGCTGTTATTAAAATAAAGTACACTGGCCCTGTCTTATATGCTGTAGAAATTCTGGGGTGCAGTGAAATCTAAAGTACACTAGCCCTGTCTTGTATGCTGTAAACATTCTGGGGTGCAGTGAAAATAAATGTACACTGGCCCTGTCTTGTATGCTGTAAAAAATCTGGGGTGCTGTGAAAATGAATGTACACTAACCCTATCTTGTATGCTGTGACAATGCAGGGGTGCAGGGAAAATAAATGTACACTGGCCCTGTCTTATATGCTGTAAAAATTGTGGTGTGCAGTGAAAATAAATGTACACTAACCCTATCTTGTATGCTGTAAAAATTCTGGGGTACAGTGAAAATAAATGTACACTAGCACTATCTTGTATGCTGTCACAATACAGGTGTGCAGGGAAAATAAATGTACACTGGCCCTTTCTTGTATGCTGTAATAAATTCTGGGGTGCAGTTATTAAAATAAAAGTACACTGTCCCTGTCTTGTATGCTGTAAATATTCTGGGGTGCAATGAAAATGAATGTACACTGGCCCTGTCTTCTGTGCTGTAAATATTCTGGGGTGCAGTGAAAATAAATGTACTGCACATTGGCCCTGTCTTGTATGCTGTCAAAATGCTAAGGTGTAGGGAAAATAAATTTACACTGGCCCTGTCTTGTATGTCGAAAATAATTCTGGGGTGCAGTGAAAAAAAAGTACACTGGCCCTGTCTTGTATGCTGTAAAAATTCTGGGGTGCAGGGAAAATAAATGTACACTGGTCCTGTCTTGTATGCTGTAAATATTCTGGGGCACAATGAAAATAAATGTGCACTGGCCCTGTCTTGTATGTTGAAAAAATTCTGGAGTGCAGTGAAAAAAAAAAGTACACTGGCCCTGTCATGTATGCTGTAAAAATTCTGGGGTGCTGCTGTTAAAATAAAGTACACTGGCACTGTCTTGTATGCTGTATAAATTCTGTGGTGCAGTGATATTAAATGTACACTGGCCCTGTCTAGTATACTGTAAAAATTCTGGGGCACAGTAAAAATAAAAGTACACTGGCACTGTCTTTTATGCTGTAAAAATTCTGGGGTGCAGTGAAAATAAATGTACACTGGCCCTGTCTTGTATGAAGTCAAAATACAGGGGTGCTGCTATTACAATAAAAGTACACTGGCCCTGTCTTGTATGCTGTAAAAATTCTGCGGTGCAGTGAAAATAAATGTACACTAACCCTATCTTGTATGCTGTCTCATTGCAGGGGTGCAGGGAAAATAAATGTACACTGGCCCTGTCTTGTATGCTGTATAAATTGTGGTGTACAGTGAAAATGAATGTACACTGGCCCTGTCTTGTATACTGTAAAAAATTCTGGGTTGCTGTTGTGAAAATAAAAGTACACTGGCCCTATCTTGTATGCTGTTAAAATTCTGGGGTGCAGTACAAATAAATGTACACTGGCCCTGTCTTGTATGCTGTATAAATTGTGGTGTGCAGTGAAAATGAATGTACACTGGCCCTGTCTTGTATACTGTAAACAATTCTTGGTTGCTGTTGTAAAAATAAAAGTACACTGGCCCTGTCTTGTATGCTGTAAAAATTCTCGGGTGCAGTACAAATAAATGTACACTGGCCCTGTCTTGTATGCTGTAAAAAATCTGGGGTGCTGTTGTTAAAATAAAGTACACTGGCCCCATCTTGTTTGCTGTTAAAATTCAGGTGTGCAGTGAAAATAAATGTAAACTAGCACTATCTTGTATGCTGTCACAATGGAGGTGTGCAGGGAAAATAAAGTACACTGGCCCTGTCTTGTTTGCTGTAAAAATTCTGGTGTGCAGTGAAAATTAGAGATGAGCGCCTGAAATTTTTCGGGTTTTGTGTTTTGGTTTTGGGTTCGGTTCCGCGGCCGTGTTTTGGGTTCGACCGCGTTTTGGCAAAACCTCACCGAATTTTTTTTGTCGGATTCGGGTGTGTTTTGGATTCGGGTGTTTTTTTCAAAAAACCCTAAAAAACAGCTTAAATCATAGAATTTGGGGGTCATTTTGATCCCATATTATTATTAACCTCAAAAACCATAATTTCCACTCATTTTCAGTCTATTCTGAATACCTCACACCTCACAATATTATTTTTAGTCCTAAAATTTGCACCGAGGTCGCTGGATGACTAAGCTAAGCGACCCTAGTGGCCGACACAAACACCTGGCCCATCTAGGAGTGGCACTGCAGTGTCACGCAGGATGTCCCTTCCAAAAAACCCCCCCCAAACAGCACATGACGCAAAGAAAAAAAGAGGCGCAATGAGGTAGCTGACTGTGTGAGTAAGATAAGCGACCCTAGTGGCCGACACAAACACCGGGCCCATTTAGGAGTGGCACTGCAGTGTCACGCAGGATGTCCCTTCCAAAAAACCCTCCCCAATCAGCACATGACGCAAAGAAAAAAAGAGGCGCAATGAGGTAGCTGTGTGAGTAAGATTAGCGACCCTAGTGGCCGACACAAACACCGGGCCCATTTAGGAGTGGCACTGCAGTGTCACGCAGGATGTCCCTTCCAAAAAACCCTCCCCAAACAGCACATGACGCAAAGAAAAAAAGAGGCGCAATGAGGTAGCTGACTGTGTGAGTAAGATAAGCGACCCTAGTGGCCGACACAAACACCGGGCCCATTTAGGAGTGGCACTGCAGTGTCACGCAGGATGTCCCTTCCAAAAAACCCTCCCCAATCAGCACATGACGCAAAGAAAAAAAGAGGCGCAATGAGGTAGCTGTGTGAGTAAGATTAGCGACCCTAGTGGCCGACACAAACACCTGGCCCATTTAGGAGTGGCACTGCAGTGTCACGCAGGATGTCCCTTCCAAAAAACCCTCCCCAATCAGCACATGACGCAAAGAAAAAAAGAGGCGCAATGAGGTAGCTGTGTGAGTAAGATTAGCGACCCTAGTGGCCGACACAAACACCGGGCCCATTTAGGAGTGGCACTGCAGTGTCACGCAGGATGTCCCTTCCAAAAAACCCTCCCCAATCAGCATATGACGCAAAGAAAAAAAGAGGCGCAATGAGGTAGCTGTGTGAGTAAGATTAGCGACCCTAGTGGCCGACACAAACACCGGGCCCATTTAGGAGTGGCACTGCAGTGTCACGCAGGATGTCCCTTCCAAAAAACCCTCCCCAATCAGCACATGACGCAAAGAAAAAAAGAGGCGCAATGAGGTAGCTGTGTGAGTAAGATTAGCGACCCTAGTGGCCGACACAAACA
The DNA here is from genome assembly GCF_028390025.1 of Pseudophryne corroboree. Lineage (NCBI taxonomy): Eukaryota > Metazoa > Chordata > Amphibia > Anura > Myobatrachidae > Pseudophryne > Pseudophryne corroboree. Next base: position 233,597,685 of record NC_086449.1, on the reverse strand, counting down.
CCTGGCCCATCTAGGAGTGTCACTGCAGTGTCACGCAGGATGGCCCTTCCAAAAAACACTCCCCAAACAGCACATGACACAAAGAAAAAAAGAGGCGCAAGCTCTTCCCGTCCAGTGTTGGGAAGGTCAGGCATCGCAACCGACACAATTGGACTCTCCTTTGGGATTTGTGATTTCGAAGAACGCACAGTTCTTTGCTGTGCTTTTGCCGCAAGTCTTGTCTTTTTTCTAGCGAGAGGATGAGTGCTTCCATCCTCATGTGAAGCTGAACCACTAGCCATGAACATAGGCCAGGGCCTCAGCCGTTCCTTGCCACTCCGTGTGGTAAATGGCATATTGGCAAGTTTACGCTTCTCCTCCGACAATTTTATTTTAGGTTTTGGAGTCCTTTTTTTACTGATATTTGGTGTTTTGGATTTGACATGCTCTGTACTATGACATTGGGCATCGGCCTTGGCAGACGACGTTGCTGGCATTTCATCGTCTCGGCCATGACTAGTGGCAGCAGCTTCAGCACGAGGTGGAAGTGGATCTTGATCTTTCCCTAATTTTGGAACCTCAACATTTTTGTTCTCCATATTTTAATAGGCACAACTAAAAGGCACCTCAGGTAAACAATGGAGATGGATGGATACTAGTATACAATTATGGACGGACTGCCGAGTGCCGACACAGAGGTAGCCACAGCCGTGAACTACCGTACTGTACTGTGTCTGCTGCTAATATAGACTGGTTGATAAAGAGATGTCGTAGTATGTATGTATAAAGAAGAAAGAAAAAAAAACCACGGTTAGGTGGTATACAATTATGGACGGACTGCCGAGTGCCGACACAGAGGTAGCCACAGCCGTGAACTACCGTACCGTACTGTGTCTGCTGCTAATATAGACTGGTTGATAAAGAGATGTCGTAGTATGTACGTATAAAGAAGAAAGAAAAAAAAAACACGGTTAGGTGGTATACAATTATGGACGGACTGCCGAGTGCCGACACAGAGGTAGCCACAGCCGTGAACTACCGTACTGTACTGTGTCTGCTGCTAATATAGACTGGTTGATAAAGAGATGTCGTAGTATGTATGTATAAAGAAGAAAGAAAAAAAAACCACGGTTAGGTGGTATACAATTATGGACGGACTGCCGAGTGCCGACACAGAGGTAGCCACAGCCGTGAACTACCGTACTGTACTGTGTCTGCTGCTAATATAGACTGGTTGATAAAGAGATGTCGTAGTATGTACGTATAAAGAAGAAAGAAAAAAAAACCACGGTTAGGTGGTATACAATTATGGACGGACTGCCGAGTGCCGACACAGAGGTAGCCACAGCCGTGAACTACCGTACTGTACTGTGTCTGCTGCTAATATAGACTGGTTGATAAAGAGATGTCGTAGTATGTATGTATAAAGAAGAAAGAAAAAAAAACCACGGTTAGGTGGTATACAATTATGGACGGACTGCCGAGTGCCGACACAGAGGTAGCCACAGCCGTGAACTACCGTACTGTACTGTGTCTGCTGCTAATATAGACTGGTTGATAAAGAGATGTCGTAGTATGTACGTATAAAGAAGAAAGAAAAAAAAACCACGGTTAGGTGGTATACAATTATGGACGGACTGCCGAGTGCCGACACAGAGGTAGCCACAGCCATGAACTAACGTACTGTACTGTGTCTGCTGCTAATATAGACTGGTTGATAAAGAGATGTCGTAGTATGTATGTATAAAGAAGAAAGAAAAAAAACCACGGTTAGGTGGTATACAATTATGGACGGACTGCCGAGTGCCGACACAGAGGTAGCCACAGCCGTGAACTACCGTACTGTACTGTGTCTGCTGCTAATATAGACTGGTTGATAAAGAGATGTCGTAGTATGTATGTATAAAGAAGAAAGAAAAAAAAACCACGGTTAGGTGGTATACAATTATGGACGGACTGCCGAGTGCCGACACAGAGGTAGCCACAGCCGTGAACTACCGTACTGTACTGTGTCTGCTGCTAATATAGACTGGTTGATAAAGAGATGTCGTAGTATGTACGTATAAAGAAGAAAGAAAAAAAAACCACGGTTAGGTGGTATACAATTATGGACGGACTGCCGAGTGCCGACACAGAGGTAGCCACATCCGTGAACTACCGTACTGTACTGTGTCTGCTGCTAATATAGACTGGTTGATAAAGAGATGTCGTAGTATGTACGTATAAAGAAGAAAGAAAAAAAAAACACGGTTAGGTGGTATACAATTATGGACGGACTGCCGAGTGCCGACACAGAGGTAGCCACAGCCGTGAACAACCGTACTGTACTGTGTCTGCTGCTAATATAGACTGGTTGATAAAGAGATGTCGTAGTATGTACGTATAAAGAAGAAAGAAAAAAAAAACCACGGTTAGGTGGTATACAATTATGGACGGACTGCCGAGTGCCGACACAGAGGTAGCCACAGCCGTGAACTACCGTACTGTACTGTGTCTGCTGCTAATATAGACTGGTTGATAAAGAGATGTCGTAGTATGTATGTATAAAGAAGAAAGAAAAAAAAACACGGTTAGGTGGTATACAATTATGGACGGACTGCCGAGTGCCGACACAGAGGTAGCCACAGCCGTGAACTACCGTACTGTACTGTGTCTGCTGCTAATATAGACTGGTTGATAAAGAGATGTCGTAGTATGTATGTATAAAGAAGAAAGAAAAAAAACCACGGTTAGGTGGTATACAATTATGGACGGACTGCCGAGTGCCGACACAGAGGTAGCCACAGCCGTGAACTACCGTACTGTACTGTGTCTGCTGTTAATATAGACTGGTTGATAAAGAGATGTCGTAGTATGTACGTATAAAGAAGAAAGAAAAAAAAAACACGGTTAGGTGGTATACAATTATGGACGGACTGCCGAGTGCCGACACAGAGGTAGCCACAGCCGTGAACTACCGTACTGTACTGTGTCTGCAGCTAATATAGACTGGTTGATAAAGAGATGTCTTAGTATGTATGTATAAAGAAGAAAGAAAAAAAAACCACGGTTAGGTGGTATACAATTATGGACGGACTGCCGAGTGCCGACACAGAGGTAGCCACAGCCGTGAACTACCGTACTGTACTGTGTCTGCTGCTAATATAGACTGGTTGATAAAGAGATGTCGTAGTATGTACGTATAAAGAAGAAAGAAAAAAAAACCACGGTTAGGTGGTATACAATTATGGACGGACTGCCGAGTGCCGACACAGAGGTAGCCACAGCCATGAACTAACGTACTGTACTGTGTCTGCTGCTAATATAGACTGGTTGATAAAGAGATGTCGTAGTATGTATGTATAAAGAAGAAAGAAAAAAAAACCACGGTTAGGTGGTATACAATTATGGACGGACTGCCGAGTGCCGACACAGAGGTAGCCACAGCCGTGAACTACCGTACTGTACTGTGTCTGCTGCTAATATAGACTGGTTGATAAAGAGATGTCGTAGTATGTACGTATAAAGAAGAAAGAAAAAAAAAACACGGTTAGGTGGTATACAATTATGGACGGACTGCCGAGTGCCGACACAGAGGTAGCCACAGCCGTGAACTACCGTACTGTACTGTGTCTGCTGCTAATATAGACTGGTTGATAAAGAGATGTCGTAGTATGTATGTATAAAGAAGAAAGAAAAAAAAACCACGGTTAGGTGGTATACAATTATGGACGGACTGCCGAGTGCCGACACAGAGGTAGCCACAGCCGTGAACAACCGTACTGTACTGTGTCTGCTGCTAATATAGACTGGTTGATAAAGAGATGTCGTAGTATGTACGTATAAAGAAGAAAGAAAGAAAAACCACGGTTAGGTGGTATACAATTATGGACGGACTGCCGAGTGCCGACACAGAGGTAGCCACAGCCGTGAACTACCGTACTGTACTGTGTCTGCTGCTAATATAGACTGGTTGATAAAGAGATGTCGTAGTATGTATGTATAAAGAAGAAAGAAAAAAAAACCACGGTTAGGTGGTATACAATTATGGACGGACTGCCGAGTGCCGACACAGAGGTAGCCACAGCCGTGAACTACCGTACTGTACTGTGTCTGCTGCTAATATAGACTGGTTGATAAAGAGATGTCGTAGTATGTATGTATAAAGAAGAAAGAAAAAAAAACCACGGTTAGGTGGTATACAATTATGGACGGACTGCCGAGTGCCGACACAGAGGTAGCTACAGCCGTGAACTACCGTACTGTGTCTGCTGCGACTGGATGATAAATAATGATATTAAAAAATATATATATATCACTACTGCAGCCGGACAGGTATATATATTATATAATGACGGACCTGCTGGACACTGTCTGTCAGCAGAATGAGTTTTTTATAGAATAAAAAAAAAAACACCACACAAGTGAAGTCACACGACGAGTGTTTAACTTTTTCAGGCAATCACAATATAGTATACTACTAACTATACTGGTGGTCAGTGTGGTCAGGTCACTGGTCAGTCACACTGGCAGTGGCACTCCTGCAGCAAAAGTGTGCACTGTTTAATTTTAATATAATATGTACTCCTGGCTCCTGCTATAACCTATAACTGGCACTGCAGTGCTCCCCAGTCTCCCCCACAATTATAAGCTGTGTGAGCTGAGCACAGTCAGATATATAATATATACATAGATGATGCAGCACACTGGGCTGAGCAGTGCACACAGATATGGTATGTGACTGTCTTGTACTCCTGGCTCCTGCTATAACCTATAACTGGCACTGCAGTGCTCCCCAGTCTCCACCACAATTATAAGCTGTGTGAGCTGAGCACAGTCAGATATATAATATATACATAGATGATGCAGCACACTGGGCTGAGCAGTGCACACAGATATGGTATGTGACTGAGTCACTGTGTGTATCATTTTTTTCAGGCAGAGAACGGATTATATTAAATAAAACTGCACTGTCTGGTGGTCACTGTGGTCAGTCACTAGTAAACTCTGCACTCTCTTCTACAGTACTCCTAAGCTCCAGTAAATCAGGTCAATCTCTCTCTCTCTCTCTCTCCTAATCTAAATCACTGTACTCCCTAACAGCTGCTCCCCGTCCCCAATCCTCCCCACAATTATAACTAAGTCACTCAGTCTTTACTCTTTTCTACTATAACGGAGAGGACGCCAGCCACGTCCTCTCCCTATCAATCTCAATGCACGTGTGAAAATGGCGGCGACGCGCGGCTCCTTATATAGAATCCGAGTCTCGCGATAGAATCCGAGCCTCGCGAGAATCCGACAGCGTCATGATGACGTTCGGGCGCGCTCGGGTTAACCGAGCAAGGCGGGAAGATCCGAGTCGCTCGGACCCGTGAAAAAAAACATGAAGTTCGTGCGGGTTCGGATTCAGAGAAACCGAACCCGCTCATCTCTAGTGAAAATAAATGTAAACTAGCACTATCTTGTATGCTGTCACAATGGAGGTGTGCAGGGAAAATAAATGTACACTGGCCCTGTCTTGTATGTTGTAAAAAATTCTGGGGTGCAGTGAAAAAAAAAAGTACACAGGCCCTGTCTTTTATACTGTAAAAAAAAGGCCCCAAACAGCACATCAAGCGAAGATGAAAAACAGATGCAATGAGGTAGCTGTATGACTAAGCTAAATGACACAAGTGTGAGGTACAAAAAACATGGGACGTGCTGGAATTTGCCCAGATGTAATACACGCACAATATTGGTGGCACAGGAGAGCATACCCCTAAACCACACACACACATGGCAAAGCCTGTAAAATTAATTTGGATATTAATAACCCTTTTATTTGGAGCTATTATAATAATATGCAGCACAGGCGAGCGTACCCCTACACCACACAGGGCAAACCCTGTAAAAATTATTTGGATAATAATATAAGTAATGTATATAACCCTTTTATTTGGACTAAACAATATAGAACACAGGACACCACCACTGGACTTAAGGCAGCACAATACACCACAACTGGACTGATGCAGCATAAGACAGCACTACTGGACTGGACTTATACGGCAGTACCCCTGGACTTATATGGCAGTACCCCTGGACTTGTACGGCAGTACCCCATGAGTTGTGTGGCAGTCTCAGACAGGATGGCACTTTAAAAAACTAGTCCCCAAACAGTACATGATGCAAAGAAGAAAAAGAGGTGCAAGATGGAATTGTCCTTGGGCCTTCCCACGCACCCTTATGTTGTATAAACAGGACATGCACACTTTAACAAACCAATCATTTCAGCGACAGGGTCTGCCACATGACTGTGGCTGAAATTACTAGTTTGTTTGGGCTCCCACCAAAGAAGAAGCAATCAATCTCTCCCTGCATAAACTGGCTCTACAGAGGCAAGATGTCAACATCATCCTCATTCTCCAATTCCTCACCCCTTTCACTGTGTACATCCTCCTCCTCACAGAGTTTTAATTCGTCCCCACTGGAATCCACCATCACAGGTCCCTGTGCACTTTCTCGAGGCAATTGCTGGTAAAGGTCTTCCCGGAGGAATTTGTAATTAATTTTGATGAACATCATATTCTCCACATTTTGTGGAAGTAACCTCCTACACCGATCGCTGACATGGTTACTGGCTGCACTAAACACTCTTTCAGAGTACACACTGGAGTGGGGAAACTTAGGTAAATAAAGCCAGTTTGTGCAAGGGCATCCAAATTGCCTCTTTTTCCTGCCAGTATACATACGGACTGTCTGACATGCCTACTTGGATGCTGTCAGTCATATAATCCTCCACCATTATTTCAGTGGTGATAGAATCATATGCAGTGACAGTAGACTTGTCAGTAATCGTTGGCAAGTCCTTCAGTTCGGACCAGATGTGAGCACTCGCTCCTGACTGCCCTGCATCACCACCAGCGGGTGGGCTAGGAAATCTTATCCTTTTCCTTGCAGCTCTAGTTGTGGGATAAAATGAAGGAGGAGCTGTTGATGGGTCAGGTTCCACTTGACTTGACAATTTTCTCATCAGCAGGTCTTTGAACCTCTGCAGACTTGTGTCTGCCAGAAAGAGAGATAAAATGTCGGCTTGAAACCTAGGATCGAGCAAGGTGGCCAAAATGAAGTGCTCTGATTTCAACAGTTTGAATACCCTTGAATCCTGGCAAAGCGAATGTAGGGCTCCATCCACAAGTCCCACATACTTTGCGGAATCACTCCATCTTAGCTCCTCCTTCCATTTCTCCAGCTGCTTCTGCAACAGCCTGATGAGGGATGACCTGACTCAAGCTGGGAGTGTCTGAACTGACTTCACTTGTGGCAAGTTCGAAGGTTTAGAGAACCTTGAACAAGACAGAAATCATTCTCCACTGTGTTTGAGTCAGGTGCATTCCCCTTCCTTTGCCTATATCATAGGTGGATGTATAGGCTTGAATGGCCTTTTGCTGCTCCTCCATCCTCTGAAGCATATAGAGTGTTGAATTCCACCTCGTTACCACCTCTTGCTTCAGGTGATGGCAGGGCAGGTTCAGGAGAGTTTACTGGCACTCCAGTCTTTGGCACGCGGTGGCTGAATGTCAAAAGTGGCCAGCAATTTTTCGGGCCACCAACAGCATCTCCTGCACGCCCGTTATTTTTCAAAAAATTCTGCACCACCAAATGAATTGTGCAAAACATGGGACGTGCTAGAATTTGCCCAGATATAATGCTTGCACAAATCTCCAGGAGAGTCTAATTGGGGTAAGCCATTGTGCGATGATGTCCCTCAGTTTCCGTAAGAAGCACACCACTGACAACCTCTTAGCGGTGATACACAGTGTAGCCTGCCTGGGAACGAGTTGGCGTTTGCGAGATGCTGCTACTGGTGCCACTGCTGTTGTTGCTGCGGGAGGCAATACATCTACCCAGTGGGCTGTCACAGTCATATAGTCCTTAGTCTGCCCTGTTCCACTTGTCCACATGTCCGTGGTTAAGTGTCAGGGGCAGCAGCGCATCGCGCTGGCTCCCGGTCGTTGCTAGGCAGCGGGGCCGGTGCGTCACTTCTGCCCCTGGCTCTCCATCCCCGGCTGGTTGCTTGGGGCGGCCGCCCCGCACTGCGATCCCAGCTGTTGCTAAACAGCCGGGAAGCTGCGCGCCCAGGGACAGGTGCAATAATCAGTGTTCGGGGGGCTGTGCTGCTGGGTCACCTCTCATTGATCTGCAGGGCCTTTTTATTCTAGCCAGGACAGTGCATCCCCACCAGTGATAGCTTCCTGTGGAGCCTGTCTTCCTGCCTCTGGTGTGTTCCTGCATCCAGCTTGTGTACTCCAGTGTCCTGTGTCCAGTTTCCTGAGTCCTGTCTGAGGGATCGTTTCCTGCTATCCTCCGAGTTGCCTTCCAGTAGAGTGGTCTGGTATCCGAAACCTCTGGGTTCTGGTCGTTTCCTGCGCATACCTTTCGCGTTGTCATGAGTAGCGGCTTTGCCGCACTTTATGGCTGAAGCCGTATTTTCTTTATCTATTTTTGGTTGTGTCATTTTTGTGGAGGTTTCCGCATTGCTGTCCTCGCCTATTTACGACGGGTTCGTATTTGGCAGTTAGGCTACATTACTTGATTTGCAGTTGTTCCTGGCGGCCGCGCCGCACATAAACTACTTTGTTATTTTTTTGTATCCTTCTCTGTTGTAGTTGTGTCAGTCTTAGTTTTTCCCCTTGTTTTCCTTGGTCTCGGTTAACGTCTTGTCCCCTATTAATACCGGGGGGGGGGGGGGGGCATTGGAGTCTGGGTGGACCTAATTCGCCCATTCAAACGCGGCTGCCGTAGGCACAAGAAACCATAGTCTTGCAGGTGTTAATCGACCACTGGGAAGGACAACGGAGTCAGGGATTTTTGTTAGGGGAAGCTGTGTGTCTCAGTTCTATCACATCTTTACGTATCTGTACTCAGAACCCTTTTATTGCCACCCAATCTCTTGGGTTCCAAGTACGTTGAACATAACATTATCACCGGCCCCCAAAAAAAGACAGGGTTGCCTTGAAATTAATCCATGAATCCCTTCAGTGCAAGGTCAGAATCCCAGTCAAATATTGGCTACTCAGATCCATAACCTCACTCAAATGGTCCAGGATCTTACTCTGCAGGTTAGGTCTCAGGAGGATCTTACGACCTTCTCCGAATGTAGCTCCTGAACTCAAGATGAATCTTCCCGACCGCCTTTCGGGTAACCAAAAATACTTTTTTAATTTTCGGGAGAGCTGTAAACTTTACTTTCATTTAAGGTCCCGGTCCTCAGGTTCAGAATCTCAGCGGGTGGGCATAGTTATGTCTTTACTTCGGGGGAACCCACAAACTTGGGCTTTTGGGCTAAATCCCGATGACGCAGCGTTACTTACTGTTGATGCCTTTTTTAAATCTTTAGGTCTGTTGTATGATGATCCTGAAAGAGAAGATTCTCCAGAAAGCCATTTACGTGCGTTGAAACAGGGTAAAAATCCCGCTGAGGCGTATTGTACTGAGTTTCGCCGTTGCTCGAATGACTGTGGCTGGAATGATCCTGCTTTGCGCAGTCAGTTTCGCCTCAGCTTGTCAGAAGTGATCAAGGATAGTCTCCTTCAGTACCCGATTCCGGAGACTTTGGATAAGTTCATGGAGAGACGGAGCTTGTGATCTTAGGAGAGGGGATAATTCATAATATATTATTTGAATATTTAATGAGCATTACACTCCCTTTCCTGACTGAAGTAGGTTACACGTTAGATGGACTGTAGTCGTAAGGCTTCTGATGTAATTTCAGGTATTCCCAAAGGTTTGTCTTTGGAAATAAGATGTAGCCAATGAAGTTGCTGTGCTGTTATATAAGAGAAACTAATTTAGCTCTATATAGCGTCTTTGCTTCACTTCAGCTCATGTTCTCAGGAGAGGAGACAGGCCCCTGTATGTGAGCAGCAGAATAGGAGCCAGCGCTGACAGGGATCGGTGAAAGTTCTCAGAGGACACAGGAGTACAGCATAAAGGCATCAGCATAAGTCAGCGTTCAGGTGCCTGCATTTCCCTTCTAGAGGAGACAGTGCAGTAATTTATGGGAACAGCCACAGCAGCTTAATGGAGACAATCATCGCTGCATAAAGGAGACGTCTGTACCAACTCACTTCACCTCTCACACATCAGGCGCCAGATGGTATTTGGATTATAGGTGAACAGTCAATAGGTCAACAGTCAATAGATCAACCACTATTGGTTGACATGCATTAGGTCGACGTGGACAAAAGGTCGACTTTATCAAAATGTTGACATGGCAATGGCCGACACAGGAAAAGGTTGGCATGAGTTATTTACAAATTTTCAACTTTTTCATACTTTACCATCCACGTGGACTATGATTGTAAATAGTAACCTGTGCCAAGCGCATGGGTAGCAGAGCGAGGCACCTTGCCTGCAAGCTATGTAAGGGGATGCGGTGCACAAATTGGGGTTCCTGATCATATTACGGAGTGAACTACACAAAAAAGAAAAAAATTAATGTCGACCTTTTCCTGTGTCTACATTTTCCGTGTTGACCTTTTTCCCATGTTGACCTTGTGCATGTCGACCTTTTGTGGTCGACCTAGACACTGTCGATCTGTTTCAGGTCGACCCAATGATCCACACCTGTGCCAGATAGTAACGGTGTGGCCAGCAGTTACCGCTGTCTGTAACAGCAGTAGTCAGAAGGCTAATAACTTTTGATTGAGCCAGCACATTGGGCCTCATTCACAGTCAGCCACTGTTGCATCCCGCAGTGCAGTTTGCCTATATTGGCAAACTGCGCACATGCAGTGGCCGCATTGCGGCTGTGCAGCCTCAAACATTGCAGCAGCATCCCATTTTCGGGACGGTTGTGTGACATTATACGCAGCCGCTCCAATTAAAAATATTGTGGTTGACTGCCTGACATCGCATCGCGGCATTTATTGATAGCGGACCTGCTGGGAACTTTATGGATCTTACTTGGGCTCAAACTCTTGGAATTCTGCAGCTCCAGCTCAGTATACCTATTACCATGCACGGTCTGGATGGTGGTTCTCTCTCTAACGGGGTAATTACTCATCAGACTCCCCCATTGCATTTGACTGTGGGTGCGTTACATTCTGAGAGGATTGAATTCTTCCTCACCCATTGTCCGACCGTGCCTCTAGTCTTGGGTCACCCCTGGCTTGCCATCCATAATCCAACCATTGATTGGCAATCTGGGGAGATTTCATGGTGGGGTTTCAACTGCTCTAAGAGGTGTATTACTCACCCGGTACGGGTCGCTGTCATTTCCTCAGAACCTATTCCATCAGTTTACCAGGACTTTGCAGATGTATTTTCCAAGGGTAATGCAGACGTCCTTCCACCCCATCGCTCTTATGATTGCACCATTGACCTCATTCCTGGTGCTATCTTGCCTAAAGGGAGACTCTATGCACTGTCTGGCCCAGAGACTAATGCCATGGACGACTATCTGCAGGAAAGTCTAAAAAAAGGGGTTTATTAAGCCCTCCAAGTCCCCTTTGAGTGCAGGGTTTTTTTTTGTTAAAAAAATAGATGGATCTCTTAGGCCGTGCATTGACTACTGGGCCCTGAATAATATTTCTGTCAAAAACACTTACCCCTTACCTCTCAATTCTGTGTTGTTAGATCAACTCCGCACCATGGTAATTTTTTCTAGAATTGACCTTAGAGGAGCGTATAATCTCATCCGAATAAGATCTGGGGATGAGTGGAAGATGGCTTTTAGTACACAGTCTGGACACTATGAGTATCTTGTGATGCCGTTTGGTCTGTCTAACGCTCCTGCAGTGTTTCAGGATCTTATAAACGATGTCCTCCGTGAATTCCAGGGGAAATTCGTGGTAGTTTATTTGGACGACATCTTAATTTATTCCGAGTCTCCGGAACAGCATTTTCTCCATGTTCGGCAAGTGCTTCAAAGATTTCGGGAGAATCACTTATATGCCAAATTGGAGAAATGTGATTTTCACATTACAGAGGTGTCCTTTTTAGGATATATTATTTCTCTGGAAGGGTTTTTTATGGAACCTAAAAAACTCCAGGCAGTCTTGAATTTGGCTCAACCCACTAACTTGAAGGCTATTAAGAGGTTTTTGGGTTTTGCTATATTATAAACGTTTTATTCACGCTTTCTCCCCTATTGCCCCTATTGTGGCTTTGACTAAAAAGGGTGCTGATCATTCTAAGTGGTCACCTCAAGCCGAGTGTGCCTTCCAGGCTTTAAAACAGGCCTTTGTCTCTGCTCCTGTCCTTAGACACCCCAACCCTGATCTTCCTTTCATCATTGAGGTGGACGCCTCTGAGGTTGGGGTGGGAGCTGTTCTGTTTCAAGAGGACCCCAAGTCTTTGGCTTTACATCCTTGTGCTTTCATGTCTAAAAAGAAATCTTCTGCAGAGGCCAACTATGATGTTGGTAACAGAGAATTGTTAGCAGTCAATTGGGCTTTTGAGGAATGGAGGCACTGGCTTAAGGGAGCAAAGCATACTGTCACTGTCTTTACGGACCACAAGAATTTACAGTATATTGAGTCAGCAAAACGTCTTAATTTCCGGCAGGCTTGCTGGGCGTTATTCTTTATTCGGTTCAATTTCATTATCACCCACAGGCCCGGTTCTAAGAACACTAAAGCTGATGCCCTGTCACATTGTTTTCTTCCTGCTCACAATAACCATTCTCCTTCCACTCCAATTATTCCAGCAGCCTCTGTCCGAACCGGTCTCACACAGGATTTACATACACAATTAGTTCAGCTTCAGGGGCAGGCTCTCAGAAATACTCCCGTTCCTGAGTTCTTGAGAGGCAGTGTCCTTGCCGAGTTTCAAGACAACAAAGTTGCCGGCCATCCTGGGTTTGTTAAGACGCTGGAGTTGCTCTCTCGTGTTGTGTGGTGGCCTAACCTTTCCAAGGATGCTAGGGAGTTTGTCCTCTCTTGCCAAGATTGTGCCAGGCACAAGGTGTCCAGGTCTCTGCCCGTTGGGCAGCTCATGCCTCTAGCCATTCCCGTCATGCCATGGTCACACATTTCCATGGATTTCGTGGTGGATTTTCCACTCTCTTCTGGTTTTCAGGTGATCTGGGTGGTGGTGGATCGAATTAGCAAAACGTCCCATTTCATTTCTTTGCCTCGATTACCATCCGCTCAGGTTCTAGCAGTCTTGTTCCTTCACCATACCTTCAGGCTACATGGACTACCTACTGATATTGTCTCGGACCGGGGACCCCAGTTCATTGCCCGTTTATGGAAACTCTTTTGCGCCTTGTTAAACATTACACTCAGTTTAATCTCTGGATACCATTCACAGTCGAACGGGCAGACTGAGCGTGTTAACCAATCGCTGAAGCAGTATCTGCGTCTTTATGCTGCAAAGCTTCAGAACGATTGGTTGGAATATCTTCCCCTGACCGAGATGGCTTACAATAACGCCTGTCATTCGTCCACCAAGGTGTTTCCGTTCTTTTCGGTCCTTGGCTTTCATCCCAGAGCCAATTCCTTTACTCCCAATTGTCCAGCTTCTTCCTTGGACTTGACTTCCCGCCTCAGAACTATTTGGAAGAAGGTACACCTTGCTCTCAGGAAACCTGCCTTCCGGGAGAATTTTTTTTCGGACAGGTTCCGACGTCCATGCACCTTTAAGATGTGGGAGACAAGGTGTGGTTGTCAACCCGTAACATCAAACTCCGACAACCTTCTGCTAAGTTGGGACCCAGATTCATCGGCCCATTTTGTATTATCAAACAGGTCAATCTGGTTGCTTTTCAGCTGCAATTGCCAAGCTCACTTAAAATTTCCAACACCTTTCCTTGTTCTTTGCTTAAGCCCTATATTTTTTCCAGGAAATTCCCTCGTAAAATTATCCTGGGTAGGCCTCCCATGGATGTTCAAGGCCAAAAGGAATTGATGGTAGAAAAGGTTTTGGATTCTATGTGTTCCCGTGGACACCTTTATTTTCTGATCCATTGGAAGGGGTCCGGCCCAGAGGAGAGATCTTGGGTCCGGGACAAGGATTTGCATACTCCTAAACTGAAAGAGATGTTTTTTTCGGGAGTTTCCTCTTAAACCTAGGTTTAGGGGTTCCTTAACCCCTCCTCAAGGGGGGGGCTACTGGCAGAGGCGGCAGCGCATTGCGCCGGCTCCCGGCCAGTGCTAGGCAGTGGGCCCGGTGCGTCACTTCTGTCCCTGGCTCTCCAACCCCAGCTGGTTGCTTAGCAGCCGGGGACGCCAGGCGGCCGCCTTGCACTGCGATCCCGGCTGTTGCTAAGCAGCCTGGACACTGCGCGCTGCTCGCCCAGGGACAGGTGCAATAATCAGGGTCTGGGGGGCTGAGCTGCTGGGTCTCCTCTCATTGGTCTGCAGGGCCTTTTTATTGGAGCCAGGACATTGTATCCCCACCGGTGATAGCTTCCTGTGGAGCCTGTCTTTCTTCCTCTGGTGTGTTCCTGCATCCAGCTTCTGTACTCCAGTGTCCTGTGTCCAGTTTCCTGAGTCCTATCTGAGGGATCGTTTCCTGCTGTCCTCCGAGTTGCCTTCCAGTAGAGTGGTCTGGTATCCGAAGCCTCTGGTTCCGGTCGTTTCCTGCGCACACCTTTCGCCGCACTTTATGGCTGAAGCTGTATTTCTTTATCTATTTTTGGTTTTGTCATTTTTGCGGAGGTTTCCGCATTGCTGTCCTTGCTTTATTATGATGGGTTCGTATTTGGCAGTTAGGCTGCATTACTTGATTTGCTGTTGTTCCAGGTGGTCGCACCGCACATAAACTACTTTGTTATTTTTTGTATACTTCTCTGTTTTAGTTGTGTCAGTCTTAGTTTTTCCCCTTGTTTTCCTTGGTCTTGGTTAACGCCTTATCTCCTATTAAGACAGGGGGGCATCGGAGCCTGTGTGGACCAAATTCGCCCATTCAAACGCGGCTACCATGGGCACAAAAAACCATAGTCTTGCAGGCGTTAATCGACCACTGGGAAGGACAATGGAGTCAGAGATTTTTGTTAGGGGAATCTCAATTCTATCACAGCATCACGTATCTGTACTCGGAACCCTTCTATAGCCACCCAATCTCTTGGGTTCCAAGTACGTTGAACATAACATTAAGTGGACAGTGGGTACAACTGCATTTTTTGGGACACTGAGGACACTTTTTCTGACGTCTTTGTACACTCTTGGTATCGCCTGCCTAGTGAAGTGGAACCTAGATGAGATTTGGTACCGAGGACACACTACCTCCATCAATTCTCTAAGTCCCACTGAACTAATGGCGGATACCGGACACACGTCTAACACCAACAGAGTTGTCAAGGCATCAGTTATCCACTTTGCAACAGGATGACTGCTGTCATATTTCATCTTCCTCACAACGGACTGTTGGACAGTCAATTGCTTAGTTGAAGTAGTACAAGTGGTCTTCCAACTTCCCCTCTGGGATGATGATCAACTCACAGCAGCAACAACAGCAGCAGCAGCAGCGACAGCAACAGCAGCAGTAGGCCTACCACTCAAGGATCCTCCGGAGGAATCCTTGTTAGGAGAGTACTCCTCAGTTTTGCCAGTGGCATGGCCTGCAGGACTACTGATGTTCCTGACTGAGGAGGCAGTTGACGTTGAGGGAGTTGATGGTGTGGCTTGCAGGAGCTTGGGTACAAGAGGAAGAAGGGATTAAGGTGT
The DNA here is from genome assembly GCF_028390025.1 of Pseudophryne corroboree. Classification (NCBI taxonomy): domain Eukaryota; kingdom Metazoa; phylum Chordata; class Amphibia; order Anura; family Myobatrachidae; genus Pseudophryne; species Pseudophryne corroboree. The sequence goes on along the minus strand of NC_086449.1, from coordinate 233,582,074 downwards.
CAGTGGACTCTTACCCAAAGTTTCACAACTGGACACGGACTTCTGATGAATGCGCAGCAGGTGCCGTATAAGGGAGGATGTTACTAGGTGGTTAACATCCTTACCCCCTACTTATTACAGATTCATAGAGGCAACACACGGCTTGACACCTGTTGTCCGGATTTGTGGAGAAATAATTCCACACCGAAGAGGTGGCTTTTTTGGTATTTTGCCCAGGCATCACAATGGGCTTATTCATCCCATGGACAACTGGTGTCTCCCCCGGTGCCTTATTTAAACAAACCAAATTACCATCAGAATCCTCATCATCAACTTCCTCCTCAGCTCCAGCAACACCCATATCCTCATCCTGGTGTACTGCAACAGTGACATCTTCAATTTGAATATCAGAAACTGGACTGTGGGTGCTCCTTCCAGCACTTGCAGATGGCACGCAAATGGTGGAAGGAGCCACCTCTTCCCGTCCAGTGTTGGGAAGGTCAGGCATCGCAACCGCCCGACACACTTGGACTCTCCTTGGGGATTTGTGATACCATCTTAGAACGCACAGTTCTTTGCTGTGCTTTTGCTAGCTTAACTCTTATAATTTTTCTAGCAGGAGTATGAGGGCTTTCGTCATCATGTGAAGCTGAACCACTAGTCATGATCATAGGCCAGGGCCTTAGCTGTTCCTTGCCACTCTGTGTCGTAAATGGCATATTGGCAAGTTTACGTTTCTCCTCAGACCATTTAAATTAATTTTTTTGGGTCATTTTACTGAACTTTTGCTTTTTGGATTTGACATGCCCTCTACCATGACATTGGGCATCGGTCTTGGCAGACGTTGTTGATGGCATTTCATCATCTATGTCATGACTAGTGGCAGCAGCTTCAGCACTAGCAGGAAGTGGTTCTTGATCTTTCCCTATTTTAGCCTCCAAATTTTTGTTCTCCATTATTTTTCTGGAGTTATATAACACAATATGCGACACAGGAGAGTGTACCCCTACACCACACAGGGCAAACCCTGTAAGAATTATATTTGGATTAAATGTTAATAACTCCTTTGTTTGGAGTAAACAATATACAGCACAGGACACTACCACTGGTCTGATGCAGGGCAACACAGCGACACTGTAAGGGACTTATTATACAGCAGCACTGGACATATGGCAGCAGAGGACACCACCACTGTGACTGATCACTGGACTGACTGATGCACAGGACACTACCACTGGTCTGATGCAGGACAAAACAGCGACACTGTAAGGGACTTATACAGCAGCACTGGACATATGGCAGCAGAGGACACCACCACTGTGACTGGTCACTGGACTGACTGATGCACAGGACACTACCACTGGTCTGATGCAGGACAGCACAGCGACACTGTAAGGGACTTATTATACAGCAGCACTGGACATATGGCAGCAGAGGACACCACCACTGTGACTGATCACTGGACTGACTGATGCACAGGACACTACCACTGGTCTGATGCAGGACAAAACAGCGACACTGTAAGGGACTTATACAGCAGCACTGGACATATGGCAGCAGAGGACACCACCACTGTAACTGGTCACTAGACTGACTGATGCACAGGACACTACCACTGGTCTGATGCAGGACAACACAGCGACACTGTAAGGGACTTATTATACAGCAGCACTGGACATATGGCAGCAGAGGACACAACCACTGTGACTGATCACTGGACTGTCTGATGCACAGGACACTACCACTGGTCTGATGCAGGACAATACAGCAACACTGTAAGGGACTTATACAGCAGCACTGGAAATATGGCAGCAGAGGACACCATCACTGTGACTGATCACTGGACTGACTGATGCAGCTAAGACACTACACTGGACTGAGCAGCACAAGACAGCACTATAATTGCCACCCCACTTTCCCGCCCGCACAGACACTGAGGACGGAGACACGTCCTCTCATTACACTCTCCAGGACTGGAGTGAAAATGGCGGCGACGCACGGCTCCTTATATGGTATCCAAACCCTGTGAGAATCCGACAGCGGGATGATGACGTTTTGTCTCGTTCTTTGTCTGCGCTTAGCCTTCTTAAGTTTGTAATGATATTATAGTCAGTGTCCCGCTTTTTGATGGCAATAAGTCTATTTCAACAGCCCCCCTCTGTATCCAGGGACTTACCACAAGGTATCTAGAGGAATCTTCCAGACAGCATTGGTGCTGTGAGTACATGTGATATTGACCCTGCACTAACAGAAGAGGTTAAATAACCACCATTTATGGTACATCTTCAATCTATAGGGTGTTCTCTTGAGGTGAAGGGCAGAACATATGGTTACATAGTACACTAGGAGGAGCTTTTTTTCACTCTCTCTTTTATTTCATATATATATATATATATGTCAGTGAAAAGGTGGTACTTAGCGCTACACCAAATGAGTGAAAATAAAGAGTCTTAGGGGTATATGCAATTCACGGCGAATCGCGGCAAATTATCGCCGTTTTTTAATTTGACACAATTCGACAGGTGAATTCCGGCAGGTGGCTGCCGGAATTCACCATATTCAATGAAAAACGGATTCGACATTCCCGCGGGCGAAAAACGGCAGATTTGCCGGATTTTGCCGCAAATTAAAAAAACGGGTAAAAACGGGAAAAACCCGGGAAAAAATGGCGTGGGGTCCCCCCTCCAAAGCATAACCAGCCTCGGGCTCTTCGAGCTGGTCCTGGTTCTAAAAATGCGGGGACAAAATTGACATGGGATCCCCCGTATTTTTAAAACCAGCACCGGGCTCTGCGCCTGATGCTGGTGCAAAAAATACGGGGGACAAAAAGAGTAGGGGTCCCCCCGTATTTTATACACCAGCATCGGGCTCCACTAGCTGGACAGATAATGCCACAGCCGGGGGTCACTTTTATACAGCGCCCTGCGGCCGTGGCATTAAATATCCAACTAGTCACCCCTGGCCGGGGTGCCCTGGGGGAGTGGGGACCCCTTCAATCAAGGGGTCCCCCCCCCAGCCACCCAAGGGCCAGGGGTGAAGCCCGAGGCTGTTCCCCCCCATCCAAAGGCTGCGGATGGGAGGCTGATAGCCTTGAGTAAAATGACAGAATATTGTTTTTTCCAGTAGTACTACAAGTCCCAGCAAGCCTCCCCCGCAAGCTGGTACTTGGAGAACCACAAGTACCAGCATGCGGGAGAAAAACGGGCCCGCTGGTACCTGTAGTACTACTGGAAAAAAAATACCCAAATAAAAACAGGACACACACACCGTGACAAGTACAACTAAATTACACACTGCCGACACACACATACTTACCTATGTTGACACGCCGACTGCCACAGTCTCCGACGATCCGAGGGTACCTGTTAAAAAATTATACTCACCTTCCAGCATCCAGAGATAAATCCACGTCCAGAGTATAATCCACGTACTTGTTAAAAAAACAAACCGCATACCCGACCATGCCGGACTGAAAGGGGTCCCATATTGACACATGAGACCCCTTTCCCCGAATGTGCCGGGACCCCACGTGACTCCTGTCACTGAGGTCCCTTCAGCCAATCAGGAAGCGCTACTACGTGGCGCTCACCTGATTGGCTGTGCGCTGCCTGTGCTGTGACAGCGCATCGCACAGCTCTCTCCATTATTTCAATGGTGGGAACTTTGCCGTCAGCGGGGGGGTTACCCGCGGTCAGCCGCTGACCGGCGGGTGACCCCACCGCTAACCGCAAGGTTCCCACCATTGAATATAATGGAGAGGCTTTGCGATGCGCTGTCTGAGCTCAGACGCGCAGAGCCAATCAGCAGAGTGCAAGGACGTTGCACTCGCTGATTGGCTGAAGAGACCTTTCAGTGACAGCTGTCACGTAGAGGTCTCTGCTAGTGATGGGAAATCTAGTTCAGTTTGGTGATTAGTTCATTATGATCTAGTTCACTGAAAAGATTAGTTCAGAAGATTAGTTCATCTAGTTCATTTAGTTCATCATTTCACTCACTGACTCTGAGACTGAAAGGAGTGATTAGATTTAGAACTAGTCTAGACTAGAGATGAGCGGGTTCGGTTTCTCTGAATCCGAACCCGCACGAACTTCATGTTTTTTTTCACGGGTCCGAGCGACTCGGATCTTCCCGCCTTGCTCGGTTAACCCGAGCGCGCCCGAACGTCATCATGACGCTGTCGGATTCTCGCGAGACTCGGATTCTATATAAGGAGCCGCGCGTCGCCGCCATTTTCACACGTGCATTGAGATTGATAGGGAGAGGACGTGGCTGGCGTCCTCTCCATTTAGATTAGAAGAGAGAGAGAGAAAGAGAGATTGACCTGATTTACTGGAGCTTAGGAGTACTGTAGAAGTGTAGAGAGTGCAGAGTTTACTAGTGACTGACCACAGTGACCACCAGACAGTGCAGTTTTATTTAATATATCCGTTCTCTGCCTGAAAAAAACGATACACACAGTGACTCAGTCACATACCATATCTGTGTGCACTGCTCAGCCCAGTGTGCTGCATCATCTATGTATATATATCTGACTGTGCTCAGCTCACACAGCTTATAATTGTGGGGGAGACTGGGGAGCACTGCAGTGCCAGTTAATAGTTATAGGTTATAGCAGGAGCCAGGAGTACATATTATATTAAAATTAAACAGTGCACACTTTTGCTGCAGGAGTGCCACTGCCAGTGTGACTGACCAGTGACCTGACCACACTGACCACCAGTATAGTTAGTAGTATACTATATTGTGTGATTGCCTGAAAAAGTTAAACACTCGTCGTGTGACTTCACTTGTGTGGTGTTTTTTTTTTTATTCTATAAAAAACTCATTCTGCTGACAGACAGTGTCCAGCAGGTCCGTCATTATATAATATATACCTGTCCGGCTGCAGTAGTGATATATATATATTTTTTATATCATTATTTATCATCCAGTCGCAGCAGACACAGTACGGTAGTTCACGGCTGTAGCTACCTCTGTGTCGGCACTCGGCAGTCCGTCCATAATTGTATACCACCTACCCGAGGTTTTTTTTTCTTTCTTCTTTATACATACATACTACTACATCTCTTTATCAACCAGTCTATATTAGCAGCAGACACAGTACGGTAGTTCACGGCTGTAGCTACCTCTGTGTCGGCACTCGGCAGTCCGTCCATAATTGTATACCACCTACCCGAGGTTTTTTTTTCTTTCTTCTTTATACATACATACTACTACATCTCTTTATCAACCAGTCTATATTAGCAGCAGACACAGTACGGTAGTTCACGGCTGTAGCTACCTCTGTGTCGGCACTCGGCAGTCCGTCCATAATTGTATACCACCTACCCGTGTTTTTTTTTTCTTTCTTCTTTATACATACATACTACTACATCTCTTTATCAACCAGTCTATATTAGCAGCAGACACAGTACAGTACGGTAGTTCACGGCTGTAGCTACCTCTGTGTCGGCACTCGGCAGTCCGTCCATAATTGTATACCACCTACCCGTGGTTTTTTTTCTTTCTTCTTTATACATACATACTACTACATCTCTTTATCAACCAGTCTATATTAGCAGCAGACACAGTACGGTAGTTCACGGCTGTAGCTACCTCTGTGTCGGCACTCGGCAGTCCGTCCATAATTGTATACCACCTACCCGTGGTTTTTTTTTCTTTCTTCTTTATACATACATACTACTACATCTCTTTATCAACCAGTCTATATTAGCAGCAGACACAGTACAGTACGGTAGTTCACGGCTGTAGCTACCTCTGTGTCGGCACTCGGCAGTCCGTCCATAATTGTATACCACCTACCCGTGGTTTTTTTTTCTTTCTTCTTTATACATACATACTACTACATCTCTTTATCAACCAGTCTATATTAGCAGCAGACACAGTACAGTACGGTAGTTCACGGCTGTAGCTACCTCTGTGTCGGCACTCGGCAGTCCGTCCATAATTGTATACCACCTACCCGTGGTTTTTTTTTCTTTCTTCTTTATACATACATACTACTACATCTCTTTATCAACCAGTCTATATTAGCAGCAGACACAGTACGGTAGTTCACGGCTGTAGCTACCTCTGTGTCGGCACTCGGCAGTCCGTCCATAATTGTATACCACCTACCCGTGGTTTTTTTTTCTTTCTTCTTTATACATACATACTACTACATCTCTTTATCAACCAGTCTATATTAGCAGCAGACACAGTACGGTAGTTCACGGCTGTAGCTACCTCTGTGTCGGCACTCGGCAGTCCGTCCATAATTGTATACCACCTACCCGTGGTTTTTTTTCTTTCTTCTTTATACATACATACTACTACATCTCTTTATCAACCAGTCTATATTAGCAGCAGACACAGTACAGTACGGTAGTTCACGGCTGTAGCTACCTCTGTGTTGGCACTCGGCAGTCCGTCCATAATTGTATACCACCTACCCGTGGTTTTTTTTTCTTTCTTCTTTATACATACATACTACTACATCTCTTTATCAACCAGTCTATATTAGCAGCAGACACAGTACGGTAGTTCACGGCTGTAGCTACCTCTGTGTCGGCACTCGGCAGTCCGTCCATAATTGTATACCACCTACCCGTGGTTTTTTTTTCTTTCTTCTTTATACATACATACTACTACATCTCTTTATCAACCAGTCTATATTAGCAGCAGACACAGTACGGTAGTTCACGGCTGTAGCTACCTCTGTGTCGGCACTCGGCAGTCCGTCCATAATTGTATACCACCTACCCGTGGTTTTTTTTTCTTTCTTCTTTATACATACATACTACTACATCTCTTTATCAACCAGTCTATATTAGCAGCAGACACAGTACGGTAGTTCACGGCTGTAGCTACCTCTGTGTCGGCACTCGGCAGTCCGTCCATAATTGTATACCACCTACCCGTGGTTTTTTTTTCTTTCTTCTTTATACATACATACTACTACATCTCTTTATCAACCAGTCTATATTAGCAGCAGACACAGTACAGTACGGTAGTCCACGGCTGTAGCTACCTCTGTGTCGGCAGTCCGTCCATAATTGTATACCACCTACCCGAGGTTTTTTTTCTTTCTTCTTTATACATACATACTACTACATCTCTTTATCAACCAGTCTATATTAGCAGCAGACACAGTACAGTACGGTAGTTCACGGCTGTAGCTACCTCTGTGTCGGCACTCGGCAGTCCGTCCATAATTGTATACCACCTACCCGTGGTTTTTTTTCTTTCTTCTTTATACATACATACTACTACATCTCTTTATCAACCAGTCTATATTAGCAGCAGACACAGTACGGTAGTTCACGGCTGTAGCTACCTCTGTGTCGGCACTCGGCAGTCCGTCCATAATTGTATACCACCTACCCGTGGTTTTTTTTTCTTTCTTCTTTATACATACATACTACTACATCTCTTTATCAACCAGTCTATATTAGCAGCAGACACAGTACAGTACGGTAGTTCACGGCTGTAGCTACCTCTGTGTCGGCACTCGGCAGTCCGTCCATAATTGTATACCACCTACCCGAGGTTTTTTTTTCTTTCTTCTTTATACATACATACTACTACATCTCTTTATCAACCAGTCTATATTAGCAGCAGACACAGTACAGTACGGTAGTTCACGGCTGTAGCTACCTCTGTGTCGGCACTCGGCAGTCCGTCCATAATTGTATACCACCTACCCGTGGTTTTTTTTTCTTTCTTCTTTATACATACATACTACTACATCTCTTTATCAACCAGTCTATATTAGCAGCAGACACAGTACAGTACGGTAGTTCACGGCTGTAGCTACCTCTGTGTCGGCACTCGGCAGTCCGTCCATAATTGTATACTAGTATCCATCCATCTCCATTGTTTACCTGAGGTGCCTTTTAGTTGTGCCTATTAAAATATGGAGAACAAAAATGTTGAGGTTCCAAAATTAGGGAAAGATCAAGATCCACTTCCACCTCGTGCTGAAGCTGCTGCCACTAGTCATGGCCGAGACGATGAAATGCCAGCAACGTCGTCTGCCAAGGCCGATGCCCAATGTCATAGTACAGAGCATGTCAAATCCCAAACACCAAATATCAGTAAAAAAAGGACTCCAAAACCTAAAATAAAATTGTCGGAGGAGAAGCGTAAACTTGCCAATATGCCATTTACCACACGGAGTGGCATGGAACGGCTGAGGCCCTGGCCTATGTTCATGGCTAGTGGTTCAGCTTCACATGAGGATGGAGGCACTCAGCCTCTCGCTAGAAAAATGAAAAGACTCAAGCTGGCAAAAGCAGTAGCACCGCAAAGAACTGTGCGTTCTTCGAAATCCCAAATCCACAAGGAGAGTCCAATTGTGTCGGTTGCGATGCCTGACCTTCCCAACACTGGACGTGAAGAGCATGCGCCTTCCACCATTTGCACGCCCCCTGCAAGTGCTGGAAGGAGCACCCGCAGTCCAGTTCCTGATAGTCAGATTGAAGATGTCAGTGTTGAAGTACACCAGGATTAGGAGGATATGGATGTTGCTGGCGCTGGGGAGGAAATTGACCAGGAGGATTCTGATGGTGAGGTGGTTTGTTTAAGTCAGGCACCCGGGGAGACACCTGTTGTCCGTGGGAGGAATATGGCCGTTGACATGCCTGGTGAAAATACCAAAAAAATCAGCTCTTCGGTGTGGAGGTATTTCAACAGAAATGCGGACAACAGGTGTCAAGCCGTGTGTTCCCTTTGTCAAGCTGTAATAAGTAGGGGTAAGGACGTTAACCACCTCGGAACATCCTCCCTTATACGTCACCTGCAGCGCATTCATAATAAGTCAGTGACAAGTTCAAAAACTTTGGGTGACAGCGGAAGCAGTCCACTGACCAGTAAATCCCTTCCTCTTGTAACCAAGCTCACGCAAACCACCCCACCAACTCCCTCAGTGTCAATTTCCTCCTTACCCAGGAATGTCAATAGTCCTGCAGGCCATGTCACTGGCAATTCTGACGATTCCTCTCCTGCCTGGGATTCCTCCGATGCATCCTTGCGTGTAACGCCTACTGCTGCTGGCGCTGCTGTTGTTGCTGCTGGGAGTCGATGGTCATCCCAGAGGGGAAGTCGTAAGACCACTTTTACTACTTCCACCAAGCAATTGACTGTCCAACAGTCCTTTGCGAGGAAGATGAAATATCACAGCAGTCATCCTACTGCAAAGCGGATAACTGAGGCCTTGGCATCCTGGGTGGTGAGAACCGTGGTTCCGGTATCCATCATTACTGCAGAGCCAACTAGAGACTTGTTGGAGGTACTGTGTCCCCGGTACCAAATACCATCTAGGTTCCATTTCTCTAGGCAGGCGATACCGAAAATTTACACAGACCTCAGAAAAAGAGTCACCAGTGTCCTAAAAAATGCAGCTGTACCCAATGTCCACTTAACCACGGACATGTGGACAAGTGGAGCAGGGCAGGGTCAGGACTATATGACTGTGACAGCCCACTGGGTAGATGTATGGACTCCCGCCGCAAGAACAGCAGCGGCGGCACCAGTAGCAGCATCTCGCAAACGCCAACTCTTTCCTAGGCAGGCTACGCTTTGTATCACCGGTTTCCAGAATACGCACACAGCTGAAAACCTCTTACGGCAACTGAGGAAGATTATCGCGGAATGGCTTACCCCAATTGGACTCTCCTGTGGATTTGTGGCATCGGACAACGCCAGCAATATTGTGTGTGCATTAAATATGGGCAAATTCCAGCACGTCCCATGTTTTGCACATACCTTGAATTTGGTGGTGCAGAATTATTTAAAAAACGACAGGGGCGTGCAAGAGATGCTGTCGGTGGCCAGAAGAATTGCGGGACACTTTCGGCGTACAGGCACCACGTACAGAAGACTGGAGCACCACCAAAAACTACTGAACCTGCCCTGCCATCATCTGAAGCAAGAAGTGGTAACGAGGTGGAATTCAACCCTCTATATGCTTCAGAGGTTGGAGGAGGAGCAAAAGGCCATTCAAGCCTATACAATTGAGCACGATATAGGAGGTGGAATGCACCTGTCTCAAGCGCAGTGGAGAATGATTTCAACGTTGTGCAAGGTTCTGCTGCCCTTTGAACTTGCCACACGTGAAGTCAGTTCAGACACTGCCAGCCTGAGTCAGGTCATTCCCCTCATCAGGCTTTTGCAGAAGAAGCTGGAGACATTGAAGGAGGAGCTAACACGGAGCGATTCCGCTAGGCATGTGGGACTTGTGGATGGAGCCCTTAATTCGCTTAACAAGGATTCACGGGTGGTCAATCTGTTGAAATCAGAGCACTACATTTTGGCCACCGTGCTCGATCCTAGATTTAAAGCCTACCTTGGATCTCTCTTTCCGGCAGACACAAGTCTGCTGGGGTTGAAAGACCTGCTGGTGAGAAAATTGTCAAGTCAAGCGGAACGCGACCTGTCAACATCTCCTCCTTCACATTCTCCCGCAACTGGGGGTGCGAGGAAAAGGCTCAGAATTCCGAGCCCACCCGCTGGCGGTGATGCAGGGCAGTCTGGAGCGACTGCTGATGCTGACATCTTGTCCGGACTGAAGGACCTGACAACGATTACGGACATGTCGTCTACTGTCACTGCATATGATTCTCTCACCATTGAAAGAATGGTGGAGGATTATATGAGTGACCGCATCCAAGTAGGCACGTCACACAGTCCATACTTATACTGGCAGGAAAAAGAGGCAATTTGGAGGCCATTGCACAAACTGGCTTTATTCTACCTAAGTTGCCCTCCCACAAGTGTGTACTCCGAAAGAGTGTTTAGTGCCGCCGCTCACTTTGTCAGCAATCGGCGTACGAGGTTACATCCAGAAAATGTGGAGAAGATGATGTTCATTAAAATGAATTATAATCAATTCCTCCGCGGAGACATTGACCAGCAGCAATTGCCTCCACAAAGTACACAGGGAGCTGAGATGGTGGATTCCAGTGGGGACGAATTGATAATCTGTGAGGAGGGGGATGTACACGGTGATATATCGGAGGATGATGATGAGGTGGACATCTTGCCTCTGTAGAGCCAGTTTGTGCAAGGAGAGATTAATTGCTTCTTTTTTGGGGGGGGTCCAAACCAACCCGTCATATCAGTCACAGTCGTGTGGCAGACCCTGTCACTGAAATGATGGGTTGGTTAAAGTGTGCATGTCCTGTTTTGTTTATACAACATAAGGGTGGGTGGGAGGGCCCAAGGACAATTCCATCTTGCACCTCTTTTTTCTTTTATTTTTCTTTGCGTCATGTGCTGTTTGGGGAGGGTTTTTTGGAAGGGACATCCTGCGTGACACTGCAGTGACACTCCTAAATGGGCCCGGTGTTTGTGTCGGCCACTAGGGTCGCTTATCTTACTCACACAGTCAGCTACCTCATTGCGCCTCTTTTTTTCTTTGCGTCATGTGCTGTTTGGGGAGGGTTTTTTGGAAGGGCCATCCTGCGTGACACTGCAGTGCCACTCCTAGATGGGGCCGGTGTTTGTGTCGGCCACTAGGGTCGCTTATCTTACTCACACAGTCAGCTACCTCATTGCGCCTCTTTTTTTCTTTGCGTCATGTGCTGTTTGGGGAGGGTTTTTTGGAAGGGACATCCTGCGTGACACTGCAGTGCCACTCCTAGATGGGCCAGGTGTTTGTGTCGGCCACTAGGGTCGCTTAGCTTAGTCATCCAGCGACCTCGGTGCAAATTTTAGGACTAAAAATAATATTGTGAGGTGTGAGGTATTCAGAATAGACTGAAAATGAGTGGAAATTATGGTTTTTGAGGTTAATAATAATATGGGATCAAAATGACCCCCAAATTCTATGATTTAAGCTGTTTTTTAGGGTTTTTTGAAAAAAACACCCGAATCCAAAACACACCCGAATCCGACAAAAAAAATTCGGTGAGGTTTTGCCAAAACGCGGTCGAACCCAAAACACGGCCGCGGAACCGAACACAAAACCAAAACACAAAACCCGAAAAATTTCAGGCGCTCATCTCTAGTCTAGACTATTACACATAGAGTAGGTATTTCTAATACTAGCTCATTGTAGGAGTTAGAATCTTTTTCAAATGATCAGATGTGTGTAATATGTCAGATTTTTTTATTTTTAAGAAAAGCAATAAGTTATATAGCAACCTTATAGTGACATGTATCTCTGCGATATTAATCCCATTGTTGGTACTCCTTTTTACTTCATAATATGCATGTGAAAGACCCAAATCCAGAGTAATGTCATAAGTCACTTTTAGTTTTTTCTGCTTTTAAAATACAGTAGTTAAAAGAAAAAAAAGTTCCTTTGCCCCAATGTAACAGACCTTAGAGAGATAAAGTGGAGATGTTGCAAAGTAACCAATCAGCTTCTGTCATTTATCTTCAACAGTATATAAAGTGACAGAAGCTGATTGGTTGCTAGGGGCAACTGCTCAACTTTATGTCACTTGAAGGTTCATAGTACATATCCCCCTGTGTCTTGTGTGGAGTAATCATACCCTACAGCAGGCATGTCCAAACTGCGGCCCTCCAGCTGTTGTTAAACTACATATCCCAGCATGCCCTGACACCGTTTTGCTGTCAGAGAATGCTAAACCTGTGTCAGGGCATGCTGAGATGTGTAGTTTCTCAACAGCTGGAGGGCCGCAGTTTGGACATGCCTGCCCTACAGGATAGCATGCAGCCAGAGCCGGATTAAGGCTATGGGGGGCCCGGGGCACTTCAGACTGTGGGGCCCTTACTAAAGAGGAAGTAGATTTTATATATATATATATATATATATATATATATATAGATGACCCGGGAGGGCACTGGAACAAGTAAAAACATTTACCACTGGAGTGCCGGCATTTTTTCAATGAAGAAATAAATAAATAAATATGTAAAACAAACTTCTGTAAATGCGGCACTCTTCAGACTTAAGGGGGCATGGGTGGGCAGCGGCGTCACTAAAGGGGGCATGTGCGGCTGGCGCCATCACTAAAGGGGGTGTGGGCGGCTGGCGGCGTCACTAAAGGGGGCAGGTACAGCAGGAAGCGGGCAGGCTGTTTAGCAGGGCGCCGCAGAAAGGGATGGGCGGGTTTTGCCTTAATAAAATCGGGCAGGGCACGGCGCCCTGCTAAAACAGCCTAGAGTGAGCACACTATATATTATATACATATATATATATATATATATATATACATACACACACACTATATATATATACATATATAACCCAGAGCCTAAATGTTTTTAATTTTTTGCAACAGGGAAAAAAACAATGAAAGACAGTCAGCCTTACTTGAACAGGCTGCTGTCAGTGTCTGCTGAGACAGAGGCGATCGAGAGCTCCATCCTCTCTGTCTCTAAGGGCACCAGGCTTCCTCTGCTGGGCTGGCTCCACATGCTTCGGTCTCTTCTTCCTTCCTCCCCTCTGCAGCCTGCGCGCCCAGCCAATGACTGAGCCGCAGGCTGCTGCTGCTTCAACCGCTATTGGACAGCTGAGCCGTCGCTCAGCTGTCCTTTACTCTCTGCTATGCAGCGCCGCAGCGGGGAGCCGGGAGCGCAGCATCACCACATAGCGGATCGGTAAAGCGATCCGTTCTGTGGAAGGGGGCCCATTTTAGAAAAGGGGGCCCGGGGTACGTATCCCCGGGACCCCCCCCTTAATCCGGCTCTGCATGCAGCACTTAGCACTGTGTCTTTAGCTGACTGGGAGTGTAGCTTGTCACCTAATATACTGGGGGAATGAATCATGGCTATATGCAGTTCAGTATCAGCTCCATACAATGCATATGCCTGTGCACAGCAGTGCCACACATGGTAGGTTAGAAGTACTGCACTGACTCGTATGGCTGTATGAGTCATTGAGTCAGTGAACTGATCAGTGAACTGTAATGAATCACTGAACTACTGAACTACTGAACTACTGAACTACTTGCAAAGAGAGTGACTCATGAGTCGTCAGGACAATGCAGTTCAATCAGCTTCACAGAGTCCACTGACTCCATGAGCACAGCAGTGACCCCTGTGGCAGCTGAGGTAAACTGACTCATGAGTATTTAGTATTCACTCTCTCTCACACACACACACACACACACATTGGTTGCTATGGGCAACATCACTTCTATAGAACTACCTAAGTATATGTACCATCATATTTTTAATTATTTCAAGACTGAAGGTTCATCAGACAGACATACATATCCCCCTATGTCTTGTGTAGAGTAATCAGACCCTACAGCAGGCATGTCCAAACTGCGGCCCTCCAGCTGTTGAGAAACTACACATCACAGCATGCACTGACACAGATTTAGCATTCTCTGACAGCAAAACTGTGTCAGGGCATGCTGGGATATGTAGTTTCACAACAGCTGGAGGGCCGCAGTTTGGACATACCTGCCCTACAGGATAGCATGCAGCACTCAGAATTTGTCTTTGGCTGATTGGAAGTGACAGTGTACCTTGTGACCACCTAATATGCTAGGTGAATTAATCATGGCTATATGCAGTTCAGTATCAGCTCCATACAATGCATATGCCTGTGCACAGCAGTGCCACACATGGTAGCTTAGAAGTACTGTACTGACTCGTATGGCTGGCTGTATGAGTCATTGAGTCAGTGAACTGATCAGTGAACTGTAATGAATTACTGAACTACTGAACTACTGAACTACTTGCAAGGAGAATGACTCACGAGTCATCGGGACAATGCAGTTCAATCATCTCCACAGAGTGATACCCCTTTTCCACCTACGTACCGTGTCCGATCCGGGATGTTTAACACGGCTACAACCCGTGTCGGCTCCCCCGTTTCCACTACACTTCGACACGGGTTATTCCCATGTCTGATCTGTTTCCACTTAACCCAGGTAAGCTCTGTAAAAGCCTATTGCTGTCATTACAAATGGACTTTTTACTGTCTCATCAAGATGATGTCATCAAAAGGACCAAAAGGGAGGGGTGGGGCCTGCTCACAGCATTGCAGCAATGGACGCCGGTGCAGTAGCTGTGTCTAGCATGGAGTCGCAGACTGTTTGCAGTTTACTGCTGCTTTCTGCTACAGACAGCTTGATGCAGCTTTTCACCTTGTGCTACCTACTGCAGAGCTGGAGAAGGAGAGCTCAATTCTTTGCAGAGAGGGCTACCTATCGACGCAAATATTTGAAAAGGAGGAGAGCGCGTATATCATCCACTGTTGTTATTTCTTTAATAACAATGAACTGTACACCAAGCCGAAGAATGTGGATGAGAGATCGCAGACATGGGGAAGCATTCATGCAGACTATTCTAGCATATCAGGAGGAGCAGTGGATGTCAAACTTCAGGATGTCTCGCGCTACATTCGAGTATGTTTTGGAACTACTGTCCCCCGCAATAACCATGCAGACCACCAGGTTCCGTAAGCCCATTGAGCCAGCCAGGAGATTAGCGATTGCTCTCTGGTGGTATGCTACCCCTGGAGAGTATCGCACAGTTTCCAGTTTATTTGGAGTAGGGATTGGCACGGTCTGCAAGATTGTCTACCAGGTCACGCGGGCATTGCTGGATACCATGTACCATCGCTTTATTTCCTTGCCACAAGGACAGCGGCTAGATGAGACTATAAAAGGGTTTAAGAAGCGTGGCTACCCACAGTGTGCTGGTGCCATAGATGGGACCCACATCCCCATCATCGCCCCCCATGACAACCCAGCAGACTATTACAATCGTAAGGGTTGGCATTCCATTGTTCTGCAAGCTGTAGTGGACCACAAATACTGGTAAGCACTGTTTCACTAATGTGTTTGAAATAGGCTTGGCCTGTTTTATGATAATGCATAAACCTTTATTTTTAGTTTCACAGATGTCTTCATAGGGTGGCCCGGACGGTCACATGATGCAAGGGTTCTCGCCAACTCCGATCTTTACAGTATTGCTGAGGACAAGCTTGGTGGATGGCTTTTCCCTCGAGAGGTAAGATTATTTACTACTTAAACTAATGTTCGCCCATAAACCAATAGTCAAGTTTTACCCCTGTAATAATATTAATGTTTTATTAACAGAAATCGGTGATCGTACATGGTGTGGACATCCCGGTCCATCTCATTGGTGATGCAGCATACCCATTACAGCGCTGGCTAATGAAGGGCTACACCCAGCATGTTCACTTATCCCCCGAACAGACATCATATACCCATGATCTAAGTTCGGCCCGTATGGCAGTGGAGAATGCGTTTGGGCGTTTAAAAGGACGCTGGCGCTGCCTCATGAAGAGGAATGATGTGGACTTGAAAATAATGCCAGATATAGTAGCGGCCTGCTGCATTCTCCATAACATATGTGAGATACAAAAGGAAAACTTTCTCCCCGAGTGGAATGTACATGATCATGGGGCGGGGGTCACTGTACATGATGCACCAGGCTTGGTGGGGGGGCATGACGCTGCCAGCGAGTGCATAAGGGCCACCATTGCAGCTAATCTTCAAACAATGTTGCAGTAGAGAAAACAGACAAGTTTTTGTGTGCAAACAATGTTTGTTTATTTCGTTTTTTCAGTTATAAAAATTTGGTTCAAAAGTTGTTATTATATTTTTCCTTTTAAACAGTTGGCACACATTTTCTGAGGTAACAATATAAAATATTTAAGTGCAAACATGTCACTGTAAAATTCCACATAACGCAAGGGGTCTTCAACATGTGTCCCTCCAGCTGTTGTGGAACAACATGTACCAGCATGTGTTGCTATGTGTTTCCACAACAGCTAGAGGGCCACATGGTGAAGACACCTGCCCTGAGGTAAAAGAGTAAAGTGCAAACAGGGCACTCTGTATAAAAAAAACCCTAATGTTTGGTTTGGCAGATATCGGGTCACCCCCAATATTTGGATCGCACTGCCGCACATTTTCTGAGGTAACATTATAAAATATTTAAGTGCAAACATGTAAAATTCCACATAACGCAAGGGGTCTTCAACATGTGTCCCTCCAGCTGTTGTGGAACAACATGTACCAGCATGTGTTGCTATGTGTTTCCACAACAGCTAGAGGGCCACATGGTGAAGACACCTGCCCTGAGGTAAAAGAGTAAAGTGCAAACAGGGCACTCTGTATAAAAAAAAACCTAATGTTTGGTTTGGCAGATATCGGGTCACCCCCAATATTTGGATCGCACTGCCGCACATTTTCTGAGGTAACAATATAAAAAGGTAGCCCAAATATCTGGATCCCACTGCCCATTTTCTGAGGTAACACTATAAAACTTTAAAGTGCCAACAGGGCACTCTGTAAAATCAAAATAATGTTTGCATTTGTAGGTATCAGGGTTGAGGATACAGTGCAAACATAACCTTAAAACACAAACATTGTTTTATAACCCGCTGCTCTAGGGCAGTTGTCTATATACCCGAAATTCTGAGGACTGCGGGATTTGTGTTGGGGGATTTGAGGGAGGCTCATAGTTGTATGGACCATATGGGTGCTGTGGGTAGGCTGTGTCTTGCTGTTGTGTTTGTGTGGTATTCCCTATGGTACGTGCAAACGTGCGTTCAAAAAATGTCATCTGCCTATCATGCATGGTCATTAACTGACTCATAAAAGTTTGATGCATTTCTTTTTCTGACGCAAGGAATCTCTCAAGCCGTGCATCTTCCTGGGCATTGAGCTCACTATCTGCCTCACGCAGGTGATCCAAGATAATGGACTTCATTGCTTTGACCGTTTGTTCTGTTTTGTTCAGTTTCTTTTTCCGCTGTGGAACGTTGTAGACTGTGAAGGAGATGAAACAGAATGTAAGCAACAATTTAAAAATAGCAGTGGTAGCATATACGTGTTTGTGGCCTTCTCCCACCTGCACACTAGCTATACTCTGCAACATTACCATGATTCTATTAAAAAATAGCAGTGGTAGCATATACGTGTTTGTGGCCTTCTCCCACCTGCACACTAGCTATACTCTGCAACATTACCATGCCTTTACATATAGGGACTGCTGCAACTGTATTTGTAATGGTAATACTTACTAGTCTATTTGAGCGCAAAGTCGTGGTCTTGGGGGGTTGCGACGTCTCCGCCTGAGACTGTGGTACGTCCTCAATAGTGGCACTGATGGAATCATCATTGACGGTCGAGTCTTCAAAACTGCTGTCCGATATAAGCAGCGGGGATGATGGGCTGCATTGTGAGCTGGGAAGGCTGTGCTGTGTTTCGTCACAGTCCTCGTCGACTGACATCTGGCGACTGGCAGAGCTGGATGACGATAGTGCTATGGGATTTGTTATCGCAGTTTTGCCGAAGACACTATAGCATAGGTCATAATATGGCCATTCCATACGCCCAGCACCACTTTTCTTGCGGTTATGGTCGTGTACTTTGGTGAATTGTCTGCGTAGTGCCTTCAATTTGTTAACGACTTGTTGCTGGGTTTTTTGGATGCCCCTTTCTGCCAGCATAAGGGATATGTTCTTGTAGACGATAGCATCCTTAACTGTTCCAGTCACCTGCCTTCTTATTTCTTCCTCTCCCCGAATATTAAGCAGCTCCTTGATCTCTGTGTCTGACCAGATATGGCTAGCCATGTTGCTGTGCTGGAGCTTCTGCTGCTGTATATTGTCTGTTTGTTTGGAAGCTGCTGCAATAAAAAGATCTGTATGTACCCAGCGCGACTTCAGAGTGTTTTGTTTGCTGCCTCAATGCCTGCATGTGCCCAGCGTGTCTCCCAGGGATGACATCATCTTCCAGTGCCCCAGAAGCACCAATCAGCGTCTCAGAGCGTTACTCGGGTCTGAAAACACGTGTAATGACCGTTTCCACTGCACCGCTATCCGTGTCATTACCGTGTTCTACCCAGGTAAATAGCCGGGTTGGATTCCCGGGTCACTCAACCCGTGTTGACCCGTTTCCACCTACTAAAAATCCGTGTTGATGCGCGCCCCCGTGCAAAAACACGGGTAAAAACAGCTAGTGGAAAAGGGGTATGAGTCCACTCCATGGGGTATATTTACTAAGGTCCCGATTTTGACCGAGATGCCGTTTTTTCTTCAAAGTGTCATCTCTGTAATTTACTAAGCAAAAATCTCGGCAGTGATGAGGGCATTCGTAATATTTTGGAAGTCCTAGGAAGAAATCACGAATCAATACACCATCGGTCAAATACGCCTGCAATTTGGTAGAAATCGGTCATTTACTAAAAAGTGCAAAACACAAACACTGCCGGCAATAGCCAAACACTGCCGTGCTAAAAAACAAATCGTGAAAAAGTGCTAAAAAAAAACAGACCTGCTTTTTTATCCCGTGTTTGTATAGGCATGCACGGATCCATGAGATCCGTGCATGTTTTTCAGTGGGAACTTGGAAGGGGTGGGAAATGTTTTAATTTTTCATAAAAAAAATTGCGTGGGGTCCCCGCTCCTAAACCAAACCAGCCTCGGGCTCTTTGAGCTGGCCCTGGTTGCAAAAATATGGGGAAAAAATTGACAGGGGTTCCCCCATATTTAAGCAACCAGCACCGGGCTCTGCGCCTGGTCCTGGTTCCAAAAATACGGGGGACAAAAAGCGTAGGGGTCCCCCGTATTTTTGAAACCAGCACCGGGCTCCACTAGCTGGACAGATAATGCCACAGCCGGGGGTCACTTTTATACAGTGCCTTGCGGCTGTGGCATCAAATATCCAACTAGTCACCCCTGGCCGGGGTACCCTGGGGGAGTGGGGACCCCTTCAATCAAGGGGTCCCCCCCCAGCAACCCAAGGGCCAGGGGTGAAGCCCGAGGCTGTCCCCCCCATCCAATGGGCTGCGGATGGGGGGCTGATAGCCTTTGTTGAAAGTAATGAATATTGTTTTTAGTAGCAGTACTACAAGTCCCAGCAAGCCTCCCCGCAAGCGGGTACTTGGAGAACCACAAGTACCAGCATGCGGCGGAAAACCAGGCCCGCTGGTACCTGTAGTACTACTACTAAAAAAATACCCCAATAAAGACATTACACACACACCTTGAAAGTATAACTTTAATGCATACATACACACCACCATATACACATACTTACCTTATGTTCACACAAGGGTCGGTCCCCTTCTCCAGTAGAATCCATGGTGTACCTGTTGAAAAAATCCTACTCACCAAATCCAGTGTAGAGGGCTCTTCGGATAATCCATTTGTAATCCACATACTTGTAAAAATAAAAAAAACGGGACACCCGACCACGAACTGAAAGGGGACCCATGTTTTCACATGGGACCCCTTTCCCCGAATGCCAGAAACCCCCTCTGACTGATGTCTAAGTGGGTTTCTTCAGCCAATCAGGGAGCGCCATGTTGTGGCACCCTCCTGATTGGCTGTGTGCTCCTGTACTGTCTGACAGGCGGCACACGGCAGTGTTACAATGTTGCGCCTATGCGCTCCATTGTAACCAATGGTGGGAACTTTCAGGTCAGCGGTGAGGTCACTTTCGGTCGACCGCTGACCTGAAAGTTCCCACCATTGGTTATAATGGAGCGCATAGGCGCTACATTGTAACACTGCCGTGTGCCGCCTGTCAGACAGTACAAGAGCACACAGCCGATCAGGAGGGTGCCACAACGTGGTGCTCCCTGATTGGCTGAAGAAACCCACTTAGACATCAGTCAGAGGGGGTTTCTGGCATTCGGGGAAAGGGGTCCCATGTGAAAACATGGGTCCCCTTTCAGTTCGTGGTCGGGTGTCCCGTTTTTTTTTTTTACAAGGTGCACAATGAAGCCCTGCACGGATCTCTCAGATCCGGCCGAGATTCATTGTATTAAAGTCGGCAGTATTTTACAAGTCACTCACGTAAAACACTGCCTAAAAAAACGAATGACATCAACATCGGAAAAACCGAAAATGCAGAATACGGCAGCTTAGTAAATTAGTCGTAATCAATTCAAAAAGTTGCATATTTACACTTTCGATGTCATTCGTGATTGAACTTTGACCTCACACGGGAAAATACGATTCTTAGTAAATTTACCCCCATGTCTGAGCACAGCAGTTACCCCTGTGGCAGCAGAGATGTACTGACTCATGAGTATTGCTGAGTGAGAGCTGAATAAAAACAGTGCTGCTGCAGCAGCACCTATACAACACCCAGCAGAAGATTTTGCACAGCAGTATGCACAGGAGCCAGTAGTACCAGAAGTAGCAGCAAGTGTTTGGACATCTGGACTAATAGGACAGTGATTGTATCATAGAAAGGTGAGCAGCATGACCACACATGCTGACTCACAGACACACATAGGGGTAAATTTACTAAGGTGGGAGATTTTTAGAACTGGTGATGTTGCCCATGGCAACCAATCAGATTCTACTTACCATTTATCTAGCTGCTTCTAGCAGATAATAAATATAATCTGATTGGTTGCTATGGGCAACATCACCAGTTCTAAAAATCTCCCACCTTAGTAAATTTGCCCCATAGACTTTGGCTAGGCAGTGCAGATGCTATTTTTTTTATTAGATCTGTATTGCTGGGCTGTGTTGTACTTTTAACTTTCATTTCACAGCATCAGATTCAGGAAGTGAAAATCCAGTGAATGAGACAGTGAGAAGCCTAATGCTGGCTCTATTCCGTCTGTGTCTAACTCCTCCTTCCTGATGAACTAATCTTTGCCAAAGCTGTGAACTGAACGAACTAGTTCATTTTGAAGATTAGTTCATTTTGAACTAATCATTCATGAACTACCCATCACGAGTCTCTGCATTCGGGGAAAGGGGTCTCATGTGTCAACATGGGACCCCTTTCAGTCCGCTGGCACGGGTTTTTGCGTTTTGTTATTTTGCCAAGTACCTGGATTATACTCTGGACGTGGATTTATCTCTGGACGCTGGAAGGTGAGTATAATTTTTTAACAGGTACCCTCGGATTGTCGGAGACTGTGGCAGTCGGCGTGTCAACATAGGTAAGTATGTGTGTGTCGGCGGTATGTAATAAAGTTGTACTTGTCACGGTGTGTGTGTCCTGTTTTTATTTGGGTATTTTTTTCCCAGTAGTACTACAGGTACCAGCGGGCCCGTTTTTCTCCCGCATGCTGGTACTTGTGGTTCTCCAAGTACCAGCTTGCGGGGGAGGCTTGCTGGGACTTGTAGTACTACTGGAAAAAACAATATTCTGACATTTTTCTCAAGGCAATCAGCCTCCCATCCGCAGCCCTTGGATGGGGGGGACAGCCTCGGGCTTCACCCCTGGCCCTTGGGTGGCTGGGGGGGACCCCTTGATTGAAGGGGTCCCCACTCCCCCAGGGTACCCCGGCAAGGGTTGACTAGTTGGATATTTAATGCCACGGCCGCAGGGCACTGTATAAAAGTGACCCCCGGCTGTGGCATTATCTGTCCAGCTAGTGGAGCCCGATGCTGGTGTAAAAAATACGGGGGACCCCTACTCTTTTTGTCCCCCGTATTTTGTGCACCAGCACCAGGCGCAGAGCCCGGTGCTGGTTTTAAAAATACGGGGGATCCCCTGTCAAATTTTCCCCCGCATTTTTAGAACCAGGACCAGCTCGAAGAGCCCGAGGCTGGTTATGCTTTGGAGGGGGGACCCCACGCCATTTTTTTCCTTGATTTTACCATTCCAGCTATTAAAAAAAATATATATATATATATTTTAAAAAATATATAAATAATACTTGTGCAACCAAAAAAGACAAACCAAGTACCTAATCCCTTCTAATATAAATAGATATGCTATTCCCCAAAAAACAACAAAAAAAAACAACATGTTTTTCATTTTTTTTATTGGTTTCACCCTCCAAAGTGTGGCGGATTGAAAATGACGAATTAACTGTCTAAAAGCACTGTTGTCGAATTTCCAAACTTGAATTGAATACACTTTGGTCGAATTGCAGCACTTGTATCATTGCAGAAAAGTCGAATTTGACAAAAGTCGAATTTCAAAAAGTCGAATTTTGAAAGTCCGTTTTTTTTGACGGAAAGCACTGAATTGCATTGACGATTTTTTTTTTTGGCGAAAAAATCCCGAAATTCGACAATTTCGGGAATTCGACCGCAATTGCATATACCCCTTAGTCCAGAGACAGAGATAATGTCCAATTTCTCTGTCTCCAATCCACACTCCCTCTGACAGGGTGGCAGCCGTAATCCAGGTGACTGGTGTTCAGTCGGTCTGTTTTGATGGATCTAGAAAGAAGGTGAAAACAGCGCCTACTAGTGCAGTATATTAGGATCCTTCAAATGAAAACCTCCACCAGTTCAATAGCACCCTTAGAAAAACGCAAGTACCATCATGAGTGGAGTTAACCACTTCATTAAATCGCACGCTCTCAAAATGGGAATTCCCGAACTGGATAGATTTCTCCCTTCAGCTCCAGAACCTCATGGTACTTCTAATGCTCAATGATCACCAATGAAAAGAAAGAAGGCAGCCGAAATAGTGTAATAAAGTTTTAACACCAGTTTAATTGTTAAAAAACAAAGCAAATACCCGTACATCAAAATAATGTAAAAATAGCTTATCTGATGTGTAGTAGATACAGTTCAGTCTCTGTTCCTCAACGCGTTTCGTCCTTATGGCATCTCAAGCCTGGACATCATCAGGAGTATACTACCCCACTGCCTGCTCTCTCTACTTATAGCTACACTAATGAGATAATTAGGGGGAGTGTTTTCCCGCCTTTCAGTTCATTTCATTCGGAAGTGATGTCAAAATGAACTGAAAGGCCGGAAAACACTCCCCCTAATTATCTCATTAGTGTAGCTATAAGTAGAGAGAGTAGGCAGTGGGGTAGTATACTCCTGATGAAGTCCAGGCTTGAGATGCCATAAGGACGAAACGCGTTGAGGAACAGAGACTGAACTGTATCTACTACACATCAGATAAGCTATTTTTACATTATTTTGATGTACGGGTATTTGCTTTGTTTTTTAACAATTAAACTGGTGTTAAAACTTTATTACACTATTTCGGCTGCCTTCTTTCTTTTCATTGGTGATCATTGAGCATTAGAAGTACCATAAGTTTCTGGAGCTGAAGGGAGAAATCTATCCAGTTCGGGAAATCCCATTTTGAGAGCGTGCGATTTAATGAAGTGGTTAACTCCACTCATGATGGTACTTGCGTTTTTCTAAGGGTGTTATTGAACTGGTGGAGGTTTTCATTTGAAGGATCCTAATATACTGCACTAGTAGGCGCTGTTTTCACCTTCTTTCTATATATATATATATATATATACACATATATATATATACATATGTATTACATACTGTGTATACTGTATATATCTATATATCTACAGTATATATATATATATATATATATATATATATTTATATTTCACTGTAATGTGATCACTGTACCCATTTTCCCTTAAGATCTTCTTTGTTCAAGACAAATTTTAATAAAACATATAATAAAAAGTTATTGGCCTCCAGTGATGTGCATATGAAATGTTTGTAATATTCTAGTCTACTGTAATAATCTAGCAAGTGCATTTACGGTATATTGCAGTATATATTTTGTGAATTGAACATAATATATTATATTATATTAATTTACACCTTGGGGGCTAAATTATTTTAAAGAATTAAGCTGCTTCATCTAAAATATAACTTAATTGCGGCAAACAAAGACTGGTTCATAAAAACAGAAATTGAAAAAATACTTTCAATATTTCCCTCTTTTATGTGACAAAGATGTATGAGAATAAAATGATTACATTACAGGAACATACAGTCCAGATATATGTCTAACATCCAAAAAATTGTATTTCAAAAGCAAATACAAATCTCCATTCAATTAATTCTTACTTTGTAGACATTGTATAACTGGATCTTTAACATAAGTAGAATGCCTGCAGCAGAGGCCTCAGCATTAGCAAAAGAAACACGTTTACTGAGAATTATAGTGATTGATCTGCATAGAGTAAATCTGTTCCTTACAGATTTCTTTTTTTGGTCTTCACTGAACTCAGCATCTACAAATTCACACCTTATTATCAGATGTTTGTTTATATTTGGTAGGTTATTGCCTTACAGATTCTCCAGTGGTCTGTATTGTAATATTTCAACTAATCGTAGTTGTATTTAAAAATAGTAGAAATTGCATTGAAACATTACAGGGTATATCCAAATAGCGGTGAGATTCTTGTTGCAAAATGAACACGCCTATCATGCCTAATTTCCAGTTATTGCAACTATGTGTGCTCCTGATTCCCGTGGTATCCAATCGAAAAAATATGTGCACAATAATTTTTTATGTAAAAAGCTATATTAAGTATTGAAAAAATGGGTTAATCAGTCCGTATCCTAAAAAACATGCAATTTTTTTTGTAACATTACAGATATCTATTACATTCTAAAAGCAAAATATTTGGTGCTTTTAATAGCTTATAAACAGCTTATTGTTAATATTAGGTTTCATAAAACGCTAAAAATTGATAGAGCGCAATTTTTTTAAGCAACTAATGGGTGGAATTCAATTAGCCGCGGTAATTTACAATGGGCTAATTGAAGCAGCTGGGCTATGAAAATAGCCCCGAAGGCAGCCTGCAGGCTACAGGGCTTGTATTCTAGCCTGAGCAGCCTCGAATAGAAATCCCTGATAAATAGCCTGTTTGCAAGTGCCACGACCATGTTAATGTATACTGTAGGTATGGGAACTTATCCCGATTCTATGGTTTAACATACTTAAACAGTGTAATTTACCAGGGGAGAAAAAGGGGCTCTAATTGAATAGAGCTTCAACCCTTTTTGATATGCTGTAAATAATCACACCCATCTAGTTATTTTTATTGGTGCATAAAAATGCCTGTTGTTGTACATGATTTTTTATCAATTTTTAAGCCACTTTAAAAAAAAAAATTGTAAAAAAAAAACCTGTAACTCACATCTTCAATGTTAAAAACACCTGACCCAACCATACAACACCCCCATATACTAGTCCCACATCTTTTAACCAATTATTCTGCATTTTGCAGAATATCATCCCAATAATTACATATCATTTTTACCCAAATTAAGTTAATTAAAAACGTCTAATTGTCTATTTAATCATTAGGGAGGATGTACCAGGTGTTCTGAACCAAGTCTTGACATTTTTATCTTAAAATACAGATTTTCCTGACTTTGCACCTGCTCTGAAGCTGTGATAAAAAAAGCTGCCTTAAATACTTTTAAAATTGTAGCCAATTTGATACAGACCCCATAGATGGCCACAATTTCACACATACAGTGAAAATATAATGAATGCTGCTAATTGGTTACACCCAAAAAAATATTATAAAATGCAATTTAAGCTTGAAAAATAAAAACCCCAATAAATATGTTTGAACCAGCTTGAACATGGACATTCAACGTTTTCAAGATTGGTTCAACCAAAAGTTCAAGTTCAGTGAACTGGGCCAGTTTGAACCGTCTTAAATAGTTTGTACATTGTAGCATATAATAGCGCATAGAAAAATATATAGTAACAGGTTATATACAGTCCACGCTGTCATTAGGTGAACCTAGGCAGTTGCCTTAAAGCATGATTGTTAGGGTGTATCTAAAACACTGAATTATGTCACACATCCAATATTTTTGATGCCCTGTTGGCTCCCCATTAAAAGGCCCACCAGCAACTGACATGAAGAAGATAAACCAGCATTATAGCAGGGATGAAAAGTGAAACCTGGTGACTGAAACTAATGGTTGTATAGAATATGGGGATTATGGATCAAATGACTCAGATGGCAAGTTTTTGCAGACAGCTTATGCGCAAATTCAAATATACATATTTTAGCATTGTCTGGACTATTCTGAGGCATTTGTGATGGCAACTGAGCTGCAACTGTTGAAAGAGAAGTGTGCTACTGCACAAACTCCAGTCTTCCTGTTCTCCAGGGAGGCTTCATGCCCCTTCCAAAGATGGCCATCATTATCACTATTGAGCATGTGCGGGAGCCATCGTAAGACTATGTACACTGACACAGTGGAAGATGCAATAGCTAGTGAGTTGTATGATATCTGGTTCGCTGAAGCTTCACTCCATGAGAACCAGTGTGTAACAGTGAATACTACTGTACCTGTTATCTTCCAGTACACCAACACCACTGAATAAGTAACTGGGCTGTGCATAGTTTGATTAATTCACTGGTGTGCATATATACAGTATACAGAATATGTTGCGCTATATAGGAAATGTTAATAAATAAATATAATTTGGCAATATCAACACTTGCACACACATCATTTCCCATAGGTTATGGTCCCAGGCATACAGACATACAGCCAACTAGGATGCCAAGAGCAGCATACAAATACCATGTTAAGAACATAAGTAGTACAGACTGCCATAGAGGACAGAGTGAAACCAGCACAGACTGAAGACAGCACAGTGTGTAAGCACAAAAGCTAGTCTGTACACAGAAGTTTCACATAGAGCATAGAGTAAAGTCAGAAGAGCATAGAGCATAGAGTAAAGACAGAACAGAATGTTTCTGATGTAGTATAGCAGCATAATGGGGTTTATCAAGCTAAAAGATGTAGATAATTATACAACTTGGAAGGTTACAATAGATTTGGTGCAGATCCAAGCCTAGATTATGTAGAGTGGGCCATGGGCACTATTGGTTTCAGTGTGAAGCAACATGTGTACTCTAATATACATAGGAAGATGTCAGCTGAAGACATGTGGACAGCACTACCGGCAGCATACCAAGATGGAGGTCTTATGAGGAGTATTTATTTAAGACATGTATTTTATAACCATAAACTGAGTGAATGCAGCACCATAAGCGATTACATAGACAAAATTATGTCTGTTTCTCAGAAACTAACATCTGTTGGAATGCAAATAGATGATGAAGAGATTGCTACAGCAATGTTACCAAATGTAATGCCTGAGTTTGATTTCTTAGTTATGACGTTTGATGCTAATACAGCAAAGCTAACAACAGTCAGAGTAAAGTTATTGTAGATGCAAGAATATGTCTCCTGTGATTTAAGTGCTGAGACTACTGTATTATAGTGATGAGCGGGTTCGGTTCGTCGGGATCCGAACCCCCCCGAACTTCACCCTTTTTACATGGGTCCGAGGCAGACTCAGATCCTCCCGCCTTGCTCGGTTAACCCGAGCGCGCCCGAACGTCATCAACCCGCGGTCGGATTATCGCGAGATTCGTATTCTATATAAGGAGCCGCGTGTCGCCGCCATTTTTCACTCGTGCATTGGAGATGATCGTGAGAGGATGTTGCTGGCGTCCTCTCAGTTTCTATGTTCAGTGGGCTGCAAATTGTGCTGCAAATATCTGTGCTCAGTGTGCTGCAAATATCTGTGCTCAGTGTGCTGCAAGTGCAAATATCTACGTTCTCTGCCTGAAAAACGCTCCATATCTGACTGTGCTCAGTGTGCTGCAAATATCTGGGCTAATTGCTTTATTGTGGGGACTGGGGACCAGCAGTGTTATATAGTAGGAGGACAGTGCAGAGTTTTGCTGACCAGTGACCAGTGACCACCAGTATTATACGTTCTCTGCCTGAAAAACGCTCCATATCTGTGCTGCATTGTAGTATATAGTAGGAGGACAGTGCAGAATTTTGCTGACCACCAGTATAACTATATATATAGGAGCACGGTACAGTAGTCCACTGCTCTACCTACCTCTGTGTCGTCAAGTATACTATCCATCCATACCTGTGGTGCATTTCAGTTTTGCACAGTTTGCTGACCACCAGTATATACTATATAGCAGTACGGTACAGAAGGCCACTGCTCTACCTACCTCTGTGTCATCAAGTATACTATCCATCCATACCTGTGGTGCATTTCAGTTTTGCACAGTTTGCTGACCACCAGTATATACTATATAGCAGTACGGTACAGTAGGCCACTGCTCTACCTACCTCTGTGTCGTCAAGTATACTATCCATCCATACCTGTGGTGCATTTCAGTTTTGCACAGTTTGCTGACCACCAGTATATACTATATAGCAGTACGGTACAGAAGGCCACTGCTCTATCTACCTCTGTGTCATCAAGTATACTATCCATCCATACCTGTGGTGCATTTCAGTTTTGCACAGTTTGCTGACCACCAGTATATAATATATAGCAGTACGGTACAGTAGGCCACTGCTCTACCTACCTCTGTGTCGTCAAGTATACTATCCATCCATACCTGTGGTGCATTTCAGTTTTGCACAGTTTGCTGTCCACCAGTATATAATATATAGCAGTACGGTACAGTAGGCCACTGCTCTACCTACCTCTGTGTCGTCAAGTATACTATCCATCCATACCTGTGGAGCATTTCAGTTTTGCACAGTTTGCTGTCCACCAGTATATAATATATAGAGTACGGTAAAGAAGGCCACTGCTCTACCTACCTCTGTGTCGTCAAGTATACTATCCATCCATACCTGTGGTGCATTTCAGTTTTGCACAGTATATATAGTAGTAGGCCATTGCTATTGATATATTACTGGCATATAATTCCACACATTAAAAAATGGAGAACAAAAATGTGGAGTGTAAAATAGGGAAAGATCAAGATCCACTTCCACCTCGTGCTGAAGCTGCTGCCACTAGTCATGGCCGAGACGATGAAATGCCATCAACGTCGTCTGCCAAGGCCGATGCCCAATGTCATAGTAGAGAGCATGTAAAATCCAAAAAAATAAAGCTCAGTAAAATTACCCAAAAATCTAAATCAAAATCATCTGAGGAGAAGCGTAAACTTGCCAATGTGCCATTTACAACACGGAGTGGCAAGGAACGGCTGAGGCCCTGGCCTATGTTCAAGGCTAGTGGTTCAGCTTCACCTGAGGATGGAAGCACTCATCCTCCTGCTAGAAAACTTAAAAGAGTTAAGATGGCAAAAGCACAGCAAAGAACTGTGCGTTCTTCTAAATCACAAATCCCCAAAGAGAGTCCAATTGTGTCAGTTGCGATGCCTGGACGGGTAGAGGTGGCGCCTTCCACCATTTGCACGCCCCCTGCAAGTGCTGGAAGGAGCACCCGCAGTCCAGTTCCTGATGGTCAAATTGAAGATGTCACTGTTGAAGTACACCAGGATGAGGATATGGGTGTTGCTGGCGCTGGGGAGGAAATTGACAAGGAGGATTCTGATGGTGAGGTGGTTTGTTTAAGTCAGGCACCCGGGAAGACACCTGTTGTCCGTGGGACGAATATGGCCATTGATATGCCTGGTCAAAATACAAAAAAAAATCACCTCTTCGGTGAGGAATTATTTCAACAGAAATGCGGACAACTGGTGTCAAGCCGTGTGTTGCCTTTGTCAAGCTGTAATAAGTTGGGGTAAGGGCGTTAACCACCTAGGAACATCCTCCCTTATACGTCACCTGGACCGCATTCATCAGAAGTCAGTGACAAGTTAAAAAACTTTGGATGACAGCGGAAGCAGTCCACTGACCACTAAATCCCTTCCTCTTGTAACCAAGCTCCTGCAAACCACACCACCAACTCCCTCAGTGTCAATTTCCTCCTTACACAGGAAAGCCAATAGTCCTGCAGGCCATGTCACTGTCAAGTCTGACGAGTCTTCTCCATCCTGGGATTCCTCCGATGCATCCTTGAGTGTAACGCCTACTGCTGCTGGCACTGCTGTTGTTGCTGCTGGTAGTCGATCGTCATCCCAGAGTGGAAGTCGGAAGACCACTACTTCCAGTAAGCAATTGACTGTCCAACAGTCCTTTGCGAGGAAGATGAAATATCACAGTAGTCATCCTGCGGCAAAACGGATAACTCAGACCTTGGCAGCCTGGATGGTGAGAAACGTGTTTTCCGGTATCCACCGTTAATTCACAGGGAACTAGAGACTTGATTGAGGTACTGTGTCCCCGGTACCAAATACCATCTAGGTTCCATTTCTCTAGGCAGGCGATACCGAAAATGTACACAGACGTCAGAAAAAGAGTCACCAGTGTCCTAAAAAATGCAGTTAACCACGGACATGTGGACAAGTGGAGCAGGGCAGACTCAAGACTATATGACTGTGACAGCCCACTGGGTAGATATATTGCCTCCCGCAGCAAGAACAGCAGCGGCGGCACCAGTAGCAGCATCTCGCAAACGCCAACTCGTTCCTAGGCAGGCTATGCTTTGTATCACCGCTTTCCATAAGAGGCACACAGCTGACAACCTCTTACGGAAACTGAGGAACATCATCGCAGAATAGCTTACCCCAATTGGACTCTCCTGGGGATTTGTGACATCGGACAATGCCACCAATATTGTGCATGCATTACATCTGGGCAAATTCCAGCACGTCCCATTTTTGCACATACATTGAATTTGGTGGTGCAGAATTATTTAAAAAACGACAGGGGTATGCAAGAGATGCTGACTGTGGCCCGAAGAATTGCGGGCCACTTTCGGCATTCAGCCACCGCGTGCCGAAGACTGAAGCACCAGCAAACAGTCCTGAACCTGCCCTGCCATCATCTGAAGCAAGAGCTGTTAACGAGGTGGAATTCAACCCTCTATATGCTTCAGAGGATGGAGGAGCAGCAAAAGGCCATTCAAGCCTATACATCTGCCTACGATATAGGCAAAGGAGGGGGAATGCACCTGACTCAAGTGCAGTGGAGAATGATTTCAACGTTGTGCAAGGTTCTGAAACCCTTTGAACTTGCCACACGTGAAGTCAGTTCAGACACTGCCAGCCTGAGTTAGGTCATTCACCTGATCAGGCTTTTGCAGAAGAAGCTAGAGACATTGAAGGAGGAGCTAAAACAGAGCGATTCCACTAGGCATGTGGGACTTGTGGATGGAGCCCTTAATTTGCTTAACCAGGATTCACGGGTGGTCAATCTGTTGAAATCAGAGCACTACATTTTGGCCACCGTGCTCGATCCTAGATTTAAAACCTACGTTGTATCTCTCTTTCCGGCAGACACAAGTCTGCAGAGGTTCAAAGACCTGCTGGTGAGAAAATTGTCAAGTCAAGCGGAACGTGACCCGTCAACAGCTCCTCCTTCACATTCTCCCGCAACTGGGGGTGCGAGAAAAAGGCTAAGAATTCCGAGCCCACCCGCTGGCGGTGATGCAGGGCAGTCTGGAGCGAGTGCTGACATCTGGTCCGGACTGAAGGACCTGCCAACGATTACTGACATGGTGTCTACTGTCACTGCATATGATTCTGTCACCATTGAGAGAATGGTGGAGGATTATATGAGTGACCGCATCCAAGTAGGCACGTCAGACAGTCCGTACGTATACTGGCAGGAAAAAGAGGCAATTTGGAGGCCCTTGCACAAACTGGCTTTATTTTACCTAAGTTGCCCCCCCCCCTCCAGTGTGTACTCCAAAAGAGTGTTTAGTGCAGCCGCTCACCTTGTCAGCAATCGGCGTACGAGGTTACTTCCAGAAAATGTGGAGAAGATGATGTTCATCAAAATGAATTATAATCAATTCCTCCGTGGAAACATTCACCAGCAATTGCCTCCAGAAAGTACACAGGGACCTGAGATGGTGGATTCCAGTGGGGACTAATTAATAATCTGTGAGGAGGGGGATGTACACAGTGAAAGGGGTGAGGAATCGGACGATGAGGAGGAGGTGGACATCTTGCCTCTGTAGAGCCAGTTTGTGCAAGGAGAGATTGATTGCTTCTTTTTTGGTGGGGGCCCAAACCAACCAGTCATTTCAGTCACAGTCGTGTGGCAGACCCTGTCGCTGAAATGATGGGTTTGTTAAAGTGTGCATGTCCTGTTTATACAACATAAGGGTGGGTGGGATGGGTGGGTGGGAGGGCCCAAGGACAATTCCATCTTGCACCTCTTTTTTCTTTCATTTTTCTTTGCATCATGTGCTGTTTGGGGACTATTTTTTTGAAGTGCCATCCTGCCTGACACTGCAGTGCCACTCCTAGATGGGCCAGGTGTTTGTGTCGGCCACTTGGGTCGCTTAGCTTAGTCACGCAGCGACCTTGGTGCACCTCTTTTTTTCTTTGCATCATGTGCTGTTTGGGGACTATTTTTTAAATCTGCCATCCTGTCTGACACTGCAGTGCCACTCCTAGATGGGCCAGGTGTTTGTGTCAGCCACTTGGGTCGCTTAGCTTAGTCACACAGCTACCTCATTGCGCCTCTTTTTTTCTTTGCATTATGTGCTGTTTGGGGACTATTTTTTTGAAGTGCCATTCTGTCTGACACTGCAGTGCCACTCCTAGATGGGCCAGGTGTTTGTGTCGGCCACTTGGGTCGCTTAGCTTAGTCATCCAGCGACCTTGGTGCAAATTTCAGGACTAAAAATAATATTGTGAGGTGTGAGGTGTTCAGAATAGACTGAAAATGAGTGGAAATTATGGTTATTGAGGTTAATAATACTATGGGATCAAAATGACCCCCAAATTCTATGATTTAAGCTGTTCTTGAGGGTTTTTTGTAAAAAAACACCCGAATCCAAAACACACCCGAATCCGACAAAAAATTTTCAGGGAGGTTTTGCCAAAACGCGACCGAATCCAAAACACGGCATCGGAACCGAATCCAAAACCAAAACACAAAACCCGAAAAATTTACGGTGCACATCACCCTGGAATCTTTTCTGTTGCTATCCGTAACACTCGGGGCTTCTACTTCTTTGAAATTGCATTTCTTCTAGCTTTGCACAGGATTCACATTATTTTGCTTGCACTTAATTGCTTAGTGACCTATCTTGTGTCAATTATAGCACTTGAACATTCTGAATTTTTCACTTTTTGTATGTAATACAGTGGGTCTGGGACTCCAGGTCGACAGCAAAAAGGTCGACACACCTTAGGTCGATGCCAATTGGTCAACACACCTTAGGTCAACATGGACAAAAGGTCGACATGGACAAAAGGTCGACAGGAACAAGGTCTACATGGAAAAAGGTCGACATGAGTTTTTTATGTTTTTTTGGTGTCGTTTTCTTCGTAGAGTGACGGGGAACCCCAATTAGTGCACCGTGTTCGCTCGCCATGCTTCGGGCATGGTGCCTTCGCTCCGCTCCGCTTGGCACAGATTACCGTTCCAATCGTAGTCCACGTGGATCGTTAAGTATGAAAAGGTTCCAAAAAAGAAAAAAATTGTGAAAAGCTCATGTCGACCTTTTTCCATGTCAACTTTTTTCCTGTCAACCTTTTGCCCATGTCGACATTTTGTCCATGTCGACCTAAGGTGTGTCGACCAATTGGCGTCGACCTAAGGTATGTCGACCTTTTTGTTGTCGACCTGGAGTCCGGATACCATACTGATTTGGGTGCAAGGCATTTAAGCTACAATGATTAATGGTAAACCCAGTTAACCAAATATGACCCTATCACAATCAAAGGAATTGTCAACTATGGGGGTAATTCCAAGTTGATCGCAGCAGGAATTTAGTTAGCAATTGGGCAAAACCATGTGCACTGCAGGGGAGGCAGATTTAACATGTGAAGAGAGAGTTAGATTTGGGTGGGGTGTGTTCAATCTGCAATCTAATTTGCAGTGTAAAAATAAAGCAGCCAGTATTTATCCTGCACATAAATAAAATAACCCACCCAAATCTAACTCTCTCTGCACATGTTAAATCTGCCTCCCCTGCAGTGCACATGGTTTTGCCCACTTGCTAACTAAATTCCTGCTGCGATCAACTTGGAATTACCCCCTATGTGCTCTCAGCTACAATGATGGTGGAATGATTAAAGCTCGCTTAAAAATTGGAACAAGAACACAAGTCACAGAAATCAAAGATGTGCTTTATGTAACTGATATGGGAACAAATATTATCTTGTCAACAGTGTCCTAGAACAGAGAGGCCACAGAGTTTACTTTGCTAGAGGAAAGTGTATTGTACAAAACAGAATAGGGACCGTCATAGCTACAGGCACAAGGTGTCAGTAATTGTACATTATTGATAAGCAGCATTGTTATGCTATGATGAAAACTGAGTGACAGTCATTAGAACTGTGATATAGAAGATTTGGTCACCTTGATTTTGTAGAGAAATAAAGTAATCGGCCATTTGAAAATCAACAAACAGTGCTAAAAACCTCTTGAGAGCAGTGACGTGCGGTCAGGGCCGGTTCAAGGGCGCTCTGCGCCCCGGGCAGGAAATGGGGCGTGGCCTAATACAGGGGGCGTGGTCAATTACGCCCCCTGTACATTAAAAGCGCCGCTTGAATGTTGAGCGGTGCGCAATGACGTCATCGCGCACCGCACAGCAAAAGGTCCTCCCCACGAAGGGAAACTAGACGTTATGAGTCTAGTTCCCTTCGTAGAGAGGACCTTTGCTGTGCGGTGCGCGATGACGTCATCGCGCACCGCTCAGCAAAGTTACTCTCCAGGAAGGGAAACTAGACGCATAGCGTCTAGTTCCCTTCAGGAGGCGGACGGGGACGGGGACGGCAGCGGAGGCGGACAGGGACACAGCGGGCAGCAGTGGCGGATCTTGCCACGGTGCGGCGCCCTCCGGATGGCGCCAGTGCCCTCCGGAAGGCGGCGCCCCGGGCAAAAGTCCTGCTTGCCCGTGGCAAGATCCGCCACTGCGTGCGGTGAGGTGAGCCAGAGCCTTTCCTGTCATACTAACATATATGCCAGAGTGTAGACTATATAAGGTATATGAAAAATACAAAGCATATATAAGAAATATCTTCTCTGTAGTATTCTAATATTTTTTATAGTCAAAACTCTAGAGTAAAAAGTCTATGACAGGCGAGGCAGATCAAATATTGGCAAAACACATAAGTAGTTTAATGAAGAATTTGCAAACATTGCAGTCAGTTAGCTTTAAGATATCCAGAGACCAAAACTAAAGTCTGATTAGTGTAAATAGAAATCCAAGATAGGCAAAGACACTTTGCAGGATTTAAGAGCCACAAGTCTGAAAAGCATTAGTGACTGCATCGTCATAGTGACTGCAGCAAATTCAAAAGTCGAGAAACTGTTGCAATGGCCCATCAGTAAAGGGACTTTTGTAATATTTAATCCAGTTTATTTTATAGTTTGCTATAGAGAAGCTTAAATTAAATGTCTGTGTAACATGGAGAAGCTTGTAACGAGGGGGGTGGGGGGGGGGTTTGAAGAGCAGTGTGCTACTGTGCAAACTCCAGTCTTCCTATGTCCAGGGAGGCTTCATGCCCTATCCCAAGATGGCCACCAAGATGACTACTTAGTGGCCCTCATTCCGAGTTGTTCGCTCGTTGCCGATTTTCGCTATACTGCGATTAGTCGCTCACTGCGCATGCGCAAGGTTCGCAGAGCGCATGCGCTTAGTTATTTTACACAAAAGTTAGGTATTCTACTCACGGCATAACAAAGCTTTATCATCGCTGTACTGATCGTAGTGTGATTGACAGGAAGTGGGTGTTTCTGGGCGGAAACTGGCCGTTCTATGGGAGTGTGCGGAAAAACGCAGGCGTTCGAGTTGCAAAACGCAGGAGTGGCTGGAGAAACGGGGGAGTGGTTGGGCAAATGCTGGGTGTGTTTGTGACATCAAACCAGGAACGAAAAGGACTGAGCTGGTCGCAATGGCTGAGTAAGTCTGGAGCTACTCAGAAACTGCTTAGAAATTTCTATTCACAATTCTGCTAATCTTTCGTTCGCACTTCTGCTAAGCTAAAATACACTCCCAGAGGGCGGTGGCTTAGCGTGTGCAATGCTGCTAAAAGCAGCTAGCGAGCGAACAACTCGAAATCACCCCCAGTATGTGCAGGAGCCATCTGGAGACTGTGTACTGTGGCTAGTTGGGAGACAGATGTCACATAATTAGCTACAGAGAGTTCTAATATAAACACAATAGATAATCCCGCACCAATCCAATATTATACTGTATTGTAGTATCTAAAGTTCCTTACTCTTTATATAAATAATTGGTATTACATCAAAATTTCCATAACATTTAAAGAGGTGCTTCCCACTACTCCAACAAGACCATAACACCTACACAAGACAAAGAAAGTGATTGGATGCAGTAAGGACCTTTCTCAAAATGTTTATTTAAAATGTAATAATACAAATTTTGGGAAAGGTTCTTAGCGCACCCATACAATCACTTTCTTTGTCTTGTGTAGGTGTTAGCTCTAGAGAGACCTGCGATTACCTGCAATCCACAATGATTCCATCTAATACTGCAGCCAGATATGGGCCCTCATTCCGAGTTGATCGCTCGCTAGCTGCTTTTAGCAGCCGTACAAACGCTAAGCCGCCGCCCTCTGGGAGTGTATCTTAGCTTAGCAGAAGTGCGAACGAAAGGATCGCAGCGCTGCTACAAAAAAAGATTGTGCAGTTTCTGAGCAGCTCCAGACCTACTCCTAGCTTGCGATCACTTCAGACTGTTTAGTTCCTGTTTTGACATCACAAACACGCCCTGCGTTCGGCCAGCCATGCCTGTGTTTCCCCAGGCACGCCTGCGTTTGTATCTGACATGCCTGCGTTTTTACACACACTCCCAGAAAACAGTCAGTTACCTCCCAGAAACACCCACTACCTGTCAATCACTCTGCAGCCAGCAGTGTGCGATTGAAAAGCGTCGCTAGACCTTGTGTGAAACTGCATTGGCTTTTGTGAAAGTACGTCGCGCATGCGCATTGCGTTCCATACGCATGCGCAGAAGTGACGATTTTTTACCTAATCGCTGCGCTGCGACCGAAAACAGCTAGTGAAAAACTCGGAATGACCCCCATGGATTTTACCACCTCTACATTCTCATCTGCCCCTGCCTCATTTAAACCTTTGTGCAAGTACTTTGCCACTTTATTGCCTTTGTTCCGATCTTTCTCTGCCAAACTCTTATTACCAGTAATGAATCCCCTTCCTCTCTCCATAGTCTTGAACACTAAATACAGAGACTAAAAGCACAACACAAACCACTCACACCCCACTCATACACAAAAAAAAAACACTGGCAATGCATAAAGCAAACAAGATGCCAGCAGTAATTACAAATAGCTAAATAATTAACAATTGAACAACAACAAAAACGGGCAAGATTACTTTCATAATTCACAAAATACTATCTACATAGTACTCCTGCACTTTATCACCATGCTCCTCAGATGCTTATCAAAGACAGTGAGGAAGTAGACAATCATGGACAGATGTTACAATCTCGCGTGTTTTGAAAGCCCATTGTAAACTGTCAGTGAAAATTTATTTTTTTATTTAAATCAACTAGGTTTGGCTTGTAAACAGCTGCCAGCCATTGACTCCATTAAATCCTGATTCCATAAGTGAAAATCCCTTTCAATGTTTAGCGACTTGCAAAGCACAAAAAAACAGTATCTTAGTAAATTAGTAAATATGCCCCTCTATATCAGGAGGTAACAGAAACAGTGACATTTTATCTTTGCACAATTTTCCCAGCCAATCACTGGACAGCAGCTGACAGTTTCACAGGTAGAAAGCTGCCGTCTGCTTCTCCTCCATGTCAGTGAACAGCAGTCTGTGAACGTGCACAGTGAAGACTTTAAAAACACTAGTAGTTTTGTGGAACTTGTGGGTGTTGGGCACAGGTGCAAAAATATAATTGGGCCCCTCTCCTCCACCTCATCCCAAGTACACAATATTCCACACAGCAGTGGGTTAAAAGGAGAGGCAGAGGGTGACAGCGTAAGGCAGAGGGAGGCAGGGTGTCAAAATGGAAGGCAAGGAGAGGCAGATGGTGACAGCATAATGCAGGGGAAGACAGTGGATGACAGGGGCTCAAGCACAATGTCCTGTGTGGTGTGGAGAACAGGTGGAGGCAGGAATACAGCAGCCTCTGCTCTGTCGGTGACAGGGGCTTTCACCTCTTGTGCTTTCCTTAGTTTGGCACTCGGTCAGACAGACTCTGACAGTGCCAGTTACACTGCCTGTAAGATGCCTTTAATTCACAGACAGCAGTGTATCAGAAATAATGTACAACTGTCTGTTAATTAAAAGCAGTAAGTGACTGTGATTACCAGCGCTGATAGGTGGCAGGAGTACTTTATCAGTCTGGCACACACATAATTAACCCTGCCTACCTAAGGGAAGGGGCATGTCCCTCAGGCAGCGGGCCCACCCTGCCCTCTGCACTGGGCCATTCATCTGACATTGCTCAAAATGGTTTGTGGCAGGACCAGGGTATAACTCTTACTTACTAATCTGAGCAGCAGTGGGCCCCTTAGTCCTGAGGGGCCTTGATGCAATGCACCTGCTGCACCAAGAGTACTGTAGTGCTGCCTCTGGGTACTAATTAGAGATGTGCGCCGACGCCCATGTTTTGGTTTTAGTGCTGGATCTGTATCTCCCTCGTGTTTTGGATCTGTATTTGTTTTTGCCAAAACTGCCCTTGGGTGTTTTAATCTTGGTTTTGGATCTCTATTTATGTAAAAAAAAAACATAAAAACCACTAAAATCACATAATTTGGGCTTATTTTTGTTCTTACAGTATTATTAACCTCAATAACATTCATTTCCAGTCATGGCAGTCAATTTTGACCCCCTCACAGCTCACAATATTGTTTTCATCCGTTTTAGGCCAAAGGATTCTTCGAGCTGATTGGTTACTAACCGACAGAGCAGCAGCACAAGCACGTGGAAGTTTATAGCACATTCGTGAAACATTGTCACACATTTTTGGAAGGGCTACCTCTGATAATTAATGTGGAGGTTGATGATGAGGGTATCAATTACATTATAATCTTGGGCCTAATTCAGACTTGATTGTTGCACGGCTATGATCAGTTACTCAGACATGCGGGGGGACGCCCAGCACAGGGCTAATCCACCCTGCATGTCTGGCTCTGTCCCACCGCACAGGTACAAAAGCATTGCACAGCGGCAATGCTTTTGTACTTGATGAGTAGCTCCCTACCAGTGCAGCTACTGCGAGGGGATGCGGTCAAGATGCCGCCGGCCGGAATCCCGGCGGTCGAAATACCGATGCTGGAATCCCGACCGCCACAATCCCGACCGCCACAATCCCGACATATTCTCCCTCCATGGGTGTCCACGACACCCATAGAGGGAGAATATAATAGTGTGCCGAGCGTAGCGAGGCACTGTGCCTGCAGCTCGGCGAGCGAAGCGAGCCCGCAAGGGGCTGCGTTCCGCTCGCCACCCCTGTCGGGATTGTGTGGTCGGGATTCTGGCGTCGGTATTTCGACCGCCGGGATTCCGGCCGGCGGCATTTAGTACTGATCCCACTGCGAGCTAGCAAGGAGCTACTCATCACTGTCTGGTTTGCAGCAGCTGCGTGTGACGTCACGCAGCCACCACAGCCCTCCCCCCACACGGTCTGGGCACACCTGCATTGCCCGGACTGTGCCCCTAACAGCCCTCCCCCTCCCGGCCAGCGACCGCCTCTGCCTGTCAATCAGGCAGAGGCGATTGCAGGGCTGAGATGGCCGTCAGCTGTATGGCATGTGCCGGTGCACTGTAGCGCATGTGCAGTTCAGACCTGATCGGCTGCTGTGCGAAAAAGCACAGCAACGATCAGGTCTGAATTAAGCCCTTTGTACAATAAATTTAATGAATTTGCAGCAAATGATGTAACATGGAGGAGTTGCCTAGATGGCTAATGTCCCTACCTTTACTAACTTTGGCCTCACAAATGGAGCAGATGCCTTCACAAACATTGTCAGGATTTGGGAAAACATAATCCCACACCCAAGAGGTGGCTGTTTTGGTCTTATGCTCAGGCATCACAATGGCTTTCTTTTTATCACAGACAAGAACTGCAGCCACTGGTAGCTGACTTACACAAACAACATCATCATCATCATCATCAACATCATCCTTAGTGTCAACAAACATGAACCAAGTGGGGTACAGCCACTCACAACAATTTGTACAAAAAAATGTACTTCTTACATTGTCACACGATACGTTTATGAGTCCGAAATAATAATCTAATGCTATGGTTTACTTTCACCAACAATATCACACAATACATGCATGAGTCAGAACTAAAACTATATCGTTGTGTGTGATTTACTTAACCAACAGTATCACACAATACATATATGAGTCAGAAATAATAGTATATCGCTAGGGTTTACTTTCACCTACAGTGTCACAATATGTGTATGACTACACTGCGGTCTGACCGGCAGTATCACAGAAAAATAATAGTATAGTACACTAGGGATTAGCACCCAAAAAAATAATATACATTTTTTTAACTATATATTTA
Source organism: Pseudophryne corroboree (assembly GCF_028390025.1). Lineage (NCBI taxonomy): Eukaryota > Metazoa > Chordata > Amphibia > Anura > Myobatrachidae > Pseudophryne > Pseudophryne corroboree. Next base: position 233,541,095 of record NC_086449.1, on the reverse strand, counting down.
GCTTTTATTTTGTTTAAACTGGTGCAGAAGAGCACCCCTAGATTGACAGAGGACTCCTAGATTGACAGAGGACTCCTAGATTCACAGAGCACTCCTAGATTGACAGAGGACTCCTAGATTGACAGAGCACCCCCTTGGTGGAGTGACACAGCACCTCTTTATGTACAACAAAGCATGGACCACCTACAGTGTCACAATACGTGTATGATTATACACTGCAGTCTGACTGGCAGTGTCACAGAAAAATAATAGTATAGTACACTGAGGTTTAGCTAAAAAAAATAATATTTCAAATGATATATTTAGGTTTTATTTTGTTTAAAGGGCTGCAGAAGAGCACCCTTAGATTGACAGAGAACCCCTACATTGACAGAGCACCCACTAATGGACGGAGAGAGTACCCCTGGAAGATACAGCACTCCTTTATGGACGGAGAGAATACCAGAAGCACCCCTGGACGGACATTGCACAGACATGTCTGTTCAATACAGTTTGAGTGAAATGGCGCTGATCACCGGGGACCTTAATAGAATCCAAAACCTGTGAGAATCCGACAGCGGGAGGATTACATTTTGCCTTATTTTGGGATCTGAGTAAGGCGGGAAACCTTGAGCCAGTCTCAGATCCTGGCTAGGTTCACAAAGTTTGGGTGGGTCCAGTTCCCATAGAACCGGACCCACTCATCTCTTGTACTAATTCAATGTTTTAGGTGAACTATTGATGCTGCCACCCTTATCTATAATGGATACAGAATCTCCAGTATCCACATTGCACACCCTGCATCTATTGAATAAGCTTACTTGCAGCCACCTTTGAAGACATCTCCAAGAAAATGGCTACAGTGCCATTTTACCAGAGATATGCACATGTGAAGTAGGCTTGAGCACAATACCAGATTTTATACTACTGTATGTGTGCCCTGGAGTAAGAAGGGAAGAGGGGGTTGGAGACTGGAAATAAGACGCCTCTGCATGTGTTTTTGCCTTGAACCTCACAACCTGCAATAAAAGGCAATTAAGCCGGCGCTGGCTGTCTTTCCAATAATTAAAACAACTATGGATGATTGAAAAACACTTGTATTTATTAACTGACACTAATTAGTGAATAAGAACATGAATAAAATATAAAATTCACACAATCATATAAAATTAAGGGCATATATGGAGCTGAGAAAAAATTCAAATGTGCTGCTAATGAGCAGCACATTTGAATCTCCTCTTTCACAACTTGCTTTACAGCTTTGCATTGCTTCTCCCTTGCTTTCTAATAAAGGCAATCCCGAGGTCCATTATGGAAACAGTGTATTTCAAATTACAGAATGACTTCTACATCTGCACCTGTGATTTTCTACTTCTCCAGACCCCACACGCTGCTTAACAGGAGAATGATTGCATCATGAGATAATGTTAATCCCACTCATAATAAACATATTTATTGTGTCGTTGGAGGAGATGTTTTCCAATCTGCACACATATGCTGGCATACATTTGAATAGAGCAAGAGAACAGCGGTAATTTTATCACAGAGCTGGGAGTGCATGTGAAATTACATTGAAGAGTGAAGAAGATTAAAGTGAGGAATAGTTAGTATTGTAAAAATCTCATTCTTCCGGGTGCGTGCCAGGAATTATAAGGGAGACTCGCTTAGGGAACTAGACCTGTAGCCATATGAGAGGTTTGTACAAGTGCTCCGGCCCTCTTACCAGCTTTCCTTCAATTTATTTTAATCAAAATCAAGTTTCTTTGTTTTCTGTCCACTGGATTGTGAAATTTAAAGAATATGTAATTTCTATGGTTCTTGTGAGTGGCAGCATGAGACATGTTAATTAGATAGTGTGAGGAAATGGACAACCAAGCACTTAAGACCTCTTACTTACGCAGGCTGCTTTTTTCTTGTTATAGCTTCACATCATTACATATTGTGTATTTTATTTTTTTATACATCAGAAAAAAAGAATGTATTAACTAGCAGACGAATATATTTTTTATCCTATTGTTTTGCCAAACCAGCAATTATTATTCAGCTGATATGTTAACTCCAAGGGCAAAATTTACTAAGAGTCGTGTTTGACTTTGCATTCTCGGCTGTGTTTTCGAAAATGGAAATTTACTAAAGGCAAACATGGGCTTACACGCAAATACGATCAAATACACCATTGGCCACAATCACAATTACTTCCCATAGGAAACAATAGATTGTGTTTGCAAACATACCCCAGAATTAGGCAAATTCTGGCCAAATAAAAATCCTCATCAGCAGCATGTTTGAGTGCGTTTTAACCTGAGTTGAGTGTGCACGCAATAATGTTGCCCATAAAAGAGGCCAAATCAGCTGCATTCATTTCTCACAGTTTGAAAATGGCTGAATATGTTACTACAGCACTGCAGAACACATGGCTGGGGTCAGAGCCGGCCCCAGCCAATATGATGCCCTAGGCAAGATTTTGGCTGGTGCCCCCTAGCACAACCGCTGGTTTCGCCTCTGACCTTGCACCTCTTTCCCAGCACCATCACCCCTCACCCATAGCAGTCCTTATTTTGGTGTTTGTACCCCCTATATTTTAAATAGGAACAGATCGCACATTTGGCGCACAGACCAAAAAGGGGTGTGTTTTTGCTGGCAAGGGGTATGGCCACACAATTGTAACTCCAATTCCAATTACGCCATACAGTACTGCAACTTTATTCACATTTGATCATGCGATAGTGTCCATAATTCATATTGCATCCCACAGTAGTATCACTTTACCTTAAACATTACTCCTCACAGTAGAGCCCCTTATTCACATTACATCACACAGAATTGCTCCTTAATCACATTACACCACACCCTATTGCTCTTTATTCACATTAGACGACACAGTTGTGCCCTTTCTATACGCAACGCCACATAGTAGAGCACCTTATACACATAATGCCACAAATTAGTAATGCATTTATACAAATAATTCCACACAGTAATGCCCCTTACACATATGAGACAAATTATTAATGTCCTTATAAACATAATGCGCCATACACATTATGACAATCTTTATTAATGCCCTTTTACACATAATGTCCCTTACACATATGCCGCACATTATTAATGCCCTTTTACACATAATGACACATAGTGCCCCCTACACATTTGCTGAACATTATTAGTTCCCCTATACACATAATGACACACATACAGTAGTACCCTGTTACACATAAGCCGCACATTAATAATGCCCTTATACACATAATGACACACATAGTGCCCCTTACACATATGTTGCACATTAATGCATTTTTACATGACACACATAATGCTCCTTACACATATTCCGAACACTACTGCACAACCAACCCACTCACATGCACACAGCCACTAACACTGTGACCTCTGCCTCTGCTTGGATACAGATGTGTCCTCATAAATCTTGTCTCAATGCTAACGTTGGGCACCTTTTTTTATGAAAATGCATCTTATTTGCATTGCTATGTCGCTAGGATGCACAAGCAACTCCTGCTGATTAAAATGATATGCAGCATGCCAATATACTGTGTGAGACTGTGGCTGTATCTACATATGACATGCTACACACAGAATATAGGCATGCCACATATCATTTTAATCAGCAGAAGCTGCTTATGCCCCTAGGCATATCAAATGCCCTAGGCAATTGCCTAGTTTGCCTATGCCTATGGCCGGCTCTGGCTGGGGTATCAGAGCCTCTACCACCAGGCTGAGCAGGTTATGCAGGTACCATGGAGGCTGCACAGGCCACGTTCTTTTTAGGGGGCATTTGAACCTGAACACATTATATGATAGCAAGGTCATACAGATGTTCCATAACAACATATTCCCCCTGTATGACCAAGTCAAACTAGAGCTAGATCCTGCAACAGGCAGGGCCATCTTAACAGCAGTGTAGGCCCCTGGGCACAGCAATGCACTGGGCCCCCTACCCATCCTCCAGCAGTAGGTGTGTGGAGGGGGGGGGGGGTGCAATCAGTGGATGATAGGAGGTGTTCTATCTTCCGCTCAGCATGTAGGACCTGGAGCAGTAATTTCTGCTAATTACTCCTTTACTGCACAGATGGTGTAAGATGGGGCGGGAGGGAGAACACTAAACTATAGAAGAGGCATTGGGCTGAATGAATGGGCCCTGGTACATGACTTCCAGGGTGGTAGGGGGTGTAATAGTGTAATACACAGGGGAGGGGTGGATAATGGAGTGGGCTTAATATTCCACATTTTCTGGTGGGAGGGCAGCTTGCTTGACTGAAGATATCTCCAGTTAGCTTTGAATGTGATAAAAAAAACTAGAGAGTCCCACCTTTCAGGAGGTACTAGGGACTTGGGAATCAGAGTTTAGGATCCAGAGCAATCCACCAGTGAAAATATAAAACTGCAAACCAGATGTGTGGAGCTGGAGCAGTGACCAGCTGCTTGAAGGCTTATATCTCCGGTTCTGGGCATAGTAGAGGCAAGCTGTCAGTGTCCACAGAAAGGTAAGGGATCCCATATTTTGGAGAGTGCCCTCAGAAAAGCTTTAGGTCAGACAGAACCCAAGATATCTGGCTGGGAAGAGCAATTAACAGTCTTGGATGGGGACCACTGCTTCGAAGTCAGATATCTCTGGTTCCCCAGGGCCGATTTTCAAAAATCTGGTACCCCTGGAAAGGGGGGACCCTCAGCTACAAGTCTAGGGCCCTTAGACTCCTGGGGCCCTTGGGCAAGAGCCCACTGAGCCCATACGAAAAGACGGCCCTGGCGACAGGATGTGCACGCTCTGTCTCAGGCCTTCATAATCTTTTCGGTGTGTTGCACTTTGTAGCTACTGGCAATTTCCAGTGTGTCACTGGTAGAGTTCTAGGGATATCACAATTCACCTTTCCCCAGTACCTCGGCCATGTTTTGGCAATATTTTAGCCACTGATCTGTACCTGCATCTGCTTCCCCGGCCATGAGTTACAGTCGCATGAAGTCAAGTTACCTTTTTTTTATCATTTCAGGCATGCCAAATGTCCTGAGTGCTATTGTCTGCACACACATTGAGCTGATACCACCTAAGACCAGAGCACATCTATCTAAGTCACCACCATGCTCATTCTACCAGTGTAAAGGTGTTTTGTGATTAAAATCTTTAAATCAAATGAGTGTTGTGGTTGGCTACCCTGGCTCATCTCACAATGGCCCTCATTCCGAGTTGTTCGCTCGTTATTTTCCTTCGCATCGGTGCGATTTTCCGCTAACTGCGCATGCGCAATGTTTGCACTGCGGCTGCGCCAAGTAAATTTGCTAAAAAGTTTGGTATTTTACTCACGGAATTACAAGGTTTTTTCTTCGTTCTGGTGATCATAGTGTGATTGACAGGAAGTGGGTGTTTCTGGGCGGAAACTGGCCGTTTTATGGGAGTGTGTGAAAAAACGCTGCCGCTTCTGGGAAAAATGCGGGAGTGGCTGGAGAAACGGGGGAGTGCCTGGGCGAATGCTGGGTGTGTTTGTGACGTCAAACCAGGAACGAAACTGACTGAACTGATCGCCGTGGCAGAGTAAGTGTCGAGCTACTCAGAAACTGCTAAGAAATTTCTATTCGCAATTTTGCGAATCTTTCGTTCGCAATTCTGCTAAGCTAAGATTCACTCCCAGAGGGCGGCAGCTTAGCGTGTGCACTGCTGCGAAAAGCGGCTAGCGAGCGAACAACTCGGAATGAGGGCCAATGCCTTAATCCTCAGCCAGTCATCCCTCAGGACAAATTTGAGCCTGGACTAATGCCAGATGGATGGCTGCTGTGTAAGTAAATGTTTCAATGTGCCTTTAATGCAAAATTATTACTCCTTTAGATGATACTTGTTTCACCATATCTATTTTATATGTCTTGGTGATTCTGGCTATGGCTGTTACTCCTGGCTTCTGCTGAGTGTAAGTATAATGATGCACATACAGATGGGTCCACATTTATCTTGACCTTTAATAGGATTAACTGACACTGGCCAGTCGGACTTGATCCCCTGCTGTAATGACTTCATCCCCTACTGTACTGTTCTCTGTATTGTATTGCAGCTGAGAACAATAGATGAAGGATTTATGCTAATAAGTAATGTTGTGACTAGGCGCAGAAAATTAGTCAAGATAACGGTGGACCCATCTGTAAGGCCACTAGATCAGTGATAGAAAATAGTTTTGGTATATTGATAAATAGGTTCTGTTCTCTTGAAAAAATCTGGTGAAATGTTGTTGTACTCACCAAGTAAGATCTAAGCTGTTGCTTACTACATAATTTGTTTGTGTTTGCAACAGCCACTCCATGCTGATTATGTAATAAGAAGTGAGCAGGCAGTGGAATTTGTTATATCAGGGGACAGTCTGAGCACACAAAGATTGAGGCAGGTCAGGGATGACTTACTTAACAGCACTTCTCGTGTAAGTATAATTTACAATATATTTGATTTGTCAAAAATTACACATTTCGCATACGTCCTAGAGGATGCTGGGGACACTTCAAGAACCATGGGGTATAGACGGGATCCGCAGGAGACATGGGCACTTTAAGACTTTCAAAAGGGTGTGAACTGGCTCCTCCCTCTATGCCCCTCCTCCAGACTCCAGTTTTAGAATTGTGCCCAGGCAGACTGGAGGCACTCTGAGGAGCTCTACTGAGTTTCTCTGAAAAAGACTTATGTTAGGTTTTTTATTTTCAGGGAGACTGCTGGCAACAATCTCCCTGCTTCGTGGGACTTAGGGGAGAGAAGTCAGACCTACTTCCAGTGAGTTAAAGGCTCTGCTTCTTGGCTACAGGACACCATTAGCTCCTGAGGGTTCGGAACACTAGGTACGCCTAGGGGTTCACTCCCAGAGCCAGCCGTCACCCCCCTTGCAGAGCCAGAAGTCAGAAGACAGGTGAGTAGAAGAAGATCAGAAGACTTCAGTGATGGCTTTGAGGTACCGCACAGTGATCGCGCTGCGCGCCATGCTCCCACACACAGCGGCACTACAGGGTGCAGGGCGGGGGGGGGGGGGGCGCCCTGGGCAGCATATAAAACCTCATATGAGACTGGCAAAGAGTGGTATAAGTGCCTAAGCACTAAATCCTAACCCCGCCAGTATAAATATGTTAAAAATTAGCGGGGCTGAAGCGTGTCATTAAGGGGGCGGGGCTTAGCCCTCACAGCTCTACTCAGCGCCATTTTCTCTTCACAGAGCTGCAGAGACGCTGGTCCTTCCTCAACACTGCTGTACAAGTAACAGGGTGCAAAACGGGGGGGGGGGGGAGGGCACAGTTAATTTGGTGCAAAATAAGTTAATTATATAAGCGCTACAGGTCTGAGGCAATATATAAGAGTTTTAGAACCGGGATAAGCGCTTGATTGTGAGCTGGCAAACTCCCTTTGTGTTTCTCTGACAGGCTTTACTGTGGGTCTGTCCCCTATATGCCCAGTGTGTCTGTAGGTGTCGGTACACATGTGTCGGCATGTCTGAGGCTGAGTGCTCTTCCCAGGAGGAGACTGTATTAGGGATAGAAACGGCTGTGGGAGTGACCCTGTCAGCACCGCCGACTCCTGATTGGGTAAAAGTGTTGAATGCTTTGAATGCCAATGTGGCTCTTATTAGTAAGAGATTAGATAAATCTGAGTCGCAAAACCAGGCATGGAAGAAATCTGTCGAGGTTGTGTTAGCACAAGTCCAGACCCCTCGGGGGTCACATAAGCGTTCGTTTGCTCAGTTGGCAGACACAGATACCGAGACGGACACTGACTCCAGTGTAGACTATAGTGATTCCAGATTAGACCCAAAATTGGTAAAGAGCAAAGTACATGATTGTGGCGATAAAAGACGTATTGCACTGAGGACCCTACTGTTCCTGATAAAAGGGTCTGTATGTATAAGGAAAAGAAACCTGAGGTAACGGTTCCTCCCATGCATGAACTGAATACTCTTTTTGAGAAACTGTGGGAAAATCCTGACAAAAATTTCAGATTCCCAAAAGGATTCCGGTGGCGTATCCCTTCCCCTCTGGGGATAGAGAAAAGTGGGAGTCACCCCCCATTGTGGACAAGGCTCTATCACGGTTGTCTAAAAAGGTGGATCTACCATCTCCTGACACGGCAGCCCTTAAGGATCCTGCAGATCGTAGACAGGAAAATACGTTAAAATCCATTTATGTCACCACAGGTACACTATTCAGACCAGCCATTGCATCTGCGTGGATGAGTAGTGCTATCGAGAAGTGGGCAGATAATTTGTCATCTAATATAGGGATAGCATCCTTTTAACGCTGGGTTATATCAGGGATGCTGCAGTCTACCTAAAGAGAAGCGGCGAGAGATATTGGCCTTTTGGGATCAAAGGCCAATGCCATGGCAATTTCAGCTAGGAGGGCATTGTGGATTCATCAATGGAATGCTGATGCTGACTCTAAGAAAGCTATGGAGTCTCTACCGTATAAAGGTGGTGTATTGTTTGGTGACGGCCTCGCTGATTTGATATCTACGGCTACCGCGGGTAAGTCGTGTTTTTTTCCTTATGTAATTCCACAACAAAAGAAAGTTCACCACTATCAGATGCAGTCCTTTCGGCAAAATAAATACAAAAAAGGCCAAGGTTATTCCTTCCTTGCTACTAGAGGAAGAGGAAAAGGTAAAAGATCTCCGGCCATGGTGGGTTCCCAGGAGCAGAAGTCCTCCCCGGCTTCTGCCAAATCCACCGCATGACGCTGGGACTCCTCTGCGGGAGCACGTCTCAAACTCTTCAGTCAGTTCTGGGTTCGTTCGGACCTGGACCCATGGGTATTAGAAATAGTGTCCCAGGAGTACAAACTAGAGTTTCAAGACGTTCCCCCTCGTCGATTTTTCAAATCGGCCTTACCAGCTTCTCTTCCGGACAGGGAGGTAGTATGCGATGCAATACAAAAGTTGTGTCAAAATCAAGTCATTATCAGGGATCCCCCATCACAACAGGGAGAAGGCTTTTATTCGAGTCTGTTCGTGGTCCCGAAGCCAGACGGCTCGGTCAGACCAATTCTGAACCTAAAATCCCTCAATTTCTACCTAAGAAAATTCAAACTCAAGATGGAATCTCTCCGAGCAGTGATCTCCAGTCTGGAGGAAGGGGATTTTATGGTGTCGGTCGACATAAAGGATGCCTACTTACACATCCCAATATATCCTCCGCATCAGGCTTAACTGAGGTTTGCCATTCAGGATTGTCATTACCAATTTCAGACATTGCCATTTGGTCTGTCCACGGCTCTGAGGATTTTCACCAAGGTAATGGTGGAAATGATGGTTCTCCTGCGCAAGCAAGGAGTCACAATTACCCCATACTTGGACGATCTCCTGATAAAGCCGAGATCCAAGGACTAACTGGTGCAGAACATTACGCTCTCCCTGACAGTTCTGCAACAACATGGTTGGCTCCTAAACTTGCCAAAGTCACAGTTAATTCCGACGAAACCGCTGTCGTTTTTGGGAATGATTCTGGACACAGAATTACAGAGAGTCTTTCTTCTAGTGGAAAAGGCTCTAGAAATTCAGAGTCTGGTCAAACAAATTCTGAAACCAGTGAGAGTGTCAATCCTTCAATGCACTCGATTGCTGGGGAAGATGGTGGCGGCCTACAAGGCCATTCAGTTTGGCAGGTTCCATGCCAGAGTGTTTCAGTGGGACCTGTTGGACAAGTGGTCCGGGTCCCATCTGCACATGCACCGGAAAATAATCCTGTCCTCCAAGACCAGAATCTCACTCCTGTGGTGGCTGCACAGCTCTCACCTCCTAGAGGAACGCAGATTCGGGATCCAGGACTGGATCCTAGTGACCACGGATGCGAGTCTCCGTGGCTGGAAAGCAGTCACACAGGGGGAAACTTTCCAGGAAAGATGGTCAAGTCATGAAATTTGTCTACACATAAACGTTCTGGAGCTAAGGGCCATTTACAACGGCCTTCTTCAAGCGGAACATCTTCTTCACAATTTGCCCGTCCTGATCCAGTCGGACAATATAACAGCAGTAGCGCACATAAACCGCTAGGGCGGTACAAAGAGCAGAGCGGCAATGGCAGAGGCCACAAAAGTTCTCCGCTGGGCGGAAAGACATACAAGCGCTCTGTCAGCGATCTTAATTCCAGGAGTGGACAACTGGGAAGCAGACTTCCTCAGCAGACACGATCTCCATCCAGGAGAGTGGGGTCTTCATCATCAGGAGGTCTTTGCAGAAGTGACAAGTCATTGGGGAATTCTTCAAATAGACATGATGGCGTCTCGCCTCAACAAGAAACTTCAGAGATATTGTTCCAGGTCGAGGGACCCTCAAGCAATAGCAGTGGATGCCCTAGTGACACCATGGGTGTTTCAGTCAGTGTATGTGTTCCCTCCGCTTCCACTCATTCCAAAGGTGCTATGGATCATAAGAAGAACAAAGGTTCAGGCGATCCTCATTGTTCTGGACTGGCCAAGGAGAGCTTGGTATCCAGATCTTCAGGAATCACTCATAGGAGATCCCTGGCCTCTTCATCTGCGAGAGGATCTGTTACAGCAGGGGCCGTGCGTATATCAAGACTTACCGCGGCTACGTTTGACGGCTTGGCGGTTGAACGCCAGATCCTAGCCCGAAAGGGTATTCCTAGTGAAGTCATTCCCACACTTCTTCAGGCTAGAAAAGGAGTGACCGCGAAACATTACCACCGTATTTGGAGAAAATATGTGTCTTGGTGTGAATCCAAGAAGGCTCCTACAGAAGAATTTCAGTTAGAACGTTTTCTCCATTTTCTACAAGCAGGTGTGGATGCGGGCCTAAAGTTGGGCTCCATTAAAGTACAAATTTCAGCATTATCAATTTTCAAGTGTCCCCAGCATCCTCTAGGACGTATGAGAAAATAGGATTTTAATACCTACTAGTAAATCCTTTTCTCTTAGTCCGTAGAGGATGCTGGGCGCCCGTCCCAGTGCGTACTGTATCTGCAGTTATTATCTATTAGTTATGGTTGCACACATGTTGTGTTACGTTTATGGTCAGCCTGTTGCTGATGTTGCTCATGCCGTTGACTTGCGTTGTTGAATGCCATGTTATACGGCGTGCTTGAGGTGTGAGCTGGTATGTATCTCACCTTAGTTAACAATAAATCCTTTTCCTCGAAATGTCCATCTCCCTGGGCACAGTTCCTATAACTGGAGTCTGGAGAAGGGGCATAGAGGGAGGAGCCAGTTCACACCCCTTTGAAAGTCTTAAAGTGCCCATGTCTCCTGCGGATTCCGTCTATACCCCATGGTTCTTGAAGTGTCCCCAGCATCCTCTACGGACTAAGAGAAAAGGATTTACCGGTAGGTATTAAAATCCTATTTTTTCATATTGGCAAACCTTTCTGAAATAGTTCTGGGGTTCATTCATAAATCTATGTCTTAATAGTGCATAATAGATATTTTGTACCCTACCAAACTGGGCTATAAAATTAAAAAAATACCAATACGACTCAAGTAAATTAAAAAATACCCATTATATTTCTATTGTCACAATATAAAATCAAACATTAATCAATAAAATCCATTTTGCATAGTTAATAAACAAATATACTTAAAAGCTTTTTTTTTCTATTGTGAACGTTCCTGTTGATTTGGAATAAAACAACCATACATATAAATTTTAGATATAACTTTATTAACTGTATATACACAGGCCCATTGTTTTTTCTCGATGCATGAAAAGGTTGCCCTTTGCAAAAAAACTGTAATTGCTCTTTAGTAACAAAGAGATGCATGACATGTCTCACATGTCTGGATGTTGGAGCAGTGGATGCACCTACAAGCATAAACATGTTTTAATATACACATTATTTGATATTCCTGTGTAGGATGATGGGTTTGAGCATGTACATACCAGCCTCTTACTCCTCACCAGTTCGTGGTTGGCTTGCGGGACGTGTGTTAGGTGCTGATGGCGGTGCTGTGAATTTAAATGTACAATAAAAATGACTCCTTAAAGTCCATATTGCTTATGAAAACATGTAAGATTCATTATCAACATTGGCTTGCAATCAACTCTACAACAGCCCCGTGTGAAATTATGCAAGAAATCCTAAGAAATATGTAATGGCTCATTATAGTCTCTGCACCATATGAATCTATATAAGACACCCCATATAATTAAGCTAGCCATGAAACGTAGGGATACATTTACTAAGACTCTTGTTTGTTCCAAGTTTAAACATGCTGGGTATTGCTGGTAGAGGTTTTCAAGAAAAATTACTTAAATTTACTAAGGATCATGTTTGACAGAATCATGTTTTCTGATGGTGTATGCAATCGTGTTTAGTTGTGTTTATTAGTGTGAGAGTTCATTCGTGCTGTCCTCGAATTCTATAGTCCTGCCTGTGAGCAGCGTGTTTGGAAAAGCCTGAACAGATCACTGTGATTTGTGCAGTGCTTTTCTTTGTGAAAAACAGCAGAACGAGTTAAAAATCAGGAAAACAAATGTGTGTGGTCTCCCTCTCCAAGCATAACTAGCACCGGGCTCTTTGAGATGTGAGAAGGGAGTGTTCGAATTCAATGCTACAGTGAATTGTTGTGTAGAAATCAAGGTGTCCAGCATTTGCGGGTTCCGGGCCTGGGGGGTCATTCCGAGTTGATCGTTAGCTGCATTCGTTCGCTGTGCAGCGATGAGGCAAAAAAATGGCACTTCTGCGCATGCGTATGCAGCGCAATGCGCACGCGCTTCGTACTATTACACAGAACGATGTAATTTTACACAAGGTCTAGCGAAGCTATTCAGTCGCACTGCTGGCCGCAGAGTGATTAACATGAAGTGGGTGTTAGGTGTCAACTGACCGTTTTCAGGGAGTGTTCGGAAAAACGCAGGTGTGCCAGCAAAAATGCAGGCGTGGCTGGGCGAACGCAGGGTGTGTTTGTGACGTCAAAACAGGAACTGAACAGTCTGAAGTGATCGCAAGCGCTGAGTAGGTCTGAAGCTACTCTGAAACTGCACAAAAAAATTTTGTAGCCGCTCTGCGATCCTTTCGTTCGCACTTCTGCTAAGCTAAAATACACTCCCAGTGGGCGGCGGCTTAGCTGTTGCACGGCTGCTAAAACTGCTAGCGAGCGAACAACTCGGAATGACCACCCTGATTCTTAGTAGTACACAAAGCTGATGGTTTATGTACAACTTGATGGTTCCAATTAGAATGGTTGTCCCCATTGTGTGGGAGTGTCATGGCCAGTTTCTGCAGATTTACTGGCCCTGGAAGCCTGAACAGCCCAGCCATCCTGAGTAATCTGATGGCCGGTGTCCATGCAAGCGATTGGATGCTGCATCTTTATAAGCAGCAGCGGTTCACACAAGCATGCAAGATGCATCTATTTACACATGTCCCCTCCTACAGCATTAGCATATTTCAGAACAATGGCCCTCATTCCGAGTTGATCGCTCACTAGCTGCTTTAGCAGCCGTGCAAACGCTAAGCCGCCGCCCTCTGGGAGTGTATCTTAGCTTAGCAGAAGTGCGAACGAAAGGATCGCAGCGCTGCATTAAAAAAAGATTGTGCAGTTTCTGAGTAGCTCGAGACCTACTCCTAGCTTGCGATCACTTCAGACTATTTGGTTCCTGTTTTGACGTCACGAACACACCCTGTGTTCGGCCAGCCATGCTTATGTTTTCCCAGCCACTCCTGCGTTTTTAACTGGCACGCCTGCGTTTTTTCACACACTCCCCGAAAACGATCAGTTACCTCCCAGAAACACCCACTTCCTGTCAATCACTCTGCGGCCAGCAGTGCTACTGAAAAGCTTCGCTAGACCTTGTGTAAAACTGCATCGGCATTTGTGAAAGTACGACGCGCGTGCACCATACGCATGCGCAGAATTGTCATTTTTTTACCTGATCGCTGCGCTGCGAACGAAAGCAGCTAGTGATCAACTCGGAATGAGGGCCTATATCTTCATACAAAGATGCAGTTACTGTGCTTCTGCATCAATCACTGAATCAGGCCCTACATACACTAGCAGCCAGTGTTTACCCATACAGAAACAATAAATGTATTTTCACTCCTTACATTGAACCATGGTTTGTTCAGGTTCAAAGTTACTTGCTTTTTTTGCTTTGCTCCCACCTCAGAATCAGTCCCTTAATATTAAATGATGTTGGACACAAATTAGAGCACGGACGATCCACTAACCTGCATATACACTTACCAATCGACGGCCCGATGTGTTATGTCTGACATCACATCTTGGTGGGCATTTACATGTGCCCGCCCAGCGGTGATGTCAGTGATTGGCAGCCTCTGCAGCAAGTGTACGAGCAGCCAGCTGACCACTCCTGCACGCAGCACGATGCACCACTATATATCTTCAGAAATGTGCTGCAGGTCTGACATGATGCAGTATGTCTGTGCATAGTTCCCACTACACACCTGATATATTGGCTGTTTAATTGAATGGCCGATATATCGGCCAGTGTATACAGTACAGTACCTAGCTTACGTCATCTGCCCCTCCATTAATCTACAGTCTACCGCATCGCCTGGTACACCCCGATTAGCTTGTTTAATCTTGTTTTATTTTTTATTATTAACAATAAACTGCATCCAAGTTCCAAATACAGTAGCCAACAAATATATTATCGTCCAACAGATAAAAAGAAAAGATTTAAATCATGTTTTTATGACCTATAATTAGCTTTCTAAGAGATTTTTGAAAACACACAGTTTACAAAGTCTCTTCATAAATGACACACAAATAGCATAATCTCTGCAAATTGCTTCAATGTGTGCATTATATAAAGACTTATTTCAGAAATTAGCATTGGAATGATTATTTATGCTGTAGTTCTGTATGAACTCTGCAGTATGCGTTTAAACACGCTGTTAATGGAGCATTGTTTTGCTTTCCTAGCTTTGAGCATAAATACAGTTTAAGGACAGACAGATAAGGGGGCCAGACGAAAAAGGCAGAGAAAATCCCTGTACCTACAGTATCTCTTCTCGATATGTACTAAAGGGATTTGCTCTGCCTTCATCTGCAAGCGCCATTAGCAGGCTACAATATCAGCGCTGCACCTGGTCACTAACACTGCCATAAACACTAGTGTCACAGGTGTTACTAAGAGGAGTGTACACAAAAAGAGAAATAAACCAGTGCTCACCAAAAAAGTGACAAAAGTAATAGTATTTTATTAAAAGTTCTAGTAGTATTTCAAGAGTATATGGGTTGGGTTATACGTATAAACACTGATCACTGATAAAAACTTACCAAATTTTTAGCAGTATATACTGCTGCACCCAGGGCCGGTGTTAGGGTGTTCAGCGTCCTCCTGCAAACTATAAATTTGCGCCCTCTCATACTTTAAAAAAGGGGTGTGGTCTCACAAGGAAGGGACATAGCCACACAGTAGTACCCCCATTTAAAATGCCCCCAGTAGTGGCGCTGCTTACACATAACACTCCAGTTGTAGCACAGTTTACACATAACGCCCCAGTAGTAGCACCGCTTACACATAACTAGTAGCGCAGCTTACACATTAAGAACCCAGTAGTAGCGCAGCTTACACATAATGCCCCAGTAGTAGAGCAGCGTACACGTAGCACCCTCAGTAGTAGCACAGCTTACACGTAACACCCTCAGTAGTAGTGCAACTTACACGTAACGCCCCTGTAGTAGCGCAGCTTACACGTAACGACCCAAACAGTAGCTCAGCTTACACATAACACCCCAGTAGTAGCGCTGCTTACACGCAACGAACCCAGTAGTAGCGTACCTTACATGTAACGCCCCCAGTAGTAGTGCACCTTACATGTAACTCACCCAGTCGTAGCACAGCCTACACGTAACGCCCCCAATAGTAGCGCAGCTTACACATAACGTCCCCAGTAGTAGTGCCACTTACACATAATGCCCTAGTAGTAGCGCCGCTTACACATAATGAACCCAGTGGTACCGCAGCTAACACATAACACCCACAGAAGTGCAGTTTATTCACATTTTGCACCCCCCCCCGCACACATACATACATTAAATACACACACACACACACACACACACACACACACACACACACACACACACACACACACACACACACACTTTCTCACTCAGTCCGCCTTCACTTATCACAGTCTGGCTGGCAGGATCTGGAGCAGCATGTCCTCCTCTGTGGCACTGCAGTCTGTTGGTCCCATGTATCTCCGCCCACTCCATCCATGTAGCTCTGCCCACTTTTCAGTGTTTAGATAACACTGTCACCAGAGGGAGGGGAGCCTGGGGAGAAGGCTTCTTCATGCTGCCGGTGCCGCTGCCTGTCAGTGTGACAGGTACATCAGCCGGCAGCAGCAGGGGGACAGGTCGGTGCAGCAGCAGGGATGCAGAGCAGGGAGAATGCCTCTCCAGCCTGGCGCCTACCTGCTCTGTATCCCTTTGCTTAGTGCGTAGCACCGGGCCTGGCTGCACCTTTGTATAATGCCAACATGAACCTTCAGGTTCATACAAGTGTGTGTAAATCTGGTTGATACTAGCCAGTGCCTCCCCAGCCATTTACCTCGCTGGAGGCGAGATCACTTACTTTTGAGTGTATTCTCTAGTGCTGATATCATCACCTATAGAAGGGGGCGTAGGAACTGGGGAGGGGGGGGGGGGGCAGGGGCAATTTCTATTGAAATGAACTTGTAAGCTTTTTCAGCCTTGCCATCGAGGTGCGGCTTCCGAGGCCTAGGAAACTGCGTATATAGCCATTTAACGATGTTTAAATATTGTACTATTTTCATAGGCAAATAGGCTGTGCAGTATATTTTCATTTGCTAGTACAGTATGTCTGAGTGCACACCATTCACATAGAGATCAGTAGGAACCAGATCAAAATGAAGTCACTTATATGAGTTTCTGCCACAACTTCCTTTATACCTAGGGTACATACAGTATGAAGCAGATAAAGGGTAAAAAAAAAAAGAACCTAGAGGTGCAGTAAATATTTAAAGTGGTTGTCTTACTTCAGATGACTAATGTATTGCCTTATACACATTTTCCTAAAACTTTTATTAAGAACATTGCTATAAACTTTGTGATTCCTTCTATAATATAAGTATGTCTTCATATCATTAGACAGAGTTGTTTATTATGTTTGCCCTGGAATATGACACAAATCTACTCTCTAGATTCAATTGTATCCAGTGCTGAGCACAGAACAGCTGTGTCATATCCCGGAGCAATGTAAACTACTCTGACTGGTGATATGTAGGAAAGGAGCCAGAAACAAAAAGCACAAATCGCAGTACAGAAAGCATACTACTAGGCACCACAAGCCAATTAGTTAAAGTATAATGAAGATGAGAAGCCTTTTATTTTTAGTTTTTGTTATACAAATGGCTATAGATATTTACTATGGGGGTAATTCCGAGTTGATCGCAGCAGCAAATTTCTTAGCAGTTGGGCAAAACCATGGGGGTCATTTTGACCCATTCGCATGCAGCAGTTCTTTGCTGCGGTGCAAACGGGTCGGAAATGCGCATGCGCAGTGGACGCATTGCGCACGTGTGTCGTTGCCGCAACGCCGCCACCAGCGAGAGATCGCAAGAAGACGGACAGGCGGGAGGCGTTCCGGGGTGTATACTCACCGTTTTCCAGGTGTGGTGAGTCCAACGCAGGCATGTCAAGGCGTTCGGAGGGTGGATGTATGACATCTGGACCAGGACCTTCTTCGCTGGATCCATCACACTGGGTGAGTAACTGCAGCCCTGATCTTGTTTTACTTGAAACTTTTTTAGCATAGCAGGGCTGCACAAGGGTTTGCAGCCCTGCTATGCTATAATACACTCCCCCATAGGCGGCATCAGGTTGATCGCACGAGCAGCAAAAAGTTGCTACGTGCGATCAACTCGGAATTACACCCCATGTGCACTGCAAGTGTGGTTGATATAACATTTGCAGACTGAGTTAGATTTTGGTGGGTTATTTTGCAGGGTGAATACTGGTTGCTTTATTTTTACACTGCAATTTAGATTTCAGTTTGAACACACCCCACTCAAATCTAACTCTCTCTGCACATGTTACATCTGCCCCCCCTCCCTGCAGTGCACATGGGCCCTCATTCCGAGTTGTTCGCTCGGTATTTTTCATCGCATCGCAGTGAAAATCCGCTTAGTACGCATGCGCAATGTTCGCACTGCGACTGCGCCAAGTAACTTTACTATGAAGAAAGTATTTTTACTCACGGCTTTTTCTTCGCTCCGGCGATCGTAATGTGATTGACAGGAAATGGGTGTTACTGGGCGGATACACGGCGTTTCAGGGGCGTGTGGCTGAAAACGCTACCGTTTCCGGAAAAAACGCAGGAGTGGCCGGGGAAACGGTGGGAGTGCCTGGGCGAACGCTGGGTGTGTTTGTGACGTCAACCAGGAACGACAAGCACTGAAATGATCGCACAGGCAGAGTAAGTCTGGAGCTACTCTGAAACTGCTAACTCGTTTGTAATCGCAATATTGCGCGTACGTCGGTCGCAATTTTAAGAAGCTAAGATTCACTCCCAGTAGGCGGCGGCTTAGCGTGTGTAACTCTGCTACATTCGCCTTGCGAGCGAACAACTCGGAATGAGGGCCATGGTTTTGCCCAACTGCTAATAAATTTGCTGCTGCGATCAACTCTGATTTAGGCCCAATATCATATCTTAAGGTGCACACACACTTGCTGAGAAAATGAATGACGTCGCTCATTTTAACCCTTCCTGAGCGATGTCGTTCACTTTCTCGGCAAGTGTGTATGCCGGCAGTGACGAGCGATGCGCGGCCCCATGAGTCGTTAGCGACCCTCATTGTCAGCCATTCATGCAGCTCAATTTGGACTGTTGTCCAAGAGCTGCCTGCAGGGCCCGGCCATGGCGTGACGTCACTGAGTGATATGGTCGTCATATCGCTCAATGTGTATGCACTGCCGCCGTCCGGGAGGGAAACACTAGGCAATGTCGCTCATAGAGCATGTCACCTAGTGTGTACCCACCTATAGACACGATAATTGGTTTAGATGTCCCTATTCACAGCATTAAGAAATTAGCATTTTTGCAGGGATGTACCAACAATCTCATGGGGTGCTGGTTTGGGAGTGTGGGGGGGGGAGGGGGAGGACATCCCTGCATCGTGAAAATGAGTGAAATGATTGCAAAAGCACTTCTGTATAGTAAACCTGGGACATACTGTGTATGCACAGCCTACTGCATTTTCTATTGCTTGGGAGGCCTCCGATGGAACACACTTCCAGTAATTTTTTTGCGGGTAATGCCATTTATCTTATCAGGCCCATGCTCAAGAATACTCTGCATTCTGGAGCTTGATAAAACCGGCAGCACTGCAGCCCACATAGAAGCCAGGTGTGGTATACAACTATACAAGTTAGACATTTAAAAGATAGACAGTCATTACGTCGACACCATAGGGTCGACAGTCAAAATCCGACAGTATCAAAAGTCTGAAAGGGTTAAAGGCCAGACAATCAAACGTCTGACAGGGTCAAAGGCCAGACAATCAAAAGTCTGACTGGGTCAATAGTACGACAATCAAAAGGTCAACAGGGGTCAAAAGGTCAGCATAAAAAAAGTTTTCTCTAACATCCTAGAGGATGCTGGGGTCCATTAGTACCACGGGGTATAGACGGGTCCACTAGGAGCCATAGGCACTTTAAGAGTTTGAGAGTGTGGGCTGGCTCCTCCCCCTATGCCCCTCCTACCAGACTCAGTTTAGAAAATGTGCCCGGAGGAGCCGGTCACAGCTAGGGGAGCTCCATAGGAGTTCTTTTAGTTTTATTATTTTAATTAGAGTTAGGCACAGGGAGGCTGCTGGCAACAGCCTCCCTGCTTCGTGGGATTAAGGAGGGGAGTAGTGTCCGCCCTGAGGGGTCTGAGCCACTATCTCCGCTGACAGAACACTGAGCTTCTGAGGGGATCGAATGTTCCCCACCACAGGGGATCGCTCACCCCAGCAGCATGCCGCCACCCCCTTACAGAGCCAGAAGATCGGTGGCGAGTTAGTCACCGGCCCCCCTAGCAAGTGGGTAGCCAGTGTGAAGATGGCGGCAACAGGGTATGGAGTGCAGTACTAACTGCGCTCCGGGGCTCAGCGGTACATAGTGCGGCGCTGTGAGGGGAGCCCTGAGCCAGTGCCTACACCCTACACTGACATCCAAGCCTGCCAGGGTCCCTGGGTCGCTGCCAGCGCAATTCCTCAGGCCAGTATAATCTTCAGAAGAGCGGGAAGATAGCGCCATGTAAGGGGGCGGAGCTTCTCCTCAAAGCGGACCCAGCAGCGTTCAGCTCCATTTTCCTGCCTGCAGAAGCGCTGTCAGTGTGAGCTGTCCCTCCAAACCAACTCCAGCTATCTATTACAATACCAGGGGAGTGTAGAAGGAGGGGGAGGCTGTATACAGACTGTGTAACCTATTAAGGTGCACAGTCAGCGCTGGTTAGGAGTCTCCCTATATATTAGCGCTCAGTGTGGGTTGGCTCCAATCTCTGTGTCTCTCTTGCCATTCGTAGGGGGAAAACTCTGTCTGCCCTTCCCTGTGTGTGTGTGGAGTGTCTGTGGTCTCCATTAAGCTATGTCCAGGGACTCTGTGCCATATGCTGCAGAGGATATGTCCTCTCAGGAAGATCCCATACCATGTAATCAGGATTGCACTGTGTTAGTGCAGGTCCCAGCAAGGGAGCCTGAGTGGTTAGCCTCAATTAAAACTATGATTTCTCAGATTTCTAGAAGGGTTGCACAAAATGAATCTGCAACTCAGGTTTTACAGAACTCTATGGCAGTTTGGTCCAGTTCTGTTACCTCAGGGCCCCCTACTGTATGTTCCCACAAATTTGCTTGTGCTCAGATTATGCAAGATGACACGGATACCGATTCTGACACAGCAGATGGTGATGGGGATGTGCTGAGGGGGAGGGCGGCATCTCTTGCAAAGGGGGGTGCACTTGATGAGGCCATTAGAGATGTGTTGAATATTGTTGATAGAACACCTGGGCAGGTTGAGGAGGCTTACTTCACTGACAATAAGAAAGCCTCGCTAACCTTCCCTACATCTAAGGAATTAAATGCTATATTTGAGAAAGCCTGGGAAAACCCAGAGAAAAAATGTCAGATCCCTAGAAAGGTTCTGGTTGCTTTCCCTTTCCCTGATGAGGATAGGAAAAAATGGGAAAACCCACCCATTGTTGATGCGTCTGTATCCAGTCTCTCAAAGAAGGTGGTTTTGCCTGTCCCAGGATCTACCGTGTTAAAAGAGCCGGCTGATCGCATAGTTGACACTACGCTCAAATCCATATACACGGCTTCAGGGGCGATACTCCGTCCTACTATTGCCGGTGCATGGATTTCCAAAACTACAGTAAAGTGGTCAGGCAAGATACTTGAAGATTTGGATACAATGGATAAAACTGACGTTGAATTGTTTTTACGTAACATTCAGGATTCTGCAGGATTTATTGTGAAATCCGTGAAAGACCTGGGTTCCATGGCTGCAGGGATATCTTCCGTGTCTGTCTCAGCTCATAGAGGTATTTGGCTGCGCCAGTGGTCTGCCGATGCGGAATACAGGAAAGGTGTGGAGACCCTACCCTATACAGGTCAGACTCTCTTTGGGGAAGCGTTGGATGTGTGGATTCCACTACTACAGCGGGTAAGTCACCTTTTCTTCCCTCAGCTGCACCTGCTACGAAGAAACCCTTTTCTTCAGCTGCATCACAGTCCTTTCGGGCTGCTAAAACAAGAAAGGCCAAACCG
Organism: Pseudophryne corroboree; assembly: GCF_028390025.1. Lineage (NCBI taxonomy): Eukaryota > Metazoa > Chordata > Amphibia > Anura > Myobatrachidae > Pseudophryne > Pseudophryne corroboree. The sequence goes on along the minus strand of NC_086449.1, from coordinate 233,519,391 downwards.
TCCAACACCTTCTTTAGAGGAGGTCGGCCAAAATCCAAGAAACCTGCTGCTGCAGGTTCCGAGGAACAGAAGCCTGCTTCAGGCCAAAGTCCTCAGCATGACGGTGGACCGTCTGGAGGTGAGGCTGGTGGGGGCGAGACTCAGGTATTTCAGTCACATCTGGGTGTCATCCGGCCTGGATCCCTGGGTGCAAGATATTGTGTCCCAGGGGTACAGGCTGGAGTTTCAAAATCTCCCTCCTCACCGATTCTTCAAATCAGGCTTGCCAGCTTTGCTGGCGGACAGGGCTATCCTACAGGAAGCCATCCAGAAGTTGGTGGAGTCACAGGTCATTGTACCTGTTCCACCCCATTTGCAAAACAAAGGTTACTATTTGAAGCTTTTCGTTGTTCCGAAACCGGATGGTCCGGTCAGGCCCATTCTGAACCTGAAATCGCTAAACCCCTTTCTGAGGGAGTTCAAGTTCAAAATGGAGTCCCTGAGGGCGGTGATATCAGATCTGGAAGAGGGGGAATTCCTGGTATCCCTGGATATAAAGGATGCGTACCTCCACATTCCGATTTGGCCACCACATCAAGCTTTTCTCCAATTCACACTGTTAGACTGTCACCATCAGTTTCAGGCACTGCCATTCGGCCTCTCCACAGCACTGAGGGTCTTCACTAAGGTGATGACGGAGCTGGTGGTTCGCCTCTGCAGTCAGGGGGTGAACATAATTCCATATCTGGACGATCTGCTGATAAAGGCATCATCCAAGGAGAAGCTGTTATGGTCCATTGTTCTCACTACCCATCTACTCAGGGAACACAGTTGGATCATGAATCTTCCAAAATCACATTTGGAACCAACCAAGAGGTTTCTGAGATTGATCCTCAACACGGAAGTGCCGAGGGTGTTTCTTCTGGAGGAGAAAGCGTTGGTGATACAAACAATGGTACAGGATGTCCTGAAGCCAGCCCGGATGTCAGTTCATCAGTGCATTCACCTTCTGGGGAAGATGGTGGCCTCTTACGAGGCTCTGCAGTATGGGAGGTTTCATGCTCGGCCCTTCCAACTGGATCTCCTGGACAAGTGGTCGGGATCTCATCTACACATGCACCAGAGAATTTGTCTGTCGCCAAGGGCAAGGATTTCTCTTCTCTGGGGGCTCCAAATGCTTCACCTCCTGGAAGGCCGCAGGTTCGGGATTCAGGACTGGGTCCTGCTAACAACGTATGCGAGCCTCCGGGGCTGGGGATCAGTCACTCAAGGAGTGACCTTCCAAGGATGGTGGTCAAGCCTGGAAGCCGGTCTGCCCCGCCAACATTCTGGAACTAAGAGCCGTTTACAATGGTCTTCTTCAGGTGGCCCCTCTTCTAAGAAACCGGGCCATTCAAGTACAGTCGGACAACGTAACAACAGTGGCTTACATAAACCGACAGGGCGGAACGAAGAGCAGAGCGGCAATGTCAGAGGTGACAAGAATACTCCTCTGGACAGAAAAACATGTGCTGGCGCTGTCAGCCATCTTCTTTCCGGGAGTAGACAACTGGGAAGCAGACTTCCTCAGCAGACATGATCTCCATCCAGGAGAGTGGGGACTCCATCTGGAGGTGTTCACGGAGGTAACAGATCTTTGGGGTGTACCTCAAATAGACATGATGGCCTCTTGTCTCAACAAGAAGCTTCAGCAGTATTGTTCCAGATCGAGGGACCGCAAGCCGTGGCGGTGGATGCCCTAGTGACTCCGTGGGTGTTCCAGTCGGTGTACGTGCTTTCTCCACTTCCACTCATTCCAAGAGTTCTTAAACTCATAAGGAAAACATGGGTTCTGGCAATCCTTAGGAATTTTACTCACGGCATTACAAGGTTTTTTTCTTCGTTCTGGTGATCGGAGTGTGATTGACAGGAAGTGGGTGTTTCTGGGCGGAAACAGGCCGTTTTATGGGAGTGTGTGAAAAAACGCTACAGTTTCTGGGAAAAACGCGGGAGTGGCTGGAGAAACGGAGGAGTGTCTGGGCGAACGCTGGGTGTGTTTGTGACGTCAAACCAGGAACGACAAGCACTGAACTGATCGCAGATGCCGAGTAAGTCTGGAGCTACTCAGAAACTGCTAAGAAGTGTCTATTCGCAATTCTGCTAATCTTTCGTTCGCAATTTTGATATGCTAGGATTCACTCCCAGTAGGCGGCGGCTTAGCGTGTGCAAAGCTGCTAAATGCAGCTTGCGAGCGAACAACTCGGAATGACCCCCATGGTTATTCCTACCCTGACACAGGCTAGGAAAGGAGTAATGTCTAAACATTACCAACGTATTTGGAAAAAATATGTATCCTGGTGTGAGTCCAAGAAGTTTCCTACGGTGGAGTTTCAACTGGGACCGTTTCTCCTCTTCCTGAAAGCAGGTGTGGATATGGGCCTGAGGTAGGGATCTGTAAAGGTCCAGATTTCGGCCCTATTAATTTTCTTCCAGAAACAGTTGGCTTCCATTCCTGAGGTTCAGACTTCTATGAAAGGGGTTCTGCACATCCAGCCTCCCTTTGTACCGCCTATGGCACCCTGGGATCTTAACGTGGTGTTGCAGTTTCTCCAATAGGATTGGTTTGAACCTCTGCCAGAGGTTGAGGTCAAGTTTCTCTCGTGGAAGGCTGTCACTTTGTTGGCCTTAGCTTCTACTAGACGTGTGTCAGAGTTGGGGGCTTTATCTTGTAAGAGCCCCTACTTGATCTTCCATGAAGATAGAGCTGAGCTCCGGACATGTCAGTAGTTTCTTCCAAAGGTTGTGTCGGCTTTTCCTATCAACCAACATATTGTGATGCCAGTGGCTACTGACTCCTCAATCTCATCAAAGTCCTTGGATGTTGTAAGGGCTCTGAAAATCTATGTGAAGAGGACTGCTCGTCACAGAAAATCGGACTCTCTGTTTGTCCTGTATAATCCCAAGAAAATTGGGTGTCCTGCTTCTAAGTAGACAATATCTCGCTGGATCAGGTTCACTGTCCAGCATGCGTATTCTACGGCAGGATTGCTGTGTCCTATGTCTGTTAAGGCCCACTCTACTCGTAAGGTGGGTTCTTCCTGGGCGGCTGCCCGGGGGGTCTCGGATTTACAGCTTTGCCGAGCAGCTACTTGGTCGGGGTCGAACACGTTTTCTAAGTTCTACAAGTTTGATACTTTGGCCTCTGGGGACCTAAAGTTTGGTCAATCAGTTCTGCAGGAGCCTCTGCGCTCTCCCTCCCATTTTGGGAGCTGTGGTACATCCCCTACATCCCCATGGTACTAATGTGGACACCAGCTTCATCTAGGACAGAGGTTCTCAAACTCGGTCCTCGGGAGCCCACACAGTGCATGTTTTGCAGGTAACCCAGCAGGTGCACAGGTGTATTAATTACTCACTGACACATTTTAAAAGGTCCACAGGTGGAGCTAATTATTTCACTTGCGATTCTGTGAGGAGACCTGCAAAACATGCACTGTGTGGGCCCCCGAGGACCGAGTTTGAGAACCTCTGACCTAGGACATAAGAGAAAATAGGATTTTAATTACCTACCGGTAAATCCTTTTCTCGTAGTCCGTAGAGGATGCTGGGCGCCCGCACAGCACTTCGTTATCTTGCTGTGGTTACTTAGCTCAGTACTGCTTGGTTCTTAGTTACATACTGTTTTGTTACTTTGTAAGTAATCTTGTTCAGCCGTTGCTGATGTATCAAGCTAGTTAGCTTGGTTTGCCTTGTGTGTGAGCTTTTGCGAATCTCGCCATTATCTGTGTAAAATCTTTCTCTCGAAGTTGTCCGTCTCCTCGGGCACAGTTTCTAGACTGAGTCTGGTAGGATGGGCATAGGGGGAGGAGCCAGCCCACACTCTCAAAATCTTAAAGTGCCAATGGCTCCTAGTGGACCCGTCTATACCCCATGGTACTAATGTGGACCCCAGCATCCTCTACGGACTACGAGAAAAGGATTTACCGGTAGGTAATTCAAATCCTATTATTTGGTGTTTTTAAATAATTTTTTCCCTCAAATTGTTAAAATTCGTCTCCGTTCGCTGCACTCGCCACACTTTGGGCTCGTGGCTTGCTTCGCTTGCCACAAGATTACTAAAGGTAATAGTTTGTGACATGGATAGTAAATGAAAAAAAAAGTTGTAAAAGCATGTCGACCTTGTGACTCGCAGACTTTTGAACCTGTCGTACTTTTGAATGTCAACCATATGGTGTCGACCTAATGCCTATACTGTATTTTAAGTGTCTATCTATCAACCGCTTCCCACAGAAGCCTATAGGGGATGCATATACAGTCAGAAATGGGGAGACCAAAGCATATAATGGAGATAGAATACAGAACATAAAACATCTGGGGATACTTTATATTTGCAGGTACCCCCTGAAAACATTTGCTTTCGGGGAATATCCCACAAATATTTAATGACAAATAGTCCACTTAACATGGTGGACTTGCTATTTAATATTTGGATAGTGACATTAATAGGATGGAAAGTGTTTAGAGTGTTTTGAAGATGTAACATATTGTTAATGTTTTCTGAGATTGTATCAATAAGATCATCTGCAGAGACCTTTCTTGTGGCCCTTATATCTTGCACTGCATGCCTTATTTTTCTATGTTAGAAATGATTTAGTCTGCTGGATAATTAAGGCAATATTAAAGATAATACAATACATCCCTGGCATTTTCCATTAATTATTAGGAAATTTCTCAACAGGAAATGTGTACAGAAAATAATATTTCATTCATAGCTGCTAAGGGGAAATATTTGAAATGTTTGCAATATATACGTAATATAAGGAATTTGAAGATAGTGCAGTCTATGTATTGGCATGGCATGTGCACTCTGGATGCCTCTGGAGCTGGGCATTACTGCCTTACGTGGAGGGTCATAGCCCAGTGCTGCATGTCCTATGAAAGTGTGCACTTGCCTCTATACTGTATATTAATTTACTACCTGCATAATTGTTTAAATGTCACCAAAGAATGGCCAGTGTTATAGTGCATCATAACCAGGAGACAAAGAAAGGACTAACCTAACATGTTTTTGTAATTGTACATATGCAACCAATTCATGCTATTATATTTCTAGGTTCTTTCTGTTGTGAGCTAGGGGGGTAATTCAGACCTGATCTCTAGGCTGCGTTTCTCACAGCCTGCGATCAGGTGTGAACTGCGCATGTGTATGCACCGCAATACGCAGGCGTGACGGACCGCAGCAATGGGGATCGATGCATAGTGAAGGGATGGTGCGAAAAAAGCGATTGCACGGGTGATCACAAGGAGATTGACAGGAAGAAGGCGTTTGTGGGTGGCAACTGACCGTTTCTAGGGATTGTCTGGAAAAACGCAGGCGTGTCCAAGCATTGGAAGGGAGGGTGTCTGACGTCAATTCCGGTCCCGGACAGGCTGAAGTGATCACAGCGGCAGAGTAAGTCCTGGTCTGCGCAGAGACTGCACAAGATCTGTTTGTGCAGCTCTGCTACACATGCGTTCGCACACTTGCACAGCTAAAATACACTCCCCCTGTAGGCGGCGACTATCTGATCGCAGGACTGCAAAAATCGCTGCCCAGCGATCAGGTCTGAATTAGGCCCTATATTTGCATAGTAATACTTTTAATTTATTGTACTGGTATTGATTACTTTTCTTGAACAGTAACAGTAAGTAGGGGGTAGCTTCAGATAAATGTATGACTATCCATACAAGCAGGTTTAGTCTTAGATTACTGCCCATTTCAGTATCTTTAGCAAATCATCCTTCTCAGATTTACTAGAAAGGGTGATAGTGTGAGCGACATTCTACTAAAGTCGTTCTAGAGTCATTGCTCTAAAGTCACTTAGAGTCCACCAACAGTACATTGGATTGTCCATATCAGTCTTGTCAATGTACATTGTCACACAGTTTTGGAGGTAGCTGAGAGACTCTGTATTTCAATCTAATCTGCTATCTATGGGGGTCATTCCGAGTTGTTCGCTCATTATTTTTTTCTCGCAACGGAGCGATTAGTCGCTAATGCGCATGCACAATGCCCGCAGTGCGACTGCGCCAAGTAAATTTGCTATGCAGTTAGGTATTTTACTCATGGCATTACAAGGTTTTTTCTTCGTTCTGGTGATCGTACTGTGATTGACAGGAAGTGGGTGTTTCTGGGCGGAAACTGGCCGTTTTATGGGTGTTTGTGAAAAAATGCTACCGTTTCTGGGAAAAACGCGGGAGTGGCTGGAGAAACGGAGGAGTGTCTGGGCGAACGCTGGGTGTGTTTGTGACGTCAAACCAGGAACGAAACTGACTGAACTGATCGCAGTTGCCGAGTAAGTGTGGAGCTACTCAGAAACTGCTAAGAAGTGTCTATTCGCAATTCTGCTAATCTTTCGTTCGCAATTTTACTATGCTGATTCACTCCCAGTAGGCGGCGGCTTAGCGTGTGCAATGCTGCTAAAAGCAGCTTGCGAGCGAACAACTCGGAATGAGGGCCTATATATATAAGCTCACAAATAATATACTTCAATAATTTATGTAAAGTGACTGGTGTTCTGTTCTTTACTACCTCTCACCACCTGCAACATCTATTTCTGCTCAGATTGTATTTTTAGACCAATGTTTGGCTTTAGTAAATCTCTGAGTTGCAAAAATGGGCTAAACTTGCACAAAAATGTAATTTTGACCAAACAAGAATCTTAATATTTTAACACCTTTTAGTGTGTACTTGTGACAAGGGCATGTTTGCGCTTGTGCCTATGTTCCTGATGGCGCTAGCCAGGCGCGATGATAGAGTGTTTGACGTCTCCCTGCAAACTATAAATTTGCACCCTCCTGTCCATACTGAATAAAGAAATAATGCGCGCCTTTAAAAAGGAGTGTGGTCTCTTAAGAGAGGGGTGTGACCACGTAATAGTAACCCCGAATTAAATAACTCCAACATTACACCGTACGTAGTGTCCCTGATTTTAACACTACAGCACATAGTAGTGTCCCTTATTTACATTATGACACACAGTAGTTCACCTTATTCACGTCACGCTACACAGTAGGCGTGTCTCAAACATATGCTTATATGTGTCCATCTATGTCTATATGTGTGCCCCCGTTCTGTATTGGTATGCTTGTATGCATGTGTTCTTAATTGGGCTCCTTGCATCCCTCCTTTTGTGTGCTATTTAACCTCTTCCCCACTTACATCAGTTTTTTAAGGTGCTCCTTAACACTCCATCAGTAATTACCAGCTCCAGAGGTGGGGCTGCAGGTCAGTTCAAATTTCCAATAGGGGAGCCACACCAACTGTCGCCAACTGCCATTTCAAACTGACTCACTGACAGTTAGTGTGGCTCCTCTATTTGGATTCTGAACTGAGCTGCAGCCCCACCTCTGGAGCCATCCCTGGTAATTACTATTAATGTGCTCCAGACGCCCTTTCCCCTTACAGTATGACCATATTTTGCTGCATAGCCCCCACCACACACACACACACACACACACACACACACACACACACACACACACACACACACACACACACACACACACACAGGGCTGGACTGGCCCAGAGGGGTACAGGGGAAATCCCCGCTGGGCTCCACTGCCTGAGGGCCCACCTCCTCCTCTAGGAATAGGTTTCCAGACTCTACAGCTGAATTATACATAAAAATATATTTATCATGAGGTCAAAACCATGCACTCTCTAATGGTTAGACAAACCTCTGTGGTGGATGACCACACCTCTTTTAGAGAGTGACCACACACCTAAGCATGGGCCCTTCATGCTCCAGTCCGACACTGCACACACACACACACACAACTCCACTCCCCTTTTTATATGTACCTCAAAGTCAGGGCCGGTTCGAGACCTCTCTGCGCCCCAGGCAGGAAATGGGTGTGTGGCTTAATACAGGGGTCGTGGCCAGTTACGCCCCCTGTACATTAGTAGTGCCGCTTAAATGCTGAGCGGTGCGCGATGACTTCATCGCGCACCACACAGCAAAAGGTCCTCTCCACGAAGGGAAACTAGACGCGTAGCGTCTGGTTCCCTTCACCGGGGACACAGCTGCACAGCCAGGGGACACAGCGGGCAGCGGAGGGCACAGCAGTGGCGGATCTTGCCATGGTGTGGCGCCCTCCGGATGGCGCCAGCGCCCTCTGGAAGGCGGCGCCCTGGGCAAAAGTCCTGCTCGCCCGTGGCAAGATCCGCTACTGCTCAAAGTTATACTCAACCATACCCCTTCCCCCTTCCCCATATGTTCTTTCTCAATAGCTTCCTTACCTTCGTGCCGCACTACTTCTGCTGTTCTGCACTCAGCTCTGTAATGGCTCCTCAGGCACAGACATTGGAGTGCCTGGTCCCCTTCCACATGATTCAATTTCAGACAATCCAGTAGAGGGTTTGCCGGGGGGAGGGATGAGGCCTGCAGAAGGGATGGGGATTCAGTCTTTGAATGGCTGCTTTAGCAGGAGAAAACTTTTCCTATCTACAGTAGCAGCAGCAATGGGGGATCGGAGCTGAGGCGTTTTGACGCTGCGGTTACACAGTTTGACATGCGCAGCAGCAGTGGAATTCAGCAGAGCTGGGAAAGCGCCTCTTCAGCCTGGTGCCTCCCTACTTTGCTTACCACGCTGTGCACATTGCACCAACCCTGATGCTAGCAGAACTACAAGCACCAGTATGCATAAAATCTGGTGGGATATCAGTGTATGCAGTTGTGAACCAATGGCCATGGGTACAGGGAGAACCTCTCCTCTACCGCCACTTTTGAGATGCAGGACTACAGTAGCTCATTTCCAGTACTTTCTGTTTACTTCTTTAATAATTAACATTTTAATAATTCAGTTAATGACATAGACAGAGATTTACTGTATCATAGCTTAGGAGAGCTAAAGTAGAGAGAGATTATGTACGAACCAATCAGCTGCTAACTGCCATGTTACAGGTTGTGTTTGAAAAATGACAGTTAGGGGCTGATGGTTGACACTTTGGGGTCTATTCATGAAGCAGAAAAAAGCCCTACCTGGGGAAGACCTCACTGCTGGATGCCAGGATACCGGATCACATCGCCGGAGAGGTGAGAAACATGAATTGCTACTTTATTACAGCTATATATTGCATCGAACCAATGCGATGTATAGTTATAAGTACCAATCCATTTTTTTTACATGAATAGACCCCTTTATCTCTCTCTACTTCATGTCTGTCCAAGCTTTGATACATCTCCCCCATAGCCATTTAACACTAGATTTACTGGATATATTCTCATACCTCTCTTAACTGACAGGGTCAATTGGCAATTGACTTTTTCTTTCCATTGTTAACTCTTATTTTGAGATTCAATGTTGTGTCTGCAATACTAGTGTTAATCTACATGTTTCTAGATGTGCCAATAAATATGGGTAGGAAAAGAGCATCACAATTATGTACACTGCACAAAATCACTGTTTATTAAAAATGTTCTGTAAGTTTTGTAAACATGCACAAATTGTTACAACATACAATAACTAGAGATGTGCACCAGAAATTTTTCGGGTTTTGTGTTTTGGTTTTGGATTCGGTTCCGCGGCCGTGTTTTGGATTCGGACGCATTTTGGCAAAACCTCCCTGAAATTTTTTTTGTCAGATTCGGGTGTGTTTTGGATTCGGGTGTTTTTTTTCAAAAACCCCTCAAAAACAGCTTAGAATTTGGGGGTTATTTTGATCCTATAGTATTATTAACCTCAATAACAATAATTTCCACTCATTTTCAGTCTATTCTGAACACCTCACACCTAATAATATTGGCCCTCATTCCGAGTTGATCGGTCGCAAGGCGAATTTAGCAGAGTTACACACGCTTAGTCTACGCCTACTGGGAGTGTATCTTAGCATCTTAAAAGTGCGAACGAAGTTTACGCAATATTGCGAACAAAAAAAACTTAGCAGTTTCTGAGTAGCTCCAGACTTACTCTGCCTGTGCGATCAGTTCAGTGCTTGTCGTTCCTGGTTTGACGTCACAAACACTCCCAGCGTTCGGCCAGACACTCCCCCGTTTCTCCGGCCACTCCTGCGTTTTTTCCGGAAACGGTAGCGTTTTCAGCCACACGCCCATAAAACGCCGTGTTTCCGCCCAGTAACACCCATTTCCTGTCAATCACACTACGTTCGCCGGTGCGAACAAAAAGCCGTGAGTAAAAATCCTTTCTTCATAGCAGAATTACTTAGCGCAGTCACAGTGCGAACATTGCGCATGCGCTCTAAGCTGATTTTCACTGCGATGCGAAAAAAAAGAACGAGCGAACGACTCGGAATGAGGGCCATTATTTTTAGTGCTACAATTTGCACCGAGGTCGCTGGATGACTAAGCTATAGAGATGAGCGGGTTCGGTTTCTTTGAATCCGAACCCGCACGAACTTCACTTTTTTTTTCACGGGTCCGAGCGACTCGGATCTTCCCGCCTTGCTCGGTTAACCCGAGCGCGCCCGAACGTCATCATGACGCTGTCGGATTCTCGCGAGACTCGGATTCTATATAAGGAGCCGCGCGTCGCCGCCATTTTCACACGTGCATTGAGATTGATAGGGAGAGGACGTGGCTGGCGTCCTCTCCATTAGAATAGATTAGAAGAGAGAGAGAGAGAGAGAGATTGTGCAGACAGAGTTTACCACAGTGACCAGTGCAGTTGTTGTTAAGTTAACTTTTATTTAATATATCCGTTCTCTGCTATATCCGTTCTCTGCCTGAAAAAAACGATACACAGCAGTCACACAGTGTGACTCAGTCTGTGTGCACTCAGCTCAGCCCAGTGTGCTGCACATCAATGTATAAAAGCTTATAATAATTGTGGGGGAGACTGGGGAGCACTGCAGGTTGTTATAGCAGGAGCCAGGAGTACATAATATTATATTAATTTAAAATTAAACAGTGCACACTTTTGCTGCAGGAGTGCCACTGCCAGTGTGACTAGTGGTGACCAGTGCCTGACCACCAGTATAGTAGTATATTGTTGTATACTATCTCTTTATCAACCAGTCTATATTAGCAGCAGACACAGTACAGTGCGGTAGTTCACGGCTGTGGCTACCTCTGTGTCGGCAGTCGGCACTCGGCAGGCAGTCCGTCCATCCATAATTGTATAATTATATACCACCTAACCGTGGTATTTTTTTTTCTTTCTTTATACCGTCGTCATAGTCATACTAGTTGTTACGAGTATACTACTATCTCTTTATCAACCAGTGTACAGTGCGGTAGTTCACGGCTGTGGCTACCTCTGTGTCGGCAGTCGGCAGGCAGTCCGTCCATCCATAATTGTATTATTATAATATATACCACCTAACCGTGGTTTTTTTTTCATTCTTTATACCGTCATAGTGTCATACTAGTTGTTACGAGTATACTACTATCTCTTTATCAACCAGTGTACAGTGCGGTAGTTCACGGCTGTGGCTACCTCTGTGTCAGCAGTCGGCAGGCAGTCCGTCCATCCATAATTGTATTATAATATATACCACCTAACCGTGGTTTTTTTTTCATTCTTTATACCGTCATAGTGTCATACTAGTTGTTACGAGTATACTACTATCTCTTTATCAACCAGTGTACAGTGCGGTAGTTCACGGCTGTGGCTACCTCTGTGTCGGCAGTCGGCAGGCAGTCCGTCCATCCATAATTGTATTATAATATATACCACCTAACCGTGGTTTTTTTTTCATTCTTTATACCGTCATAGTCAGTCATACTAGTTGTTACGAGTATACTACTATCTCTTTATCAACCAGTGTACAGTGCGGTAGTTCACGGCTGTGGCTACCTCTGTGTCGGCACTCGGCAGGCAGTCCGTCCATCCATAATTGTATTATAATATATACCACCTAACCGTGGTTTTTTTTCATTCTTTATACCGTCATAGTGTCATACTAGTTGTTACGAGTATACTACTATCTCTTTATCAACCAGTGTACAGTGCGGTAGTTCATGGCTGTGGCTACCTCTGTGTCGGCAGTCGGCAGGCAGTCCGTCCATCCATAATTGTATTATAATATATACCACCTAACCGTGGTTTTTTTTTCATTCTTTATACCGTCATAGTGTCATACTAGTTGTTACGAGTATACTACTATCTCTTTATCAACCAGTGTACAGTGCGGTAGTTCACGGCTGTGGCTACCTCTGTGTCGGCAGTCGGCAGGCAGTCCGTCCATCCATAATTGTATTATAATATATACCACCTAACCGTGGTTTTTTTTTCATTCTTTATACCGTCATAGTCAGTCATACTAGTTGTTACGAGTATACTACTATCTCTTTATCAACCAGTGTACAGTGCGGTAGTTCACGGCTGTGGCTACCTCTGTGTCGGAACTCGGCAGGCAGTCCGTCCATCCATAATTGTATTACAATATATACCACCTAACCGTGGTTTTTTTTTCATTCTTTATACCGTCATAGTCAGTCATACTAGTTGTTACGAGTATACTACTATCTCTTTATCAACCAGTGTACAGTGCGGTAGTTCACGGCTGTGGCTACCTCTGTGTCGGCACTCGGCAGGCAGTCCGTCCATCCATAATTGTATTACAATATATACCACCTAACCGTGGTTTTTTTATACCACCTAACCGTGGCAGTCCGTCCATAATTGTATACTAGTATCCAATCCATCCATCTCCATTGTTTACCTGAGGTGCCTTTTAGTTCTGCCTATAAAATATGGAGAACAAAAAAGTTGAGGTTCCAAAATTAGGGAAAGATCAAGATCCACTTCCACCTCGTGCTGAAGCTGCTGCCACTAGTCATGGCCGAGACGATGAAATGCCAGCAACGTCGTCTGCCAAGGCCGATGCCCAATGTCATAGTACAGAGCATGTCAAATCCAAAACACCAAATATCAGAAAAAAAAGGACTCCAAAACCTAAAATAAAATTGTCGGAGGAGAAGCGTAAACTTGCCAATATGCCATTTACCACACGGAGTGGCAAGGAACGGCTGAGGCCCTGGCCTATGTCCATGGCTAGTGGTTCAGCTTCACATGAGGATGGAAGCACTCAGCCTCTCGCTAGAAAACTGAAAAGACTCAAGCTGGCAAAAGCACCGCAAAGAACTGTGCGTTCTTTGAAATCCCAAATCCACAAGGAGAGTCCAATTGTGTCGGTTGCGATGCCTGACCTTCCCAACACTGGACGTGAAGAGCATGCGCCTTCCACTATTTGCATGCCCCCTGCAAGTGCTGGAAGGAGCACCCGCAGTCCAGTTCCTGATAGTCAGATTGAAGATGTCAGTGTTGAAGTACACCAGGATGAGGAGGATATGGGTGTTGCTGGCGCTGGGGAGGAAATTGACCAGAAGGATTCTGATGGTGAGGTGGTTTGTTTAAGTCAGGCACCCGGGGAGACACCTGTTGTCCGTGGGAGGAATATGGCCGTTGACATGCCAGGTGAAAATACCAAAAAAATCAGCTCTTCGGTGTGGAGGTATTTCACCAGAAATGCGGACAACAGGTGTCAAGCCGTGTGTTCCCTTTGTCAAGCTGTAATAAGTAGGGGTAAGGACGTTAACCACCTCGGAACATCCTCCCTTATACGTCACCTGCAGCGCATTCATAATAAGTCAGTGACAAGTTCAAAAACTTTGGGTGACAGCGGAAGCAGTCCACTGACCAGTAAATCCCTTCCTCTTGTAACCAAGCTCACGCAAACCACCCCACCAACTCCCTCAGTGTCAATTTCCTCCTTCCCCAGGAATGCCAATAGTCCTGCAGGCCATGTCACTGGCAAGTCTGACGAGTCCTCTCCTGCCTGGGATTCCTCCGATGCATCCTTGCGTGTAACGCCTACTGCTGCTGGCGCTGCTGTTGTTGCCGCTGGGAGTCGATGGTCATCCCAGAGGGGAAGTCGTAAGCCCACTTGTACTACTTCCAGTAAGCAATTGACTGTTCAACAGTCCTTTGCGAGGAAGATGAAATATCACAGCAGTCATCCTACTGCAAAGCGGATAACTGAGTCCTTGACAACTATGTTGGTGTTAGACGTGCGTCCGGTATCCGCCGTTAGTTCACAGGGAACTAGACAATTTATTGAGGCAGTGTGCCCCCGTTACCAAATACCATCTAGGTTCCACTTCTCTAGGCAGGCGATACCGAGAATGTACACGGACGTCAGAAAAAGACTCACCAGTCTCCTAAAAAATGCAGTTGTACCCAATGTCCACTTAACCACGGACATGTGGACAAGTGGAGCAGGGCAGGGTCAGGACTATATGACTGTGACAGCCCACTGGGTAGATGTATGGACTCCCGCCGCAAGAACAGCAGCGGCGGCACCAGTAGCAGCATCTCGCAAACGCCAACTCTTTCCTAGGCAGGCTACGCTTTGTATCACCGCTTTCCAGAATACGCACACAGCTGAAAACCTCTTACGGCAACTGAGGAAGATCATCGCGGAATGGCTTACCCCAATTGGACTCTCCTGTGGATTTGTGGCATCGGACAACGCCAGCAATATTGTGTGTGCATTAAATATGGGCAAATTCCAGCACGTCCCCTGTTTTGCACATACCTTGAATTTGGTGGTGCAGAATTTTTTAAAAAACGACAGGGGCGTGCAAGAGATGCTGTCGGTGGCCAGAAAAATTGCGGGACACTTTCGGCGTACAGGCACCACGTACAGAAGACTGGAGCACCACCAAAAACTACTGAACCTGCCCTGCCATCATCTGAAGCAAGAAGTGGTAACGAGGTGGAATTCAACCCTCTATATGCTTCAGAGGTTGGAGGAGCAGCAAAAGGCAATTCAAGCCTATACAATTGAGCACGATATAGGAGATGGAATGCACCTGTCTCAAGTGCAGTGGAGAATGATTTCAACGTTGTGCAAGGTTCTGATGCCCTTTGAACTTGCCACACGTGAAGTCAGTTCAGACACTGCCAGCCTGAGTCAGGTCATTCCCCTCATCAGGCTTTTGCAGAAGAAGCTGGAGGCATTGAAGAAGGAGCTAACACGGAGCGATTCCGCTAGGCATGTGGGACTTGTGGATGCAGCCCTTAATTCGCTTAACAAGGATTCACGGGTGGTCAATCTGTTGAAATCAGAGCACTACATTTTGGCCACCGTGCTCGATCCTAGATTTAAAGCCTACCTTGGATCTCTCTTTCCGGCAGACACAGGTCTGCTGGGGTTGAAAGACCTGCTGGTGACAAAATTGTCAAGTCAAGCGGAACGCGACCTGTCAACATCTCCTCCTTCACATTCTCCCGCAACTGGGGGTGCGAGGAAAAGGCTCAGAATTCCGAGCCCACCCGCTGGCGGTGATGCAGGGCAGTCTGGAGCGACTGCTGATGCTGACATCTGGTCCGGACTGAAGGACCTGACAACGATTACGGACATGTCGTCTACTGTCACTGCATATGATTCTCTCAACATTGATAGAATGGTGGAGGATTATATGAGTGACCGCATCCAAGTAGGCACGTCACACAGTCCGTACTTATACTGGCAGGAAAAAGAGGCAATTTGGAGGCCCTTGCACAAACTGGCTTTATTCTACCTAAGTTGCCCTCCCACAAGTGTGTACTCCGAAAGAGTGTTTAGTGCCGCCGCTCACCTTGTCAGCAATCGGCGTACGAGGTTACATCCAGAAAATGTGGAGAAGATGATGTTCATTAAAATGAATTATAATCAATTCCTCCGCGGAGACATTGACCAGCAGCAATTGCCTCCACAAAGTACACAGGGAGCTGAGATGGTGGATTCCAGTGGGGACGAATTGATAATCTGTGAGGAGGGGGATGTACACGGTGATATATCGGAGGGTGAAGATGAGGTGGACATCTTGCCTCTGTAGAGCCAGTTTGTGCAAGGAGAGATTAATTGCTTCTTTTTTGGGGGGGGTCCAAACCAACCCGTCATATCAGTCACAGTCGTGTGGCAGACCCTGTCACTGAAATGATGGGTTGGTTAAAGTGTGCATGTCCTGTTTTGTTTATACAACATAAGGGTGGGTGGGAGAGCCCAAGGATAATTCCATCTTGCACCTCTTTTTTCTTTTCTTTTTCTTTGCATCATGTGCTGATTGGGGAGGGTTTTTTGGAAGGGACATCCTGCGTGACACTGCAGTGCCACTCCTAGATGGGCCCGGTGTTTGTGTCGGCCACTAGGGTCGCTAATCTTACTCACACAGCTACCTCATTGCGCCTCTTTTTTTCTTTGCGTCATGTGCTGTTTGGGGAGGGTTTTTTGGAAGGGACATCCTGCGTGACACTGCAGTGCCACTCCTAGATGTGCCCGGTGTTTGTGTCGGCCACTAGGGTCGCTAATCTTACTCACACAGTCAGCTACCTCATTGCGCCTCTTTTTTTCTTTGCGTCATGTGCTGTTTGGGGAGGGTTTTTTGGAAGGGCCATCCTGCGTGACACTGCAGTGCCACTCCTAGATGGGCCCGGTGTTTGTGTCGGCCACTAGGGTCGCTAATCTTACTCACACAGCTACCTCATTGCGCCTCTTTTTTTCTTTGCGTCATGTGCTGTTTGGGGAGGGTTTTTTGGAAGGGACATCCTGCGTGACACTGCAGTGCCACTCCTAGATGGGCCCGGTGTTTGTGTCGGCCACTAGGGTCGCTTATCTTACTCACACAGCGACCTCGGTGCAAATTTTAGGACTAAAAATAATATTGTGAGGTGTGAGGTATTCAGAATAGACTGAAAATGAGTGTAAATTATGGTTTTTGAGGTTAATAATACTTTGGGATCAAAATGACCCCCAAATTCTATGATTTAAGCTGTTTTTTAGTGTTTTTGGAAAAAAACACCCGAATCCAAAACACACCCGAATCCGACAAAAATAATTCGGTGAGGTTTTGCCAAAACGCGTTCGAACCCAAAACACGGCCGCGGAACCGAACCCAAAACCAAAACACAAAACCCGAAAAATTTCAGGCGCTCATCTCTACTAAGCTAAGCGACCCAAGTGGGCGGCACAAACACCTGGCCCATCTAGGAGTGGCACTTCAGTGTCAGACAGGATGGCACTTAAAAAAAATAGTACCCAAACAGCACATGATGCAAAGAAAAGAGAAAAAGTGGTGCACTGTGGTCGCTGGATGGCTAAGCTAAGCGACACAAGTGATCGGCACAAACACCTGGCCCATCTACGAGTGGCACTGCAATGTCAGACAGGATGGCACTTAAAAAAGTTGTCCCCAAACATCACATGATGCAAAGATAAATAAATAAAAAAAAGGTGCAAGATGGAATTGTCCTTGGGCCCTCCCACCCACCATTATGTTGTATAACAGGACATGCACACTTTAACAAACCCATAATTTCAGCAACAGGGTCTGCCACACGTCTGTTGCTGATATTACTGGTTGGTTTGGGCCCCCACCAAATAAAGAAGCAATAAATCTCTCCTTGCTCAAACTGGCTCTACAGAGGCAAGATGTCGACCTCATCATCATCCTCCGATTCCTCACCCCTTTCACTGTGTACATCCCCCTCCTCACAGAGTATTAATTCGTCCCCACTGGAATCCACCATCTCAGGTCCCTGTGTACTTTCTGGTGGCAATTGCTGCTGGTGAATGTCTCCACGGAGGAATTGATTATAATTAATTTTGATGAACATCATCTTCTCCACATTTTGTGGAAGTAACCTCGTACGCCGATCGCTGACAAGGTGACCGGCTGCACTAAACACTCTTTCGGAGTACACACTGGAGGGGGTGCAACTTAGGTAAAATAAAGCCAGTTTGTGCAAGGGCCTCCAAATTGCCTCTTTTTCCTGCCAGTATACGTACGGACTGTCTGACGTGCCTACTTGGATGCTGTCACTCATATAATCCTCCACCATTCTTTCAATGGTGACAGAATCATGTGCAGTGACAGTAGACGACATGTCAGTAATCATTGGCAGTCAGTCAGGACCAGATGTCAGTTTTCGCTCCTGACTGCCCTGCATCACCGCCAGCGGGTGTTTTTGGAAATCTGATCCTTTTCCTGGCAGCTCCAGTGGCGGGAGAAAATGAAGGAGGAGCTGTTGGCCGGTCACGTTCCGCTTGACTTGACAAGTGTCTCACCAGCAGGTCTTTGAACATGTCTGCTGGAAAGAGAGATACAACGTAGGCTTTAAACCTAGGATCGAGCATGGTTGCCAAAATGTAGTGCTCTGATTTCAACAGATTGACCACCCGTGAATCCTGGTTAAGCGAATGAAGGACTCCATCCACAAGTCCCACATGCCTAGCGGAATCGCTCCGTTTTAGCTCCGCCTTCAATCTCTCCAGCTATTTCTGCAAAAGCCTGATGAGGGGAATGACCTGACTCAGGCTGGCAGTGTCTGAACTGACTTCACGTGTGGCAAGTTCAAAGGGTTGCAGAACCTTGCACAACGTTGAAATCATTCTCCACTGTGCTTGAGTCAGGTGCATTCCCCCTCCTTTGCCTATATCGTAGGCAGATGTATAGGCTTGAATGGCCTTTTGCTGCTCCTCCATCCTCTGAAGCATATAGAGGGTTGAATTCCACCTCTTTACCACCTCTTGCTTCAGATGATGGCGGGGCAGGTTCTGGAGTGTTTGCTGATGCTCCAGTCTTCGGCACAAAGTGGCTGTATGCCGAAAGTGCCCTGCGATTCTTCGGGCCACCGACAGCATCTCTTGTATGCCCCTGTCGTTTTTTTTTAAATTCTGCACCACCAAATTCAATGTATGTGTAAAACATGGGACGTGCTGGAATTTGCCCAAATGTAATGCACGCACAATATTGGTGGCGTTGTCCGATGTCACAAATCCCTAGGAGAGTCCAATTGGGGTAAGCCATTCTGCGATGATGTTCCTCAGTTTCTGTAAGAGGTTGTCAGCTGTGTGCCTCTTATGGAAAGCGGTGATACAAAGCGTAGCCTGCCTAGGAACGAGTTGGTGTTTGCGAGATGCTGCTACTGGTGCCGCCGCTGCTGTTCTTGCTGTGGGAGGCAATACATCTACCCAGTGGGCTGTCACAGTCATGTAGTCCTGAGTCTGCCCTGCTCCACTTGTCCACATGTCTGTGGTTAAGTGGACATTGGGTACAACAGCATTTTTTAGGACACTGGTGAGTCTTTTTCTGACATCTGTGTACATTCTCGGTATCGCCTGCCTAGAGAAGTGGAACCTAGATGGTATTTGGTACCGGGGACACACTACCTCAAGAAATTCTCTAAGTCCCTGTGAACTAACGCCGGATACCGGACGCACATCTAATGCCAACACAGCTGCCAAGGCCTGAGTTATCCGCTTTGCAACAGGATGACTGCTGTGATATTTCATCTTCCTCGCAAAGGACTGTTGGACAGTCAAGTGCTTACTGGAAGTAGTACAAGTGGTCTTCCGACTTCCCCTCTGGGATGATGATCGACTCCCAGCAGCAACAACAGCAGCGCCAACAGCAGTAGACGTTACACTCAAGGATCCATCTGAGGAATCCCAGTTAGGAGAGGACTCGTCAGACTTGCCAGTGACATGGCCTGCAGGACTATTAGCTTTCCTGTCTAAGGAGGAAATTGACACTGAGGGAGTTGGTGGTGTGGTTTGCCGGAGCTTGGTTACAAGAGGAAGGGATTTAGTTGTCATTGGAATGCTTCCGCTGTCACCCAAAGTTTTTGAACTTGTCAATGACTTCTGATGAATGCGCTAAAGGTGACGTATAAGGGAGGATGTTCCTAGGTGGTTAACGTCCTTGCCCCTACTTATTACAGCTTGACAAAGGCAACACACGGCTTGACACCTGTTGTCCGCATTTCTGTTAAAATAATTCCACACCAAAGAGGTGATTTTTTTGGTAATTTGACCAGGCATGTCAATGGCCATATTCATCCCACGGACAACACGTGTCTCCCCGGGTTCCTGACTTAAACAAGCCACCTCACCATCAAAATCCTCCTTGTCAATTTCCTCCTTAGCGCCAGCAACACCCATATCCTCATCCTGGTGTACTTCAACAGTGACATCTTCAATTTGACTATCAGGAACTGGACTGTGGGTGCTCCTTCCAGCACTTGCAGAGGGCGTGCAAATGGTGGAAGGAGCCACCTCTTCCCGTCCAGTGTTGGGAAGGTCAGGCATCGCAACCGCTGACACAATTAGATTCTCCTTGAGGATTTGTGATTTAGAAGAACGCACAGTTATTTGCTGTGCTTTTTCCATCTTAACTCTTTTCAGTTTTCTAGCGGGAGGATGAGTGCTTACATCCTCATGTGAAGCTGAACCACTAGCCATGAACATAGGCCAGGGCCTCAGCCGTTCCTTGCCACTCCGTGTCGTAAATGGCATATTGGCAAGTTTACGCTTCTCATCAGACGCTTTCAATTTTGATTTTTGGGTCATTTTACTGAACTTTTGTTTTTTGGATTTTACATGCTCTCTACTATGACATTGGGCATCGGCCTTGGCAGACGACGTTGATGGTATTGAATCATCTCTGCAATGACTAGTGGCAGCAGCTTCAGCACTAGGAGGAAGTGGATCTTGATCTTTCCCTATTTCACCCTCCACATTTTTGTTCTCCATTTTTTAATGTGTGGAATTATATGCCAGTAATATTATTATATCAATAGTAATGACCTACTGTACTGTACAACTATATACTGTTGGTCACCAAAATGCTGCACTGTACTACTATATATACTGCTCACAAAAATGCAGCACAGATATGGAATGGATACTTGCAGTGACACAGAGCTGCAAGAAATAGCAATGGCCTACTGTACTGTACAACTATATACTTTTGGTCACCAAAATGCTGAACTGTACTACTATATATACTGCTCACAAAAATGCAGCACAGATATGGAATGGATACTTGCAGTGACACAGAGCTGCAAGATACAGCAATGGCCTACTGTACTGTACAACTATATACTGTTGGTCACAAAAATGCAGCACACTGAGCACAGATATTTGCAGCACACTGAGTACAGATATTTGCAGTACACTGAGCACAGATATGGAGCTTTTCAGGCAGAGAACGTAGATTTTTGCAGCACACTGAGCACAGATATTTGCAGCACACTGAGTACAGATATTTGCAGCACACTGAGCACAGATATGGAGCTCTTCAGGCAGAGAACGTAGTTCCATCTCCAATGCACGAGTGAAAATGACGGTGACGCGCGGCTCTTTATATAGAATATGAATCTTGCGAGAATCCGACAGCGGGATGATGACGTTCGGCCGCGTTCGGGTTAACCGAGCAAGGCGGGAAGATCCAAGGCTGCCTCGGACCCGTGTAAAATAGGTGATGTTCGGGGGGGTTCGGATCTCGACGAACCGAAACCGCTCATCTCTAACAATAACCTGTTTTGAAAACCAGATGAAACAAGAAAGAAGAACAAGAACACTTTCATATCCACCCAGCTGTTGTGAATCTCAGCCACAATAGGAGGGTTGTAAGGATAGCTTTCATGACTATACCCTTCAGTATCCGAGTTCTGAGGTTCAAAATCCTTGTCACCTCATTGGATTTAGATTCCTACCCTCTGGACTGGGCAGGAGACGGTTACCGGACTTCAGGTCGACAACAAAAAGGTTGACACACATAAGGGGGACACACCTTATGTCGACACCAATTGGTCGACACACATTAGGTCGACATGGAAAAAGGTCAACATTAGTTTTTCACATTTTTTTTTCATTTTTTTAACTTTTTCATACTTTACGATCCACGTGGACTATGATTGGGAACGGTAATCTGTGCTGAGCTCAGCTGTAGCAGAGTGATGCACCTTACCCGAAGCATGGTGAGCGAAGCACTAATTGGGGTTCCCAGTCATCATACAAAAAAAACGACACCAAAAAATAAAAAACTCATGTCGACCTTTTGTCCATGTTGACCTTTTGTCCATGTCGACCAAAGGTGTGTCGACCAACTGGTGTCGACCTAAGGTGTGTCGACCTTTTTGGTGTCGACCTGGAGTCCGGATACCGTCTCCTGCCCAGTCCAGAGGGTAGGAATCTAAATCCAATATTTGGTGTCGACCTGGAGTCCCAGACCCAGAGTCCCAGAACCCAGGAGACATGTCATGCAGATACTCCAAAATTTTGGCATCGGTACGACCTCACCGTACGCATGGCATGTTGACGCCCCAAAGCAGGCAGAAGCACTGAGTGACTTGTAAACAAAACCACAGCATAACAATCTCAGCAAGTTGCACCTTGCACATGACTGCATTGTTGTGGCTCAGCTAGGCCCTGTCGGCGCTCTCTGTCACTATGCACCTTCAAGGAAACGTGCTCATCGCAACAAAGTGTAAATTGCACTTTGTCAGCTCCACAGAGATTTTTCAGAAATCAGAGCAGTTATTCTCCTCCAGACATAATATATGGAATTGAAAACCAAAAATATGCAGCATGTGCAAGCAAGTCACTTCTTATGGCAATGCAAATATGCAGATAATGCAGAGCAATTGCATACAAAAGGTCACTTTTTAAAAAAAAATATGGTTTATCGGCATCAAAACAAACATCAACAAACAAAATCATCGAATGAAGAGACGTAAAAAAGTTAAAATGAGATCTTCTAATGGTTTTTGAAAAATCTTTTCATCACTATTTTATACAAACAGCCAAGTTATTAAAAGCCAGAAAATTCTGTAGCCTTAAATACCTAAACAACAGAGCAGCAACATTTCAAAATTTGAAAAGGGTCAACTGACAACCCTTGGTAAGGGTGTAGTACGGTATGCCGGCGCTCGGGCTCCCGGCGACCAGCATACCGGCGCCGGGAGCCCGACCGCCGGTATGCGTGGCGAGCGCAAAGGAGCCCCTTGCGGGCTCGCTGCGCTTGCCACGCTGCGGGCACGGTGGCGCGCTACGCGTGCCACACTATTTTATTCTCCCTCCAGGGGGGTCGTGGACCCCCACGAGGGAGAATAGTTGTCGGTATGCCGGGTGTCGGGATTCCGGCGCCGGTATACTGTGCGCCGGGATCCCGACATTCGGCATACAGAAGACCACCCCTTGGTAAACCTAGTGTTTAGCTCTTATGGTAGTATGCATCCCATATGACTACACTGACTTGTCTCGTTTCATATGGACTCATGTCTAACTTTTTTGCATGAATATTCCTGAAGTTTAACTGTGTTCCCCTTTATTATCGGTTGGTAAGGCTGAATAAAGCCGTGGGCTGATTTAAACGGGGTTAAGAACTCTAAGGGCTGTTTCACATGCAGCAGTTTTTGCCGGGCGGGAAAAAGACGGATTGCTTTTTCCAGTGCCGGTATTGTAATTAATAATGTAAGGGGTAAGGTCCTTTCACATGACACGGTCCCGGCTGCCAGGTTTCAGCCTAAATATTCACAGAAAAATCGGGCTGCCAGGCCGGGGCCGTGCTGTCCTTGTAGGCAGTGAACCGTGTGTGTGAATGGGAGCTTTCATACACAACAGTTTTTTTTCAAGCTGGTTCTGCTGCTGCGCATGCACACAGCATTAAACAAGGCTCATAGACACTGCCGGATGGTAAAAAGCCAGACAACGTTTGTCTGGCTTTTTGCCATCCGAGCAAAACCGCCTCGTGTGAAATAGCCTTGAGGGTGAAAATTCCAAGGGTGATGCCTGTGACTTAGCCTGGACTTAAACTGGATGAAAACTGAAAGAAAATCAAACAAATAAGGAAAAACCTCTTATAACTACATCAACACTTGGACTGCTTCATAACTACAAATGTATGTTCATTTCTAACATCCTCCAATCATCACTGCTTGTGAACACTATACAACCAATTTCTGAGGAAAACATTAGAAATGCAATGTTTTGCTTGTCATTGACAATACCGGGGATCAATGGTGGCTCCAGAGGTAGGGCTGCAGGTCAGTTCAAATTTCAAATAGGGGAAACACACCAACTGTCACCAACTGCCATTTCAAACTGACTCAATGGCATTTGGTGTAGCTCCGCTATTTGAACTTTGAACTGAGCTGTAGCCGGAGCCCCACCTCTGGAGCAACCCCTGCTGGGATACAAATTTTGGTCTTAGAGGCATAGTTAATGAAGGTACACTGGATTGATGTTTGCACAAGCAAACACTGTAATTTTTGCTCTTTCATCAGCTTTATTTGCTGTACTGTTAACTTGTGTACATCAACCACCATTTATTTACTTGCAAGCCTTTGTATTACTATCACCTGCTTTTATGAAATTCTACTGCTCTTTCTCTCATTCTTCCACCACTCCTATATTCAATTTACTACCCCTATTTGCCTCAGCCACACTATGCCCAGGCTGACAACACCCCCCAATACTCCTTGTGTAATCCTTTATCTTATCCATCCGTATTGGACCATGTCACTGAATGCCTTTCTGCCATTTCATCTTGGATGACATCTCAAAACCTCAAACTTAATATTTCCAAAACAGAATTAATTATATTTCCTCCGGCCAATAGCAGTTGCCAACCTGATATCTCTATCACTGTTGATATAGTAACTCAGCAATCATCCCTACCCCACAAAATCGCTGCCTAGGTGTCTTTCTTGACTCTGAACTGTCCTTTGTTCCCCACATTCAATCTGTCTCAAAATCATGTTACATACATCTAAGAAACATATCCAGAATACGACCATATCTTACACAAGACACAGAAAAACTCTGATCCATGCTCTCATTATCTCATTCTCATTATCTCATTATCTCCCTCATTGATTATTGTAACAGTCTCCAGACTGGTCTTTCCAAACATAGGCTCTCACCACTACAATCCATTTTGAATGCAGCTGCGAGGCTAATCTTCCTCGCTAGATGTTCATCATCTGCAGATCTGCTCTGTCAGTCCCTCCATTGGTTGGAATGCCGGATCTGTCTGTAACAAACTGGTCCCAACCCATGGCCTCTTCTTCTCCAATTACCTGCATCCCCTAGCCATCACTAAAACTTGGATTACCCCCTCTGACACAGTTTCTCCTGCTGCTCTCTCTGCTGGAGGACTCACATACTCACATACCCGCCCGACCCAGGGGGTCGCCATGGTGGTGGTGTTGAAGCTCTTAATCCTCTAGCTGCACCTACCAACTCATACCTCCGGAACCGTCCTTCACATTCTCTACATTTGAGGTCCATGCTATACACCTCTGCTAACATGCTAATCTTCGAGTTGTTGTAATTTACCTTCCCCCTGGCATTTGCTCCAAATTCCTCAGCAACTTTGCTTCCTGGCTTCTTCACTTCCTCTCTTCTGACATTCCCTTCATCCTAGGCGATTTCAACATACCTATCAATATCCCCACTAAATCGCTTGCCTCTAAACCCCTTAACCTCACCTCTTCACTTGGTCTCTCCCAGTGGACCTCCTCACCCTCACATGGGAATGGGAGCTCACTGGATCTGGTTTTAACTCACTGTTGTGATATTTCTGATTTGTCCAACTCCCTTCTCCCCTCTCTGGCCACCACCTGTTCTCTTTTAACTTATCTCTATCTGCTTCCCCATCTTTTCCTCCTAAAGCTACCATCACTAAGCATAACATTGAGGCTATTGACACCACATCCCTATTCTTCCTGTTCGACTTCTCTCTCCTATTCTCTCTCTCTCTCTCTCTCTCTCTCTCTCTCTCTCATGTCCTAAAACAGCCACTTCTCTATACAATGCATTACTTACTTCTGCTCTTGACTCTGTCGCTCCACCAACCACTTTTCACCTTTGCAGATTACAACCTCAACCCTGGCACACCAAATTCACCAGATATCTTCAAAAATGCTCAGTGGAGGAAATCATGCTTTAAGGCAGACTTCCTCCATTTCAAACTTACAGTATGCTCTCGTCCTTCAGTGCGGCCCTTTCCCTTGTTAAACAGTCATACAGTACTTCAAGATTATCATCTCCTCCCAGTCATCAAACCCCCAGTGCCTCTTTGCCACTGTCAACTCCCTCCTCTGCCCACCCCCACCTCATCTCCCCTCCTCACTCTCTGCTCTTTACTTTGCCATTTATTTCACATCCAAGATTGACTCCATACGTCAGGAAATCACATGCCACCAGACCATCAGCAACCAGCCACCTCCTATCCCTTACCACCCCTTACGACCCCTCTTGTCAACTCTGCCATGTTTCTCCCATGTATCTGGTGAGGAAGTCATGGCACTCATCTGTCTCTCCCCCCACACCACCTCCTTACTTGACCTTATCCCCCCGAACCTCTTCTGCTAGCTCTCTGCTTCTGCCTGTTCTCATCTTGCCCACCTTCTCAATCTCTCCCTCTCATCAGGCACTGTCCCCTCTGCCTTCAAGCATGCAATCATCTCCCCTATTCTTTAAAAACCTACCCTTGCTCCAAACACCCTCTCCAACTACCGACCAATCTCTCTCTTCCCTTTTGCCTCCAAACTCCTTGAGAGTATTGTCTACAATCACATTACTGCCTTTCTTTCCTCCCACTCACTGCTTGACCCTTTCCAGTCTGGCTTCTTTTCTCTCCACTTCACTGAAACTACCCTCACAAAAGTCTGCAATGACCTCCATGCTGTCAAATCTAAGGGCCACTACTCTCTGCTTATTCTTCTTGACCTCTTTTCTGCTTATGACACTGTGGACCACCCTATCCTTCTGCAAATCTCTTTGCAGCAAGATAGATAAATAGAGCTAGGAGTATACTATCTGATTCTAGACATCCGTCTGCTTATCTTTTTACTAAGTTGCCCTCTAGTAAGCGTTTTAGATCTTTGAAAGCACGCACAAATCGTCAACGGAACAGCTTCTTTCCAACTGCCGTGCGCATGGTAAACACTCATTGTGAATAATGTGTCATCTCTCTAATGTGTGTTATAGTGTGCTCTTTTATACCTATGTCCTACTTTTTTATCATCGTTTGGTGTGTTGTAAAAATTTCATTTCGTTGTCAACCTTTCTTTGATAATGACAATAAATGTATCATATCGTATCGTAAATCCATCACTCACTTTGTCTCTGTGAACTGCCCTCTCCTGACTGTCCTCTTACCTCTCTGACCGTTCCTTCTCTGTCTCCTTTCATGATTTCACCTCCCCCCACTTCCACTAACTGTAGGTGTCCCCCAAGGTTCTGTTCTTGGTCCTCTCCTTTTCTCTCTCTATACATCCTCTTTAGGTGAACCCATTAGCTATTTTAACTTACAATACCTAATAATCTCTATGCTGATGATACTCAAATCTACCTTTCCTCGCATGTCCTCTCCCCTGCTCTCCTCACTCGTATCTCCAACTGTCTCTCTGTTATATCTTCTTGGATGTTAAACGTAACATGTCTAAGACTGAGCTGATCATCTTCCCACCCTCCTGCACAATCTCACCTCCCACAATATACTTATCTATGGATGGGACTACTATTTCCTCTAGCCCCCAAGTGCACTGTCTTGGAGTCATCCTTGACTCCTCCCTCTCCTTTAATCCACAAATTCAGCACCTCTCACAAACCTGCCATTTTCGGCTCAAAAATATTTCCAGAATTAGACCCTTTCTCACCCTGTATCCTACGAAGACCATTATCCACTCACTGGACATTTACAGACTGGACTACTGTAATCTACTCCTAACTGGCATCCCTAACAATTGCCTCTCTCCACTCCAATCTATCCTCAATGCTGCAGTCCGGCTCATCTTCCTCATCAAATTCACTATATACACCTCCCCTCTCCTACAAGCCCTTCATTGGTTTCCTTTCAGAATCCAATTCAAACTTCTCACACTCACTTACAAAGCCCTCACCTACTCCTCTCTCATTTACATCTCTGACCTTATCTCCCTCTACACTCCCACCCATCCTCTTCGCTCCACTAATGCACACCACCTCTCCTGCCTACTGATTACTTACTCCTACTCCTACCATCAAGATTTCTCATGTGATGCACCCTTTCTCTGGAATTCTCTATGTCAGACTCTCCACCTCTCTACAAGACTTCAAACAGGCTCTCAAACCCACTTCTTCACCAAACCCAGTCTAATCTCATCCTAACCCTGTTCCACACTCACTGTCTACCCCTTCTGTGTCACCCGTGACTGTCTTCCCCTCCCCTTTAGAATGTAAGCACTCATGAGCAGAGTCCTCAACCCTCATGTGCTTATCCTTCGCTTACTTAAACCGTCTTCAACGGCATCTCATCGCTCAGTTTTCTGCCACACTAATACTGTACTTATGTCAGTGTTGTCTGCTGCTATAGCTATGTTTATTTATTCTGCACTTGTCCTATTTTGTCTTCAACTTAAGGTCACTATTTTCTTGTTTTGATTATTTTGTTTATGTACTCTGTAATTGGGCACTGCGGATCCCTTGTGGTGCCATATAAATAAAGGATTATAATAATAATAATAATAATAATAACAACAATTGTAATTGTTATTACTGTTACTGAACAATATTATTTATTTTGATATTCTCAGGGTGGTAGCGAAGAGTGTGCAAGCAGTACCATCGCTTAGAGCACAGGGCCCTGGACCGGTTCTGTTGCTGCCCCATGGCACATGCATAAATAAAAATGTTTTTGGAAACATTAAGAGGTTTCTTGTTTATATGTCTTGACCTAGGCCTTATGTGCCTCCTTCCTTATGACTGAATCTTTATGCACAGTATCCTTCCTACAGTATCTCTAAACCCAAGCATGCAAGATTCACCAACTGGGCCTGATTCAGAGGTGGACTCAGGGAAGGCATTGGACGCGAAGGGCTGATGTATAAGTCTGTGCATGTGTCTGAGTCACACTGCCAGGGACATATATGGAACTAAAAGTGGCCCTGTAAAATGTTATAGAAGTGGCCCGACATGGGCAGCACAAGAGGTATAACATGCCGTGTAGCCATGGCAGCATCACTGGATGGCAGAGTTGCTGTACTGCAGAGATGGAATAACAGAATGAATGGGGACAATGCAGTGTACTGTGTGTGCTGGTCTACCTATCATGTGAGGGGTGAGACCAGATGACAACATACAAAACTGGGCCCCAAAGATACCCCCAAAACAGGCCCACAAACAGGCCCCTAGTAGGAATCTTCCTGGTGAGCCCTATGGCCAATCCACCCCTGCACACTGCACATGTATCCCAATGGTTACAGCTCAGACATAGATGCAAATGGCATGCACGTCCATGCAATTTCAATGGAAATTTCTGAGTGGTAACTTGGGGTGAAGTAGCAAGACGCAGGCATGTTGCGGTCAGCACTGACACAAGATGAAGAATCTGTGTCTCAGTAGGGATGGTGCCATCTCTGACGGTGTGTCTTTATGTACAGAGCGGGGGAATAATACTGCAGCTGGTAGATGTCTCAGGATGACCAGTGCCCACAGCATTAACATAAATACACAGTGGCAAAAGATGCAGTTGCTACTGCAATAGTATCCACCTCTGAATCTACTATCTGCAATAATATACTCTGCTGGACTTGCACTCAAACCCAACTGTAGTAAATAGAATAAGCAAGGAGAATCACATTGTCTGCTGGAAGACTCCCCCCTCTGGCGATGCCCTACTGAGCACACAGCACATCAGCTTAGTGCTGATGTGCTGTGTCTCCCTGCCCGGCTCCACTACGCATGCGTGGGATCCCACTAATCACGCGAGATCCAAGCCACAGCCAGGGACAGCTCTGTCCCTGCTGTGCTGCATGGACAATGCTTACCAATCTTACATTGCTCCTTTATATTGGCCTGCTATCTTTTAGATAGCAGTATCGAGATGGACAGGGGCGCATAGCTCCCCTGTCACTGAGCAAGCATTGCTGCTGTCTTCCAGGGCAGAGAAGCGGTATCAGTGCACATAACGTGTGCTGATACTGCTTCTCCCCCATAACGGCCTGATTTACCCCGTGGGGCCTGAATCAGATGTGGTTGGAGTTGCTAATACTGCTGCTTACATGGAAACCGCAGTGACAGCCTTAATATGGTAAAGCAGCATGAGGCGTCATGCCGCCTGCATGCATTACTGCTCTGAGCTGAATCCTAGGACGCACTATCAGGTCCAGTGTGACACCATTGGCAAGTTGCGTGACCCAAGCTGGTTGCCGCAGGTCCTATCTCTGTCCTCTGATGGAGTTTCTGGCCTCACCCCTCCCTTGCAACGGTGGCGACACCCCACTGTTTGGAGAAATGGAGGTCGTCGTTGCCGCCTCCATGTACAAAAACAGCATAAGACTGTCAGTCACCTACATCAAAGATGCATGTGCAATACGGGTCCAACAAATATTGGTATGTGCCGCATCATCATCAGGATCTGAATCTACCCTTTGTGCATGATTCTGAGGTGACAGCAATGCTGATATTTGTGGATTTGAAGGGTCTTTTTTGTACTGTGCATACGTCAGAGTTGCAATGCACATTCGCCAAGTTTGATTACAGATGACGGTCATAGTGAGGATTTGGACACAGAGTGATTGGCAGTTAGCAAGTCAGTGAACATTTGTTGGAGGTAACGGGTTGCGCGCGAAGGGGGGGAGCAAAGGCAGCCGTCGCAACCATTTCGGTGCTGCATCTCAGCCTGCAACTGCGTATTCATATGCAGTTGTAAGCAGAGGGTGGCTCCAGTGGAGTTACACTACTGTGCGGTGTAATGTGAATAACAGACACTACTGTGCGGTGTAATGTGAATAACAGACACTTCTGTGCGGTGTAATGTGAATAACGGATACTACTGTGCGGTGTAATGTGAATAACGGACAATACTGTGCGGTGTAATGTAAATAACGGACACTACTGTGCGGTGTAATGTGAATAACGGACACTACTGTGCGGTGTAATGTGAATAACGGACACTACTGTGCGGTGTAATGTGAATTGGTACTATTATGTGGCTACGCCCGATATTTTAGTTCCTCACCTTCGGTGCGCACTATTCATATTTTATACATGGGGGCACCCAAAGGAAACTTTTGCAATGAGCTCTACAAGGTCTAGAACTGACCCTGTCACCAATTTAAATATTGTTTCTTTTCAAATGTAACATACTAACACATGTTGGCCAGCCCCCCAATTCAGTACAGGTGAGAGGGGCGCCAAAACATACCCTTGATCCGGGTGCCATGGCACCTAGCTACACCTCTGGTTGTAAGTGCTCCTGTGGCTTACTTCCAATGGGCATTCTGGTTACTCAAGTGATCAGTGTTGTGACTGATGTGCGTCCAATGGTGAAGCAACTGACAGATTAGAGACACAGACAGTTGTCATATCTGTTCAATTCCCTGCGGCTCTGCCATTAGCATATTTTTGCAGTTCTGCTGTGTACAGGATCACAGTTGCAACAAAATGTGAGTCCACCTCTGAATCAGGCCCATTTTTACTTACTATTACTATTGAAAGACTTGGTTTATGGTGTTCTTTCTCCTGAACAGCAGCCAAACATGGGACCTTCTTGGAAATCTGTATTCCACTAACAACCTCTCAATTTTGCACTAACTTTGGAGCTGACATTCCTGAAAAATAACTAGTAAATGTGCGCAAACCGATCCAGGGAGCCCTCAAACAAATGAAGGCAAATAATCTAAAATTAATGGCTATGTGATTAGGATATTGGGAAAGCCAATGCAGTATCCAGTTGATCTCCACTGAGGTGGTATAACTTTTTCCTGGACTCACTAACTGATCCACATCCCTTAAGTTTTCCAATCAGAAGCACAAAGATGTAAAATGCGGTTCATCGCAATGGGAGCCCTCGTTTCAAAATTGACCAAAGAAAGTGAAACCCCACCATCAACTACAAACAGAACACATGTTAGGTAACCCTCTGCTGTACCATAGGGGATAGACAGAAGTTGATGAACTTCAGCTACCAGAAACTAGTAATCCCTCCCCAATATGATATTACAGAAGAGAGACAAAACTCCAGTGACTTCTCAGCAGGGTATACCTTACTGACGATCAGGATACCGTTGTCGATATACCGACGGCCGGCAACCCGATTGTCGGTAAATCCTGCTGATCCCCTCAGTAGGACTCCAGGAAAATCTGCAGTTTCTGCATAAATGATTTAATGAAGTCCATCTCCATCTCCCTATCTTTCTTCCCAGTGTCACTGTAATCTGATATAAACATCCATATATCCTCATAAGGGCCGGTTCTAGACCAAGCAGAGCCCAGGGTGAAAATTTCCTTTCTTAGTTTGAGCAGAATGATATGTGGCGCAAGCCAGATTGAATCTCTGACCTTTTTGCTTTTTTTTTTTTACCCAGATTGCATATTTATTCCTGCATTTTGCATCTTAATTCAATAATGGTGTACAAAGTACTTGGAATTAGTATTTCAACTGACCGCTCTATACCCTACCCTACATCCCTGACCCATCTATACTCTACACTACATCCCTGACCCCTCTATACCATACACGACATTACTGACCCCTATATACCCTACTCCACATCACTGACCCCAGTACTGCCAGATACACATAATGCTCCCTACGGGTTGGGGTCAGGTGACCAGAGGTCGGGATCCCGGTGGTCAGCATACCGATGCTGGGATCCCGGCCGCCAGAATGCCGGCAGGGGGGCGGGTACAATGAAGCCCCTTGCAGACTCGCTGCCCTCGCCATGCTGCAGGCTCGGTGGGTTGCTGTGCTAGCCACAGGTTCTATTCCCACTCTATGGGTGTCATGGACACCCGAGAGTGGAAATAGCCCTGGGCCCCCTGCTAGCATCCTGGTGGCCAGGATCCCGGTGTCGGTATGCTGACCACCAGGATCCCGACTGGCAGTCACCTGACTACATTCCCTTCCTACACAAGCACCCACACCTGCAATCCCTACTCCATACACAATCCCCCTGCCCTGCAATTCCTACACAAACCCCTGCTATCCATGCTTTCCATACATGCTTCCTGCAAACCCTGCTTCTTACGCATATCACACTTACCCAGGAGCCAGCTGAGGTGCACAAGAAGCAGCAGCCAGAGAGCAGGAAGCAGGGTGAGCGGGCAAGTGCTGTCATATCAACGGTGCCGGTAAGGGGACTGCGGCCACGCTTTCAGTCCACAGCGCTCTGGACCCTAGATCCGCCCTTGATTCCCATACTAATCTTTCCATTTATTGTCTACCAAAGTACTGGAAAGGTACACTACCACAGAAACCTCTAAAAACAAATAAGCAAAGCCCACATTAGCATCAGGTACCTTATAGAGTTTAGTCTTTATAGCTTGAGCTGCAGTACCAGATAAAGAAATACAATGCCTACAGGAAAAACTGCAGTTACCCTTACTCAGGGCTGCTAAGAGAAATTCTGGGCCCAGGTACAACAACATCCTGGGCCCCCCTGGAGGGGGAGTGACCACAGTATGCTGGGGACATGGCCACACCTCTTTGGAGGCGTGTCTAGCACATGAGAAGCACCCACTCACAGGAGCATTGCTTGCCTCCCAGCCAGGGCAGTAAAGAGCCTGTCTGGGCCCAGTTACTTTCCATGGGGCATGGCCTAATCACAGGAAGCATGGCCATACCCTCTTAGAAATAGAGATGAGCGGATTCGGTTTTACTCGGTTCTCAAAACGGCATCTGATTGGCTATCCAAAACACGTGACATCCGTGAGCCAATAAG
This sequence comes from Pseudophryne corroboree, assembly GCF_028390025.1. Classification (NCBI taxonomy): domain Eukaryota; kingdom Metazoa; phylum Chordata; class Amphibia; order Anura; family Myobatrachidae; genus Pseudophryne; species Pseudophryne corroboree. Next base: position 233,485,953 of record NC_086449.1, on the reverse strand, counting down.
ATGCCGCTTTGAGAACTGAGTAAATCCGAGTAAAACCGAATCCGCTCATCTCTACTTAGAAACATACAGAAACATTTTTATTTTAAGCACTTCCTTGGTCACACTGCAGCCCAGCACACGCTGAGAAGAAAAGCAGCAGCTTCCAGGTAAGGGGGAGGAAGGGGGGTGGGTGGGGGGGACTACGACCTGGGCCCTTCCATCAGACCTGGGCCCAGGTAATTTGTACCCTTTCCCCCCCTCTCTGCACCACTGCCCTTATTGACTCATGTCTTCCAACGCACTGTGCTATCTTGCTTCCACAACTATGTAGAAGGCTCACTGATTTAACAAAATAATTAATCAAAGGTACTTGGTAATGAAGACTACTGTAATTCTAATCTAATTAAATAGCAATAGAACTCACTGAAGTGCAGCTTGATTACATAAGTGTTTTGAGAGTTATAAACAGCATTACCTGTGCACCTACAGTATATTTATACAGTCTATTCTTTGTAATCTAAGGGAAAAAATGTATGTGTACTTTATTTCTGCTCTGTGTGAGTAAGAATCTGCAAACAGAAAGAGAGGAGGCAGCTGTAACTACTGCTGAGTATCTGTCTGATTTAAGACAAATTAAGGGTCTGATTCAGGCTGGATTGCAGTCTCTGCTATGTAGCAGAATTTGCAATCCATGAGATCGCATGCTGGGGGCCACCCATCGCAGGGCAAGGCCACCAAGCATGCTGACCACCGCCTCCCCCCCTTTATCAAGCAAAAATTGCGATTGCATCGCAATTTCTGCTTGATAGCAAAAGTTAAGGTTGCCTCCTGCCGAAGCAGCTTTCCGATCGTGACAGCTGTGTTTGACGTCACACAGTCACCGAGGTCACGCAATTGTCACTTGCGTACCCACAACCCACCATTTTCAGGAGATGCCCCCGCAATGTTCCATCTCTGCCTAGGAAACGGAGCGTTGCTGCCATCCCCCCCTTGCCCCACGAACGCATGCGCAGGACGGTCTTTTTTGTAATTTTTTGCGGTTGGATCACATTTTGCGATCCAACCTGAATCAGCCCCTAAGTTTGTATGTTCTCATGACTATCAGTATCAGCAGAATTCAACAAACCTGCTCACTAATATTTGTGTGCTAGCAGAACAGCAGCTTGTCTGCATACATGTTTACATAAGTTGGAAATTAAGGTAAAAACACATCAATAGGTACTGTACACAAGCCATACTTGTTGACATTTGATATTTCCTTTACAGGGCTTAGTATTTGCATCATTGTGTATATAGTACCTGTAGAAAGGGAACTACAAATTCCATAACCGCCCACATAACTTTCATAAACTTTCCAATCAAATTGCATCCACTCTGCACAGTCCACACATATCCTCACGTCTTCTCATTCTTCACTTTCCCTTCCTTCTGACCCCAGTTCATCATTGCTGTGTGACCATATCATACAGCCCACTAAGAACTTTTGCAATCTGGTGGACAACTATGCAATAGATAGCACCTATCATTGTGTATCCATGCCTATTTCCCTATAGATTGTAAGCTTGCGAGCAGGGCCTTCCTACCTCTATGACTGTTTGTTATTACCCAGTTTTGTTATATCATTATTTCCAATTGTAAAGCGCAATAGAATTTGCTGCGCTATATAGGAAACTGTAAATAAATAAATAAATAAATAATAAGATTGAAATAATTATTAGGGAAAGTTAAGAATATAGAAACTGTCATTGAGAATTGTATTTTTCATCACTCTCTTTATCACCCTCATTATTGTTGTGTTGGAATATTATATCTGTGATTAGATTGTCCTATTGAATTACTAAATGTTCCAACTTATTGTAAGCAATGGTCAACTGTGATATGCTAATCTTCTTTAATGCCATCTTATTCTTGTGATTGTCTAATGTTTGCCAAATAACTAATCATCCTCTTCCTTGTGGCTCAATAAAAGACATCCTACTGGAATTGCTATCTATACATTCCTGTTGCATATCAATCTATCCTATCTCTCTGAGCAAGGTACTACGGACACTTTAGGGAAAAGGTGTGTCACATAGCCACCGAACATCTGTGATACCGCTTCCAACCATTTAGACATACTGTACCTGCCGACCCTTGGGTGTTACAATAGGACCATACTTACCTACTTTTGATTACTCCCCTTCAGGAGAACCCCAGAGAGGAGACGCTGCAGGAAACTCTGGGATACAGGGCCAGGCTTTGACATCATCAAGCCCCACCCCCACTTTGAAAAAACCCTGTGATTTGTTAGTCTGCAGGGGAGGGGCTATAATGTTGCAATGTGCATCTTTTTAGCCCCTCTCCACAGATATGCTAATGCCGGATATTATCTCTCCATCCTGCTCGTTACACTTTGGTGCGGGCAGGATGTGGGAGATCTGCCTTAGAGATGAGCGGGTTCGGTTCCTCTGAAACCGAACCCCCCCGAACTTCACGCTTTTTACACGGGTCCGAGGCAGACTCGGATCTTCCCGCCTTGCTCGGCTAACCCGAGCGCGCCCGAACGTCATCATCCCGCTGTCGGATTCTCGCGAGGCTCGTATTCTATCGCGAGACTCGGATTCTATATAAGGAGCCGCGCGTCGCCGCCATTTTCACACGTGCATTGAGATTGATAGGGAGAGGACGTGGCTGGCGTCCTCTCCGTTTAGATAGAGAGTGAGACAGAGACACTTGATTTACTGGAGCATTAGGAGTACTCAGAGAGTGCAGAGTTTTGCTGATAGTTATACTAGTGGTGACCACCAGTTTTATTTATCATTTAATATAATCCGTTCTCTGCCTGAAAAAAAACGATACACAGTCACATACCATATCTGTGCTCAGCCTCAGTGTGCTGCATGATAATATCATCTATGTATATCTGACTGTGCTGAGTAGTGCTCACTGCTCACACAGCTTAATTGTGGGGGAGACTGGGGAGCAGTTATAGCAGGAGTACATATTTAACAGTGCACAGTTTTGCTGCCAGAGTGCCAGTGTGACTGACCAGCAGTGACCACCAGTATATTGTCTGCCTGAAAAGGTTAAACACTCGTGTGGTGTTTTTTTTTTTATTCTATAAACGCATTCTGCTGACAGTGTCCAGCAGGTCCGTCATTCATTATAGTTCTATCTTCTTCATACTAGTAGTTTAGGAGTCTGCAGTGCTGACAGTGTCCAGCAGGTCCGTCATTATACAATATATACCTGTCCTGCAGTAGTGATATATATATATATATTTTATATCATTATCATCCAGTCTATACTAGCAGACGCAGTACGGTAGTCCACGGCTGTAGCTACCTCTGTGTCGGCAGTCGCTAGTCCATAATTGTATACCTACCTGTTATGGTTTTTTTTTTTCTATCTTCTTCATACTAGTAGTTTAGGAGTCTGCAGTGCTGACAGTGTCCAGCAGGTCCGTCATTATACAATATATACCTGTCCTGCAGTAGTGATATATATATATATTTTTTATATCATTATCATCCAGTCTATACTAGCAGACGCAGTACGGTAGTCCACGGCTGTAGCTACCTCTGTGTCGGCAGTCGCTCGTCCATAATTGTATACCTACCTGTGGTGGTTTTCTTTTTTTTCTATCTTCTTCATACTAGTAGTTTAGGAGTCTGCAGTGCTGACAGTGTCCAGCAGGTCCGTCATTATACAATATATAGCTGTCCTGCAGTAGTGATATATATATATTTTTTATATCATTATCATCCAGTCTATACTAGCAGACGCAGTACGGTAGTCCACGGCTGTAGCTACCTCTGTGTCGGCAGTCGCTCGTCCATAATTGTATACCTACCTGTGGTGTTTTTTTTTTTTCTATCTTCATACTAGTAGTTTAGGAGTCTGCAGTGCTGACAGTGTCCAGCAGGTCCGTCATTATACAATATATACCTGTCCTGCAGTAGTGATATATATATATTTTTTATATCATCATCCAGTCTATACTAGCAGACACAGTACGGTAGTCCACGGCTGTAGCTACCTCTGTGTCGGCAGTCGCTCGTCCATAATTGTATACCTACCTGTGGTAGGTTTTTTTTTTCTATCTTCTTCATACTAGTAGTTTAGGAGTCTGCAGTGCTGACAGTGTCCAGCAGGTCCGTCATTATACAATATATACCTGTCCTGCAGTAGTGATATATATATATTTTTTATATCATTATCATCCAGTCTATACTAGCAGACGCAGTACGGTAGTCCACGGCTGTAGCTACCTCTGTGTCGGCAGTCGCTCGTCCATAATTGTATACCTACCTGTGGTGGGTTTTTTTTTTCTATCTTCTTCATACTAGTAGTTTAGGAGTCTGCAGTGCTGACAGTGTCCAGCAGGTCCGTCATTATACAATATATACCTGTCCTGCAGTAGTGATATATATATATTTTTTATATCATTATCATCCAGTCTATACTAGCAGACGCAGTACGGTAGTCCACGGCTGTAGCTACCTCTGTGTCGGCAGTCGCTCGTCCATAATTGTATACCTACCTGTGGTGGGTTTTTTTTTTTCTATCTTCTTCATACTAGTAGTTTAGGAGTCTGCAGTGCTGACAGTGTCCAGCAGGTCCGTCATTATACAATATATAGCTGTCCTGCAGTAGTGATATATATATATTTTTTATATCATTATCATCCAGTCTATACTAGCAGACGCAGTACGGTAGTCCACGGCTGTAGCTACCTCTGTGTCGGCAGTCGCTCGTTATCCATAAGTATACTAGTATCCATCCATCTCCATTGTTTACCTGAGGTGCCTTTTAGTTGTACCTATTAAAATATGGAGAACAAAAATGTTGAGGTTCCAAAAATAGGGAAAGATCAAGATCCACTTCCACCTCGTGCTGAAGCTGCTGCCACTAGTCATGGCCGAGACGATGAAATGCCATCAACGTCGTCTGCCAAGGCCGATGCCCAATGTCATAGTACAGAGCATGTAAAATCCAAAACACCAAATATCAGTAAAAAAAGGACTCAAAAATCTAAAATAAAATCGTCGGAGGAGAAGTGTAAACTTGCCAATATGCCATTTACCACACGGAGTGGCAAGGAACGGCTGAGGCCCTGGCCTATGTTCATGGCTAGTGGTTCAGCTTCACATGAGGATGGAAGCACTCAGCCTCTCGCTAGAAAAATGAAAAGACTTAAGCTGGCAAAAGCACAGCAAAGAACTGTGCGTTCTACGAAATCACAAATCCACAAGGAGAGTCCAATTGTGTCGGTTGCGATGCCTGACCTTCCCAACACTGGACGTGAAGAGCATGCGCCTTCCACCATTTGCACGCCCCCTGCAAGTGCTGGAAGGAGCACCCGCAGTCCAGTTCCTGATAGTCAGATTGAAGATGTCAGTGTTGAAGTGGTTTGTTTAAGTCAGGCACCCGGGGAGACACCTGTTGTCCATGGGAGGAATATGGCCATTGACATGCCTGGTGAAAATACCAAAAAAATCAGCTCTTCAGTGTGGAAGTATTTCAACAGAAATGCGGACAACATTTGTCAAGCCGTGTGTTGCCTTTGTCAAGCTGTAATAAGTAGGGGTAAGGACGTTAACCACCTCGGAACATCCTCCCTTATACGTCACCTGCAGCGCATTCATCATAAGTCAGTGACAAGTTCAAAAACTTTGGGCGACAGCGGAAGCAGTCCACTGACCAGTAAATCCCTTCCTCTTGTAACCAAGCTCACGCAAACCACCCCACCAACTCCCTCAGTGTCAATTTCCTCCTTCCCCAGGAATGCCAATAGTCCTGCAGGCCATGTCACTGGCAATTCTGACGAGTCCTCTCCTGCCTGGGATTCCTCCGATGCATCCTTGCGTGTAACGCCTACTGCTGCTGGCGCTGCTGTTGTTGCTGCTGGGAGTCGATGGTCATCCCAGAGGGGAAGTCGTAAGACCACTTTTACTACTTCCACCAAGCAATTGACTGTCCAACAGTCCTTTGCGAGGAAGATGAAATATCACAGCAGTCATCCTGCTGCAAAGCGGATAACTGAGGCCTTGGCATCCTGGGCGGTGAGAAACGTGGTTCCGGTATCCATCATTACTGCAGAGGCAACTAGAGACTTGTTGGAGGTACTGTGTCCCCGGTACCAAATACCATCTAGGTTCCATTTCTCTAGGCAGGCGATACCGAAAATGTACACAGACCTCAGAAAAAGACTCACCAGTGTCCTAAAAAATGCAGTTGTACCCAATGTCCACTTAACCACAGACATGTGGACAAGTGGAGCAGGGCAGACTCAGTACTATATGACTGTGACAGCCCACTGGGTAGATGTATGGACTCCCGCCGCAAGAACAGCAGCGGCGGCACCAGTAGCAGCATCTCGCAAACGCCAACTCTTTCCTAGGCAGGCTACGCTTTGTATCACCGCTTTCCAGAATACGCACACAGCTAAAAACCTCTTACGGCAACTGAGGAAGATCATCGCAGAATGGCTTACCCCAATTGGACTCTCCTGTGGATTTGTGGCATCGGACAACGCCAGCAATATTGTGTGTGCATTAAATATGGGCAAATTCCAGCACGTCCCATGTTTTGCACATACCTTGAATTTGGTGGTGCAGAATTATTTAAAAAACGAGAGGGGCGTGCAAGAGATGCTGTCGGTGGCCAGAAGAATTGCGGGACACTTTCGGCGTACAGGCACCACGTACAGAAGACTGGAGCAACACCAAAAACGCCTGAACCTGCCCTGCCATCATCTGAAGCAAGAAGTGGTAACGAGGTGGAATTCAACCCTCTATATGCTTCAGAGGTTGGAGGAGCAGCAAAAGGCCATTCAAGCCTATACAACTGAGCACGATATAGGAGGTGGAATGCACCTGGCTCAAGCGCAGTGGAAAATGATTTCAACGTTGTGCAAGGTTCTGCTACCTTTTGAACTTGCCACACGTGAAGTCAGTTCAGACACTGCCAGCCTGAGTCAGGTCATTCCCCTCATCAGGCTTTTGCAGAAGAAGCTGGAGACATTGAAGGAGGAGCTAACACAGAGCGATTCCGCTAGGCATGTGGGACTTGTGGATGGAGCCCTTAATTCGCTTAACAAGGATTCACGGGTGGTCAATCTGTTGGAATCAGAGCACTACATTTTGGCCACCGTGCTCGATCCTAGATTTAAAACCTACCTTGGATCTCTCTTTCCGGCAGACACAAGTCTGCAGGGGTTCAAAGAACTGCTGGTAAGAAAATTGTCAAGTCAAGCGGAACGCGACCTGTCAACATCTCCTCCTTCACATTCTCCCGCAACTGGGGGTGTGAGGAAAAGGCTCAGAATTCCGAGCCCACCCGCTGGCGGTGATGCAGGGCAGTCTGGAGCGACTGCTGATGCTGACATCTGGTCCGGACTGAAGGACCTGCCAACGATTACGGACATGTCGTCTACTGTCACTGCATATGATTCTCTCCCCATTGAAAGAATGGTGGAGGATTATATGAGTGACCGCATCCAAGTAGGCACGTCAGACAGTCCGTACGTATACTGGCAGGAAAAAGAGGCAATTTGGAGGCCCTTGCACAAACTGGCTTTATTCTACCTAAGTTGCCCTCCCACAAGTGTGTACTCCGAAAGAGTGTTTAGTGCCGCCGCTCACCTTGTCAGCAATCGGCGTACGAGGTTACTTCCAGAAAATGTGGAGAAGATGATGTTCATTAAAATGAATTATAATCAATTCCTCCATGGAGACATTCACCAGCAGCAATTGCCTCCACAAAGTACACAGGGAGCTGTGATGGTGGATTCCAGTGGGGACGAATTGATAATCTGTGAGGAGGGGGATGTACACGGTGATGAATCGGAGGATGATGATGAGGTGGACATCTTGCCTCTGTAGAGCCAGTTTGTGCAAGGAGAGATTAATTGCTTCTTTTTTGGTGGGGGTCCAAACCAACCCGTCATTTCAGTCACAGTCGTGTGGCAGACCCTGTCACTGAAATGATGGGTTGGTTAAAGTGTGCATGTCCTGTTTATACAACATAAGGGTGGGTGGGAGGGCCCAAGGACAATTCCATCTTGCACCTCTTTTTTCTTTCATTTTTCTTTGCGTCATGTGCTGTTTGGGGAGTGTTTTTTGGAAGGGCCATCCTGCGTGACACTGCAGTGCCACTCCTAGATGGGCCAGGTGTTTGTGTCGGCCACTAGGGTCGCTGAGCTTAGTCACACAGCTACCTCATTGCGCCTCTTTTTTTCTTTGCATCATGTGCTGTTTGGGGAGTGTTTTTTGGAAGGGCCATCCTGCGTGACACTGCAGTGCCACTCCTAGATGGGCCAGGTGTTTGTGTCGGCCACTTGGGTCGCTGAGCTTAGTCACAAAGCTACCTCATTGCGCCTCTTTTTTTTCTTCTTTGCGTCATGTGCTGTTTGGGGAGTGTTTTTTGGAAGGGCCATCCTGCCTGACACTGCAGTGCCACTCCTAGATGGGCCAGGTGTTTGTGTCGGCCACTAGGGTCGCTGAGCTTAGTCACACAGCTACCTCATTGCGCCTCTTTTTTTCTTTGCGTCATGTGCTGTTTGGGGAGTGTTTTTTGGAAGGGCCATCCTGCGTGACACTGCAGTGCCACTCCTAGATGGGCCAGGTGTGTGTGTCGGCCACTTGGGTCGCTGAGCTTAGTCATCCAGCGACCTCAGTGCAAATTTTAGGACTAAAAATAATATTGTGAGGTGTTCAGAATAGACTGAAAATGAGTGGAAATTATGGTTATTGAGGTTAATAATACTTTGGGATCAAAATGACCCCCAAATTCTATGATTTAAGCTGTTTTTTAGGGTTTTTAAAAAAAAACACCCGAATCCAAAACACACCCGAATCCGACAAAAAAAATTCGGTGAGGTTTTGCCAAAACGCGTTCGAACCCAAAACACGGCCGCGGAACCGAACCCAAAACCAAAACACAAAACGCGAAAAATTTCCGGTGCACATCTCTAATCTGCCTGCTCTTCCAGGGGGTGTGGGGGGGATACCCCAAAAATCGTGAGCCTCACAAAACTTTTGGGAGAGTAGGCATGTATGTATTAGGTACAAATAGCATCATTTTAGCCTGCCACCTCTATATGGACCTTTGATTCCAAAATGTGGGCGGGAGATCCACCCACTTTTTTGGGTGCAAGCTTTATCAGTGCCCTGGGAGCTACTCAAAAATTAGTGAGTCTCCAGCACACATCGGTATAGTAGGTGAGTATCACACAAGCAGTGGTGGCTGCTGTCCCTGGCCTGATGCTCTGACCACACATTGCAGGGAGAAGCTGGATAGCACATATAAACAGACATATTATGTTGTATGTAATATATGTGCTGGCTGCCTTATCCAGGGATCAGCAGCCACCACTGTATCACTGACCTGCTGGCTACCAAACTTGAAGCACGGGAGACAACACACTTCTTTATCATCTCCTATATTTGCCCACTCCGACTCCAACTGGTTCACAGGAGTCTTGAGTATAGAGAGACAAGGAGAGTACTGTCTCTGATGTCTCCCATGCTTCAGCAGCCAGCAGATCATTAATACACACTGATTGCCCGGAAAAGAAGCCAGCACGAATAGTATATTACAAACAACATCACATGTTTGTTTATTTGTGCTGACCGGCTACCCCCTGCAATGTGTGGTCGGGGTTCCAGCCCACACTGGACACAAGCTTTGTCACTGCTATTAGAGTGGTAAAATATTTGGTGCTGGGGAATGGATGTGTAACAGGTAAGTACGGTGGGAATGTGTGTGCAGGTGTCGGTGGACATACCTGGATTCTTCACCCGGGATCACCTCTTCAACCTGATCTCACTATCGGAAACCAGGGGCAAACGCAGGATTTTTAGGGAGGGGTTTATATATATATATATATATATATATATACACACACTCAAATATATACATCTCTCTCTCTCTATATATATATATATTTGCCCTTAGCGGGAAGGACATCAGGATAGAAGACACGCCGCTGTGCCTGCCCACCTGCATCACCCAGCAGATCACACGCGGCTGTCATCTCCCGGCTCTGAGTGGGAGCTGGGAGATGCGCGCTGCAGTTCCCCCAACGACGTTACCATGATTCGGGCATACACAGCTGCAGTGCCGGCTCCTCCATTCAAAAAATAAAAAATCAGTCAGCTGCGCCGATATATCGGTGTGCAGGGGGGGTTTTCAGGTAGTCGGAAACCCCCCTGCATGCGCGTATGGAACCCTAGGCGGAAAGGCAAGAAACCCCAGAGGACCCAACACATAAGTCACCACTTGTTAGGGCGATGACAAAGATTTATTGTGTGGGATCAAGCTGGTCACCGCTGTAGAATTATTTTTGTAAAAAGGGCAAAGCACAATATAAGGCGAACGATGCAAGGAAGCAATGGTGTGGCAAACATAAAACATGGTAGTAATGCGAATACAGATGTAAGGTCACAATATACTGTATTCATAGGAAATCTCATGGACATTCACATTGGCAAACATATAACAATCGTTGGTACTATCCCAACACTCCCACACAGTTGCCGTGTCACAGTATTTGTCACTGCAGCTGCCTTAGCCTCAGGGACGGATTAAGGTCTTTGGGGGTCCCTGGGCAACAAATCTGTGGGGCCCCCACACACTGTCCTCACAACTGCAAAAAAAACATCGGAGCACGAGTACAGCATTTACCTGTCTCCTCTCCGTCCGCCTCGGCAGCTGAGCTGTTCCTTTACTGCTGCGGCCACTGAGGAGCTTCACTCACAGCAGTGTGAAGTCTCGCGAGATTTGACATTATCTTGCGTGACTTCACACTGCAGTGAGTGAAGCTACTCGGCGGCCGCAGCTGTAATGGAACGTCTCAGCTGCTGAGGAGAATGGAGAGGAGACAGGTAAATGCTGTACTCCTACTCCGATGTTTTTTGCAGTTGTGAGGACAGTGTGTGGGGGCCCTGGGACGACCGCCCCTTCTGCCCCTCCGTTAATCCGGCTCTGCTTGGCCTACAGGATATACTCAGTTCAATACTACTCTAAGTAACTAGGAGTCCCGTTAAGTCTTTTGGGGTAACACCTTACCATTTACAGTCTTAAAACTAGCAGATAAACGGGTGATTAAAGTGAAGAGTAAGATATCAGGCATAGTTCTGTAATACGGAGCAGTAGGTATTACTTGTATAATTTTGGGCTAAGCAGTTCAGTGAGAGCGAAGTAAAGACTTAAAATCCTCCCACGGTGCAGATTGGAAAAGAGTATGCAAGGGCCTGAAGCAGTTCAGTTAGGTATGTAATCGCATGCACAAACAGACAAGTACATTGGTTGTTAATAAGAGCGAGCAAACAACAGCCTCCAGTCAATGTGTAAGTAAAGGTACAGGCATGCAGGCACCCTAATGATTTAGCATAAGTAAATGAGCAAGGCAGAGCAATAATTTGGTCAACACACACTGCTCTTCCCTGCTATTGGGCTAGCACACAACAGAAGCTTAGCCAAGCGTAGTGGTGAAACACAGCCCCTGCCCTAAGGGCACACTCCTTTATCACTATCGGTCTCTGAGTAGCTCCTGTAATTACTTAGATGTGTCTCTACTTTCAAACTTCAGCTTAAGCTGTTGCAGAAGTAGTAGTAACCCATTTAAAGTCTCTCCCTGTCTGTCTGTCTCTCTCACTTTCTCTCTGTCTGTGGCTGTAGTTGGCTGAAATAAGGGTTTCACTTTAGCTAATCAGCAGCTGTACTGTCCCGAACTCTGAGGGGGTGGTACTATTACCATGGGAATTAGTCACTCCCTCTTGTCCCCTAATAGCTGTGGTAATGGATACTAACTGAGGAGCTGGCGGGGTGTCAGTGGCATTGCCGGGAATACCTGTTAGCAGCAGCTGTTGTCTGCTGGGTCCCCAGCTTCAGGGCTCTAAATACTGCTCCCTCTGATGCTCTGTCACTGCTCTCACCAGCTCCGGTCATGGCTGCGGACGGCGATCAGGGTCCCGGCTCCGGTCACAACAGACAATGTTAAGCTCCTGTCCTCCACTTGTCTCCCGGCAGCGAGACCCTCCTCAGTGTACTCAGTGGGATTTGTCCTACCCTCAGCGCCTCTCTGTCTCACTCTCTCTGGACCCCTCAGTTATCAGCTCGCCCTGGCGGTGGTGCTTGACCTCCGGCTCCCGTTATCTCAGCAGCAGCTCGGCTCTACACAGCATGGCTCCTCCTCTCACCACGGGTGGGAACCCCGCCTCTCAGATTCCCGCTCCGCGGTGGCCTATCAGCAGCACTCCAGCCTTTCTGCTCTGAGGAGCTATTACTGGAATTCTATGGGTACCTGTGTCCTCCATGTCAGGGCTACCGTTAACGTCATCCAGTTAGAATGAGGAAGAGGGGTATTAACCCCTTCAGTATTACTGGGCCGGCTAGTTGTGAAGGGGGGCTCCTTTAGAGGAATTTAGGGGTCTCACTCATATTTTATCTAGTGATGAGCGGGTTCGGATCCTCGGAATCCGACCCGCCCGAACTTCACCATTTTTTTACACGGGTCCGAGCGACTCGGATCCTCCCGCCTTTCTCGGTTAACCCGAGCGCGCCCGAACGTCGGATTCTCGCGAGACTCGGATTCTATATAAGGAGCCGCGCGTCGCCGCCATTTTCACACGTGCATTGAGATTGATAGGGAGAGGACGTGGCTGGCGTCCTCTCCGAGTCCGTTGTATTATATTAGAACTTAGTTAGTTATAATTGTGGGGAGGTTTGGGGACGGGGAGCAGCTGTTAGGGAGTACAGTGCAGGGTTTTGAGTTTAATCCGTTGTTTCTCTGCCTGAAAAAAAACGCTCCACCATATCTGTGCTCACTCAGTGTGCTGCACTGCTGCATGATATATCTGTGCTGAGTGCACTGCTCACACTGCCTAATTGTGGGGACTGGGGAGCAGTTATAGCAGGAGTACAGTGCACAGTTTTGCTGACAGTGACCACCAGTCCAGTATACGTTTGTCTGCCTGAAAAACACTGTGGTGTGTTTTTTTTTCTTTCTTCATGCTAGTTTGTTTAGCAGTCTGCTGACACTGCAGTGTCCACCAGGTCCGTTATACAGTATATTATATATATAATTAAGCACTAAGCAGCAGTACGGTAGGTCACGGCTGTACCTACCTCTGTGTCGACTCGTCACTCGTCGTCCATAAGTATAAGTAATACTATCCATCCATCTACATTGTATACCTGTGGTGTTTTTTTTTTCTTTCTTCATACTAGTTTAGCAGTCTGCTGCTGACACTGTCCACCAGGTCCGTTATACAGTATATTATATTTATATATAAGCACTAAGCAGCAGTACGGTAGGCCACGGCTGTACCTACCTCTGTGTCGTCACTCGTCGTCCATAAGTATAAGTAATACTATACTATCCATCCATCTACATTGTATACCTGTGGTTGCTTTTAGTTGTGCGCAAAATATGGAGAACAAAAATGTGGAGGTTAAAAAAATAGGGAAAGATCAAGATCCACTTCCACCTCGTGCTGAAGCTGCTGCCACTAGTCATGGCCGAGATGATGAAATGCCATCAACGTCGTCTGCCAAGGCCGATGCCCAATGTCATAGTACAGAGCATGTAAAATCCAAAACACAAAAGATCAGTAAAAAAATGACCCAAAAATCTAAATTAAAAGCGTCTGAGGAGAAGCGTAAACTTGCCAATATGCCATTTACGACACGGAGTGGCAAGGAACGGCTGAGGCCTTGGCCTATGTTCATGGCTAGTGGTTCAGCTTCACATGAGGATGGAAGCACTCATCCTCTCGCTAGAAAAAAGAAAAGACTTGCGGCAAAAGCACAGCAAAGAACTGTGCGTTCTTCGAAATCCCAAATCCCAAAGGAGAGTCAAATTGTGTCGGTTGCGATGCCTGACCTTCCCAACACTGGACGGGAAGAGCTTGCGCCTTCCACCATTTGCACGCCCCCTGCAAGTGTTGAAAGGAGCACCCGCAGTCCAGTTCCTGATAGTGAAATTGAAGATGTCAGTGTTGAAGTACACCAGGATGAGGATATGGGTGTTGCTGGCGCTGGGGAGGAAATTGACAAGGAGGATTCTGATGGTGAGGTGGTTTGTTTAAGTCAGGCACCCGGGGAGACACCAGTTGTCCGTGGGAGGAATATGGCCATTGACATGCCTGGTGAAAATACCAAAAAAATCAGCTCTTCAGTGTGGAAGTATTTCAACAGAAATGCGGACAACAGGTGTCAAGCCGTGTGTTGCCTTTGTCAAGCTGTAATAAGTAGGGGTAAGGACGTTAACCACCTCGGAACATCCTCCCTTATACGTCACCTGCAGCGCATTCATAATAAGTCAGTGACAAGTTAAAAAACTTTGGGCGACAGCGGAAGCAGTCCACTGACCAGTAAATCCCTTCCTCTTGTAACCAAGCTCGCGCAAACCACACCACCAACTCCCTCAGTGTCAATTTCCTCCTTACCCAGGAAAGCCAATAGTCCTGCAGGCCATGTCACTGGCAAGTCTGACGAGTCCTCTCCTGCCTGGGATTCCTCCGATGCATCCTTGAGTGTAACGCCTACTGCTGCTGGCGCTGCTGTTGTTGCTGCTGGGAGTCGATCGTCATCCCAGAGGGGAAGTTGGAAGACCACTTGTACTACTTCCAGTAAGCAATTGACTGTCCAACAGTCCTTTGCGAGGAAGATGAAATATCACAGCAGTCATCCTGTTGCAAAGCGGATAACTGAGGCCTTGACAACTATGTTGGTGTTAGACGTGCGTCCGGTATCCGCCGTTAGTTCACAGGGAACTAGACAATTTCTTGAGGTAGTGTGCCCCCGTTACCAAATACCATCTAGGTTCCACTTCTCTAGGCAGGCGATACCGAGAATGTACACGGACGTCAGAAAAAGACTCACCAGTGTCCTAAAAAATGCAGTTGTACCCAATGTCCACTTAACCACGGACATGTGGACAAGTGGAGCAGGGCAGACTCAGGACTACATGACTGTGACAGCCCACTGGGTAGATGTATTGCCTCCCGCTGCAAGAACAGCAGCGGCGGCACCAGTAGCAGTATCTCGCAAATGCCAACTCGTTCCTAGGCAGGCTACGCTTTGTATCACCGCTTTCCAGAATAGGCACACAGCTGAAAACCTCTTACGGCAACTGAGGAAGATCATCGCAGAATGGCTTACCCCAATTGGACTCTCCTGGGGATTTGTGACATCGGACAATGCCAGCAATATTGTGAGTGCATTACATCTGGGCAAATTCCAGCACGTCCCATGTTTTGCACATACCTTGAATTTGGTGGTGCATAATTATTTAAAAAACGACAGGGGCGTGCAAGAGATGCTGTCGGTGGCCAGAAGAATTGCGGGCCACTTTCGGCGTACAGGCACCGCGTACAGAAGACTGGAGCACCACCAAAAACACCTGAACCTGCCCTGCCATCATCTGAAGCAAGAGGTGGTAACGAGGTGGAATTCAACCCTCTATATGCTTCAGAGGATGGAGGAGCAGCAAAAGGCCATTCAAGCCTATACATCTGGCCATGATATAGGCAAAGGAGGTGGAATGCACCTGTCTCAAGCGCAGTGGAGAATGATTTCAACGTTGTGCAAGGTTCTGCAACCTTTTGAACTTGCCACACGTGAAGTCAGTTCAGACACTGCCAGCCTGAGTCAGGTCATTCCCCTCATCAGGCTTTTGCAGAAGAAGCTGGAGGCATTGAAGGAGGAGCTAAAACAGAGCGATTCCGCTAGGCATGTGGGACTTGTGGATGGAGCCCTTCATTCGCTTAACCAGGATTCACGTGTGGTCAATCTGTTGAAATCAAAGCACTACATTTTGGCCACCGTGCTCGATCCTAGATTTAAAACCTACGTTGTATCTCTCTCTTTCCAGCAGACACAAGTCTGCAGAGGTTCAAAGACCTGCTGGTGAGAAAATTGTCAAGTCAAGCGGAACGTGACCCGTCAACATCTCCTCCTTCACATTCTCCCGCAACTGGGGGTGCGAGGAAAAGGCTACGAATTCCGAGCCCACCCACTGGCGGTGATGCAGGGCAGTCTGGAGCGACTGCTGATGCTGACATCTGGTCCGGACTGAAGGACCTGCCAACGATTACTGACAAGTCGTCTACTGTCACTGCATATGATTCTCTCACCATTGAAAGAATGGTGGAGGATTATATGAGTGACCGCATCCAAGTAGGCACGTCAGACAGTCCGTACGTATACTGGCAGGAAAAAGAGGCAATTTGGAGGCCCTTGCACAAACTGGCTTTATTCTACCTAAGTTGCCCTCCCTCCAGTGTGTACTCCGAAAGAGTGTTTAGTGCCGCCGCTCACCTTGTCAGCAATCGGCGTACGAGGTTACTTCCAGAAAATGTGGAGAAGATGATGTTCATTAAAATGAATTATAATCAATTCCTCCATGGAGACATTCACCAGCAGCAATTGCCTCCAGAAAGTACACGAGGACCTGAGATGGTGGATTCCAGTGGGGACGAATTCATAATCTGTGAGGAGGGGGATGTACACAGTGAAAGGGGTGATGAATCGGACGATGATGATGAGGTGGACATCTTGCCTCCGTAGAGCCAGTTTGTGCAAGGAGAGATTGATTGCTTCTTTTTTGGTGGGGGCCCAAACCAACCAGTGATTTCAATCACAGTCGTGTGGCAGACCCTGTCGCTGAAATGATGGGTTCGTTAAAGTGTGCATGTCCTGTTTTTACAACATAAGGGTGGGTGGGAGGGTCCAAGGACAATTCCATCTTGCACCTCTTTTTTCTTTCATTTTTCTTTGCGTCATGTGCTGTTTGTGGAGTATTTTTTTGAAGGGCCATCCTGCGTGACACTGCAGTGCCACTCCTAGATGGGCCAGGTGTTTGTGTCGGCCACTAGGGTCGCTTAGCTTAGTCACACAGCTACCTCATTGCGCCTCTTTTTTTCTTTGCGTCATGTGCTGTTTGGGGAGTATTTTTTTGAAGGGCCATCCTGCGTGACACTGCAGTGCCACTCCTAGATGGGCCAGGTGTTTGTGTCGGCCACTAGAGTCGCTTAGCTTAGCCATCCAGCGACCTCGGTGCAAATTTTAGGACTAAAAATAATATTGTGAGGTGTTCAGAATAGACTGAAAATTAGTGGAAATGATGGTTATTGAGGTTAATAATACTATGGGATCAAAATGACCCCCAAATTCTATGATTTAAGCTGTTTTTTAGGGTCTTTTGAAAAAAACACCCGAATCCAAAACACACCCGAATCCGACAAAAAAAATTTGGTGAGGTTTTGCCAAAACGCGTCCGAACCCAAAACACGGCCACGGAACCGAACCCAAAACCAAAACACAAAACCCGAAAAATTTCAGGTGCACATCACTAATTTTATCCAGTACTGGGTTCTTTTGCTATTCTGTGAACCCAGCAGGTTTGCGGCTGTACTCTCAGACCTGCTTGCTTAATCCTCCCTCACTGTGCAGGGCGTCCAGGTGTCAGTTTAGTGGCAGTAAGCTGAACCTGTGCCCTGCAAGTGGGGGTTAGGATTGTGGATACTCTCCTTGTGTCTATATTTCTATCTCTGACCAAGGAGTTTATTCCCACACCCGTTGGTAACCCTTTGGGGTTTTTTCTGTTGCTCTTAGCAACATCATTTCAGGTGCTCCACATGTTAAATCACTACACATCGCTTCATTGTCC
This sequence comes from Pseudophryne corroboree, assembly GCF_028390025.1. NCBI lineage: Eukaryota > Metazoa > Chordata > Amphibia > Anura > Myobatrachidae > Pseudophryne > Pseudophryne corroboree. The sequence goes on along the minus strand of NC_086449.1, from coordinate 233,468,315 downwards.
GCTCTATTCCATCTGAGCATTCCTGACACCAGGGAGACACCCAATTCCTGAGCCTCTGTTCACTTTGTGTTTATTAGTTATTCCATCACCTCCTGTGTATGTTATGTTATACTGTCTGTGAGTTTGTTTGCTTTGCTTCCCTCTCTGTTCATACACCGGTATACTCCTGTTAGCACTGGTGTGCGTAACATATTCAGCAGCCCTACTCCTGTTGAAATTTTGTGGGAATATGGAGCATACCCCTCAAAATACTTTGCAACAGGTGGTCGATCAGGTGCAGGTCCTGACTCGACAATTTAATGAGATGTCCATTAAAATGAACACCCCGCAGGCCGCTAGCGGAGCTCCCGCAGCAGCAGCGGCAAGTTCAGGGGTTAAGGAGCCGAAAGTAAATCTACCGGATCGTTTTTCTGGAGATCGCTCGCAGTTCTTTTGTTTCAAGGAGAGCTGTAAGCTATATTTCAGGCTTAGGCCCCAGTCTTCTGGGTCGGAGATTCAGCAGGTGGGCATGGTGATTTCCTTGCTACAAGGAGACCCGCAGGTCTGGGCATATGGGTTACAGCCTGACTGTCCGTCGCTTAAAAGTGTTGATGCTTTTTTTACGGCACTGGGCATTTTGTATGATGACCCTGACAAGATGGCTTCAGCCGAGGCTCAGATTACGGTTCTTAAGCAAGGGCGACGGCCAGCTGAGGTTTATAGTACGGCGTTTCGGAGGTTGGCTCATGAAACCCAGTGGAATGACCCAGCCCTGAGAAACCAGTACCGAAGGACCAACTGGTACAATATCCCTCGCCTGATAGCTTAGATCAGCTCATGCAGTTATCCATCCGGGTGGATAGACGGCTGAGAGAGCGTAGGCTTGAAAGGGAGACCGCAGTTTCCTTTTTTCTCAAGGGAACCTCAGACTCTGAGGAATATTCCGAGGAGCCTATGCAGATTGGGGCTACCCGCCTCTCCTCGCGTGAGAAGACGCGGAGGAGACAGCAGGGTTTGTGTTTGTACTGTGGGAATAAAGGTCATGTTGTAGTATCATGCCCAGAAAAACCGGAAAACTACAGGGCCTGAGGGTGATGGGAAATATCCTGTCAGGCCAGAAGTCAGAATTTCCCAAAAAGACTTTTCTCATTCCAGTGACTTTGGAGATCCTCGGTCAAACTGTCAAGACTGAGGCCTTTGTTGACAGTGGGGCCGATGGGGTTTTCATGGACCGTCAATTCGCCCTGGAACACTTTGTTCCCTCAGGGAATATTTGGATAGATTCTTAGTTGTTTATCTAGATGACATCCTAATCTTCTCTCATTCCCTGGAGGAACATCGGAAGCATGTACGCTTAGTCCTCCAGAAACTCCGAGACCACCAGCTTGGGGCGAAGCTGGAGAAGTGCGAGTTTGAAGTCCAGCAAATCGCTTTTCTAGGGTATATTATCTCCTCAGAAGGTTTCCAAATGGAGGGTTCTAAGGTACAGGCAGTCCTGTATTGGGTGCAGCCCACTAGTTTGAAGGCGCTTCAGCGTTTTCTGGGCTTTGCAAATTTTTATAGACGGTTTATCGCTGGATTTTCGTCTATAGTGGCCCCCTTGGTGGCACTCACTAAGAAAGGGGCGGATGTTGCTCACTGGTCTTGTGAGGCCAAAGCGGCCTTTGCCCGTCTCAAAAGGGCATTTGTCTCGGCCAAGGTGCTGCGACACCCAGATCCAGAGCGTCCTTTTGTGGTAGAAGTGGATGCCTCTGAGATAGGTATTGGGGCAGTGCTCTCTCAGATGGGGGTGTCTGATAATCGCCTTCATCCCTGTGCTTACTTTTCCCGTAAATTTTCGTCTGCCGAGATGAATTATGATGTGGGTAACCGGGAATTGTTGGCTATAAAGGATGCACTCGGGGAGTGGAGACACTGGCTTGAGGGGGCTAAGTTTGTGGTCTCAATTCTCACCGACCATAAGAATCTGGCATATTTAGAGTCAGCGAAGCTACTCAATGCCAGGCAGGCACGATGGGCTTTGTTTTTTGCTCGCTTTAATTTTTTGATAAGATATCGCCCTGGGTCAAAAAACATCAAGGCTGATGCGCTCTCGCAGAGTTTTGCTCCAGTTCAAGAGACCACCGAGGAGCCATTGCCCATTGTGTCCCCATCATGTATTAAAGTGGGCATTACCCAGGACCTCTTGTCATTAGTCCTTAGAGCACAGGAGCAGGCTCCTCCAGACCCTCCGGTAGGTCTCTTGTTTGTGCCTCCTAGGTTAAGACAGCGAGTGTTCCTGGAATTCCATGCCAAGAGGTCGGCAGGGCATCCGGGTATTGCCAGAACTCGGGAGTTGCTGTCTAGGGCGGTGTGGTGGCCCTCGGTGGCTAGGGATGTGGATCAGTGGGTTCGGGCATGTGACGTTTGTGCCCGAAATAAAACTCCTAGAGGGGTTCCTGTCGGCCCATTACATCCACTCTCTATTCCGTCTAAGCCATGGACCCACATTTCCATGGATTTTGTGGTGGACTTGCCCAAATCCTCGGGGATGACAGCCATTTGGGTTGTCGTTGACAGGTTTTCGAAGATGGCGCATTTCGTTCCACTGGTTGGGTTGCCATCGGCCAGACGCCTGTCTGAGTTATTTATGCAGCATGTTGTGCGCCTCCACGGGTTGCCACTTGATGTGGTCTCTGACCGTTGATCCCAGTTTGTGGCCAAATTCTGGAGGGCATTTTGTTCTGATCTCCAGATTTCTGTGAGCTTGTCGTCAGGCTACCATCCACAGTCTAATGGGCAGACTGAGAGGGTGAACCAGTCCTTGGAGCAGTTCCTCAGGTGTTATGTCTCCAAGTGTCATACTGACTGGGTTGCTCATCTGTCCATGGCGGAGTTTGCCTATAACAACGCAGCTCACTCTGCTACAGGGATCTCCCCCTTCCTTTGTGTGTATGGGCATCATCCTAAGGCCAATTCTTTTGACCCCCTGGATTCCACGCCTGGTGGTTCCTCTGTTGTTTCGGTCCTTAGGGGTATTTGGAGGAAAGTGAAGAAAGCCCTTGTGTCTGTGTCATTAGTGACCAAAAGGGTTTTTGATAAGCGGAGAAGACGCTGCAGCTTCAAATTAGGAGACTTCGTCTGGTTGTCCACCAAGAATTTGAAGTTGAGACAGCCATCTCATAAGTTAGGCCCCCGGTTCATCGGCCCTTATAACATCACCAGGGTTATCAATCCGGTGGCATTTCAGTTAGATCTGCCCCGTTCATTGGGTATCAATAAAACATTTCATTGTTCCCTTTTAAAACTGGCGGTTAGTAATCCTTCTTCCAGTGGAAGACCTTCTCCTCTTCTGATACAGGGTCAGAGGAAGTTTGTGGTTGAAAGGGTTCTTGACTCCAAGATGGTTCGGGGTCGGCTGTCATTTTTGGTGCACTGGAAGGTGTATGGCCCGGAGGAGCGGTCGTGGGTGCGCAGTTGTGATCTTCATGCCCCCAGACTGATATGCTCTTTCTTCTCGCAGTTCCCTGATAAACCCGGTGGTAGGGGTTCTTTGACCCCTCGTCAGAGGGGGGGTACTGTTAGGATCTCCTGCTCTGTGCTGCCACGTCGCCATGGCAACCGGGAGGCAAGTGTTAGCGAAGTAACCTGAGCGCAGCTGATACTCCGGTCCGGGTTTTTACTGTGTAGTGGTTACAGGCTCTGTGCACGGCAGGGAATCCGGCGCTGGTTTTGTGCTCACAGTCTGTGAGGTCTGAGTGGGGCGTGGACAGCACCTGCTATAAAAACCATCCTCTCAGGCTAGGCAAATGCTGCTGAATCTTTGTTTGTTAGTCAGTTCCAGAGAGTTAGCTAGTTCTGTGTGACTTTGTATTTACTTGTTGCTTACTGCGAATAGGCCTTGGGATTCGGTACTTCATTCTGCCAATCCGGACCTAGCAGTAAGACTGGAGTCAGTTGTTTGACCTGCTGGGGTTCTTTTGCTATTCTGTGAACCCAGCGGGTTTGCAGCTGTACTCTCAGACCTGCTTTCTTAATCCTCCCTCACTGTGCAGGGCGTCCAGGTGTCAGTTTAGTGGCAGTAAGCTGAACCTGTGCCCTGCAAGTGGGGGTTAGGATTGTGGATACTCTCCTTGTGTCTATATTTCTATCTCTGACCAAGGAGTTTATTCCCACACCCGTTGGTAACCCTTTGGGGTTTTTTCTGTTGCTCTTAGCAACATCATTTCAGGTGCTCCACATGTTAAATAACTACACATCGCTTCATTGTCCGCTCTATTCCATCTGAGCATTCCTGACACCAGGGAGACACCCAATTCCTGAGCCTTTGGGCTTCTCCGTTCACTTTGTGTTTATTAGTTATTCCATCACCTCCTGTGTATGTTATGTTATACTGTCTGTGAGTTCGTTTGCTTCGCTTCCCTCTCTGTTCATACACCGGTATACTCCTGTTAGCACTGGTGTGCGTAACACCGACTGCTGGGATGCCAAACGCCGGCATCTTGACTGCATCCCAAATGAAATGCTAATGAGATGCTGTGAGATGAACCTCAAATGGACCCAGCCATTAACCAAACACCATTAGTTGGATGGTAGAAGTGCTTCCTGTTAGAAGAAACATCAAGGTGCCATCACTTCCAAGATAAAATGATCAATTATACAATTAACTGATATACATTTCCTTGAACCTGGCCTTGAAATAGGTAAGATTTGTATTTTCTTTATTGCACTCAACAAGTTAAAGTTTTCGTTTACTTACTACTTACTTACATCTAACATGCATGAAAATCGTGTAGTTTTCCAGGTACTACAGTCCCTTCTCCCAAACACTGCCACTTTTTTATTATCTTCAACAACAAATAGATCTATAGCACTGTGCTATCTAACAATTGCTGTGTACCTGGTGAGAGTCTGTTACTGCCGGCATGTCCATCAGAACTTCACTGCACTAGTGATCAGACTAGTGTCCGGCAGCACCGCACTTGTAATCAGACTCAAAATAAACTACAGTTCCCAGCAGCCCTTGCTGCCGGGAGCTCCCAGCAACAAGGGCTGCTGGGAGCTGTAGATTATTTTGAGTATGATTACAAGTGCTGTGCTGCCGGACACCGGCGCCGCTTCAGCAGTAACAGACTCTCAGAAGGTACAGTCTGATATTACTACTTTTCTACCCTTTGGCCGCGGGTGGCACTCACCAGGCAGCGCCCCCTCCTTGCCTGGCGCCCCTGGCGAGTGCCATCCTGGCCAATAGGTAGATACACCCCTGGGACCAATTAGGGGTTCAGTTCAGAGTGTCACATATTCTCCCTCTAAAAACATGCATGTCCTCATGCAATATTGCCAAAGGCAAAAGTTCTGAGCAACAGTTCTACAATTACACCCTCCAGTCTTTGATGTATCATGACAACAGGGAGCATAAGCAATATACTTAAGGCAACTACATACACATTACATTACATACATTTCCATGAGTACTTATTTATAAATACATCAGTTAAAAGTCCTATCCAAGTCACGGTACCGTAGAGGTAACATACCTCATGTGCTGCGTTCTGGCCTCTTAGCAACAGAAGAGAGCACCCCTTCGGCCTGATCAGGTACCATACAAGGTGTGTCATCACATTCAATAAATATCTCCTCCCTGGTTTTTGGGGCTACTGGTTTCATTGAGTTTGGAGTTGTGCTACCCATAAATAATAAGAGTTCTATGGGGTCATGGAATGGAATGCCCCCTGGGGTTCCCCGCCCTTCCGCCAGAGGTGAGTCTTTCTCTACTGCCGGGATTTCAATTGTGCAGAGCTTCACTTGGTCACGAGGAACGGTACTTAAATGTCAATTGGGTCTTTGGATTTGGTAGGTATATAGCCTAATGTAATAATGTTATGTGGTGTAAAATAATTGAATAAAACGAGTTACCAATAATGTTTAAGCTCTTTTTCGTATCAATTGTATTTTACAGCATGCAATTGGTCCCGATGTCTTGTCACTTTTTAGCTATCCCTATCTTACCCTATTAGTGGCAGGTGTCCTCCTCAGCCACTACCTCTCCTGTAAATGTCCGTAGATGTCCATCCTGCAACAGCGTGCAGTGTCGTCAGCATCTGCTTAATGGTGCGCTCCGTGCGCTTGCAGAGTTTAGCTGACAGCGGCGGTTCAGCTGACAGCAGTGGTAGGCGGGATAGCGGTAACTGGAGGGTGGTGACTGGTTGACCGGTAGCTGTATCTCTCCTCAACGCGTTTCACATGTGGCAGTGCTTCTTCAGTTCTACTCTTTAAGAAGCACTGCCACATGTGAAATGCGTTGAGGAGAGTTTTCGCAGCGATCAGGTCTGAATTAGGCCCTTGGACCGGATTCTCAATGCCAAAGCATTGGGGAGAAAATTTTTCGATCTTCACTCTGCCTCCTGTCAAAAGCTGACCAAGCCACTGAACTCAGATACTGCCCGAACTGTAAACATTTTTTATGTTAGAGTAGAAGATAGTTATAGTAAATTCTGAGGTATGTAGAGGATGGTGATCATGGAGAGATATATGCCTTTTTTATGCATTTCCACACAGCACATATGCACTAAAAATGTGTTTGCATTAGACTGTATGCAGATTTGATTGAATGTTATACCACATCTACTTACACCTGGGCAGGCAGATTGTGGTGGGAAGGGATGGACAAATAAAGATGTAGTGCAACTGAGGTAGACCTGAATGGATATGTATGTACACATGATGCACTAGTTGCTTTCAATTAGCTGATTACATCTTGAGACCCTCTCCCTCTCATCACCACCAATAGAAGCAGGAAAGAAAATTAAAATTTGAGTCTTAGGGAAGATATACAAAACTTTTTAAAAATGACAGATGCAAATGTTGCCCATAGCACTCAATAGATTTTAGCTATCATTTTACTTGATAAATGATAGCTAGAAGCTGATTAGTTTTGAAGGGGAACTTCTCCAGTTGCCCGCTTTTTCAATTTTGATGCATCTCCTGGGTAAGGTAAAAACAATAGCTACTTGTATTTAATTTACTTACACTGTCTCTTATATGACATTTCATTACAGTATTATATTCTGTACTAACAGGATCATTTCAGATTCACTTGTAACTAGAGATGAGCGGGCTCAGATCTCAGAGATCCGAGTCCACCCAAACTTAACAAATCCGAGGAATCCGGACCCGCCGCTAGGATCTCCCCACCAATTCCGAAATTCAAAATGAGGCAAAACATCATCAGACTTTGTCAGATCTCTCGCAAGATTTGGATTCTATATCTGACCCTGTGGTGATGATTTGGGCAACATTTCTCACTGTCCAAGCTGCTGTGCTGGCTGCTGGGCTGTCTCCATCCACTCCAGTCAGTGGTTCTGGGCTGTGCTGTCTCCATTGTACTGTATCCATCCACTCTAGTCAATGATTGCTTAGCCTATCTGTCCACTTCAGTCCCCTTAATATTGGCCGAGTTAGATTTACAGTACAGGTAGATAGCAAATCATTGTTTATTATTTTTTATAGTGGTGTAATTTACTTATTACCTCTACTGTGTGTGTCACACTGGTGCTGCACTGTGATGCAGGCTGTACCCTACTGCATTCACATAAATATAAGTGGTGTGACTCTGCAGTGGCATTTGTGAAAAAAGTCTTAAAACAATTATTATTTTTCGTTTGCACAACCTGTGTGCATTGTCCCCCACTGTATTCACATATATATAAGTGGTGTGACTCTGCAATGTTATTTGCGAAAAAAGTTTAAAATTTTTTTTTAATCTTTTTTTGTAAAAATTGTGTGTGCTATGCCCCACTGCGTCTGTTCACATACATATAAGTGCTTTGATAGCCCACAGTGTGAGCTATCATTTGCAAAAACAAAAATATATTATTCTATTGTTTGTACTACTTCTTCTGCGTATTGTACCCTACTGCGTTTGTTTGCATACATAATCATATAGGCACTGTGATATCCCACAGTGTGAGCGGTCATTTGTGAAAAAAAGTAGAAAAAAAGGATAACTTGCTCTATTGTCTGTAATACTTAATCAGTGTATTGTACGCCACTGTGTCTGTTCACATACAGATAAGCGCTGTAATAGCCCACAGTGTGAGCGGTCATTTTCAAAAACAAAAATATATTTTCTCTTACGTCCTAGAGGATGCTGGGGACTCCGTAAGGACCATGGGGAATAGATGGGCTCCACAAGAGACATGGGCACTAAAAAGAACTTTAGGCATGGGTGTGCACTGGCTTCTCCCTCTATGCCCCTCCTCCAGACCTCAGTTTAATACTGTGCCCATAGGAGACTGGGTGAACTACAGGGAGCTCTCCTGAGCTTCCTGAAAAGAAAGTATTTTGTTAGGTTTTTTATTTTCAGGGAGACCTGCTGGCAACAGACTCCCTGCATCGTGGGACCGAGGAGAGAGAAGCAGACCTACTTAAATGCTAGGCTCTGCTTCTTAGGCTACTGGACACCATTAGCTCCAGAGGGAGTCAGAACGCAGGTCTCCCCTAGCGGTTCGTCCCGGAGCCGCGCCGCCGTCCTCCTTGCAGAGCCAGAAGATAGAAGCCGGGTGAGTATAGGAAGGCAGAAGACTTCAGAGGCGGCAGAAGACTTCAGATCTTCACTGAGGTAACGCGCAGCGGTAACGCTGCGCGCCATTGCTCACACACAGAACACACACAGCGCACACTGTTGGGTGCAGGGCGCGGGGGGGGGGGGGGGCGCCCTGGGCAGCAATGTATTTCTCTAGGACTGACTGTAAGTAAATATTAGTGATGTCCACCGGAAATTTTTCGGGTTTTGTGTTTTGGTTTTGGATTCGGTTCCGCGGCCGTGTTTTGGATTCGGACGCGTTTTGGCAAAACCTCCCTGAAAATGTTTTGTCGGATTCGGGTGTGTTTTGGATTCGGGTGTTTTTTACAAAAAACCCTCAAAAACAGATTAAATCATAGAATTTGGGGGTAATTTCGATCCCATAGTATTATTAACCTCAAATACCATAATTTCCACTAATTTTCAGTCTATTCTGAACACCTCACACCTCACAATATTATTTTTAGTCCTAAAATTTGCACCGAGGTCACTGGATGGCTAAGCTAAGCGACACAAGTGGCCGACACAAACACCTGGCCCATCTAGGAGTGGCACTGCAGTGTCAGGCAGGATGGCACTTCAAAAAAATTGTCCCCAAACAGCACATGATGCAAAGAAAAATTAAAGAAAAAAGAGGTGCAAGATGGAATTGTCCTTGGGCCCTCCCACCCACCCTTATGTTGTATAAACAGGACATGCACACTTTAACGAACCCATCATTTCAGCGACAGGGTCTGCCACACGACTGTGACTGAAATGACTGGTTGGTTTGGGCCCCCACCAAAAAAGAAGCAATCAATCTCTCCTTGCACAAACTGGCTCTACAGAGGCAAGATGTCCACCTCATCATCATCCTCCGATTCCTCACCCCTTTCACTGTGTACATCCCCCTCCTCACAGATTATTAATTTGTCCTCACTGGAATCCACCATCTCAGGTCCCTGTGTACTTTCTGGAGGCAATTGCTGGTGAATGTCTCCACGGAGGAATTGATTATAATTAATTTTGATGAACATCATCTTCTCCACATTTTCTGGAAGTAACCTTGTACGCCGATTGCTGACAAGGTGAGCGGGTTCACTAAACACTCTTTCGGAGTACACACTGGAGGGAGGGCAACTTATGTAGAATAAAGCCAGTTTGTGCAAGGGCCTCCAAATTGCCTCTTTTTCCTGCCAGTATACGTACGGACTGTCTGACGTGCCTACTTGGATGCGGTCACTCATATAATTCTCCACCATTCTTTCAATGGTGAGAGAATCATATGCAGTGACAGTAGACGACATGTCAGTAATCGTTGGCAGGTCCTTCAGTCCGGACCAGATGTCAGCACTCGCTCCAGACTGCCCTGCATCACCGCCAGCGGGTGGGCTCGGAATTCTTAGCCTTTTCCTCGCACCTCCAGTTGTGGGAGAATGTGAAGGAGGAGCTGTTGACGGGTCACGTTCCGCTTGACTTGACAATTTTCTCACCAGCAGGTCTTTGAACCTCTGCAGACTTGTGTCTGCTGGAAAGAGAGAGATACAACGTAGGTTTTAAATCTAGGATCGAGCACGGTGGACAAAATGTAGTGCTCTGATTTCAACAGATTGACCACCCGTGAATCCTGGTTAAGCAAATTAAGGGCTCCATCCACAAGTCCCACATGCCTAGCAGAATCGCTCTGTTTTAGCTCCTCCTTCAATGTCTCCAGCTTCTTCTGCAAAAGCCTGATGAGGGGAATGACCTGACTCAGGCTGGCAGTGTCTGAACTGACTTCACGTGTGGCAAGTTCAAAGGGTTGCAGAACCTTGCACAACGTTGAACTCATTCTCCACTGCGCTTGAGTCAGGTGCACTGCATTCCCCCTCCTTTGCCTATATCGTGGGCAGATGTATAGGCTTGAATGGCCTTTTTTTGCTCCTCCATCCTCTGAAGCATATAGAGGGTTGAATTCCACCTCGTTACCACCTCTTGCTTCAGATGATGGCAGGGCAGGTTCAGGACTGTTTGCTGGTGCTCCAGTCTTCGGCACGCGGTGGCTGAATGCCGAAAGTGGCCCGCAATTCTTCGGGCCACCGACAGCATCTCTTGCACGCCCCTGTCGTTTTTTAAATAATTCTGCACCACCAAATTCAATGTATGTGCAAAACATGGGACGTGCTGGAATTTGCCCAGATGTAATGCACGCACAATATTGGTGGCATTGTCCGATGTCACAAATCCCCAGGAGAGTCCAATTGGGGTAAGCCATTCTGCGATAATGTTCCTCAGTTTCCGTAAGAGGTTGTCAGCGGTGTGCCTCTTATGGAAAGCGGTGATACAAAGCGTAGCCTGCCTAGGAATGAGTTGGCGTTTGCGAGATGCTGCTACTGGTGCCGCCGCTGCTGTTCTTGCTGCGGGAGGCAATACATCTACCCAGTGGGCTGTCAAAGTCATATAGTCCAGAGTCTGCCCTGCTCCACTTGTCCACATGTCCGTGGTTAAGTGGACATTGGGTACAACTGCATTTTTTAGGACACTGGTGACTCTTTTTCTGACGTCTGTGTACATTTTCGGTATCGCCTGCCTAGAGAAATGGAACCTAGATGGTATTTGGTACCGGGGACACAGTACCTCAAACAAGTCTCTAGTTGCCTGTGAATTAACGGTGGATACTGGAACCACGTTTCTCACCACCCAGGCTGACAAGACCTGAGTTATCCGCTTTGCAGCAGGATGACTGCTGTGATATTTCATCTTCCTCGCAAAGGACTGTTGGACAGTCAATTGCTTACTGGTAGAAGTACAAGTGGTCTTCCGACTTCCCCTCTGGGATGATGATCGACTCCCAGCAGCAACAACAGCAGCGCCAGCAGCAGTAGGCGTTACACTCAAGGATGCATCGGAGGAATCCCAGGCAGGAGAGGACTCGTCAGACTTGCCAGTGACATGGCCTGCAGGACTATTGGCTTTCCTGTGTAAGGTGGAAATTGACACTGAGGGAGTTGGTGGTGTGGTTTGCAGGAGCTTGGTTACAAGAGGAAGGGATTTAGTGGTCAGTGGACTGCTTCCGCTGTCATCCAAAGTTTTTGAACTTGTCACTGACTTCTGATGAATGCGGACCAGGTGACGTATAAGGGAGGATGTTCCTAGGTGGTTAACGTCCTTACCCCTACTTAGTACAGCTTGACAAAGGCAACACACAGCTTGACACCTGTTGTCCGCATTTGTGTTGAAATAATTCCACACCGAAGAGCTGATTTTTTTTGTATTTTGATCAGGCATGTCAATGGCCATATTCGTCCCACGGACAACAGGTGTCTCCCCGGGTGCCTGACTTAAACAAACCACCTCACCATCAGAATCCTCCTTGTCAATTTCCTCCCCAGCGCCAGCAACACCCATATCCTCATCCTGGTGTACTTCAACAGTGACATCTTCAATTTGACTATCAGTAACTGGACTGCGGGTGCTCCTTCCAGCACTTGCAGGGGGCGTGCAAATGGTGGAAGGCGCAAGCTCTTCCCGTCCAGTGTTGGGAAGGTCAGGCATCGCAACCGACACAATTGGACTCTCCTTGGGGATTTGTGATTTAGAAGAACGCACAGTTCTTTGCTGTGCTTTTGCCAGCTTAAGTCTTTTCATTTTTCTAGCGAGAGGATGAGTGCTTCCATCCTCATGTGAATCTGAACCACTAGCCATGAACATAGGCCAGGGCCTCAGCCGTTCCTTGCCACTCCGTGTCGTAAATGGCATATTGGCAAGTTTACGCTTCTCATCAGACGCTTTCAATTTTGATTTTTGTGTCATTTTACTGAACATTTGTTTTTGGGATTTTACATGCTCTCTACTATGACATTGGGCATCGGTCTTGGCAGATGACGTTGATGGCATTTCATCATCTCGGCAATGACTAGTCGCAGCAGCTTCAGCACGAGGTGGAAGTGGATCTTGATCTTTCCCTATTTTAACCTCCACATTTTTGTTCTCCATTTTTTAATGTGTGGAATTATATGCCAGTATCAACAGCAATGGCCTACTACTATATATACTGTGCACAACTGAAATGCACCACAGGTATGGATGGATAGTATACTTGACGACACAGAGGTAGGTAGAGCAGTGGCCTTCCGTACCGTACTGCTATATATACTGGTGGTCACTGTCAGCAAAACTCTGCACTGTACTCCTCCTATATAATACTGCTGGTCCCCAGTCCCCACAATAAAGCAGTGTGAGCACAGATATAAGCAGCACACTGAGCACAGATATGGAGTGTTTTTCAGGCAGACAACGTATACTGGTGGTCACTGTCAGCAAAACTCTGCACTGTACTCCTCCTATATAATATACTGGTGGTCCCCAGTCCCCACAATAAAGCAGTGTGAGCACAGATATATGCAGCACACTGAGCACAGATATGGAGTGTTTTTCAGGCAGACAACGTATACTGGTGGTCACTGTCAGCAAAACTCTGCACTGTACTCCTCCTATATAATACTGCTGGTCCCCAGTCCCCACAATAAAGCAGTGTGAGCACAGATATATGCAGCACACTGAGCACAGATATGGAGTGTTTTTCAGGCAGACAACGTATACTGGTGGTCACTGTCAGCAAAACTCTGCACTGTACTCCTCCTATATAATATACTGGTGGTCCCCAGTCCCCACAATAAAGCAGTGTGAGCACAGATACTGTATATGCAGCACACTGAGCACAGATATGGAGTGTTTTTCAGGCAGACAACGTATACTGGTGGTCACTGTCAGCAAAACTCTGCACTGTACTCCTCCTATATAATACAGCTGCTCCCCAGTGCCCACAATTAAGCAGTGTGAGCACAGATATATGCAGCACACTGAGCACAGATATGGAGTGTTTTTCAGGCAGACAACATATACTGGTGGTCACTGTCAGCAAAACTCTGCACTGTACTCCTCCTATATAATATACTGGTGGTCCCCAGTCCCCACAATAAAGCAGTGTGAGCACAGATATATGCAGCACACTGATCACAGATATGGAGTGTTTTTCAGGCAGACAACGTATACTGGTGGTCACTGTCAGCAAAACTCTGCACTGTACTCTTCCTATATAATACAGCTGCTCCCCAGTCCCCACAATTAAGGAATAAGCACAAATATTTTTGCATCGAGATTAATAAACGGAGAGGACGCCAGCCACGTTCTCTCCCTAACATTTCCAATGCACGAGTGAAAATTAGAGATGTGCACTTGAAATTTTTCGGGTTTTGTGTTTTGGTTTTGGGTTCGGTTCCGCGGCCGTGTTTTGGGTTCGACCGCGTTTTGGCAAAACCTCACCGAATTTTTTTTGTCGGATTCGGGTGTGTTTTGGATTCGGGTGTTTTTTTCAAAAAACACTAAAAAACAGCTTAAATCATAGAATTTGGGGGTCATTTTGATCCCAAAGTATTATTAACCTCAAAAACCATAATTTCCACTCATTTTCAGTCTATTCTGAATACCTCACACCTCACAATATTATTTTTAGTCCTAAAATTTGCACCGAGGTCGCTGGATGACTAAGCTAAGCGACCCTAGTGGCCGACACAAACACCTGGCCCATCTAGGAGTGGCACTGCAGTGTCACGCAGGATGGCCCTTCCAAAAAACCCTCCCCAAACAGCACATGACGCAAAGAAAAAAAGAGGCGCAATGAGGTAGCTGTGTGAGTAAGATAAGCGACCCTAGTGGCCGACACAAACACCTGGCCCATCTAGGAGTGGCACTGCAGTGTCACGCAGGATGGCCCTTCCAAAAAACCCTCCCCAAACAGCACATGACGCAAAGAAAAAAAGAGGCGCAATGAGGTAGCTGTGTGAGTAAGATAAGCGACCCTAGTGGCCGACACAAACACCTGGCCCATCTAGGAGTGGCACTGCAGTGTCACGCAGGATGGCCCTTCCAAAAAACCCTCCCCAAACAGCACATGACGCAAAGAAAAAAAGAGGCGCAATGAGGTAGCTGTGTGAGTAAGATAAGCGACCCTAGTGGCCGACACAAACACCAGGCCCATCTAGGAGTGGCACTGCAGTGTCACGCAGGATGTCCCTTCCAAAAAACCCTCCCCAAACAGCACATGACGCAAAGAAAAAAAGAGGCGCAATGAGGTAGCTGTGTGAGTAAGATAAGCGACCCTAGTGGCCGACACAAACACCGGGCCCATCTAGGAGTGGCACTGCAGTGTCACGCAGGAGGTCCCTTCCAAAAAACCCTCCCCAAACAGCACATGACGCAAAGAAAAAAAGAGGCGCAATGAGGTAGCTGTGTGAGTAAGATAAGCGACCCTAGTGGCCGACACAAACACCGGGCCCATCTAGGAGTGGCACTGCAGTGTCACGCAGGATGGCCCTTCCAAAAAACCCTCCCCAAACAGCACATGATGCAAAGAAAAAAAGAGGCGCAATGAGGTAGCTGTGTGAGTAAGATAAGCGACCCTAGTGGCCGACACAAACACCGGGCCCATCTAGGAGTGGCACTGCAGTGTCACACAGGATGTCCCTTCCAAAAAACCCTCCCCAAACAGCACATGACGCAAAGAAAAAAAGAGGCGCAATGAGGTAGCTGTGTGAGTAAGATAAGCGACCATAGTGGCCGACACAAACACCGGGCCCATCTAGGAGTGGCACTGTAGTGTCACGCAGGATGGCCCTTCCAAAAAATACTCCCCAAACAGCACATGACGCAAAGAAAAAAAGAGGCGCAATGAGGTAGCTGTGTGAGTAAGATAAGCGACCCTAGTGGCCGACACAAACACCTGGCCCATCTAGGAGTGGCACTGCAGTGTCACGGAGGATGTCCCTTCCAAAAAACCCTCCCCAAACAGCACATGACGCAAAGAAAAAAAGAGGCGCAATGAGGTAGCTGTGTGAGTAAGATAAGCGACCCTAGTGGCCGACACAAACACCGGGCCCATCTAGGAGTGGAACTGCAGTGTCACGCAGGATGGCCCTTCCAAAAAAAATACTCCCCAAACAGCACATAACGCAAAGAAAAATTAAAGAAAAAAGAGGTGCAAGATGGAATTGTCCTTGGGCCCTCCCACCCACCCTTATGTTGTATAAACAGGACATGCACACTTTAACCAACCCATCATTTCAGTGACAGGGTCTGCCACACGACTGTGACTGAAATGACGGGTTGGTTTGGACCCCCACCAAAAAAGAAGCAATTAATCTCTCCTTGCACAAACTGGCTCTACAGAGGCAAGATGTCCACCTCATCATCATCCTCCGATATATCACCGTGTACATCCCCCTCCTCACAGATTATCAATTCGTCCCCACTGGAATCCACCATCTCAGCTCCCTGTGTACTTTGTGGAGGCAATTGCTGCTGGTCAATGTCTCCACGGAGGAATTGATTATAATTCATTTTAATGAACATCATCTTCTCCACATTTTCTGGATGTAACCTCGTACGCCGATTGCTGACAAGGTGAGCGGCGGCACTAAACACTCTTTCGGAGTACACACTTGTGGGAGGGCAACTTAGGTAGAATAAAGCCAGTTTGTGCAAGGGCCTCCAAATTGCCTCTTTTTCCTGCCAGTATAAGTACGGACTGTGTGACGTGCCTACTTGGATGCGGTCACTCATATAATCCTCCACCATTCTTTCAATGGTGAGAGAATCATATGCAGTGACAGTAGACGACATGTCCATAATCGTTGTCAGGTCCTTCAGTCCGGACCAGATGTCAGCATCAGCAGTCGCTCCAGACTGCCCTGCATCACCGCCAGCGGGTGGGCTCGGAATTCTGAGCCTTTTCCTCGCACCCCCAGTTGCGGGAGAATGTGAAGGAGGAGATGTTGACAGGTCGCGTTCCGCTTGACTTGACAATTTTCTCACCAGCAGGTCTTTGAACCCCAGCAGACTTGTGTCTGCCGGAAAGAGAGATCCAAGGTAGGCTTTAAATCTAGGATCGAGCATGGTGGCCAAAATGTAGTGCTCTGATTTCAACAGATTGACCACCCGTGAATCCTTGTTAAGCGAATTAAGGGCTCCATCCACAAGTCCCACATGCCTAGCGGAATCGCTCCGTGTTAGCTCCTCCTTCAATGTCTCCAGCTTCTTCTGCAAAAGCCTGATGAGGGGAATGACCTGACTCAGGCTGGCAGTGTCTGAACTGACTTCACGTGTGGCAAGTTCAAAGGGCATCAGAACCTTGCACAATGTTGAAATCATTCTCCACTGCGCTTGAGACAGGTGCATTCCACCTCCTATATCGTGCTGAATTGTATAGGCTTGAATGGCCTTTTGCTGCTCCTCCAACCTCTGAAGCATATAGAGGGTTGAATTCCACCTCGTTACCACTTCTTGCTTCAGATGATGGCAGGGCAGGTTCAGTTGTTTTTGGTGGTGCTCCAGTCTTCTGTACGTGGTGCCTGTACGCCGAAAGTGTCCCGCAATTCTTCGGGCCACCGACAGCATCTCTTGCACACCCCTGCTGGCGTTGTCCGATGCCACAAATCCACAGGAGAGTCCAATTGGGGTAAGCCATTCCGCGATGATCTTCCTCAGTTGCCGTAAGAGGTTTTCAGCTGTGTGCGTATTCTGGAAAGCGGTGATACAAAGCGTAGCCTGCCTAGGAAAGAGTTGGCGTTTGCGAGATGCTGCTACTGGTGCCGCTGCTGCTGTTCTTGCGGCGGGAGTCCATACATCTACCCAGTGGGCTGTCACAGTCATATAGTCCTGACCCTGCCCTGCTCCACTTGTCCACATGTCCGTGGTTAAGTGGACATTGGGTACAACTGCATTTTTTAGGACACTGGTGAGTCTTTTTCTGACATCCGTGTACATTCTCGGTATCGCCTGCCTAGAGAAGTGGAACCTAGATGGTATTTGGTAACTGGGGCACACTACCTCAAGAAATTGTCTAGTTCCCTGTGAACTAACGGCGGATACCGGACGCACGTCTAACACCAACATAGTTGTCAAGGCCTCAGTTATCCGCTTTGCAGCAGGATGACTGCTGTGATATTTCATCTTCCTCGCAAAGGACTGTTGGACAGTCAATTGCTTACTGGAAGTAGTACAAGTGGGCTTACGACTTCCCCTCTGGGATGACGATCGACTCCCAGCAGCAACAACAGCAGCGCCTGCAGCAGTAGGCATTACACTCAAGGATGCATCGGAGGAATCCCAGGCAGGAGAGGACTCGTCAGAATTGCCAGTGACATGGCCTGCAGGACTATTGGCATTCCTGGGTAAGGAGGAAATTGACACTGAGGGAGTTGGTGGGGTGGTTTGCGTGAGCTTGGTTGCAAGAGGAAGGGATTTACTGGTCAGTGGACTGCTTCCGCGGTCACCCAAAGTTTTTGAACTTGTCACTGACTTATTATGAATGCGCTGCAGGTGACGTATAAGGGAGGATGTTCCGAGGTGGTTAACGTCCTTACCCCTACTTATTACAGCTTGACAAAGGCAACACACGGCTTGACACCTGTTGTCCGCATTTCTGTTGAAATACTTCCACACCGAAGAGCTGATTTTTTTGGTATTTTCACCAGGCATGTCAATGGCCATATTCCTCCCACGGACAACAGGTGTCTCCCCGGGTGCCTGACTTAAACAAACCACCTCACCATCAGAATCCTCCTGGTCAATTTCCTCCCCAGCTCCAGCAACACCCATATCCTCCTCATCCTGGTGTACTTCAACACTGACATCTTCAATCTGACTATCAGGAACTGGACTGCGGGTGCTCCTTCCAGCACTTGCAGGGGGCGTGCAAATGGTGGAAGGCGCATGCTCTTCACGTCCAGTGTTGGGAAGGTCAGGCATCGCAACCGACACAATTGGAGTCGGACTCTCCTTGTGGATTTGGGATTTCGAAGAACGCACAGTTCTTTGCGGTGCTACTGCTTTTGCCATCTTGAGTCTTTTCATTTTTCTAGCGAGAGGCTGAGTGCTTCCATCCTCATGTGAAGCTGAACCACTAGCCATGAACATAGGCCAGGGCCTCAGCCGTTCCTTGCCACTCCGTGTGGTAAATGGCATATTGGCAAGTTTACGCTTCTCCTCCGACAATTTTATTTTAGGTTTTGGAGTCCTTTTTTTACTGATATTTGGTGTTTTGGATTTTACATGCTCTGTACTATGACATTGGGCATCGGCCTTGGCAGACGACGTTGCTGGCATTTCATCGTCTCGGCCATGACTAGTGGCAGCAGCTTCAGCACGAGGTGGAAGTGGATCTTGATCTTTCCCTAATTTTGGAACCTCAACATTTTTGTTCTCCATATTTTAATAGGCACAACTAAAAGGCACCTCAGGTAAACAATGGAGATGGATGGATACTAGTATACTTATGGATGGACTGCCGAGTGCCGACACAGAGGTAGCTACAGCCGTGGACTACCGTACTGTGTCTGCTGCTAATATAGACTGGATGATAATGAGATGAAATCAATATATATGTATATATATATATAATATCACTAGTACTGCAGCCGGACAGGTATATATATTTATTATGTAATGACTGATGACGGACCTGCTGGACACTGTCAGCTCAGCAGCACCGCAGACTGCTACAGTAAGCTACTATAGTAGTATGTATAAAGAAGAAAGAAAAAAAAAACCACGGGTAGGTGGTATACAATTATGGATGGACTGCCGAGTGCCGACACAGAGGTAGCTACAGCTGTGGACTACCGTACTGTGTCTGCTGATAATATAGACTGGATGATAATGAGATAAAATCAATATATATGTATATATAGTATCACTAGTACTGCAGCCGGACAGGTATATATATTTATTATGTAATGACTGATGACGGACCTGCTGGACACTGTCAGCTCAGCAGCACCGCAGACTGCTACAGTAAGCTACAAGAGTAGTATGTATAAAGAAGAAAGAAAAAAAAAAACCACGGGTAGGTGGTATACAATTATGGATGGACTGCCGAGTGCCGACACAGAGGTAGCTACAGCCGTGGACTACCGTACTGTGTCTGCTGATAATATAGACTGGATGATAATGAGATGAAATCAATATATATGTATATATAATATCACTAGTACTGCAGCCGGACAGGTATATATATTTATTATGTAATGACTGATGACGGACCTGCTGGACACTGTCAGCTCAGCAGCACCGCAGACTGCTACAGTAAGCTACTATAGTAGTATGTATAAAGAAGAAAGAAAACAAAAAAAAACACGGGTAGGTGGTATACAATTATGGATGGACTGCCGAGTGCCGACACAGAGGTAGCTACAGCCGTGGACTAACGTACTGTGTCTGCTGATAATATAGACTGGATGATAATGAGATGAAATCAATATATATGTATATATAATATCACTAGTACTGCAGCCGGACAGGTATATATATTTATTATGTAATGACTGATGACGGACCTGCTGGACACTGTCAGCTCAGCAGCACCGCAGACTGCTACAGTAAGCTACTATAGTAGTATGTATAAAGAAGAAAGAAAAAAAAAACCACGGGTAGGTGGTATACAATTATGGATGGACTGCCGAGTGCCGACACAGAGGTAGCTACAGCCGTGGACTAACGTACTGTGTCTGCTGATAATATAGACTGGATGATAATGAGATGAAATCAATATATATGTATATATAATATCACTAGTACTGCAGCCGGACAGGTATATATATTTATTATGTAATGACTGATGACGGACCTGCTGGACACTGTCAGCTCAGCAGCACCGCAGACTGCTACAGTAAGCTACTATAGTAGTATGTATAAAGAAGAAAGAAAAAAAAAAAAAACACGGGTAGGTGGTATACAATTATGGATGGACTGCCGAGTGCCGACACAGAGGTAGCTACAGCCGTGGACTAACGTACTGTGTCTGCTGATAATATAGACTGGATGATAATGAGATGAAATCAATATATATATATATATATATATATAATTATATAATATCACTAGTACTGCAGCCGGACAGGTATATATATTTATTATGTAATGACTGATGACGGACCTGCTGGACACTGTCAGCTCAGCAGCACCGCAGACTGCTACAGTAAGCTACTATAGTAGTATGTATAAAGAAGAAAGAAAAAAAAAAAACACGGGTAGGTGCTAGGTGGTATACAATATTATATATATATTATATACAATTATATATATATATATATATATTAAACTCATAAACTGGTGGTGATTATTAAACTGGTGGTCAGGTCACTGGTCACACTATCAGCAACTTGCAAGTAGTACTCCTGAGTCCTAAGCAGACAATCACAATATATATTATACTGGTGGTCAGTGTGGTCACAAACAATGGCAGTGTGGCACTCTGGCAGCAAAAGTGTGCACTGTACGTTATATGTACTCCTGAGTCCTGCTCTCAGACTCTAACTGCTCCCCACTGTCAGTGTCTCCCCCACAAGTCAGATAATACAGTCACACTATCTCTATCACTTCAGCAAGTACTAGTAGTAGTAGTACTCCTCCTAATGCTCCCCAAAATTACTACTGTGTCTCTCTCTGTCTCACTCTCTTCTCGAATCTCTATAAACGGAGAGGACGCCAGCCACGTCCTCTCCCTATGAATCTCAATGCACGTGTGAAAATGGCGGCGACGCGCGGCTCCTTATATAGAATCCGAGTCTCGCGATAGAATCCGAGCCTCGCGAGAATCCGACAGCGTGATGATGACGTTCGGGCGCGCTCGGGTTAACCGAGCAAGGCGGGAAGATCCGAGCCGCTCGGCCCCGTGTAAAAAAAACTGAAGTTCGGGCGGGTTCGGATTCCGAGGAACCGAACCCGCTCATCTCTAGTGAAAATGGCGGCGAAGCGCTGCTGCTTATATAGAATCCGAATCTCGCGAGAATATGACAGCGGGATGATGACGTTCGGGCGCGCTCGGGTTAACCGAGCCATACGGGAGAATCCGAGTATGCCTCGGACCCGTGTAAAATGGGTGAAGTTCGGGGGGTTTCGGTTTCCGAGGAACCGAACCCGCTCATCACTAGTAAATATACACTTATTTGTGTGTTTTTTGGTATCGACGCCAGTTTGTTCAAAGAGCGGGACCGAAGCCCGCCACTGAGGGGCGGGGCTTCTCCCTCAGCACTCACCAGCGCCATTTTCTCCACAAGCACACGCTGAGAAGCTGGCTCCCCGGAATCTCCCCTGCTGATCACCGGTGACAGAGGGTTTTAAAGAAGGGGGGGGGCACATAATTTGGCGCAGTGAATATACAAATAGCGCTGTATCTGGGTAATTTTTTGTCCAGGGTTATTGGCGCTGGGTGTGTGCTGGCATACTCTCTCTCTGTCTCTCCAAGGTCCTTGTGGGGAAACTGTCTCCAGATAGAGTCTTCCCTAAGTGTGTGGTGTCTCTCCTAGGGATGAGGTGGCGCGCATGAGTGTGGTGTCTCCGTCGGCAACGCCGACACATGACTGGATGGAAATGTGGAATATTTTAAATGCAAATGTGAATTTATTGCACAAACGTTTGGGCAAAGCAGAGTCCAGGGACAGTACAGAGGGTCATACCCTGCCTTTCCCTATGTCACAGGGGCCTTCGGGGTCTCAAAAACACCCACTTTCTCCGGTAGTTGACACTGATATCGACACAGATTCTGAATCTAGTATCGATTATGATGATGCGAGGTTGCAGCCAAAATTGGCAAAGAGTATTCATTATATGATTATTGCTATAAAGGATGTGCTGCATGTTATAGATGACCCCGCGGTGCCTAATCCAAAAATCCACATGTTTAAAGAAAAGAAGCCTGAGGTTACATTTCCACCTTCTTTTGAATTAAATGAGTTATTTGAAAGTGCTTGGGAAACTCCAGACAAGAAACTGCAAATTCCCAAAAGGATTCTTATGTTGTATCCTTTCCCGATCAAGGACAGGATACGGTGGGAATCCTCCCCAAGGGTGAACCAGGCGTTGACGCGCCTTTCCAAAAAGGTGGCGCTGCTGTCTCAGGATACCGCTGCCCTCAGGGATCCTGCGGATCGCAAGCAGGAAACTACCTTGAAGTCAATTTACACTCATACCGGTACCTTACGCAGACCGGCAATAGCGTCGGCCTGGGTTTGTAGCGCTGTTATAGCGTGGACCGATACCTTATCTACTGATATGGATACAATGGATAAGGAAACTATTTTATTAAGGATGCGGTCCTTTATATGAGAGAGGCTCAGAGGAATGGAGGCATACTGGGGTCCAGAGCGAATGCTATGGCGATTTCTGCCTAGCGAGCACTG
Source organism: Pseudophryne corroboree (assembly GCF_028390025.1). NCBI lineage: Eukaryota > Metazoa > Chordata > Amphibia > Anura > Myobatrachidae > Pseudophryne > Pseudophryne corroboree. Next base: position 233,445,578 of record NC_086449.1, on the reverse strand, counting down.
TGGACCCGACAGTGGACGGGTGATGCCGATTCAAAACGGCATATGGAGGTTTTACCTTACAAGGGTGAGGAATTGTTTGGGGAAGGTCTCGCAGACCTGGTTTCCACGGCTACTGCAGGTAAATCAACTTTTTTACCTTATGTTTCCTCACAGCCTAAGAAAGCGCCACATTATCAGATGCAGTCCTTTCGGTCGCATAAATCCAAGAGAGCTCGGGGATCTTTCTTTCTTGCCAGAGGTAAGGGCAAGGGGAAAAAGCTGCCAACTACAGCCAGTTCCCAGGAACAAAGGTCCTCCCCGGCTTCTACTAAATCCACCGCATGACGCTGGGGCTCCGCGGAAGGAGTCCGCTCCTGTGGGGGCACGTCTTCGTCTGTTCAGCCAGGTCTGGGTTCACTCTCAGGTGGATTCCTGGGCAATAGACATTGCTTCCCAGGGGTACAAGCTGGAATTTGAAGAGGTGCCTCCTTGCCGGTTTTTCAAATCGGCACTGCCGACTTCTTCCCCAGAGAGGGAGGTAGTTCTGGCAGCAATTCAAAAGTTGTGCTTTCAAGAAGTGGTGGTCAAAGTTCCCCCGCTTCAGCAGGGGATGGGCTATTACTCAACCCTGTTTGTGGTCCCGAAACCGGACGGTTCGGTCAGACCCATTCTGAATTTAAAATCCTTAAACCTATACTTGAAGAGGTTCAAGTTCAAGATGGAATCGCTCAGAGCGGTCATCGCAAGTCTGGAGGGGGGAGATTATATGGTGTCCCTGGACATAAAGGATGCATACCTTCATGTCCCCATTTATCAACCTCATCAGGCGTTCCTGAGATTTGTGGTGCAAGATTGTCATTACCAATTTCAGACGTTGCCGTTTGGGTTTTCCACGGCCCCGAGGATTTTTACCAAATTAATGGCAGAGATGATGGTGCTCCTGCGCAAGCAGGGTGTCACAATTATCCCATACTTGGATGATCTCCTGATAAAAGCGAGATCGAGAGAATGATTGATGGACAGCGTATCACTCTCCCTGAGGGTGTTGCAACCACACGGTTGGATCCTAAACCTACCAAAGTCACAGTTAGTTCCAACGACCCGATTGCCTTTCTTAGGCATGATTCTGGACACGGAACAAAAGAGGGTTTTTCTTCCAAAAGAGAAGGCCAAGGAACTTCAGAGCTTGGTCAAGGACCTGTTGAAGCCAGACAGGGTGTCGGTATATCACTGCACTCGAGTGCTGGGAAACATGGTGGCATCTTACGAGGCCATTCCATTCGGCAGGTTCCATGCCAGGACTTTTCAGTGGGACCTTCTGGACAAGTGGTCCGGGTCACATCTACAGATTCATCAGATGATCCGCCTGTCCCCCAGGGCCAGGGTGTCTCTCCTGTGGTGGCTGCAGAGTACTCACCTTCTAGAGGGTCGCATGTTCGGCATCCAGGACTGGGTTCTAGTGACCACGGACGTGAGCCTCTGAGGATGGGGAGCAGTCACACAGGGAAGAAACTTCCAAGGTCTGTGGTCAAGCCAGGAGGCTTGTCTACACATCAACATTCTGGAATTAAGGGCCATATACAACGGCCTTCGTCAGGCGCAGACCTTACTTCAAGGCCTACCGGTTCTGATTCAGTCAGACAACATTACAGCAGTGGCTCATGTAAACCGCCAAGGCGGCACAAGGAGCAGAGTGGCAATGGCAGAAGCCTCAAAGATTATTCGATGGGCAGAGAGTCATGTAAGCGCTGTGACAGCAGTCTTCATTCCGGGAGTGGACAACTGGGAAGCAGACTTCATCAGCAAACACAATCTGCATCCAGGAAAGTGGGGACTTCATCAGGAAGTCTTTGCAGAGATTACAAGTCAGTGGGGACTGCCTCAAATAGACATGATGGCTTCACGTCTCACCAAGAAACTTCCGAGATATTGTGCCAGGTCAAGGGACCCTCAGGTGGTTGCAGTGGATGCACTGGTGACACCGTGGGTGTTTCAGTCGGTCTATGTGCTCCCTCCTCTTCCTCTCATCTCAAAAATACTGAGAATCATAAGACGAAGAGGGGTTCAGGCAATTCTCATTGTTCCAGATTGGCCTCGAAGGGCCTGGTATCCGGATCTGCAGGAAATGCTCACAGAAGATCCGTGCCCTCTTCCTCTCATGGAAGACCTGTTACAACAAGGGCCCTGTTTGTTCCAGGACTTACCGCGACTGCGTTTGATGGCATGGCGGTTGAATGCAGGATTCTAGCGGAGAAGGGCATTCCGGAGGAGGTCATTCCTACTCTGATTAAGGCTAGGAAGGAGGTGACATTGAAACATTATCACCGTATCTGGAGGAAGTATGTGTCTTGGTGTGAAGCCAGAACTGCTCCTCCGGAAGAATTCCATCTGGGCCATTTTCTTCGCTTCCTGCAAACTGGAGTGAATTTGGGCCTAAAGTTAGGCTCCATTAAGGTTCAGATTTCGGCCCTATCCATTTTCTTTCAAAAGGAATTGGCTTCTCTTCCAGAAGTCCAGACTTTCGTGAAGGGGCTTGCTGCATATCCAGCCTCCTTTTGTGCCTCCGGTGGCACCATGGGACCTTAACGTGGTGTTACGGTTTCTTAAGTCTCACTGGTTTGAACCGCTTCAAACAGTTGAGTTGAAGTATCTCACTTGGAAAGTGGTCATGTTATTGGCCTTGGATTCGGCGCGGCGAGTGTCGGAGTTGGCGGCTTTGTCTCACAAAAGCCCTTATCTGATTTTCCATGTGGATAGAGCTGAGTTGCGGACTCGTCCTCAATTTTTGCCTAAGGTGGTTTCTTCTTTTTATATAAACCAACCTATTGTGGTGCCTGTGGCTACAAGGGACGTGGAGGATTCCGAGTCCCTGGATGTGGTCAGGGCATTGAAAATTTATGTGGCCAGAACGGCTCGGGTTAGGAAAAAAGAGGCTCTGTTTATCCTGTATGCAGCCAACAAGGTTGATGCTCCTGCGTCTAAGCAGACTATTGCTCGCTGAATCTGTAACATGATTCAGCAAGCTCATTCTACGGCTGGATTGCCGTTACCGAATTCGGTTAAGGCCCATTCCACTAGGAAGGTGGGCTCTTCTTGGGCGGCTGCCCGGGGCGTCTCGGCATTACAACTATACCGAGCAGCAACTTGGTCGGGTTCAAACACTTTTGCAAAATTCTACAAGTTTGATACCCTGGCTGATGAGGACCTAATGTTTGCTCATTCGGTGCTGCAGAGTCACCCGCACTCTCCCGCCCGTTTGGGAGCTTTGGTATAATCCCCATGGTCCTTACAGAGTCCCCAGCATCCTCTAGGACGTAAGAGAAAATAAAATGTTAAACCTACCGGTAAATCTTTTTCTCGTAGTCCGTAGTGGATGCTGGGCGCCCGTCCCAGTGCGGACAACATCCTGCAAGACTTGTATATAGTTGTTGCTTACATAAGGGTTATATTTTTCAGTTGGATCAGTTTTGGACTGATACTGGTTTTGTTTCATTCTGTTGACTGGTTCGTATCTCCCATGTTTTACGGTGTGAATGGTGTGGCTGGTATGAATCTTGCCCTTGGATTTACAAAATCCTTTCCTCGTACTGTCCGTCTCCTCTGGGCACAGTTTCTCTAACTGAGGTCTGGAGGAGGGGCATAGAGGGAGGAGCCAGTGCACACCCATACCTAAAGTTCTTTTTAGTGCCCATGTCTCCTGTGGAGCCCGTCTATTCCCCATGGTCCTTACGGAGTCCCCAGCATTCTCTACGGATTACGAGAAAAAGATTTACCGGTAGGTTTAAAATCTTATTATTGTATTGTTTGTGCTACTTCTTCTGCGTATTGTACCCCGATGTGTTTGTTCGCATACTTACAGACACTGTGATACCCCACAGTGTGAGCCGTCATTCGTGAAAAAAGTATTAAAAAAAGATAAATTGTTCTATTGTCTGTAATGCTTCTTCAGTGTATTGTATCCCACTGCAGTTGTGCGCATACATTTAAGTGCTGTGATACCCCAAAGTGTGAGCTGTCATTTGCAAAAATATATATAGTAAAATATATTGTTCTATTGTTTGTGCTATACCTCAGAACATTTGTTCATGTACATATAAAAGTGATATAATTCCATGCAGTGAGAGCTGAGCTGTAAATTAAAAAAATGAGAAAAAAAATTGTTGTACTTCTATGTGTTCTTTGATATGGATAACAATCAGTTGAGAGAAGAGCAGGAGCAGCAACCAACTACTAATGCTGCAGCTGCTGTCAGTCATAATAGTCAACATCTACTAAGGGTGGTCCAGGGGGCAGAAAGTTTAAGAAAGGGCATGTGAAACGTAAATATTTCACAGAGTTAAAAAAAAGGGGTAGAGGTGTCACCTTAAAAAGTGACAAATTAGTGCTGAAATAAAAACACTAAGGCTCAAACTGTGTGTTCACATATCCCTGAGGGGAATCTATGGGTGTTCCCATTAGTTATGTGTGAGTCTGACATTTCTCACACTGTCCTCATAGAGGAGCCTTTTTTGCCTCATTCCATCATTTCTGCACTACCTGCACATGTGGGGAGCAGTAAAAGTAAAGATGGTTATGAGGACAAAAAGTGAGGATGCTTGTGTGGAAGTGGAACAGGCTAAAGGGTATAATTGTGTAGTACTACTACTACTACTACTACTACTACTACTACTACTATCTATCACTTCTGAGGAGGCATTGCTCCATATGTGAGACAAATTTAGTAGAGGTAGGGACATTAGGCATCTAGATACCACCTCCATGTTACATCATTTGCAACGAGTTCATGAAATGTATTTTACAAGATTATAATGTAATTAACATCATCAACTTCCTCATTAGTAATCAGAGGTATAGTAGTCCTTACAAAAAAAATGGTTTTTGGGGGCCCAAACAAACCAAGCACTTCAGCCACAAAAATGGCAGTCCCTGTCGATGAAGTGCTTAGTTTGTTGAACTTTGCATGTCCTCCATAAAAGTAGTTAGGAGGGTCCAAGGATTCCATCTTGCACCACTTTTCTTTTTCATAATGGCTTGTATTTTGGGGGGCATTTCGGATGGTCTTTGCAATACTAATTTGCAACACATTTTTAAACAGATATACATGCCATTAGTGGCTTACTGGGCAGGGTGCCATTTGCACCCCAGGCCACTGTGATATTAGTGCTCCATGGCCGCTCCTGCATCTGCATGTACAATATCTTGCTGGATGCAAGAGGCTATATGCTCACACAGTCAAACCAGCCAATGCAAGGTGTACACACTACTGAAGCTGAAAGTGGAACCGGAAGTAGGGCAGAGCGAGAAGAGTTGAGTCTGACAGCTGTGCCAAATATTGTTTTATGGACTTTTCTACACTACTCCTTCACACTGTTGGGACTTCTAAGGAGATTTCTTGGAGCTCCCTGTCTGAACACTGGCCAAAGAAAAGGGTGATTTATGACTTCAATCCTTATCTTCTGTCAGTGACTGCGAGTCTTCTGTATTCCATACAAACAGAGCTACAGTATATGCATTGCATTCATTGTACTTCTGTTTGTGCATAATACATGCTCAGAATCAGAATCAGCTTTATTGGCCAGGTATACTTGATTATAATAGGAATTTGTCTTTGGTTTGCTATACAACAGCAAGTAGGTAACAGATAAGCAGGTGGGGGGCAAGTAAAGTCATACAGATAGGTATACCGTAGGGACACAAGTGAGTTACATGTACATCTAGTCAGTCAATGTTCAGGAGTTCAGCAGGCGGACCGCTTGGGGAAAGAAACTTTTGAGGCTTCTGGTGGGCCCGGTGGGGACAGCCCTGTAACACCTGCCTGAAGGAGACAAGTTAAACATACTGTGGCTGGGGTGTAGCTGGTCCTTTACTATCTTCACTGCCTGCTTTTTAGCTTTGGACAGGTACAGGTCCTGGACTGAGGGAAGGTCGGCCCTGATGATCTTCTGTGCGGTTCTGACCATCTTTTGGAGAATGCATCTGTCCCCCGTGTTGGCGGAGCCGTACCATACCAGTGTCAAGGAGCACAGAACCGACTCCACAATCGTGGAGTTGAAGAGGAGCAGAAGCTTCTGTGAGATGTTGAACTTCCACAGTTGCCTGAGAAAGAACAAGCTCTGCTGCGCTTTCCCAACAGTGGCATTAGCGTTGGACCCCCATTTAAGGTCCCGAGAGATTGTGGTCCCTAGGAACTTGAAGGAGTCCACTAGCAATACAACACTATCAGCAATCGTTAGTGGAGGTGCACTAGCTGACTTCTTCCTGAAGTCCACTATCATCTTGACAGTTTTTAGGGAGTTGATCTCAAGATTGTTGTGGCTGCACCACTGGGCCAACCAGTCTACTTCCCGTCTATAGGCCGATTCATCCCCGTCCTTGATGAGGCCGATGACGGTGGTGTCGTCAGTGAATTTGATGATCTTTACTGATTGCGCCTCTGACGTGCAGTCATTTGTGTACAGGAAGAAGAGCAGGGGTTAATGGAAACAGCCCTGAGGGGCCCCTGTACTAATGGGCTGTGCTTGACAGGTGAATTCCCCCGCCTTCACCACCTATGTCCTATCTGTCAGGAAATCTACTATCCAGGAACTGGTAGCTTCTGGGACCCCTAGGCAAAGTAATTTGGGGTGGAGGATGCTGGGTACGATTGTATTGAAGGCCAAGCTGAAATCGACAAACAGGACCCTCGCGTAGGTACTGGGAATGTCCAGGTGCTGTAGAATGTAGTGCAGGCCCAGTTTGACGGCATCCTCAACACACCGATTTGATCGATAGGCGAACTGTAGGGGGTCCAGTTGGGGGCCAGTCACAGTTTTCAGGTGATTCAATACCAGACGCTCCAACGTTTTCATGACCACAGAGGTCAGTGCTATCGGCCTGTAGTCATTCAGGTTTGTGATAGAGGGTTTCTTGGTGACCGGAACGATAGTGGACCTTTTGAGGCAGGAAGGGACTTTCTGTATCTCCAACGATTTGTTGAAGATCTTGGTGAATATGGGTGCGAGCTGACCCGCACATGCTCTTAGGACAGATGGTAACACTCTTTCAGGACCCAGAGATTTCCTGGGTTTAGCACTTTTGAACAGTGCCTCCACCTCTTCTTGGGCGACTTGCAGTGCCTGGAGTTGGCCGTCGGTGTTAGGGGCATCATAGAGGTGATTGTTTGGGTCGCAAGGGACTTCTTTTGTGATCCTGCTATAAAAGTGGTTCAGCTTGTCTACTAAGTTTTGGTGCATTGTGGTGGACTTCGATGTTTTCTTGTAGTTGGTTATGGATTGCATTTCTTCCCATACAGATACAGGGTAAATGGTGGAGAGATAATTTGTCAGCTTGTCCGAGAACCGCTTTTTTGCTGCCCTGATTTCTTTAGACAGAGAGTTCCTAGTTCGGTTGTGTAGTGCTCTGTCACCGCTGCTATAGGCCTCCTCTTTGGCCCGACAAAGTTGCCTGAGGTGGGCATTGAACCAGGGCTTGTTGTTGTTGTAACTGCGGTAAGTCTTGGTAGGTACACACATGTCCTCAAAGTAGCTAATGTAGGATGTGACAGTGTGTTTCAGGTCATTCAGGTTGGTTGCCAAGGCTTCAAAGACCCCCCATTCCATGCAGTCGAAGCAGGCCTGGAGCTTCATCTTTGCCTCGTTGGTCCATTTATTAACAGTCTTGTTGACAGGCTTAACCTCTCTTAGCTTCTGTGTATAGGTAGAAAGTAGGTGGACGAGGCAGTGGTCAAATAGGCCGAGTGCAGCACGCGGGATAGACCGGAAGGCAGACTTGAGGGTAGAGTAGCAGTGGTCAAGGGTGTGCCCTTACCTAGTGGGACACGTGACTTGTTGTTTGTACTTAGGTAGCTCCTTGCTAAGGTTAGTTCTGTTGAAGTCGCCCAGCACTATAAGCAGAGAGTCTGGGTGTTTATATTCTATGTCGGATATGCATACGGCCAGGTGGTGCAGGGCCTCCTTCACGCAGGCGGGTGGGGGGGGGGATTTACACTCACACAAGGCCAATTGAGGCAAATTCCTGGGGGGCAATAGAAAGGGTTTCAGTTGATACTTAGTATCTCCAGGTATGGGCTACATGATTTGCCTAGGAACGTGACATTGGTGCACCATCTGTCGATGTAGAAGCAGATGCCACCACCCTTTGTTTTTCCTGAGAGAACCTTGGAGCGATCGGCCCTGAAGAGACTGAAGCCCGGCAGAGACATCGTGTTGTCCGCAATATAGTTGTCCAGCCACGTCTCCATAAAGCAGAGGACGGACTACCCTGTAAAGCCCAGAAGGAGGAAAAGATCATGGAACTTGTTTGCCAGTGAGCGCTTGTTCGAGAGCAGGATCGTGGGAAGTGCAGACCGATGCCCTGGCCGCCACCACCTCACTAGGGCGCCTGCGCGACAGCCTCTCCTGTGAGCCCAGGTCCTTCCACTGGGGCCAACATGAGGGCCTCCATCATTCTCTTTCCAGGGGCCGCCGATCCGCCCGCCAGTCGCCGCGGCTGCTCGGTCATCCACTTCGGCATTCACAATATCTGCATCCCTGCCACACAGGGCAGCGAGGGCTGGTCATCCGCCCGCTGATGGGCTCGAATGTGGGGTAATCACTGCGGGAGCGCTCCAACTTAGGAGGGCTTCCCTGCTGTATTTGGTCACCGGTGGGGAAGACAAGGGCAAGGGAAAACAAGGGGAAACAGGTATTTTGGCTGATCTGCATAGCTCCGAGGCAGCCATCTGCAGCGCCATCTTGGATTGTAAATGTTATTTGGTTTTATTTTGTTTTTCAGTACAAGAAGGTCTGTCATTTTTAACTATAACATCACACAGCGCTTACAAACTTGCTTTCTATGATTATGGTAATCTATTAGACTATTGAACATTTCTCTTTTTACTTTAAGAGAGCGCTGGATGATAGTTTATAAAAGGGCAATTAAGGAGGCTGCTCCTTGCCTCCCCTGCAGGAAGAAAGCCGCTGCCGAAAGACCATCTAAAGTGAGGAAGTGGAGTTTGCTGTTTTGGGAGGGGTGTGTGTGCTGTGAGGCTATTATTGAATGGGGGAGAGTACTGTCAGAGTGGTCATTAAAGGGGCTGGGGGGAGGGGTGCTATGACCAATGACCAGACCCATGCCACAGACTACCCTGTCAACCACATCTGCCCTGCACACTCTCTCACCCTGTCACCCACCACATCTGTGCAGACACTGTCACCCACCACACCTGTCCTCACAGACTCTCTCACCCAGCTCAACACCACACTTATCCCTGCAGACTCTCACACCTTCACCCACCAGATCTGTATCACAGATTCTCTCACCCTATCACTCACCAGACCTGCACCACAGATTATCTCTCCCTGCAAAATAACAGATCTGTCCCTACAGACACTGAGGCTGCAGCAGCGACACCCACAGTGAGGGAGGAATGGACCTCTTCTTTATCTTCTCTTCTGCTGCCGACAAGCCAGGTAAGTTTTATGTGAGGGGCTGGGGCAATTATAGTGTGTTTTATTTATTTTTTCTTTGGAGGCAAATGTGTTTCATTTTTTGTTTCTGGTAAAGGCTAATGTGTTTATTTTTTTTCTGTGAGGGTAAATGTGTTTGATTTTTTTTCTTTCAGGGCCAATGTATTTTTTTTCTTTCTATTGAGACCAATTGCATGGGTTTTCTTTCCCATTGTGCCATTGTGTTTAATTCTTTTATGTGAAGGCCAATGCATGTGTGTTTTTCCTGTGGGGACAATGTGTTTTTTCCTTTGGGGGCCAATGTGTTTTATTTTTCCTGTCAAGGCCAATGTGTGCGTTTTTCCTATGGGGACAATGTGTGTGTGCTTTTTTTAAACCCTGTACGAGATGAAGTGTGGGCCAGGAGGAGTGCTGTGAGATGGACACTGAAGGGGCTGTTTATTACAGGGTCTGTAGGCTGGTTAATAAAGGGCCAGGGGGTGCTGTTAGATGGACTTTGAATGGAGGCGGTAGTGCAGTGAGGTGGACAGTGAGTGCTGTTAAGGCGTCTGGGAGTGCTGTGAGGTGGACAGTGAGTGAGCTGTGAGGGGGTCAGTGTGTACTGCTAGGATCTCACTGTTATAGTATATGTAGAGAGGACTCAATACAGCGATGTAGGTGGTTAGGAAGATATCCATGGAGAGCTTGATGAGACAGCTTTGGAGGGCCAATCAGAAAGCTATGTAGGAGGCAATGGAGTGGGCAATAAGAAAGTTATCCAAGGGCAATGAGATGCACTGGAGGGGGAATCAGATTTTGCAGTATTTTTGCCACATCCATTTTGCAGTTTCCGCGCCTTGGTACAAATTCAGTGTGTGATCCCGATGGTTGGATTCCCGGTGGTCATAAGACTGACGCCAGGATCCCGACAGCAACTGCAGCGTGTCCCCTCACGGGCTCGCTGCGCTTGCCATGCTTCGGGCCCGGTGGCGAGCTTCTCTCGCCACACTAATTTATTCCCCCTTGGGTGGTGGCATGGACCACCCCCCAAATGGGGATTCCGGGCCCCGGTAGGGATTCCGACCACCAGGATTTCCTTGGCTGTTGGGATTCTAGCGTCGGTATCCTGACCCACGGGATCCCGACAGCCGGTAAACTAACTGCTTCCTGTTGGTACAAAAGCCGGGCAACTTGATTGCATTTGCCCCCCAGGCTAAAATTTGCCAGCCAGCTCCTGCCTGCTGTGTGTTCGTTCTGCTTTATTGCTTAGTTTGCCAAGCCAGCCTTTAGTCAATATTGGTGAAGAATATTGTGAGCAGTAAAGTAGTCACAATTAAGTGGAAATGACTGGCAATTAATGTTATTTAGGTTAATAATACTGTAGGAACAAAAAAGGGCCAACATTATGTGATTTTATCAGTTTTTATAAAATAAAAAAAAATACAGATCCAAAACCAAAACATGAGTTCGGTTTTGGCAAAATCAAAAACACGAGGGTCGGTACACATCTCTACTTATAACATTGGGGTCATTCCGAGTTGATCGCACGTAGCAACTTTTTGCTGCTCGTGCGATCAACCTGACGCCGCCTATGTGGGAGTGTCTTTTAGCATAGCAGGGCTGCGAACATTTGTGAAGAACCGCTGCGTGCAAACGTGTGGGAATTACCTCCATTGTCACTGGCCATGAGTATGCTATACCTACACTTTCTCCGTGCTATCAAGGGCATAAGTATTCATATACTGTATGTTACTCCCAATGCAAACAAAGGCCCTCATTCCGAGTTGATCGGTCGCAAGGCGAATTTAGCAGAGTTACACACGCTAAGCCGCCGCCTACTGGGAGTGAATCTTAGCTTCTTAAAATTGCGACCGATGTATTCGCAATATTGCGATTACTAACTACTTAGCAGTTTCAGAGTAGCTCCAGACTTACTCTGCCTGTGCGATCAGTTCAGTGCTTGTCGTTCCTGGTTGACGTCACAAACACACCCAGCGTTCGCCCAGGCACTCCCACCGTTTCTCCAGCCACTCCTGCGTTTTTTCCGGAAACGGTAGCGTTTTCAGCCACACGCCCCTAAAACGCCGTGTTTCCGCCCAGTAACACCCATTTCCTGTCAATCACATTACGATCGCCGGAGCGAAGAAAAAGCCGTGAGTAAAAATACTTTCTTCATAGTAAAGTTACTTGGCGCAGTCGCAGTGCGAACTTTGCGCATGCGTACTAAGCAGATTTTCACTGCGATGCGATGAAAAAGAACGAGCGAACAACTCGGAATGAGGGCCAAAGTGCATATGCTAGTGCTGTAGAGCGAGATGCATTATGAGATGCATTCATAGGGATGTGCACTTGAAATTTTTCGGGTTTTGTGTTTTGGTTTTGGGTTCGGTTCCGCGGCCGTGTTTTGGGTTCGACCGCGTTTTGGCAAAACCTCACCGAATTTTTTTTGTCGGATTCGGGTGTGTTTTGGATTCGGGTGTTTTTTTCAAAAAACCCTAAAAAACAGCTTAAATCATAGAATTTGGGGGTCATTTTGATCCCAAAGTATTATTAACCTCAAAAACCATAATTTCCACTCATTTTCAGTCTATTCTGAATACCTCACACCTCACAATATTATTTTTAGTCCTAAAATTTGCACCGAGGTCGCTGGATGACTAAGCTAAGCGACCCTAGTGGCCGACACAAACACCTGGCCCATCTAGGAGTGGCACTGCAGTGTCACGCAGGATGGCCCTTCCAAAAAATACTCCCCAAACAGCACATGACGCAAAGAAGAAAAAAAGAGGCGCAATGAGGTAGCTGTGTGAGTAAGCTAAGCGACCCTAGTGGCCGACACAAACACCTGGCCCATCTAGGAGTGGCACTGCAGTGTCACGCAGGATGGCCCTTCCAAAAAACACTCCCCAAACAGCACATGACGCAAAGAAGAAAAAAAGAGGCGCAATGAGGTAGCTGTGTGAGTAAGCTAAGCGACCCTAGTGGCCGACACAAACACCTGGCCCATCTAGGAGTGGCACTGCAGTGTCACGCAGGATGGCCCTTCCAAAAAACACTCCCCAAACAGCACATGACGCAAAGAAGAAAAAAAGAGGCGCAATGAGGTAGCTGTGTGAGTAAGCTAAGCGACCCTAGTGGCCGACACAAACACCTGGCCCATCTAGGAGTGGCACTGCAGTGTCACGCAGGATGGCCCTTCCAAAAAACACTCCCCAAACAGCACATGACGCAAATAAAAATGAAAGAAAAAAGAGGTGCAAGATGGAATTGTCCTTGGGCCCTCCCACCCACCCTTATGTTGTATAAACAGGACATGCACACTTTAACCAACCCATCATTTCAGTGACAGGGTCTGCCACACGACTGTGACTGAAATGATGGGTTGGTTTGGACCCCCACCGAAAAAGAAGCAATTAATCTCTCCTTGCACAAACTGGCTCTACAGAGGCAAGATGTCCACCTCATCATCATCCTCCGATATATCACCGTGTACATCCCGCTCCTCACAGATTATCAATTCGTCCCCACTGGAATCCACCATCTCAGCTCCCTGTGTACTTTGTGGAGGCAATTGCTGCTGGTCAATGTCTCCACGGAGGAATTGATTATAGTTCATTTTAATGAACATCATCTTCTCCACATTTTCTTGAAGTAACCTCGTACGCAGATTGCTGACAAGGTGAGCGGCGGCACTAAACACTCTTTCGGAGTACACACTTGTGGGAGGGCAACTTAGGTAGAATAAAGCCAGTTTGTGCAAGGGCTTCCAAATTGCCTCTTTTTCCTGCCAGTATAAGTACGGACTGTCTGACGTGCCTACTTGGATGCGGTCACTCATATAATCCTCCACCATTCTTTCAATGGTGAGAGAATCATATGCAGTGACAGTAGACGACATGTCCGTAATCGTTGTCAGGTCCTTCAGTCCGGACCAGATGTCAGCATCAGCAGTCGCTCCAGACTGCCCTGCATCACCGCCAGCGGGTGGGCTCGGAATTCTGATCCTTTTCCTCGCACCCCCAGTTGCGGGAGAATGTGAAGGAGGAGATGTTGACAGGTCGCGTTCCGCTTGATTTGACAATTTTGTCACCAGCAGGTCTTTGAACCCCAGCAGACTTGTGTCTGCCGGAAAGAGAGGTCCAAGGTAGGTTTTAAATCTAGGATCGAGCACGGTGGCCAAAATGTAGTGCTCTGATTTCAACAGATTGACCACCCGTGAATCCTTGTTAAGCGAATTAAGGGCTCCATCCACAAGTCCCACATGCCTAGCGGAATCGCTCCCTTTTAGCTCCTCCTTCAATGCCTCCAGCTTCTTCTGCAAAAGCCTGATGAGGGGAATGACCTGACTCAGGCTGGCAGTGTCTGAACTGACTTCACGTGTGGCAAGTTCAAAGGGTTGCAGAACCTTGCACAACGTTGAAATCATTCTCCACTGCGCTTGAGACAGGTACATTCCACCTCCTATATCGTGCTCAATTGTATAGGCTTGAATGGCCTTTTGCTGCTCCTCCAACCTCTGAAGCATATAGAGGGTTGAATTCCACCTCGTTACCACTTCTTGCTTCAGATGATGGCAGGGCAGGTTCAGGCGTTTTTGGTGGTGCTCCAGTCTTCTGTACGTGGTGCCTGTACGCCGAAAGAGTCCCGCAATTCTTCTGGCCACCGACAGCATTTCTTGCACGCCCCTGTCGTTTTTAAAAAAATTCTGCACCACCAAATTCAAGGTATGTGCAAAACATGGGACGTGCTGGAATTTGCCCATATTTAATGCACACACAATATTGCTGGCGTTGTCCGATGCCACAAATCCACAGGAGAGTCCAATTGGGGTAAGCCATTCCGCGATGATCTTCCTCAGTTGCCGTAAGAGGTTTTCAGTTGTGTGTGTATTCTGGAAACCGGTGATACAAAGCGTAGCCTGCCTAGGAAAGAGTTGGCGTTTGCGAGATGCTGCTACTGGTGCTGCCGCTGCTGTTCTTGCGGCGGGAGTCCATACATCTACCCAGTGGGCTGTCACAGTCATATAGTCCTGACCCTGCCCTGCTCCACTTGTCCACATGTCCGTGGTTAAGTGGACATTGGGTACAACTGCATTTTTTAGGACACTGGTGAGTCTTTTTCTGACGTCCGTGTACATTCTCGGTATCGCCTGCCTAGAGAAGTGGAACCTAGATGGTATTTGGTAACGGGGGCACACTGCCTCAAGAAATTGTCTAGTTCCCTGTGAACTAACGGCGGATACCGGACGCACGTCTAACACCAACATAGTTGTCAAGGCCTCAGTTATCCGCTTTGCAACAGGATGACTGCTGTGATATTTCATCTTCCTCGCAAAGGACTGTTGGACAGTCAATTGCTTGCTGGAAGTAGTAAAAGTGGGCTTACGACTTCCCCTCTGGGATGACCATCGACTCCCAGCAGCAACAACAGCAGCGCCAGCAGCAGTAGGCGTTACACGCAAGGATGCATCGGAGGAATCCCAGGCAGGAGAGGACTCGTCAGAATTGCCAGTGACATGGCCTGCAGGACTATTGGCATTCCTGGGGAAGGAGGAAATTGACACTGAGGGAGTTGGTGGGGTGGTTTGCGTGAGCTTGGTTACAAGAGGAAGGGATTTACTGGTCAGTGGACTGCTTCCGCTGTCGCCCAAAGTTTTTGAACTTGTCACTGACTAATTATGAATGCGCTGCAGGTGACGTATAAGGGAGGATGTTCCGAGGTGGTTAACGTCCTTACCCCTACTTATTACAGCTTGACAAAGGCAACACACGGCTTGACAAATGTTGTCCGCATTTCTGGTGAAATACTTCCACACCGAAAAGCTGATTTTTTTGGTATTTTCACCAGGCATGTCAACGGCCCTATTCCTCCCACGGACAACAGGTGTCTCCCCGGGTGCCTGACTTAAACAAACCACCTCACCATCAGAATCCTCCTTGTCAATTTCCTCCCCAGCGCCAGCAACACCCATATCCTCCTCATCCTGGTGTACTTCAACACTGACATCTTCAATCTGACTATCAGGAACTGGACTGCGGGTGCTCCTTCCAGCACTTGCAGGGGGGCGTGCAAATGGTGGAAGGCGCATGCTCTTCACGTCCAGTGTTGGGAAGGTCAGGCATCGCAACCGACACAATTGGACTCTCCTTGTGGATTTGGGATTTCGAAGAACGCACAGTTCTTTGCGGTGCTTTTGCCAGCTTGAGTCTTTTCAGTTTTCTAGCGAGAGGCTGAGTGCTTCCATCCTCATGTGAAGCTGAACCACTAGCCATGAACATAGGCCAGGGCCTCAGCCGTTCCTTGCCACTCCGTGTGGTAAATGGCATATTGGCAAGTTTACGCTTCTCCTCCGACAATTTTATTTTAGATTTTGGAGTCCTTTTTTTACTGATATTTGGTGTTTTGGATTTTACATGCTCTGTACTATGACATTGGGCATCGGCCTTGGCAGACGACGTTGCTGGCATTTCATCGTCTCGGCCATGACTAGTGGCAGCAGCTTCAGCACGAGGTGGAAGTGGATCTTGATCTTTCCCTAATTTTGGAACCTCAACATTTTTGTTCTCCATATTTTAATAGGCACAACTAAAAGGCACCTCAGGTAAACAATGGAGATGGATGGATACTAGTATACTTATGGATGGACGAGCGACTGCCGACACAGAGGTAGCTACAGCCGTGGACTACCGTACTGTGTCTGCTGCTAATATAGACTGGATGATAATGAGATGAAATCAATATATATATATATAATATCACTAGTACTGCAGCCGGACAGGTATATATATTTATTATGTAATGACTGATGACGGACCTGCTGGACACTGTCAGCTCAGCAGCACCGCAGACTGCTACAGTAAGCTACTATAGTAGTATGTATAAAGAAGAAAGAAAAAAAATAACCACGGGTAGGTGGTATACAATTATGGATGGACTGCCGAGTGCCGACACAGAGGTAGCTACAGCCGTGGACTAACGTACTGTGTCTGCTGCTAATATAGACTGGATGATAATGATATGAAATCAATATATATATGTATATATAATATCACTAGTACTGCAGCCGGACAGGTAGATATATATTTATTAGGTAATGATGACTGATGACGGACCTGCTGGACACTGTCAGCTCAGCAGCACCGCAGACTGCTACAGTAAGCTACTATAGTAGTATGTATCAAGAAGAAAGAAAAAAAAAAAACCACGGGTAGGTGGTATACAATTATGGATGGACTGCCGAGTGCTGACACAGAGGTAGCTACAGCTGTGGACTACCGTACTGTGTCTGCTGCTAATATAGACTGGATGATAATGAGATGAAATCAATATAATATCACTAGTACTGCAGCCGGACAGGTATGTATATTTATTATGTAATGACTGATGACGGACCTGCTGGACACTGTCAGCTCAGCAGCACCGCAGACTGCTACAGTAAGCTACTATACTATAGTAGTATGTACAAAGAAGAAAGAAAGAAAAAACCACGGGGAGGTGGTATACAATTATGGATGGACTGCCGAGTGCCGACACAGAGGTAGCTACAGCCGTGGACTACCGTACTGTGTCTGCTGCTAATATAGACTGGATGATAATGAGATGAAATCAATATAATATCACTAGTACTGCAGCCGGACAGGTATGTATATTTATTATGTAATGACTGATGACGGACCTGCTGGACACTGTCAGCTCAGCAGCACCGCAGACTGCTACAGTAAGCTACTATACTATAGTAGTATGTACAAAGAAGAAAGGAAAAAAAAAAACCACGGGGAGGTGGTATACAATTATGGATGGACTGCCGAGTGCCGACACAGAGGTAGCTACAGCCGTGGACTACCGTACTGTGTCTGCTGCTAATATA
Source organism: Pseudophryne corroboree (assembly GCF_028390025.1). Classification (NCBI taxonomy): domain Eukaryota; kingdom Metazoa; phylum Chordata; class Amphibia; order Anura; family Myobatrachidae; genus Pseudophryne; species Pseudophryne corroboree. The sequence goes on along the minus strand of NC_086449.1, from coordinate 233,428,307 downwards.
GACTGGATGATAATGAGATGAAATCAATATAATATCACTAGTACTGCAGCCGGACAGGTATGTATATTTATTATGTAATGACTGATGACGGACCTGCTGGACACTGTCAGCTCAGCAGCACCGCAGACTGCTACAGTAAGCTACTATACTATAGTAGTATGTACAAAGAAGAAAGAAAAAAAAAAACCACGGGGAGGTGGTATACAATTATGGATGGACTGCCGAGTGCCGACACAGAGGTAGCTACAGCCGTGGACTAACGTACTGTGTCTGCTGCTAATATAGACTGGATGATAATGAGATGAAATCAATATATATGTATATATAATATCACTAGTACTGCAGCCGGACAGGTATATATATTTATTATGTAATGACTGATGACGGACCTGCTGGACACTGTCAGCTCAGCAGCACCGCAGACTGCTACAGTAAGCTACTATAGTAGTATGTATAAAGAAGAATGAAAAAAAAAAAAACCACGGGTAGGTGGTATACAATATTATATATATATATATTATATACAATTATATATATATATATATATATATTAAACTGGTGGTGATTGATTATTAAACTGGTGGTCAGGTCACTGGTCACACTATCAGCAACTTGCAAGTAGTACTCCTAAGCAGACAATAACAAAATATATTATACTGGTCTGGTGGTCAGTGTGGTCACAATGGCAGTGTGGCACTGACTCTGGCAGCAAAAGTGTGCACTGTACGTTATATGTACTCCTGAGTCCTGCTCTCAGACTCTAACTGCTCCCCACTGTCAGTGTCTCCCCCACAAGTCAGATAATTAATACAGTCACACTATCTAATCTATATCACTTCAGCAAGTAGTAGTAGTATAGTAGTACTCCTCCTAATAATGCTCCCCAAAATTACTACTACTGTGTCTCTCTCTACTGTCTCACTCTCTTCTCTAAACGGAGAGGACGCCAACCACGTCCTCTCCCTATGAATCTCAATGCACGTGTGAAAATGGCGGCGACGCGCGGCTCCTTATATAGAATCCGAGTCTCGCGATAGAATCCGAGCCTCGCGAGAATCCGACAGCGGGATGATGACGTTCGGGCGCGCTCGGGTTAACCGAGCAAGGCGGGAAGATCCAAGTCGCTCGGACCCGTGAAGAAAAAACTGAAGTTCGGGCGGGTTCGGATTCAGAGGAACCGAACCCGCTCATCCCTAGCATCCAACCGATCAAATGCATGTAACCACGGTTTTTAATGTGTGAGTTTTTTGCATCTTAAGCTGAAATACAAATAAGTCAAAGCTACATATACTTTTTCACCTCATTTTCCAGCTCATTGAAGCCAATTCTCCAAGTATCCATTACTTGCCATGCTTGAAGGAGTTTATGTCTCTTTAAGAACTATAGGTTGATAGACCTCAAACCATGAAAAAAGTTTAACATGTGTATAAAATCTGTGTGATATCTAGTGGTGAAGGAAGCAGAACAGTTCTCTGCTTCTGAGAGTCGGTGCAGGACTGTCCAGATGGAAAGACTTTGATGTAGCTGGCTGCAAACATTACAGTAATGGGAACTAACATTCACTTAATGTAACTGAAATACAGTTTGGAATGTAATTAGGTGAATGCAAATATGGTATTGACAATTTTGCATTTACTACTAACACAGTCACATCAGTATATCTTTCTGAGATGGGCCAGACACAAATGAATATCAATATATATGAACCATACATGAGGAGAAGCGGTATCAGTGCACATAACGTGTGCTGATACCACTTCTCCCCCACTGATGGAGGATAATACATCTACCCCTGTATACTGTATGCACTTTTTCACCAATGCCTCTTTTTCTGGCGCTGGGTTTACATTGCTGGCGGCCGGGACCCCGGTGGTCAGCATACCAACGCTTGGATCCTGGCTGCTAGAATGCCGTGAGGTGGTGAGCTAAATGAAGCCCCTTGCGGGCTCACTGCACTCGCCATGGACACCCACAAGTGGGAGTAGCCCCTGTTAGCCAGCTGGAGGCATTGTGAGTGTTCAGGATCCCGGCGTCGGAATGCTGACCGCAGCGATCCTGGGCGCCGGCAATGTAACCGCATCCCTTTTAGTGCTAACTTCTAAAGTGCTAATGCATCCTACCTACTCCATCTGAGTCATTTGTTTCAGCTCACGTCATTCAACTCTACTCAAACTAATATTTGAGTCTTAGTCATGCAATAATTTGCTTTATATTTGTTGAGAATTTGTTTTCTAAAAAAGAATTAGAATAATGAAATTACTTATTAGCATGCAATGACTACCCATTTTGTGACCTGTGTATATGTGTGCCAAGGTACAGATAAAGAGCATTAAACAAGCAAGCTACTGTACTTCTTGTGAAAGTTATTTTCAAATCCATTGAATTTTCAATTCCTGAAGCATTTTTCCGGTCTATTATTTATTTATATTCTCTTAAATGCTGATATATGTTTATTTGGTGCTGAATACAATTTCTTTTCTTTTCTTGCACTTTCTCTCCTTGCTTCTCATTTGCAATCCATTTTAAAGCTCTGTAATAGCAGGGAATTTGTGTTTCTGCTTTGCTCTCCTGTGGATTAAGGCATACCACATTGAAAACCACTGCACTCAGAGCGGTTTGTAATGGTTTAAAGAGCAGTAAAAAAAAACGGTACTAAGCTTCTAATATGAGCTTCTGCAGACAGACAGAGCTTTCAGAGAACCCCACAATGGGCTGTGTAATGACCCTGCTTGCCAAATTTCCTTCTTGGCTTTTAACAAAAGATGTCTTGAAAATTGAAGTTCTCCACCAAAGTGACCTTGCTAATTTGGCATATGCAGCTCAAGGAAAGTACAAAAGGATTTTCTTGTCTATAAAGAGCATTTTGTAAACATAATGGTATTTTCTCTGTTTTACACTATCAAATAGTATTTGTGGGATATCCCTCGAAAACAGATGTTTTCAAAGGTTACCTGTATATATTAAGGATCCCCTGGATGGCTCCGATATCTGCAAGGGTGCTTCAATTTCTGACAGCAGCCACAGCACCCATAGATTTCTATGCTAGGCTGCCAAATATACCAAGCTCTGGACTGCAAAGCATTCCCATCAAAAACACTGGGGGGGGCACAACAAATGTGAAAGATATTCTGAATGTATGTACAGGGAACCGCAGTACTAAAAATACATTCAAATGGTTTCAGCCATTGTAACCTATGGGTCAACTCTGCAACATTTATTGGGAGAGGGATTCGCAGGAGAATAGAAGAGACTAGGAAGGAACAGTAAGGAACAGGAGAGACAGGATCAAGCAGTTGAGGGCAGCTTACCTGGAAAAACAAAATCTGTAACAATCATAAGTTTGTCATATGAGAGATGTGCTTTAGTTAGCTCTGTTGTACAATTGTGTGAGCTGATACTAGGCAGCCTGGTAGCAACAACTGCTAACAGCTGCAGGTCTTCGAGAGCTGAATGGAGCCTGGGTACTGAGAGGAGATGGGGGGGGGGAGGGGGCATAACCATATCTCGGATGTGTGGCCATGACCCACCTATAGAGGGTGAGGTATGACATCTAGCAACCGAGCAAATTATAAATCCATAATCTATTATACAAATACGTATGTGTCCATCTAGTGCAGACATGCTAGACACATTTCACCTTGCCCCGCTGGTGTTAAAAAATAAAGAGAAGCCCACATCGCCCTCTTCCACCCGCAACAGCCCGCAGCTGTCAATGAGCTCAGGACACAAGGCCAGGCTCAGTGAGTGTAAAACAGAAAGTGGGAAGAGACTCCACTGAAAGTCCACAGAAGTCAATAAGGAGAGGTAGTTACAGAAGGAAGCCCTGGCTACCAGGGACAGAGTGGAAGATGGGAGCAAACAGAAAAAATAGGATTTTAATTACCTACCGGTAAATCCTTTTCTCGTAGTTCGGAGAGGATACTGGAGTCCACATTAGTACCATGGGGTATGGACGGGTCCACTAGGAGCCTTGGGCATGTTAAGAAATCAATAGTGTGCACTGGCTCCTCCCTCTATGCTCCTCCTACCAGACTCATTAAAGAAACATTGCCCGAGGAGACGGACATATCCTGAGGAACAGTGGTGAGATTTGAACCAGCACACACAAACAAGAGGAAAGCCATGCTAACCAAACTTGAACAGCAACAGCTGAACCAACTACAATACTTAACGAAGTAACAGTGCAGGAAACACGAAGCGCTGGGCGGATGCCCAGTATCCTCTACGGACTACGAGAAAAGGATTTACCGGTAGGTAATTAAAATCCTATTTTCTCTTACGTCCTAGAGGGTAATGGGTTCCACATTAGTAACATGGGGACGTACCAAAGCTCCCTAACCAGGTGGGAGAGTGCTGAGGTTCCTGCAGAACTGATTGAGCAAACTGAAGGTCCTCAGAGGCCAAAGTATCTAACTTGTAGAACTTGGCAAACGTGTTCGACCCTGACCAAGTACCTGCTTGGCAGAGCTGTAAAGCTGAGACCCCCGGGCAGCCGCCCAGGAAGAACTCACCAATCTAGTAGAGTGGGCCTGTACTTTAGGAGCCGGCAATCCTGCCATAGAATAAGCCTGATAGTACACCAGATCCAGTGAGCAATAGACTACTTTGATCATAGAGAACAAACAGCGAGTCCAAGTTTCTGTGACGGGCTGTCCACTTCACATAGATCTTCAAAGCCCTCACAACATCCAAGGACTTTGAGGAAGCAGCGGTGTCTGTAAGCACTGGAACCACAATAGGTTGGTTGATATGAAACGCAGACACTACCTTAGGAAGAAATTGCTGACGCGTTCTTAGTTCAGCCCTATCTTCATGAAAAACCAAATAGGGGATTTTGTGAGACAACGCCCTCAGTTCTGACACACGCCTTGCTGAAGCCAAGGCCAACAGTGTAACAGTCTTCCATGTAAGAAACTTTACGTCAACCTCCTGTAAAGGCTCAAACCATTCCGACTGTAGGAACTGCAACACCATGTTGAGATCCCAAGGTGCCGCGGGAGGCACAAAGAGTGGTTGGATGTGCAGAACACCCTTCAAGAACGTCTGAACCTGAGGGAGGGAAGCCAATTGTTTCTGGAAGAAAATGGATAAGGCTGAAATCTGGACTTTCAAGGAGCCCAAACATAGGTCCACATCCACACCTGACTGTAGAAAAAGAAGGAAACATCCCGGTTGAAATTCCACTGTAGGAAATTTCCTGTTTTCACACCACGAGACATATTTTTTTCCAAATATGGTGGTAATGTTTAGACGTTATCCCTTTCCTGGCCTGAAACAGGGTAGGAATAACCTTGTCCGGGATCCCCTTCCGGGCTAGAATCTGACGCTCAACCTCCATGCCATCAAACGTAGCCATGTTAAGTCTTGATAAATGAATGGCCCCTGTTGTAGAAGATCCGCGCGAAGAGGCAGAGGCCACGGATCCTCTAGGAGCATTTCCAGTAGATCCGCGTACCAGGCCCTTCTTGGCCAGTCCGGAGCAATGAGAATTGCTTGAACCTTTTCCCTTTTTCTCTAACGTCCTAAGTGGATGCTGGGGACTCCGTAAGGACCATGGGGAATAGCGGCTCCGCAGGAGACTGGGCACATCTAAAGAAAGCTTTAGGATTATCTGGTGTGCACTGGCTCCTCCCCCTATGACCCTCCTCCAAGCCTCAGTTAGATCTTTGTGCCCGAACGAGAAGGGTGCACACTAGGGGCTCTCCTGAGCTTCTTAGTGAAAGTTTTAGTTTAGGTTTTTTATTTTCAGTGAGACCTGCTGGCAACAGGCTCACTGCATCGAGGGACTAAGGGGAGAAGAAGCGAACTCACCTGCGTGCAGAGTGGATTGGGCTTCTTAGGCTACTGGACATTAGCTCCAGAGGGACGATCACAGGCCCAGCCTGGATGGGTCCCAGAGCCGCGCCGCCGGCCCCCTTACAGAGCCAGAAGGCAGAAGAGGTCCGGAAAATCGGCGGCAGAAGACGTCCTGTCTTCAACAAGGTAGCGCACAGCACTGCAGCTGTGCGCCATTGCTCTCAGCACACTTCACACTCCGGTCACTGAGGGTGCAGGGCGCTGGGGGGGAGCGCCCTGAGACGCAATAAAAAACACCTTGGATGGCAAAAAAATGCATCACATATAGCTCCTGGGCTATATGGATGCATTTAACCCCTGCCAAAATACATAAAAAAACGGGAGATAAGGCCGCCGATAAGGGGGCGGAGCCTATCTCCTCAGCACACTGGCGCCATTTTCCCTCACAGCTCCGTTGGAGGGAAGCTCCCTGTCTCTCCCCTGCAGTCACTACACTACAGAAAGGGTTAAAAAAGAGAGGGGGGGGCACTAATTACGCGCAGTATTAAAGATACAGCAGCTATAAGGGGAAAAACACTTATATAAGGTGATCCCTGTATATATATAGCGCTCTGGTGTGTGCTGGCAAACTCTCCCTCTGTCTCCCCAAAGGGCTAGTGGGGTCCTGTCCTCTATCAGAGCATTCCCTGTGTGTGTGCTGTATGTCGGTACGTTTGTGTCGACATGTATGAGGAGAAAAATGATGTGGAGACGGAGCAGATTGCCTGTAATAGTGATGTCACCCTCTAGGGGGTCGACACCTGAGTGGATGAACTGTTGGAAGGAATTACGTGACAGTGTCAGCTCTGTATAAAAGACAGTGGTTGACATGAGACAGCCGGCTACTCAGCTTGTGCCTGTCCAGACGTCTTATAGGCCGTCAGGGGCTCTAAAGCGCCCGTTACCTCAGATGGCAGATATAGACGCCGACACGGATACTGACTCCAGTGTCGACGGTGAAGAGACAAATGTGACTTCCAGTAGGGCCACACGTTACATGATTGAGGCAATGAAAAATGTTTTACACATTTCTGATAATACGAGTACCACCAAAAAAAGGGGTATTATGTTCGGTGAGGAAAAACTACCTGTAGTTTTCCTGAATCTGAGAAATTAAATGAGGTGTGTGATGATGCGTGGTTTTCCCCCGATAACAACTGATAATTTCTAAAATGTTATTGGCATTATATCCTTTCCCGCCAGAGGTTAGGGTGCGTTGGGAAACACCTCCTAGGGTGGATAAAGCGCTCACACGCTTGTAAGGGCTCTACCCTCTCCTGAGATGGCCGCCCTTAAGGATCCTGCTGATAGAAAGCAGGAGGGTATCCTAAAATGTATTTACACACATACTGGTGTAATACTGCGACCAGCAATCGCCTCAGCCTGGATGTGCAGTGCTGGGTTGGCGTGGTCGGATTCCCTGACTGAAAATATTGATACCCTAGATAGGGACAGTATATTTTTGCCTATAGAGCATTTAAAAGATGCATTTCTATATATGCGTGATGCACAGCGGAATATTTGCCGACTGGCATCAAGTCTAAGTGCGTTGTCCATTTCTACCAGTAGAGGGTTATGGACACGTCAGTGGTCAGGTGAGGCGTATTCCAAACGGCATTTGGTAGTATTGCCTTATTAAAGGGAGGAGTTATTTGGGGTCGGTCTTTCAGACCTGGTGGCCACGGCAACAGCTGGGAAATCCACGTTTGTACCCCAGGTCGCCTCTCAACATGAGAAGACGCCGTATTATCAGGCGCAGTCTTTTCGTGGACAAGCGGGCAAAAGGTTCCTCATTTCTGCCCCGTGACAGAGGGAGAGGAAAAAGGCTGCAGAAATCAGCCAGTTCCCAGGAACAGAAACCCTCTCCCGCCTCTGCCAAGCCCTCAGTATGACGCTGGGGCTTTACAAGCAGAATCAGGCACGGTGGGGGGCCCGTCTCAATGAATTTCAGCGCGCAGTGGGCTCACTCGCAAGTAGACCCCTGGATCCTTCAGGTGATATCTCAGGGGTACAAATTAGAATTCGAGACGTCTCCCCCTCGCCGTTTCCTAAAGTCGGCTTTACCGATGTCTCCTTCTGACAGGGAGACAGTTTTGGAAGCCATTCACAAGCTGTATTCCCAGCAGGTGATAATCAAGGTACCCCTCCTGCAACAGGGAACGGGGTATTATTCCACACTGTTTGTGGTACCGAAGCCGGACGGCTCGGTGAGACCGATTCTAAATCTAAAATCTTTGAACACTTACATACAGAGGTTCAAATTCAAGATTGAGTCACTCAGAGCAGTGATTGCGAACCTGGAAGAAGGGGACTACATGATGTCTCGGGACATCAAGGATGCTTACCTTCATGTCAAAATTTACCCTTCTCATCAAGGGTACCTCAGGTTTATGGTACAGAACTGTCACTATCAGTTCAGACGCTGCCGTATGGATGGTCCACGGCACCCCGCGTCTTTACCAAGGTAATGGCCGAAATGATTATATTCCTTCGAAGGAAGGGAATTTTAGTTATCCTTTACTTGGACGATTCCCTGATAAGGGTAAGATCCAGGGAACAGTTGGAGGTCGGTGTAGCACTATCTCAGGTAGTGTTGCGGCAGCACGATTGGATTCTCAATATTCCAAAATTGCAGCAAAAAAATGGTTCTGACGACTTGTCTTCTGTTCCTAGGGATGATCCTGGACACAGTCCAGAAAAAGGTGTTTCTCCCGGAGGAGAAAGCCAGGGAATTATCCGAGCTAGTCAGGAACCTCCTAAAACCGAGCCAAGTCTCAGTGCATCAATGCACAAGGGTTCTGGGTAAAATGGTGGCTTCCTACGAAGCAATCCCATTCGGCAGATTCCACGCAAGAACTTTCCAGTGGGACCTGCTGGACAAATGGTCCGGGTCGCATCTTCAGATGCATCAGCGGATAACCCTGTCACCAAGGACAAGGGTGTCCCTCCTGTGGTGGTTGCAGAGTGCTCATCTTCTAGAGGGCCGCAGATTCGGCATTCAGGACTGGGTCCTGGTGACCACGGATGCCAGCCTGCGAGGCTGGGGAGCAGTCACACAGGGAAGGAATATCCAGGGCTTATGGTCAAGCCTGGAGACATCACTTCACATAAATATCCTGAAGCTAAGGGCCATTTACAATGCTCTAAGCTTAGCAAGACCTCTGCTTCAAGGTCAGCCGGTGTTGATCCAGTCGGACAACATCACGGCAGTCACCCACGTAAACAGACAGGGTGGCACAAGAAGCAGGAGGGTAATGGCAGAAGCTGCAAGGATTCTTCGCTGGTCGGAAAATCATGTGATAGCACTGTCAGCAGTATTCATTCCGGGAGTGGACAACTGGGAAGCAGACTTCCTCAGCACGACCTCCACCCGGGAGAGTGGGGACTTCACCCAGAAGTCTTCCACATGATTATAAACCGTTGGGAAAAACTCGACAGGTATTGCGCCAGGTCAAGGGACCCTCAGGCAGTAGCTGTAGACGCTCTGGTAACACCGTGGGTGTACCAGTCAGTGTATGTGTTCCCTCCTCTGCCTCTCATACCCAAGGTACTGAGATTGATAAGATGGAGAGGAGTAAGCACTATATTCGTGGCTCCGGATTGGCCAAGAAGGACTTGGTAACCGGAACTTCAAGAGATGCTCACGGAGGATCCGTGGCCTCTACCTCTAAGAAGGGACCTGCTCCAGCAAGGACCCTGTCTGTTCCAAGACTTACCGCGGCTGCGTTTGACGGCATGGCGGTTGAACGCTGGATCCTGAAGGAAAAAAGGCATTCCGGATGAAGTCATCCCTATCCTGATCAAAGCCAGGAAGGATGTAACCGCAAAACATTATCACCGCATTTGGCGAAAATATGTTGTGGGTGCAAGGCCAGTAAGGCCCGACGGAGGAAATTCAACTGGGTCGATTCCTACATTTCCTGCAAACAGGAGTGTCTAATGGCCTGAAATTGGGGTCCATTAAGGTTCAAATTTCGGCCCTGTCAATTTTCTTCCAAAAAGAAGTAGCTTCAGTCCCTGAAGTTCAGACGTTTGTAAAAGGGGTACTGCATATACAGCCTCCTTTTGTGCCTCCAGTGGCACTTGGGATCTCAATGTAGTTTTTGGGTTCCAAAAGTCACATTGGTTTGAACCACTTAAATCTGTGGAGTTAAAATATCACACAGGGAAAGTGGTCATGCTGTTGGCCCTGGCCTGGGCCAGGCGCGTGTCAGAATTGGCGGCTTTATCCTGTAAAAGCCATTATCTGATTTTCCATTCGGACAGGGCGGAATTGAGGACTCGTCCTCAGTTTCTCCCTAAGGTGGTTTCAGCGTTTCACCTGAACCAACCTATTGTGGTGCCTGCGGCTACTAGGGACTTGGAGGACTCCAAGTTGCTAGACGTTGTCAGGGCCCTGAAAATATATGTTTCCAGGATGGCTGGAGTCAGGAAAACTGACTCGCTGTTTATCCTGTATGCACCCAACAAGCTGGGTGCTCCTGCTTCTAAGCAGACTATTGCTCGTTGGATTTGTAGTACAATTCAGCTTGCACATTCGGTGGCAGGCCTGACACAGCCAAAAATCTGTAAATGCCCACTCCACAAGGAAGGTGGGCTCATCTTGGGCGGCTGCCCGAGGGGTCTCGGCTTTACAACTTTGCCGAGCAGCTACTTGGTCAGGAGCAAATACGTTTGTAAAATTCTACAAAATTGATACCCTGGCTGAGGGGGACCTGGAGTTCTCTCATTTGGTGCTGCAGAGTCATCCGCACTCTCCCGCCCGTTTGGGAGCTTTGGTATAATCCCCATGGTCCTTACGGTGTCCCCAGCATCCACTTAGGACGTTAGAGAAAATAAGAATTTTCTTACCGATAATTCTATTTCTCGTAGTCCGTAGTGGATGCTGGGCGCCCATCCCAAGTGCGGATTGTCTGCAATACTGGTACATAGTTATTGTTACCAAAAAATCGGGTTATTGCTGTAGTGAGCCATCTTTTCTAGAGGCTCCTCTGTTATCATGCTGTTAACTGGTTTCAGATCACAAGTTGTACGGTGTGATTGGTGTGGCTGGTATGAGTCTTACCCGGGATTCAAGATCCTTCCTTATTGTGTACGCTCGTCCGGGCACAGTATCCTAACTGAGGCTTGGAGAAGGGTCATAGGGGGAGGAGCCAGTGCACACCAGATAATCCTAAAGCTTTCTTTAGATGTGCCCAGTCTCCTGCGGAGCCGCTATTCCCCATGGTCCTTACGGAGTCCCCAGCATCCACTACGGACTACGAGAAATAGAATTATCGGTAAGTAAATTCTTATTTTTATCTTTTGAGAATTATTGGGATCAATGGAAGAGGTGGAAACACACGTAAACCATCTGGTAGACCCATGGAGCAACCAGAGCGTCCACCGCCACTGCTTGTGGGTCCCTCAACCTGGAACAATACTGCGTGAGCTTCTTGTTGAGACAAGAGGCCACCATGTCTATTTGTGGAATCCCCCACCGATGAGTCAAGGACTTGAACACCTGCGGGTGAAAGCCCCACTCTCCTGGGTAGAGGTCGTGTCTGCTTCCCAGTTGTCTACTCCTGGAATGAAGATTGCCGACAGTGCCACCGCGTGTCTTTCTGCCCAGAGGAGAATCCTTGTTACCTCTGACATTGCTGCTCTGCTCTTCGTTCCATCCTGTCTGTTTATGTACGTTACTGCCGTCACATTGCCCGACTGAACTTAGATGGCGTGAGCTTGAAGAAGATGCAAAGCCTGTAGAAGTGCATTGTAAATGGCCCTTAGCTCCAGAACGTTGATTTGAAGAGTGGTTTCCTGATTTGACCATTTTCCTTGGAACTGTTCCCCCTGGTTGACTGCTCCCCAACCTCTGAGGCTTGCGTTGTGGTTAGCAGAATCCAATTTTTAATCCCGAACCGTCGATCCTCGGTCAGGTGAGAAGTCTGAAGCCACCACAGAAGAGAAATCCTGGCTTTGGGCGACAGACGGATCCTCTGGTGCATGTGAAGATGCGATCCGGACCATTTGTCCAACAGATCCAGAAGGTGAATGCATAGATGCACAGAAATCTGGGCTGGTTTTAGAACATCCCGCACCATCGACTGGATCATCAAAGCCTTTTCCAACAGAAGGAATACTTTCTGTGCCTCCGTGTCCATGTATCATCCCCAGGAACGGAAGCCTCCACGTTGGTTCCAGGTGGGATTTCGCCAGGTTCAGAATCCACCCATGATCTTGGAGTAGTCGGGTTGAGAGGCCAATGCTGTCCAACAACCTCTCACTGGATGATGCTTTTATCAGCAGGTCATCCAGGTACGATATTATGTTCACTCCCTGCCTGCGGAGGAGAAACATCATCTCTGCCATTACTTTGGTGAACACCCTCAGTGCCGTGGAGAGGCCAAATGGCAGGGCCTGGAACTGGTAGTGACAGTCCTGTAGTGCAAACCGTAGGTAAGCCTGATGATGGAACCAAATCGAAATATGAAGGTTTTGTTGATGTCCAGGGACACCAAAAATTCTCCCTCCTCCAAACCTGAGATTACCGCTCTCAGAGACACCATCTTGAACTTGAACACCCTTAGGTACAGGTTCAGTGACTTGATGTTTAAAATGGGCCTTACCTAACTGTCTGGTTTCGGCACCACAAACAGGTTGGAGTAATAACCTTTGTTTTGTAGTTGAAGTGGAACTGGGACAATGACCTGAGTTTGTACCAGCTTCTGGATGGCTGCCTGCAAAATCAGACCTGCCTATGGAGAAGCTGGTATGTCTGATACGAAGAATCTGAGAGGTGGGAGTTTTTGAAACTCCAGTCTGTATCTCTGGGCGATAAGGTCTTTGACCCCAGTATCCTGACATGATGTTGCCCAAATGTGACTGAAATAACGTAACCGGGCTCCCACCTGCCTGTCTTCACGGCAGTGCGGTCCACCATCATGCTGAAGGCTTGGAGTAAGCAGAACCGGATGTCTGTTCCTGAGAACCTTCAGCTGCTGGTTTTCTGGGTTTACCTCTATTACCTTTGAAGGCTGTAGAAGAAACTTTGGATTTGCCTTTAAAGTTCACTGTCCGAAAGGACTGCAGAGTTGGAGCAGAGTAGGTCTTCCTAGCTGGGGGTGCTGCGGAAGGAAGGTACGTAGACTCACCCGCCGTAGCCTTGGATATCCACGTATCCAGTTCATCTCCAAAAAAGGCCTCACCTATGAATGGTAGGCTTTCCACGCCTTTCCTGGAATCCGCATCCGCAGTCCATTGGCGTATCCACAAGCTCCTGCGTGCTGACACCAATTTCCTTTAAGGCCTCTACCATAAAGGTAGCAGAGTCCTGAATACTGTATGTTGTAGGAGTAAAATTATCTCTCCTCTGGGTAAGGAATCTAATCCGTCAATTAGGTTACCTGACCACTTTGCAATGGCCTTAGTGATCCATGCACAAGTAATAGTGGGCCACCCCAGCAGCAGTGTATAAAGATTTGAGAGTGGTCTCAATCTTGCAGTCAGCGGTGTCCTTTAAGGATGCTGACCCAGGAACAGGTAAGACTATTTTACGTGACAACCTATACACCGATGCATCCACAATCGGTGGGTTTTCCCATTTCTTTCTATCCTCCAGAGGAAAGTGAAAGGATGTAATTAACCTTTTAGGGATCTGAAACTTTTTATCAGGATTAGCCCAAGTTTCTTCAAACAGAGCATTCAATTCCTTTGATGCTGGAAAAGTAGCTGAGGATTTCTTTTTTACATTAAAATAAGATTCATCCTCTACCTCCGCCACCTTGTCAGGAATGTGCAGGACATCTCTAATAGCTTCTAATGTGGCCTTTATTCTTTGTGACAGGACTGCATCCCCCCCCTACTCGCATCCACTTCACCCTCCTCTGTGTCAGGAATCGGCGTTCAGTGGCATTTCACTTACCAGCGCGCTGGTGTGCAGGCCTCCGGAGGTCATGGCCTCAGTTTGCAGCTGCATAAATGCTCTGTCCATGGGCATGGTGCCCATTGTCATTGTGTGCCCTTGAAGTCCATCCAGTGTGTACCCCGCTGTGTGCCCGCCATCTGTGCAGCATGGGTGCCGCCATGACACTTACTGTCAGCTGACCTGTAACACCCAATCCTGTGCTGTATCTGCACACTTGATTCAAGCATCCAATGCCTGTTGACCAGGGGGTATAAATCCAGAACACCGGCTGAGTCTCATCGCCTTGATCAACGCGTCACATCCAGTGTACAGCGTCTCCTGGCCCCAGTCTCCTGTCTCTAATGATTTCCTTGCTCCAGTGTCTACATGGAAATACAGACTCCAGCCATCCAGCTCTGCTACAACTCCTTCCACAGTCAGCTTCCACTTCTACATGCAGTAAGAGACTTTTTCCAGGTGTTATATTACCATTCTCACCTGTGTGTTGTTTATCTGCATTCAGCACTGTGCTATTGCATCCAGCACTTAAAACAACCAGCTTGCATTTACAAACTGTCTCCTGCTTTGGCCTTGCTTGGCTTTGTGGATTTGTGCATATATACAGACTGTGTGAATCTATCGCTGTTGGTTTACATACCAATCACCGCAGTTACTTATTGCCTGTATTCACTGTCATCAGTTACATTATCTATCATTGGCATATTTTTCCTGTTACCATCGACTTCCAAGTCGACCATCAATGTTTACCATCGGCTTCCAGGCTGATCATCACTGTTAATCTCACTGGTTACCAGACCATCACCTGTGACTGTTGTTATACCTCTATCAGCTTCCTTGCTCAAACCATCAGTATTGTCATTGTGATCCAGTTACTGTTCATACCTCTGTGTGCTAAATAAACATCATTGCGCACATGCGCAGAAATTTACTACAGCCTCCTCATTTCCTCCACTCCGCCACCACTGACCCACTAGTTCCCCCTCCGGGAACAGACACAGTATCAGCCTGCATGAGCTGGGCCAGAGTATACTTTTGTGGGCAAATGGCAGGGGTCTGAGATGCTGGTATGGGAACTGAATCTCTATTCATCAGGTCATCCAGAGACTGTCTTAAGTACTGCATCTCAGTATGGGATAATTTAGTAGAAATATCAAAAATCATCCCCTTAATAGTATCTAACCATGGAGGTTCAGCCCCACTAGCCTGAGGATGTGTACTATTCTGGGTACACGGAAGAGAGTCTCCGGGAGAGGACAGACACTCTGCTGTGCATGAAACACAGTCCCTGGACATGGTAACATGAAGGGACACACACACACATAGAGAAGGTGAAAACACAGTTTAACCCACACAGAGTCCATAGGGAGACACAGAAATTGAGCAAGCCACACAGTGCCCTATTAGCCAAGTAAAACTTAGCTGGGTCACCACACTAGGTCCCTCAATAGAGCTTAGTATTCTACAACACTCCCCCCCTTCTAAGACCCCCTTGTACTGCTGAGGAAACATGGAGTCTTCATTGAGGAGCTGCACTTCCTTGTGATACCTGTCAGTGCAAGCTGCAGAGGGAAAATGGCGCTGGTGAGCTGCTGGATCCGCTCATAGTGAAGCACCGCCCCCGTAATGGTGCGCTGCTTCCCGTTTCCTTTATACTGAACTGAGGTCTTGTTTTATGTAACAGAGGGTTAGAACCCTTTTTAAGTTATACCAGTGTGGGTATCATTGGTGGCTAAGTGCGCCTCTCACAGCGTGTCCTCCTGAGACTCCTGGAGTGCAGCCTGCATGTCAGTGCTGCGCTCCTACATGTCAGCGCTGTGCTCCTACCCTTGTGCCGCCATTCTTACCAGCAACCCACTAACTGGGAGGCTGGCGTTCTACTCACCACTCTTCTTTCTTCTGGCTCTGTAAGGGGTGGCGGCGTGCTGTGGGAGGGTACGCTCGCCATGGTGGGGCTTGCAAATTACTTTCTCAGGAGCTCAGTGTCCTATCAGCAGAGAAACGGGACCATTAACTCTTTAGGAAGTTGGGCCATTCTCCCCACTAAGGCCCGCGAAGAAGGCATGCTTGTGCCACCCAGCAATGCCCGTAAAACAACAAACAGAAAATAAATGTAGAAAACTCTTCAGGAGCTTCCCTGGCTCCTCTGGGCACATTTTCAACAATAGTAGGAATATTAAGTGAAGTTTGTTCATTACTTTTTATTATACTGTTCTAAATAAGCCATGAGCTTATTCAGAACAATAATACCAATAAAACATAAGTAGCAAGATTCCATTTAAAATTAAAGGGACCTATATATGAAGGGGACCCTGGCAGTCAGAATACCGATGCCGGAATCCTGATACTACTTGGATTGCTGACACTGACATCCAAAATAGGGTCCACAGCCCGGTGCCATTATCCCTACTGGGATCCCGAACGAGCATCTGCCGGGCCACCCAAGAGGAATGTCACAGCGGGATGGTTAGGGTTAAGCTATGTACCGGGTGGGGGGTTATGTTTAGGATGCGGGGAGGAGGGGGGGTTCGATTTAGGCACCCTCAAGGAGGGTTAGGTTTAGGCTGCAGGGGGTGGGAGAGATTTGGTTTAGGCTGTGGGGAGGGCAGGTTAGGCTAAGACACCACTGGAGAGGGTTAGAGTTAGGTTGTGGGGGTGTGAGGGTTAGGTTTAGGATACCAGAAGGGAGGGTTAGGGGGCATGTAAGTATACTTACCTTCCCCTGTCGGGATTCTAATCATCAGGATGCCGCGGTCGGTATTCTGACCTCCGGCATCCCCACTGCCTGCATTTCAATTCCATCAGCCCATATGAAGCCTATAATAGCTGCTTCCCAAAAGCAGATACACTTTCTAAAATATTTTCCCAATGGGAACGTATAGGCACTATGGTCTGGTGCTGGCCACTACATCTAGGGTGCTTTGAAGGAAGCATTCGCTTACAATATGTACTGTACTTATGAGGAAAGCATCACTGGAAAGGATATCTCTGTTCGGCAGCCTCCATACTTTTACCTCCTTACTAATGCATTTTTGTTCTGCATATGTGCCAGCTAATACGTAGCTGTGCATTTGCAATGTCTGTGTCATGAATCATGGTCTTAGCCACCCATACAGGGTTAAACATTAATTGTTTGTATCCAGACCTTCTTTCACTTGATCAGTGATTATCTGTAACACCTGGTCAGCCAAACCAGGACAATAAACTGACACCACTCCCTATATCACCCAGTTTCTGAGATCAGTCTATTGCCTGAACAGCCATGTTTCTGCGAAGGATCGTTCCAGGCTCCAGGCCTCCTATTGCTGTTTGTTATTGTCTTGTGCTGGCCGAATAGGGTGCAGGTTCCAGGGCTGGAGTTCGGGGGTTTTGCTGTGGTCTGTACACTCCAGTACCCAGTGCTGTATAACCTCCTCTGCTTCTCTGTTTTGAGTTCCTCACTGGGTTCCAGGGCCAGATCTTGTATCAGAGTAGTACCAAGGATATAGCTTTCTCAGTTATTCTTTGACTACAAATTCCTGATTTGCGTCCTGGTTATGTTTTGCCAATACTATGCTGCTGTGAGTTCCACGGCTCCCCTTACTTCCGGAGTGTGTTTCTAGCCTAACTGGTCTTAGCTGGTCAATAGGCTAGGGGCTACCTGTGGACTTAATTGATTTCTCTGGCTACAGGCAGTATTCTTGCATTTCATCAGTCTATGGTTCCTGTGTGTCACTAGGGTGCCTACTTCCCAGTTAACCTATGAGTCAGAGTAACATCAAGCCTCCCTGTGTTCTGTACATTTCAGCTCATACCCACGGTCCCAAGCCAGATCTAAAGAATCCAAGAACCGTGACAGTCTGAAAAATTAGTTTTTATTAAAAAGCTGCAATAAAAATATATTTTGGGGGGGCACTATTGCCACCAATTATAAATACACTCCCAAAAAGTTAAATGGCAGTACTGAGAATTCAGATTTGAGCAATATACTGACAATTCCAGATAACTCACGGCACAACAAAGAACAGTAGTTTTTAGTAGAGATGAGCGGGTTCGGTTTCTTTGAATCCGAACCCGCACGAACTTCACTTTTTTTTCACGGGTCCGAGCGACTCGGATCTTCCCGCCTTGCTCGGTTAACCCGAGCGCGCCCGAACGTCATCATGACGCTGTCGGATTCTCGCGAGACTCGGATTCTATATAAGGAGCCGCGCGTCGCCGCCATTTTCACACGTGCATTGAGATTGATAGGGAGAGGACGTGGCTGGCGTCCTCTCCATTTAGATTAGATTTAGAAGAGAGAGAGAGAGAGAGATTGCTGTGATACTGTAGATTAGAAGAGAGTGCAGAGTGCAGACAGAGTTTAGTGACTGACGACCACAGTGACCAGTGACCACCAGAGACAGTGCAGTTGTTTGTTTTATTTAATATATCCGTTCTCTGCCTGAAAAAAACGATACAGTCACACAGTGACTCAGTCTGTGTGCACTGCTCAGCCCAGTGTGCTGCACATCAATGTATTGTATATAAAGCTTATAATTGTGGGGGAGACTGGGGTGCACTGCAGGTTGTTATAGCAGGAGCCAGGAGTACATGATAAATAATATTATATTAAAATTAAACAGTGCACACTTTTGCTGCAGGAGTGCCACTGCCAGTGTGACTAGTGGTGACCAGTGCCTGACCACCAGTATATTAGTAGTATTGTATACTATCTCTTTATCAACCAGTCTATATTAGCAGCAGACACAGTACAGTGCGGTAGTTCACGGCTGTGGCTACCTCTGTGTCGGCACTCGGCAGGCAGTCCGTCCATCCATAATTGTATTATATACCACCTAACCGTGGTTTTTTTTTTTTTTCTTTATACCGTCGTCATAGTCATACTAGTTGTTACGAGTATACTACTATCTCTTTATCAACTAGTGTACAGTGCGGTAGTTCACGGCTGTGGCTACCTCTGTGTCGGAACTCGGCAGGCAGTCCGTCCATCCATAATTGTATTATAATATATACCACCTAACCGTGGTTTTTTTTTCGTTCTTTATACCGTCGTCATACTAGTTGTTACGAGTATACTACTATCTCTTTATCAACCAGTGTACAGTGCGGTAGTTCACGGCTGTGGCTACCTCTGTGTCGGAACTCGGCAGGCAGTCCGTCCATCCATAATTGTATTATAATATATACCACCTAACCGTGGTTTTTTTTTCGTTCTTTATACCGTCGTCATACTAGTTGTTACGAGTATACTACTATCTCTTTATCAACCAGTGTACAGTGCGGTAGTTCACGGCTGTGGCTACCTCTGTGTCGGCACTCGGCAGGCAGTCCGTCCAACCATAATTGTATTATATACCACCTAACCGTGGTTTTTTTTTCATTCTTTATACCGTCGTCATACTAGTTGTTACGAGTATACTACTATCTCTTTATCAACCAGTGTACAGTGCGGTAGTTCACGGCTGTGGCTACCTCTGTGTCGGCACTCGGCAGGCAGTCCGTCCAACCATAATTGTATTATATACCACCTAACCGTGGTTTTTTTTTCATTCTTTATACCGTCGTCATACTAGTTGTTACGAGTATACTACTATCTCTTTATCAACCAGTGTACAGTGCGGTAGTTCACGGCTGTGGCTACCTCTGTGTCGGCACTCGGCAGCCCGTCCATAATTGTATATACCACCTAACCGTGGTTTTTTTTTCTTTCTTTATACATACATACTAGTTACGAGTATACTATCTCTTTATCAACCAGTCTATATATTAGCAGCAGACACAGTACAGTGCGGTAGTTCACGGCTGTGGCTACCTCTGTGTCGGCACTCCGCAGCCCGTCCATAATTATATATACCAGTGACCTAACCGTGGTTTTTTTTTCTTTCTTTATACATACATACTAGTTACGAGTATACTATCTCTTTATCAACCAGTCTATATATTAGCAGCAGACACAGTACAGTGCGGTAGTTCACGGCTGTGGCTAC
Organism: Pseudophryne corroboree; assembly: GCF_028390025.1. Taxonomy (NCBI): domain Eukaryota; kingdom Metazoa; phylum Chordata; class Amphibia; order Anura; family Myobatrachidae; genus Pseudophryne; species Pseudophryne corroboree. Next base: position 233,408,600 of record NC_086449.1, on the reverse strand, counting down.
CTCTGTGTCGGCACTCGGCAGCCCGTCCATAATTGTATACTAGTATCCAATCCATCCATCTGCATTGTTTACCTGAGGTGCCTTTTAGTTGTGCCTATTAAAATATGGAGAACAAAAATGTTGAGGTTCCAAAATTAGGGAAAGATCAAGATCCACTTCCACCTCGTGCTGAAGCTGCTGCCACTAGTCATGGCCGAGACGATGAAATGCCAGCAACGTCGTCTGCCAAGGCCGATGCCCAATGGCATAGTACAGAGCATGTCAAAACCAAAACACCAAATATCAGTAAAAAAAGGACTCCAAAACCTAAAATAAAATTGTCGGAGGAGAAGCGTAAACTTGCCAATATGCCATTTACCACACGGAGTGGCAAGGAACGGCTGAGGCCCTGGCCTATGTTCATGGCTAGTGGTTCAGCTTCACATGAGGATGGAAGCACTCAGCCTCTCGCTAGAAAACTGAAAAGACTCAAGCTGGCAAAAGCACCGCAAAGAACTGTGCGTTCTTTGAAATCCCAAATCCACAAGGAGAGTCCAATTGTGTCGGTTGCGATGCCTGACCTTCCCAACACTGGACGTGAAGAGCATGCGCCTTCCACCATTTGCACGCCCCCTGCAAGTGCTGGAAGGAGCACCCGCAGTCCAGTTCCTGATAGTCAGATTGAAGATGTCAGTGTTGAAGTACACCAGGATGAGGAGGATATGGGTGTTGCTGGCGCTGGGGAGGAAATTGACCAGGAGGATTCTGATGGTGAGGTGGTTTGTTTAAGTCAGGCACCCGGGGAGACACCTGTTGTCCGTGGGAGGAATATGGCCGTTGACATGCCAGGTGAAAATACCAAAAAAATCAGCTCTTCGGTGTGGAGGTATTTCACCAGAAATGCGGACAACAGGTGTCAAGCCGTGTGTTCCCTTTGTCAAGCTGTAATAAGTAGGGGTAAGGACGTTAACCACCTCGGAACATCCTCCCTTATACGTCACCTGCAGCGCATTCATAATAAGTCAGTGACAAGTTCAAAAACTTTGGGTGACAGCGGAAGCAGTCCACTGACCAGTAAATCCCTTCCTCTTGTAACCAAGCTCACGCAAACCACCCCACCAACTCCCTCAGTGTCAATTTCCTCCTTCCCCAGGAATGCCAATAGTCCTGTAGGCCATGTCACTGGCAAGTCTGACGAGTCCTCTCCTGCCTGGGATTCCTCCGATGCATCCTTGCGTGTAACGCCTACTGCTGCTGGCGCTGCTGTTGTTGCCGCTGGGAGTCGATGGTCATCCCAGAGGGGAAGTCGTAAGCCCACTTGTACTACTTCCAGTAAGCAATTGACTGTTCAACAGTCCTTTGCGAGGAAGATGAAATATCACAGCAGTCATCCTACTGCAAAGCGGATAACTGAGTCCTTGACAACTATGTTGGTGTTAGACGTGCGTCCGGTATCCGCCGTTAGTTCACAGGGAACTAGACAATTTATTGAGGCAGTGTGCCCCCGTTACCAAATACCATCTAGGTTCCACTTCTCTAGGCAGGCGATACCGAGAATGTACACGGACGTCAGAAAAAGACTCACGTCTCCTAAAAAATGCAGTTGTACCCAATGTCCACTTAACCACGGACATGTGGACAAGTGGAGCAGGGCAGGGTCAGGACTATATGACTGTGACAGCCCACTGGGTAGATGTATGGACTCCCGCCGCAAGAACAGCAGCGGCGGCACCAGTAGCAGCATCTCGCAAACGCCAACTCTTTCCTAGGCAGGCTACGCTTTGTATCACCGCTTTCCAGAATACGCACACAGCTGAAAACCTCTTACGGCAACTGAGGAAGATCATCGCGGAATGGCTTACCCCAATTGGACTCTCCTGTGGATTTGTGGCATCGGACAACGCCAGCAATATTGTGTGTGCATTAAATATGGGCAAATTCCAGCACGTCCCATGTTTTGCACATACCTTGAATTTGGTGGTGCAGAATTTTTTAAAAAACGACAGGGGCGTGCAAGAGATGCTGTCGGTGGCCAGAAAAATTGCGGGACACTTTCGGCGTACAGGCACCACGTACAGAAGACTGGAGCACCACCAAAAACTACTGAACCTGCCCTGCCATCATCTGAAGCAAGAAGTGGTAACGAGGTGGAATTCAACCCTCTATATGCTTCAGAGGTTGGAGGAGCAGCAAAAGGCCATTCAAGCCTATACAATTGAGCACGATATAGGAGATGGAATGCACCTGTCTCAAGTGCAGTGGAGAATGATTTCAACGTTGTGCAAGGTTCTGATGCCCTTTGAACTTGCCACACGTGAAGTCAGTTCAGACACTGCCAGCCTGAGTCAGGTCATTCCCCTCATCAGGCTTTTGCAGAAGAAGCTGGAGGCATTGAAGAAGGAGCTAAAAGGGAGCGATTCCGCTAGGCATGTGGGACTTGTGGATGCAGCCCTTAATTCGCTTAACAAGGATTCACGGGTGGTCAATCTGTTGAAATCAGAGCACTACATTTTGGCCACCGTGCTCGATCCTAGATTTAAAGCCTACCTTGGATCTCTCTTTCCGGCAGACACAGGTCTGCTGGGGTTGAAAGACCTGCTGGTGACAAAATTGTCAAGTCAAGCGGAACGCGACCTGTCAACATCTCCTCCTTCACATTCTCCCGCAACTGGGGGTGCGAGGAAAAGGCTCAGAATTCCGAGCCCACCCGCTGGCGGTGATGCAGGGCAGTCTGGAGCGACTGCTGATGCTGACATCTGGTCCGGACTGAAGGACCTGACAACGATTACGGACATGTCGTCTACTGTCACTGCATATGATTCTCTCAACATTGATAGAATGGTGGAGGATTATATGAGTGACCGCATCCAAGTAGGCACGTCACACAGTCCGTACTTATACTGGCAGGAAAAAGAGGCAATTTGGAGGCCCTTGCACAAACTGGCTTTATTCTACCTAAGTTGCCCTCCCACAAGTGTGTACTCCGAAAGAGTGTTTAGTGCCGCCGCTCACCTTGTCAGCAATCGGCGTACGAGGTTACATCCAGAAAATGTGGAGAAGATGATGTTCATTAAAATGAATTATAATCAATTCCTCCGCGGAGACATTGACCAGCAGCAATTGCCTCCACAAAGTACACAGGGAGCTGAGATGGTGGATTCCAGTGGGGACGAATTGATAATCTGTGAGGAGGGGGATGTACACGGTGATATATCGGAGGGTGAAGATGAGGTGGACATCTTGCCTCTGTAGAGCCAGTTTGTGCAAGGAGAGATTAATTGCTTCTTTTTTGGGGGGGGTCCAAACCAACCCGTCATATCAGTCACAGTCGTGTGGCAGACCCTGTCACTGAAATGATGGGTTGGTTAAAGTGTGCATGTCCTGTTTTGTTTATACAACATAAGGGTGGGTGGGAGGGCCCAAGGATAATTCCATCTTGCACCTCTTTTTTCTTTTCTTTTTCTTTGCATCATGTGCTGATTGGGGAGGGTTTTTTGGAAGGGACATCCTGCGTGACACTGCAGTGCCACTCCTAAATGGGCCCGGTGTTTGTGTCGGCCACTAGGGTCGCTAATCTTACTCACACAGTCAGCTACCTCATTGCGCCTCTTTTTTTCTTTGCGTCATGTGCTGTTTGGGGAGGGTTTTTTGGAAGGGACATCCTGCGTGACACTGCAGTGCCACTCCTAGATGGGCCCGGTGTTTGTGTCGGCCACTAGGGTCGCTAATCTTACTCACACAGCTACCTCATTGCGCCTCTTTTTTTCTTTGCGTCATGTGCTGTTTGGGGAGGGTTTTTTGGAAGGGACATCCTGCGTGACACTGCAGTGCCACTCCTAGATGGGCCCGGTGTTTGTGTCGGCCACTAGGGTCGCTAATCTTACTCACACAGTCAGCTACCTCATTGCGCCTCTTTTTTTCTTTGCGTCATGTGCTGTTTGGGGAGGGTTTTTTGGAAGGGCCATCCTGCGTGACACTGCAGTGCCACTCCTAGATGGGCCCGGTGTTTGTGTCGGCCACTAGGGTCGCTAATCTTACTCACACAGTCAGCTACCTCATTGCGCCTCTTTTTTTCTTTGCGTCATGTGCTGTTTGGGGAGGGTTTTTTGGAAGGGCCATCCTGCGTGACACTGCAGTGCCACTCCTAGATGGGCCCGGTGTTTGTGTCGGCCACTAGGGTCGCTAATCTTACTCACACATCTACCTCATTGCGCCTCTTTTTTTCTTTGCGTCATGTGCTGTTTGGGGAGGGTTTTTTGGAAGGGACATCCTGCGTGACACTGCAGTGCCACTCCTAGATGGGCCCGGTGTTTGTGTCGGCCACTAGGGTCGCTTATCTTACTCACACAGCGACCTCGGTGCAAATTTTAGGACTAAAAATAATATTGTGAGGTGTGAGGTATTCAGAATAGACTGAAAATGAGTGTAAATTATGGTTTTTGAGGTTAATAATACTTTGGGATCAAAATGACCCCCAAATTCTATGATTTAAGCTGTTTTTTAGTGTTTTTGGAAAAAAACACCCGAATCCAAAACACACCCGAATCCGACAAAAATAATTCGGTGAGGTTTTGCCAAAACGCGTTCGAACCCAAAACACGGCCGCGGAACCGAACCCAAAACCAAAACACAAAACCCGAAAAATTTCAGGCGCTCATCTCTAGTTTTTAGGAAGACCATGGTTAAAACTCTAATCCTAATTTTACTTGTTCCAACCATAAGACTTACTGCTGTTCCTGACCTGATTAACTTAAAATCAAGTTGCAAATTACAGATTATTATCTATTGGATATTGTTCAAAAATACTTGGATAGCCTAATGTTTTAATATATACAAACAATACTATCCATAGCCACTGTTACCCTAATGCCCATCTTCCTGTAAATGATATTGTTATGATCTGGGGAGTATATCAGGACTGAGTGTTGATAGAAATGATCCGGGGAATGTATCTGGATGGAGTGTTGTGCAAGCCCAGCAATCCTCAAGTCTCCGGTGTACTAAAGCTTCACCTTTAGCTGCCGCCTTTCCCAGGTGGATTAAGTCCACCCAGTACTCAGCTGCCCCAGGTCTTAATGTGGACAAGGAAACTATTGGGGGCTGGGCAAGTGCAAGGAAATATGCTGGGGTTGACACCCACCTGGCACGGAGTAGGTTAAAGCTGGACAGACAGGCATATACTAGACAATGACTAGATAAAGCTGGACTGGCAGGTACTGGTAATAGCAGGAGTGTAACACACACAGTGGGATCAGGACTGGATAAGACAAGACTGGACTGGCAGGTACTGGTAATAGCAGGAGTATAACACACAGTGGGATCAGGACTGGATAAGACACATAACTAGTACATAAATGACAAGAAATGCTCCAACCCACAGTAGTTGCTACTGGCCACCACAGAAGTGTATAATAATGGAATACAGAGAGAGACAGCAACCACAGTACTCCTGGCAACCACAGTACCAACACAAAGGAGCAGTGTAGAACAGGCTTTTTCAACCAGTGTGCCGTGGCACACTAGTGTGCCGCGACCAGTTGCAAGGTCTGCCTTCGTGGCAGCTTCCTGTACCTGCAGAGTGAACTGGTGGCCCGGGCTCTTCTTAGAGGATTAGTCGTGCTCCGGTCGTGACCTATGCCTTGAAGACGCGGCGGTTTGATATCACAGGTCACAGCCGCCGCGTCTCACCACCCAGCCAGCCCACCCGCCTGCATACACATCTTCCAGTTCCTGCCTGCATACTCAGCTTTCCTTGCCCACCCACATTCACACCTGCCTGACCGCCCACTGCTCAGTATTCGCAGCACTCCACTATGAACAAAACCCGCCACTGAGGGACAGGGAGGACAGCTGACCGGTAGGGGCTAATATTTGTTATTATAGTTCTCCTGTGGGGAACAATAGGATTTATGTGGATAGAATAAGGATTTATGGGGGGAACAATGTGAATAATTCATGTGGGAAGCAACATGATTTATGTGGGTAGCAATGTAATTGATTTATGTGGGGAGCAATAGGGTTTATGTGTTGAGCAACATGATTTATGTGGGGAGCAATGTGATTGTTTTTTTCTGTGTAGGCCAATGTATGTGTGGATTTTTGTTTTACTGTGGGGAACTGATGGTGTGCCTTGGAAATTTAAAAATATTGTTCGGTGTGCCGCAAGTAAAAAAAGGTTGAAAATCACTGGTGTAGAAGATGGACAAGGGCAGACTGAGACAAGGGATTGGTCTGAGAACAGACTGATAGGGTTGAGACTATATACACCATGAGAGAGGCCTGAGAGAGAGAGACTGCAGTGGAATGGAACAGTCTTTCACAAGAACCCCACAATGGCCCTCATTCCGAGTCGTTCGCTCGTTCTTTTTTTTCGCATCGCAGTGAAAATCAGCTTAGAGCGCATGCGCAATGTTCGCACTGCGACTGCGCTAAGTAATTCTGCTATGAAGAAAGGATTTTTACTCACGGCTTTTTGTTCGCACCGGCGAACGTAGTGTGATTGACAGGAAATGGGTGTTACTGGGCGGAAACACAGCGTTTTATGGGCGTGTGGCTGAAAACGCTACCGTTTCCGGAAAAAACGCAGGAGTGGCCGGAGAAACGGGGGAGTGTCTGGGCGAACGCTGGGAGTGTTTGTGACGTCAAACCAGGAACGACAAGCACTGAACTGATCGCACAGGCAGAGTAAGTCTGGAGCTACTCTAAAACTGCTAAGTTTTTTTTGTTCGCAATATTGCGTAAACTTCGTTCGCACTTTTAAGATGCTAAGATACACTCCCAGTAGGCGTAGACTAAGCGTGTGTAACTCTGCTAAATTCGCCTTGCGACCGATCAACTCGGAATGAGGGCCAATGCACTCACATAAACACATAAAACAGGGGCATAAACGATGGACTGATTGCAGGGGCAAACAAAGAAGGATTCTGCAGAACTATAGCTAAGAAGCAATGTTCCAACAGGACTGGGACTTGATACTGAGTACCAAAAGCTGACGCAGCAACCCAATTCTATGACCAGCATAGACTAATGGGCAGACTGGGAATATAAAGGGAGCACTAACCAATGACAAGGTTCAGTACAGCCAAGCCCCCTTTCATTACTAACTCGGTGTAACTGTACTGCTGCACATCTACAAGTCTCCCGACTTTAACAAGAAACCACATGCTGGAGTAGGAGAATGAATTGACAGAATAGGAGAGGAGTGGGTTAAACCTCAGCTAGTCTGGGAGGCAGGACGGTAAGGCATTATGGGAGTTTATGATTAGCCAATAGGAATGAATGTTGGGGGTAGGTGGAATGGGTTCTTAAGCCTGGTGAAGGGGCTGGGTCAGCCTCTTCTGCTTTTGTCGTTGTGAGGGTGAGTGCTCTTCCCCCCTTTGTCTCCTTGCTGTGCTGCTTGCCATTGTGAAATATTAGGTTGCTGCTGCTGTGGCAGTGTGCTTTATACTGTGCCTCCTCTGTCCCCATTACCTGGGATTAACTTGCATACCCTCCAACATTTTACATAGAAAAATCGGTACAAATCCGGAAAAGGGGCGTGGCCGCGGGTAAGGGGGCGTGGTCATGTCCCTTTTCCTATGCTTTCAATGGAAGTTTGGAGAGCCAAAAATCGGTACAGACCATAAAAAAGGTACTGTACCTATTAAAAAGGTATAGTTGGAGGGTATGAACTTGTGGCCTGCCATGCCCTGTCCCCGCAGCTCCTCTGGCTATATTGACGCTATATTGATGCAGCTCCTGCTCGGGAGCCGGTGTCCGGTGCCCCGGGCCTGAGCACTTTGCTCACGGCCGGGGCTGAGCCTGCTGGCGCTGCCGCTGGCGCCCGTCCACGTGTGCGTGCGGCGGCGCATGCATCCGCCCCTTCGCCGGCTAGGCCGCGGGTGCCAGGGGATCCCTCCGGCGCGGCTGCGGCTGGCGGGGGACAGGGCGGCGGCCTGTGGCGAACTGGATCTGGCAGCCGGCGGGGGGAGCCGGCCGGGTTGCCCGCTGGTGTAAATCCCTGCCGGCTGCTGCGGCGCGGGGACGCGTGCACGCGTGTTCCCTGCGCCCCTTACCGCTGAGAGTCACCGGCGGCCCCCCAGAGAATGAGGGGACTGCTTGTAGGGATGGGGCCAGTAGCTCTTCCACTGGCCGTCCCTTAAGCCAGGCATTTCCGTGTCGCCCGCACGCGCGCCCGTGGGGCTGCTGGACTCCCTAGGCGCTCTCCTCGCTCTAGCAGGGGGGCCTCCCGGGGGCCTTTGGTGGTGTCGGCACGGGACCAGAGGGGGGGGGGGGGTGATGCCTGGAGGCGGGGGTCAGCGAGTTCTCCTGGTGGGGGGGGCCAGTGGGGGCTGGGGCAGCGCTGTGGCTCGTGGTGCACCGCAGGAGAGGATGGGGGTTCTTAGGGCGGCTAGCGCCGGTCCCAGGCGGGGCCGGCCTGGGCGGCGTGAAGACGCGGTTGGAGCCATCCCTGCTTCGGACCCAGGGACCGGGGGGACCACTATAGCTGCGGCTCCGGATCCCTCCGCCGTTGCGGCAGCAATGTCGGCAATGACGGCGGCGTTTGCGCCGTTTTTGTCGACTTTGTCTCCGGGTGGCGTTTCCGTGGTTTCCGCTTCGGTCGACACGGCCGTACTCCCAGGTGCTTCTGGCCCCGCCATGGCGCAGTTTCTACAGGCGTGTCGAAGTCTGGGCTCCGCCGCTGCGTTGCTGGGTAGCGCTACCCCATCGCCCGCAGGGGCGTCTGCTTTCATTCCCGCCGGGGGTGCTTCGGCTCCTGTGGCGGTCGTCCCTTCTTTTTCAGGTGCGGATCCGGATGGCGATTAGGTCGAGGAGCCAGTCGTGGCTGACGTTTCGCCTTCCGTAGGCTGGCCTGCCGGTGAGTGGGACGCCAATACAGTTGCTATGTCGCTGGGGTCCTCTTCTTCCTCGTACGGCAGTACATCAAGTAGATCTTCTTCCTCTTCTTCGTCGTGCCAGTCTGCGGTTAGTAGCACCACAAAGGCTAGGAAGAGGGCTATCAAGTACGCGCGGCATGAGGCGCGGCATCGGGATAAATGGTGTCGGAAGAGTAGTAGTAGTTCCCGTCGGGAAAGGAGGAGGCGTAATTTGCCGGGCGTGGTTCGCTGCGAGTGCACGGCAGTCTTGCGAGGGTTGCGTGAGAGTTGCAGGAGGAAGATTAGACGGGGGGAATACGTCAACCTTTTTACGTTGACGGAGGACACCAAGAGGGAAGGTAAGGAAGCGCTTGCGAAGGGCAGTATTGGGGCGGAGGCCTTCCGCTGGTATGACAACTGGTTGGCGGGTTTCTGTGTCTTCACGGCGTGCTACTTGGAGGATTGCCCTGATGAACGCATGAACGTCATCTGGTGTATCCACCTCGTGCATGACATGCAGCGTCAGTCTAAGGACGATTCGTGGCTGCATTATGACATGCAATTTCGTCAGAAGCACGATTGCCTGCACATCATTGACTTCGGATGCAAAGATGTGGAGGTATGGCTTCGGGTCACGCGAGCGCAGGATATGAAGATGGTGACTAAGGGGGCGGCTGTGGCGCAGGCCGCGGCAGAGAGTCAGTTTCGGCCCGCGGTTGAGGCTCCACCGTGCCGCCCTTGGACCGCAGCCCGTTCGCAGCAGGCGCCGGCGAAGGGGAAGTGTTTTGCGTTCAACAATTCCACGTGCCCCCTCGGGTAATGGTGTCGTGTTCGCCACCTTTGCTTACGATGTAACGGATCCCACCCTGCTTCCAATTGCTTCCGCGGGGGGCGACCGGGTGCCAGGGCGGCCGCAGGCCCAGCCGGAAAAACAGCTGAGGGGCTTGCCGCTAGTTAGGGCGCCGACCCCGGTTCATTTGGGGGCCATGCTAAAATGGTCGGGGAGGTACCCAAACACAGACGACGCAAAATTTCTGCGGGAGGGTTTTGCGTCGGGTTTTCATTTACCAGTGGTGGGGGGAAGTTTTAGTTCGGGCTGCCAGGAACCTGCAGGCTGCTCGGGATTTCCCCGACGTGCTTCGGGAAAAGGTTGAGCAGGAGGTTCGCCTGGGGAGAATGGCGGACCCCTTTGCGCTGCTGCCTGTCGAGGATTTGATTATTTCCCCGGTGGGGGTCGTGCCCAAAAAGGCTCCGGGTAAGTTCCGGCTCATTCAACATTTGTCATCCATCTGGGTCCTCGGTGAACGATGCAATTTCGCCGGAATATTGTTCGGTGGTGTATCAGTCCTTTGAGGATGCTTTGGATATGGTTCAGGGCTGTGGCCCCGGGGACCTCATGGCTAAACTTGATGTTGAATCGGCTTTTCGCTTGCTCCCCTTTGCACCCGGAGTCGTTTCGATTCATGGGTTTCCGCGTCGGGGAGGAATACTTTGTAGACAAGTGTCTGCCTATGGGGTATTCCGTTTCGTGTGCCTTTTTCGAAAAGTTCAGCACCTTTTTACATTGGTGTGTGGAGTTTTCTTGCGGAGGTAGCGGGATTGCACATTATCTGGATGATTTTTTGTGCGTGGGGCTCGCGGGTTCTCCTCGCTGTGGTTTCCTGCTATTTTCGCTGCGTGCCTTGTTGGGGCATTTTGGCGTCCCTGTGGCGGAGGACAAGACGGAGGGGCCCCTCTCCTGTTTGTCCTTTTTAGGTATCGAGATCGATACGGTCGCGGGGGCTTGCCGGCTGCCTCAGGACAAGATTGCGAAGCTTCAGGAGTCCATTGCGCAGTGCTCGGAGCGGCGTAAGGTGATGTTGTGGGAGGCTCAATCCCTCCTAGGCCTGTTGAACTTTGCCTGTCGGGTGATTCCCATGGGCCGGGTTTTTTGTCGGAAGTTGGAACGGTCCACGGCTGGGGTGTCCAGGCCGCACCATTTTGTCCGTTTCTCGGCTGAGATTAGGCGGGACCTCGCTATGTGGGTTTTGTTTCTGGCGGATTTCAATGGTGTGCTGATCTGGATGGCCCCTCTCGTTGACAGTTTTGACCTGCAGTTGTTTACGGATGCAGCAGGGCTCGTCGGGGTTCGGTTGTTACCTAGACGGGGCTTGGTGCGCGGCCTCATGGCCCGAGTCTTGGTCGCGAGAGGGGCTGACTGGCGACCTGTTGTTGCTGGAGCTTTTTCCCATCATGGTGGCCTTGGAGGTTTGGGGAGAGCGCCTTCGCGATCGCAGTATTCTCTTCCGCTGCGATAACTTAGGGGTCGTGCACGCGGTTAACAACCAATGAGCTAAGGCCCTCCGGGTCCTTCGGATGTTGTCGCGACTCGTGCTGACTTGTATGCACTGCAATATTCTGTTTAGGGCTCAACACGTCCCCGGGGTTGATAATGGGATCACCGATGCATTGTCCAGGGGGCAGTGGGATAGGTTCCGTTTGCTGGCCCCGGAGGCTGATTCGGCAGGTTTGCCCTGCCCTTCTTATGTTTGGCAGATCATCATGGCGGATTGGAAGGGCTAGCAGAGCTGTATTTGGCTCCGTCCACTCTCGCTGGATACCGTCGGGCCTGGAAGGAGTGGGAAGACCAAGGGCCTAGAGGAAAGAGGGGTCAGAGCTTGTTTCTAGACTTCGTTTGGCAACTCTTCGTAACGGGGAGATCGAGGGCCGTGGTGTCTCGATACCTCGCCGGGATATCCTTTTATTCTAAATTGAAGGGTATGCCGGAGTTTACGAAGGGTTTCTTGCTGGCGAGGGCGCTTAGAGGTTGGGCGCGCTCGGCACCGGTCCCTCCTGATGGTCGGCGCCCTATTGATGCTTCCCTGCTTTCTTCCCTCTTGGTGGCGGGGGTGGCGGACTCCCGTTTTGAAGCGCTCCAGTTTTAGCTTGCTTTTTCCATGGCTTTCCATGGCGCGTTCAGGGTTTCTGAGCTGGTTGCGGCTTCTAAGAAGTCCGAGGCCATGATGCGGCGCGCGGATGTTGTTGTGGGTGGGGGGTCCGTGCTGTGCAGGCTGCGCCGCTCCAAAACTGATCAGATGGGTAGGGGTCATTGGATCTCTTTGACACCATCGGTTGGTGAGGACTGCTGTCCAGTGGCGTTGGCTAGTCGGTATGCGGAGGTCAGGCCCTTGTCTGAGGGGTCTTGGCTGAAACATTATGATGGGTCGCCATTGACGAAGTACCAATTTACATGGATGATGCGGCGCTGCCTGTCCAGTTTGGGCCTCTCCCCTCGGGACTTTGGTTCACATTCCTTTAGAATCGGGGCCGCCACTTCCGCAGCATCTGCAGGGCGCGCTGTGGACGAAATTAAGGCTTTGGGCTGCTGGAAGTTGGCGGCTTATAAGCGTTACATTCGGCCCGCTGTTGCATAAGCGAGTTTGTTGCTACTAACATGTTGTTCGTTTACTGCGTTATGTGTTTCAGTTCAGTGTGTTCGTGCTGTTTTGTTTGTCTCCCCTGTCCTCCCTACTCGGATGGCTAGCTACTTGCCACTGCTGGCAGTGGGGGTCTGGAGTGCTTCGCATTTTTTTGCCTTAACTGACGAACTGATTTGGCTTAATTCATTCAATTCGGCTAATTGCCATCTAATTACAAGTTCCTCAGCAGGTTTTTACGTTTCACCTCCAGCCGAGTTATCCTGTGTGTCCCTACACCCCCCCCAACTCTAACCCCCCCTTCCCTCCCCCTTTTTATTATTTTGCTTTTCCTTTTGTTTCTTTCTGTTGCTTCGATTGGCCTGAAGCTTGTCCAAGAGGAAAGTTATAGTCCTCTATTCAATTTTTCTTTTTGGCAGATCCTCGTTTTGGTAGTTGGTTCCTGTTCTGGGCTGGGTTTGGTTTTACCTCACATATTCACATTTGTTTATCTGTCTTTCCCTTTATAGGTTGGCGGGAGGATGTGTGTGGTGTGTGGGTGATTGGTCACTCCTATGTTTATTGGGCCGCCGAGTTTCTGGCTGCGGAAGGGGCTCCTTGCTTTGTTGGATCGGATGACGTACGGTGGATAGGTGTTCGGGGTATGCTTTGGCATGACCTGAAAGCGAGGCTTATGTAGCAGGTTCGGCGGTTTGGCATCCCCAAGCTGTTGGTGATTCACTTAGGAGGGAACGACCTGGGTAAGAGGAAGGCGGTGAATCTTCGATTGGCCATTATTCAGGATTTGCAAGTGATTACGGGTGCTTGGCCAGGCTGTAGGCTTATCTGGTCTTGTATAGTGCCGTGGTTGTGTTGGCGTGGAGTGGTGGATTGTCGGGCGATCGATGTGGCTCGCCGGAAAGTGAATGCCGCAGTTGCTAAGTTTGCGGTGGCCCATGGCGGTGCGGTAGTTTGGCACCAGTGGATCAAGTTCCGGTACTTCTACTTGTTTGGACCTGATGGGGTGCACTTGACAGGACAGGGACTATCTATATTTCTGGAGGATCTGTTTTCGGTGGGTTAGGGGTATAGTGGCTGTGCGTAGTTTCTGTGGAGCAGAACTTCGCTGTTGGCGGGAAAGAACGGCAAGTTAACATTTGTTGTATTAAAGAGTGGATTGGAGGTCGTTTGGTGGTTGATTTTTAGGTGCGCTCTCCTTCGCTGACTGGTTTTACATCTGCTGGACCGCCTTCTCGGGTGGCAGCCTCATCACCTTCACGGGTGGGTAGTCAGGATGGAGGTTGAGCGGATACCTATTGTTGTTGGAAGGTTTACGTCAGTTTTTTATAAGATAGTTTGTTTATGGGATAGGGTTGTTTTAGCCGTTCTTTCTGGCCACCATACTTTAGTTTAATTATCCACAGTTAATGGTTCACTTAAATAAATAGCTAACATTTTCTGCCAAATTCAAGTCTCCGTGTCTTTATTTATTATAATTAAGTGTTAAGATGTTATGGTTTATGTTACGGACAATCCTCAGACTATATGAGGTTTAAGGTAACAAGGCATTTCCCAACAGGCATGCTGTTACAACAATTAAACTGACAGACTAGAGCTGCAATTAAACTGACAGAACAGCGCTGCATACAGCACATGTAACAAATATACATAGAATGCAGTGGATATTTCCCATACACTAAGGAAGGGTTACTTTTCAGTTAGTCATAACATGAGCATCTCAGTTGCGTCAGCGTTTATAGAATCAACATCATAAGCTGCTCTGCTCTTCCTAGTATCAGAACAAGACAGCGGCCAGTGACTCGTGTTCTATTTTCAGCACCTGCGTGATGTTTCCTGCTGTTGCCTGTAGCAAGCTACTGTACTTGTAGTTCCCAAAATGTATTGGGTGAAAACTACAGAATAAATATGACATCTTTTAGCAAAGTTTTGAATGTTGAATTTGAACAATAAGCTGCAAATAGATGCACAGTATGTAGTACTGCTACAGTGACAAGCACAAGGAGATGTTTTCACAATAACATGAACCTAATCTAAGGCCAGTTATTCACTAACAGGTGCAGAAACAGGTGTTTTACCAGAGTTGTGTATAACTGGGACTTGGGTTATACATGTCAGATATAACCTTTTTTAGGTATCATTAGTGTATTATCTGTTTTGACACGTATATAAATTAAAGTTGTCATTCTCTATGACAGATATTCACCTTCAGAAAATTCACATTTATCAGCTGTGAATGTTTATTCATGCAGAATAAAAGCTCTATTAGCAGGTTTGTGCATTACATGACATGACAAATTATCCTTGGCCATAGGCAAACGCAGGGGGAAGTTCCAGTTGTCCAGAAACCCCCCTTTTACACAGCCTGGCTAGTTGACAGTACATGCAGTATAAAGGGCGGAATGGAGCTGCTGAGCATGTCCAGTGGCAGCTGATTTTCCTACCAAGTGTGCTGTGTATGTATGTGTGCACCAGAGAGAGAATCTGCTAAGAGGCTTAGGCCCTCATTCCGAGTTGATCGCTCGCTAGCTGCTTTTAGCAGCAGTGCAAACGCTAAGCCGCCGCCCTCTGGGAGTGTATCTTAGCTTAGCAGAAGTGCGACCGAAAGGATCGCAGGACGGCGGCAAAAATTTTTCATGTAGTTTCTGAGTAGCTGCAGACCTACTCCTACCTTGCGATCACTTCAGTCTGTTTAGTTCCTGTTTTGACATCACAAACACGCCCTGCGTTCGGCCAGCCACTCCCCCGTTTCCCCAGGCACGCCTGCGTTTTTATCTGTCACGCCTGCGTTTTTTCAGCACACTCCCGGAAAACGGTCAGTTACCTCCCAGAAACGCCCCATTCCTGTCAATCACTCACCGATCAGCAGTGCGACTAAAAAGCGTTGCTAGACCTTGTGTGAAACTGCATCGGCTTTTGTGAAAGTACTTAAATCCCAACCACCGGCATCCCGATCAAAAGTATGCAGCGATTGTCAGTGTTAGCCTGTTTGGGGGAAGGTTAGGTTTAGGCACCCCGGGGAGGGTTAGGCTGCGGGGAAGAGAGGGTTAGGGTTAGGCACCCCTGGGGAGGGTTAGGGATAGGCTGCGGGGAAGAGAGGGTTAGGGTTAGGCACCCCCGGTGAGGGTTAGGGATAGGCTGTGGAAAAGAGAAGGTTAGGTTTGGGCTGCAGGGAGGGGGGTTAGGTACCCTCAGGGAGGGTTAGGGATAGGTTACAGGGGGATGGCTAGGGTTAGGCTGAGGGTAGGGAGGGTTAGTGTTAAGGAGTATTGGGGGAGGGTAAGTATACTTACCTATCCCCTGTCAGCAGGATATCATATCACGCCCATGATTCCATAAATCACATCCATTCCAGAAATCTGCCCCTTTTGCCTTTAGCAGGATTTTTAGAGTGGCAGTAAAATACTGAAGTGCAATTAGGAACTAGTTTGGCTTTGCATAAGGTGTGTAACCAGCTGCTATACATCTAGTTGTGCTCTGTACACAACATATCACCAGTTGCCTAGTTTCTGCAGTGCACAGTATAAATCATAGCTCACATCATTCAATTTAAATGTAAAAGTTGAGATATTTTACAGCATGCACCAATCGATATAGACCATAACCCAGATCTGTCAAACACACCCCAATCCGGATTATGGAGCCCATACTGTACATAAGGCAGATATCAGGGGAAATTGATCATTCTTACGAAGGCTGAGACGGGAATTGGGGTAATCCAGCCTGTTGCAAATCCTCAAATCACGGATTCTGGTCACAAAATTATCAGCACTGGTGAGTCACAGATTTTAATCATGCTGTATTTTCCAGATTCCTCAATGGCTCAACGTCTTCCAATTGGTGTTTTTAATTGTCAATTGATGGGTTGGCATCAGCAGAACTGGGAATCACAGCTCAGATGTATGGCCTGCATAAATGTCACTTAGAATTCATCTGGAGTAGAACTTGGCACTGTCCAAATTAAAACTGGAACCCTACGTGGAGTTCAACATATTATTTTTTTTAACTTCAGATATGTATTTCCTTACTGCATATATGCATCATACTGTAGATGCATAATGTCGTTATGCAGATCCAGCCTTATATTACACAGACTCCAAATGCTTATAGAGGCAGAATGGGGAGGTGAAGCAGATCAAGTGCTGAAATGCATAATTCCTAGGGGTGGACTTATCCCCAGATGCGCACACCGGCAGTCATACTGTATCTCTTGCAGGCACTCGATTGCAATGTAAAAAATAATAAATTAATAATTGTTTTTAAAAAAAAAACGGCCCCAGCAAAAAAGTAAAAGTCAACTAAGCACCAGCAGCAATAGCCTAAGCTGGCTACCACTAATGTGATGAGACTAGCATCATGGGGTCATCACTCAAATCTGCAACCAGCACCAGTCTACTACAAACTGGACTGTTGCCTAGTTATAGTGGAACATAGGTGGTCATTCCGAGTTGTTCGCTCTGTAATTTTCTTTGCATCGCAGCGATTTTCCGCTAATTGCGCATGCGCAATGTTCGCACTGCGACTGCGCCAAGTAAATTTGCTATGCAGTTTGGAATTTTACTCACGGCATTACGAGGTTTTTTCTTCGTTCTGGTGATCGGAGTGTGATTGACAGGAAGTGGGTGTTTCTGGGCGGAAACTGGCCGTTTTATGGGTGTGTGTGAAAAAACGCTGCCGTTTATGGGAAAAACGCGGGAGTGGCTGGAGAAACGGGGGAGTGTCTGGGCGAACGCTGGGTGTGTTTGTGGCATCAAACCAGGAACGAAACTGACTGAACTGATCGCAGTTGCCGAGTAAGTGTGGAGCTACTCAGAAACTGCTAAGAAGTCTTTCGTTCGCAATTTTACTATGCTAAGATTCACTCCCAGTAGGCGGCGGCTTAGCGTGTGCAAAGCTGCTAAAAGCAGCCTGCGAGCGAACAACTCGGAATGAGGGCCATAGTCCAAACATATTAATGACAAGACTAAATTCCCCACAGTAATTGGAAATTCAAAGTAAAATGTGCCTCAATCAGGGAGACCCAGTGCCAGAGCCGGCCATAGGCATAGGCAAACTAGGCAATTGCCTAGGGCATTTGATATGCCTAGGGGCATCAGCAGCTTCTGCTGATTAAAATGATATGCGGCATGCCTATATTCTGTGTGTAGCATTTCATATGCAGATACAGTCACAGTCTCACACAGAATATAGGCATGCTGCATATCAGTTTAATCAGCAGAAGCTGCTTGTGCATCCTAGCCACATAGCAATGCAAATAAGATGCATTTTCATTACAAAAAAAAAAAGTGCCTGACGTTAGCATTGAGGCAAGATTTATGAGGACACATCTGTATCCAAGTAGAGGCAGAGGTCGCAGTGTTAGTGGCAGTGTGAGTGCTGTGTGCATGTGAGTGGGTTGGTTGTGCAGTAGTGTTCGGAATATGTGTAAGGAGCATTATGAGTGTAATGTAAAAATGCATTCATAATGTGCAGCATATGTGTAAAGGGGCACTATGTGTGTCATGTGTATAAGGGCATTAATAATGTGCGGCATATGTGTAACAGGGTACTACTGTATGTGTGTCATTATGTGTAAAGGGGCACTAATAATGTGCAGCAAATGTGTAGGTGGCACTATGTTTGTCATTATGTGTATAAAGGCATTAATAATGTGTTGCATATGTTTAAGGGACATTATGTGTAAAAGGGCATTAATAAAGGTTGTCATAATATGTAAGGTGCATTATGTTTATAAGGACATTAATAATGTGTCTCATACAGTATGTGTAAGGGGCATTAGTGGAATTGTGTATAAATGCATTACTAATGTGTGGCATTATGTGTATAAGGTGCTCTACTATGTGGCGTTGCGTATAGAAAGGGCACTACTGTGTCGTCTAGTGTGAATAAAGAGCAATAGGGTGTGGTATAATGTGAATAAGGAGCAATTCAGTGTGATGTAATGTGAATAAGGGGCTCTACTGTGAGGAGTAACGTTTATAAGGTAAAGTGATACTACTGTGGGATGTAATATGAATTATGGATACTATCGCATGATCAAATGTGAATAAAGTTGCAGTACTGTGTGGCGTAATTGGAATTGGGGTTACTATTGTGTGGCCATGCCCCTTGCCAGCAAAAACACACCCCTTTTTGGGCTGTGCAACAAATGTGCAAACTGTTCCTATTTAAAATAAAGGGGTACAAACACCAAAATAAGGACTGCTATGGGTGAGGGGTGATGGTGCTAGGAAAGAGGTGCAAGGTCAGAGGCGAAACCAGCGGTGGTGCTAGGGGGCACCAGACAAAATCTTGCCTAGGGCATGATATTGGTTAGGGCCGGCTCTGCCCAGTGCTGATGTATATGGGTCACTTCCTAAACCAACAACCCAGTGGAGAGGTAGGCTAATTATTACCCAAAAATAGTAATTCATTATCAGTCCAAAAATAGCATTTTTTTAAGCACTGCTGCTTCCAGCTAGTCCTAGTAATAATAAGACCCTACACAACTGTGCTTAAATGTTCCGTGCAGAGCCGCAATACGAAAGACAGACCAGGAGGACTGTCTGGAACTAAACAATCCAGACTGGCTTAGGGCTAATGGGTTACTATACACTGTGAGAAATTTGCTCTAATTGGTTAGTTGTAGAAAGATCCATCCTTATGTTGCGTCTAGCCACAGCTAACGGTAAATTATTATTATTTATTGCCAGTTATTTATATAGCACACACATATTCCGCAGCGCTTTACAGAGAACATTTAGCCATTCACATCAGTACCTGCCCCAGAGGAGCTTACAATCTATATTTCCTACCACATGTACACTCATACATGAGTTAATTTTGTCAGAAGCTAATTAACCTACCAGTATATTATTGGATTGTGGAAGGAAACCCACGCAAGTACGGGGAGAATATACAAACTCCACACAGTTAGGGCCATGGTAGGAATCGAACCCATGACCTCAGTGCTGTGAGGCAGTAATGCTAACCATTACACCATCCGTACTGCCCCGGTAATAAAACAGAGCAGTGAAAATCAGTGATACAATGATGCTCAGAGAGAACATGTGGTAAAGCAGTAACTAACCAATCAGAGCAGCTTTCTCACACTGTAAGTGAAGCCCACCACTCTTGGGCGTAAGAGTGTCAGGCTTCAGTGCTAGCAGGGCTCACTCACACCTGTCGACTGCTAATGTGCTTTTATTCTGCTAAACACTGCCTTAAATTTGAAAAATAGCATAAATGATTTCTTATGGCTTACTGCACATTACAAAGTTAACACGTCTGAATTAATAAGTGTAGTAGTACCATGCATTTAAAGAAAACTTGATAGAACCCATCACTAAAATGTACTTCAGTTTTTAGATTTTTTTTTTTTTTTTTTTACTAATTTTCAAAGCACATAGAGTACATGGAAAAAGCCTTCAGACTCTTCACATAGAATATTTTACTTCATTAATGAGGCTAAACCTCTCGAATACCGAGAGGATCCAGAGGGTGGATGTGGAAGGTTAGTTCAGCTCGAAAGGGGTCAGGTAAAATCAATTAAAGTAATAAACATAGAATTGATTTGTAAGTCTTGAAGAGACAAAAATGTTTATTTTGAAAATGTATTACGTAATCTACATCTGTCATAGGATTCAGAAATATGGGTGCAGTCCATAGATGCATCAGGAAGTCTGATGTGAAGATCATCTGTAACTAAAGCACAGTCAGAAAGAGGACTCGCTACCAGTTCCCGAATGCACTACTCATGTCCATAGCAGCTCTTAAATCCAAGAGATAACTTAATTTTTTCAAACTGCTGTCCACCACCGGCGATTATCACATATGAATCCGCCAGATTTTCTATTCCACAGTTTGGAAGATGGAATGAAACCCAACAAGTGGCAAAACCACTGGCATTTTGTGGCAAAATGTTGCAAAAAACCCAGCAGCAAGACTGCGGCATCTAAGGTTCAACATAAAAACAATGGGGGTAATTCCGAGTTGTTCGCTCGTTATATTTTTCTCGCAACGGAGCGATTAGTCGCTAATGCGCATGCGCAATGTCCGCAGTGCGACTGCGCCAAGTAAATTTGCTATGCAGTTAGGTATTTTACTCACGGCATTACGAGTTTTTTTCTTCGTTCTGGTGATCGTAATGTGATTGACAGGAAGTGGGTGTTTCTGGGCGGAAACTGTCCGTTTTATGGGTGTGTGCGAAAAAACGCTACAGTTTCTGGGAAAAACGCGGGAGTGGCTGGAGAAACGGAGGAGTGTCTGGGCGAACGCTGGGTGTGTTTGTGACGTCAAACCAGGAACGAAACTGACTGAACTGATCGCAGATGCCGAGTAAGTGTGGAGCTACTCAGAAACTGCTAAGAACTGTCTATTCGCAATTTTGCTAATCTTTCGTTCGCAATTTTGCTAAGCTAAGAATCACTCCCAGTAGGCGGCGGCTTAGCGTGTGCAAAGCTGCTAAAAGCAGCTTGCGAGCGAACAACTCGGAATGAGTGCCAATATCAATATCATATTAGGAAAACCTTACTCTGTGCTCACTATACTGTAGATGTAAGTAGTGAGCAATATTTAAGATACATATGCAACATTCTATGACCATTGAGAACAATCTTAATCAGTACAAAGGTTGATTGGCATAGTATGGATGAGATTTATGGAGTTTTACATACTTCATACATCAATTTTACCTAAAATGCCATGGACCATATCTAAAATATCATACAGTACTTGTCTGTTTTTATTGTCTCCCATCTGAGAGGTCACAGAAGGAAGGACCAAATTGGAAGTACTTGGACTGGTGTGACACACTTTTACGTCATTGTGACCCCGTCCCCTACTGTACAGTGCTTCAGGTCATGGGATCACACTATGGTGGGAATGGCTATAATGACAAAATTGGTATCATGTAGCACCCAGACAGCCCACTTCCCAAGAGATTGGTTTACTTTTCCTAGAGTCTTAGAGAATTCTATGAAATCTCAAGTCTCCCAGATATCCCGGAAAAGTAGGCACCTACATTGTGCTACATTGGCTCAAAATGAACTATTTAAAGCAATATAAAGTTTTTAGTCAAACTGAACTGAACATAGGGAGTAACTGATGCACAATTAACTTTTTTCTCCTATTTTTCTACATTTATTGCTATTAGCCTTTTAAATCCTACGAGCAGAATCATCAAGTGTCTTGAAAGGCTGCTGCTTAGTAAATGTGCACCGTATTCTTTAAGAGACACGTTACATTTAAATTGAAACTTTTGTTATAAAACAGCAGATTATGTGTTTTAATTGCGAAAGGTGTTAATACATATGTAAATATATTTGGCACATACGGTATATTATTATTCAAGGCCATGGCTCATATGTTATTTTTCGGTTTGGGACTCCAGGTCGACAACAAAAAGGTCGACACACCTTAGGTCAACGCCAATTGGTCGACACACCTTAGGTCAACATGGACAAAAGGTCGACATGGACAAAAGGTCGACAGGGACAAGGTCGACATGGAAAAAGGTCGACATGAATTTTTAATGTTTTTTTTGGTGTCGTTTTCTTTGTAGAGTGACCGGGAACCCCAATTAGTGCACTGCGTCCCCTCGCATGGCTCGCTTCGCTCACCATGCTTCGGGCATGGTGCCTTCGCTCCGCTCCGCTTCGCTCGGCACAGATTACCGTTCCAATCGTAGTCCACGTGGATCGTTAAGTATGAAAAGGTTCCAAAAAATAAATAAATTGTGAAAAACTCATGTCGACCTTTTTCCATGTTGACCTTGTTCCTGTCGACGTTTTGTCCATGTCGACATTTTGTCCATGTCGACCTAATGTGTGTTGACCAATTGGTGTCGACATAAGGTGTGTCGACCTTTTTGTTGTCGACCTGGAGTCCGGATACCTTTATTTTTAGTAAGAAGTGGGCACAGATATAAATTTTAGAACCAGATTTATTAAGCCTTAGGGACACAGGCGTTACTATAATAGGTGCAGTGTGTGCGGTGCCCACACTGCATACCCTAGACCCATATATTATACTTGCCCCTCCAGAGTCCCGTGCCAGCATCCCTGCAGTGCAGACACGAATCACTTGGAAAATGGCCGCCGTGGCCAATTCCGAGTGATTTGCTCATTCGCACTGGAGATGTCCCTGGGAACAAGACGCAGGCGCCATGTTCCCGGAGACCTGCGCATGCGCAGTAGACATTGGCATTATGCCAGAGTCTACTTTCTACCGGAGAAGAGGGGCCCACAATGGAGGCTGCAGGTGGGTCCCCTCCTGTCTTAAGATACCCCTGCTTGGATAGTGATAAAATGCACGGTGATAAAGAACCAACCAATCAGCTCATAACTGTCATTTTTCAAACACAGCCTGTGACATGGCAGTTAGGAGCTGATTGGCTGGTACTTTTATCACCGTGCAATTTATTGCAATTATTCACTCTCCAAGACTTGATAAATATGGGCATTAGTTATTAAAGGGACACATATTAGTTATTAAAGGGACACATATTAGTTATAAAAACTAGAGAGGGGCTCACATATTTTTGGGGATTGAACATACTTTGGGAAACCCATCTAGAATGATAGTGGATGGTATTAAACTGCTGGCGATTTGCATTTTCTGCCTTCACCAAACAAATATATAAATCAAATGAATAAGAAAATATTTCAAGTAACACCTAATGTTCCAACACAAAAATATTGGTGTTTTGTCACAATATATTCATAACATGGTCATCAGACTTGCTGTTTGTTTGTTTTTTCTTTCTTATCTATCTACTGTATGATTTACAGAATGTTCTACATATGTACACTTAAATGGAACATTTTGCAAAGGCAGTGAGGAGGAGGTGTGATATACTGCTCAAGATTAAGCCAGATTGTTCAATTATCAGCAGGAATATAGAAATTGACGTGTTTTTCTTGATAAAACGGTAGACGTGTGCATATGCAGACAACACAAGCTGCTCAGTTTACTGTAAGTCTGGTAGACTTAGAAATAACAGCTGATAACAACATTGTGCAATATGAAAAACATATAAACTGATTATTCAATTGAATATATATGAAGTTTGACGTAATGCGGTAAGCTTGGTTAGCATGGCAGAAGGTTGCCACGTTAGCGCGCCAGTGCTGTTGGGTTTTATCGTGCATGTGTCGGCCCCTGCACATGATCAAGATAGCAAAACACAGAGTGCGCCAAATAGCTAATGCTTATAAATGTAAAATATAATAGTGATGAGCGGGTTCGATTCCTCGGAAACCGAACCCCCCCGAACTTCACCCATTTTACACGGGTCCGAGGCATACTCGGATTCTCCCGTATGGCTCGGTTAACCCGAGCGCGCCCGAACGTCATCATCCCGTTGTCGGATTGTCGCGAGATTCGGATTCTATATAAGGAGCCGCGCGTCGCCGCCATTTTCACTCGTGCATTGGAAACGTTAGGGAGAGGACGTGGCTGGCGTCCTCTCCGTTTATTAATGTTGCTGCAAATATTTGTGCTTATTGCTTAATTGTGGGGACTGGGGAGCAGCTGTATTATATAGGAGGAGTACAGTGCAGAGTTTTGCTGATCAGTGACCACCAGTTTTATCCGTTCTCTGCCTGAAAAATGCTACATATCTGTGCTCAGTGTGCTGCATATATCTGTGCTCACACTGCTTTATTGTGGGGACTGGGGACCAGCAGTATTATATAGGAGGAGTACAGTGCAGAGTTTTGCTGACCAGTGACTACCAGTATACGTTGTCTGCCTGAAAAACGCTCCATATCTGTGCTCAGTGTGCTGCATATATCTGTGCTCACACTGCTTTATTGTGGGTACTGGGGACCACCAGTATATTATATAGGAGGAGTACAGTACAGAGTTTTGCTGACCAGTGACCACCAGTATATATAGCAGTACGGTACGGAAGGCCACTGCTCTACCTACCTCTGTGTCGTCAAGTATACTATCCATCTAGATTCTATACCTGTGGTGCATTTTAGTTTTGCAGTTTGCTGACAGTGACCACCAGTATATATAGCAGTACGGTACGGAAGGCCACTGCTCTACCTACCTCTGTGTCGTCAAGTATACTATCCATCTAGATTCTATACCTGTGGTGCATTTTAGTTTTGCAGTTTGCTGACAGTGACCACCAGTATATATAGCAGTACGGTACGGAAAGCCACTGCTCTACCTACCTCTGTGTCGTCAAGTATACTATCCATCTAGATTCTATACCTGTGGTGCATTTTAGTTTTGCAGTTTGCTGACAGTGACCACCAGTATATATAGCAGTACGGTACGGAAGACCACTGCTCTACCTACCTCTGTGTCGTCAAGTATACTATCCATCTAGATTCTATACCTGTGGTGCATTTTAGTTTTGCAGTTTGCTGACAGTGACCACCAGTATATATAGCAGTACGGTACGGAAGACCACTGCTCTACCTACCTCTGTGTCGTCAAGTATACTATCCATCTAGATTCTATACCTGTGGTGCATTTTAGTTTTGCAGTTTGCTGACAGTGACCACCAGTATATATAGCAGTATGGTACGGAAGGCCACTGCTCTACCTACCTCTGTGTCGTCAAGTATACTATCCATCTAGATTCTATACCTGTGGTGCATTTTAGTTTTGCAGTTTGCTGACAGTGACCACCAGTATATATAGCTGTACGGTACGGAAGGCCACTGCTCTACCTACCTCTGTGTCGTCACTCGTCAAGTATACTATCCATCTAGATTCTATACCTGTGGTGCATTTTAGTTTTGCAGTTTGCTGACAGTGACCACCAGTATATATAGCAGTACGGTACGGAAGGCCACTGCTCTATCTACCTCTGTGTCGTCAAGTATACTATCCATCTAGATTCTATACCTGTGGTGCATTTTAGTTTTGCAGTTTGCTGACAGTGACCACCAGTATATATAGCAGTACGGTACGGAAGGCCACTGCTCTACCTACCTCTGTGTCGTCAAGTATACTATCCATCTAGATTCTATACCTGTGGTGCATTTTAGTTTTGCAGTTTGCTGACAGTGACCACCAGTATATATAGCAGTACGGTACGGAAGGCCACTGCTCTACCTACCTCTGTGTCGTCAAGTATACTATCCATCTAGATTCTATACCTGTGGTGCATTTTAGTTTTGCAGTTTGCTGACAGTGACCACCAGTATATATAGCAGTACGGTACGGAAGGCCACTGCTCTACCTACCTCTGTGTCGTCAAGTATACTATCCATCTAGATTCTATACCTGTGGTGCATTTTAGTTTTGCAGTTTGCTGACAGTGACCACCAGTATATATAGCAGTACGGTACGGAAGGCCACTGCTCTACCTACCTCTGTGTCGTCAAGTATACTATCCATCTAGATTCTATACCTGTGGTGCATTTTAGTTTTGCAGTTTGCTGACAGTGACCACCAGTATATATAGCAGTATGGTACGGAAGGCCACTGCTCTACCTACCTCTGTGTCGTCTAGTATACTATCCATCTAGATTCTATACCTGTGGTGCATTTTAGTTTTGCAGTTTGCTGACAGTGACCACCAGTATATATAGCAGTACGGTACGGAAGGCCACTGCTCTACCTACCTCTGTGTCGTCAAGTATACTATCCATCTAGATTCTATACCTGTGGTGCATTTTAGTTTTGCAGTTTGCTGACAGTGACCACCAGTATATATAGCAGTATGGTACGGAAGGCCACTGCTCTACCTACCTCTGTGTCGTCAAGTATACTATCCATCTAGATTCTATACCTGTGGTGCATTTTAGTTTTGCAGTTTGCTGAGTGACCACCAGTATATATAGTAGTACGGTACGGAAGGCCACTGCTCTACCTACCTCTGTGTCGTCAAGTATACTATCCATCTAGATTCTATACCTGTGGTGCATTTTAGTTTTGCAGTTTGCTGACAGTGACCACCAGTATATATAGCTGTACGGTACGGAAGGCCACTGCTCTACCTACCTCTGTGTCGTCACTCGTCAAGTATACTATCCATCTAGATTCTATACCTGTGGTGCATTTTAGTTTTGCAGTTTGCTGACAGTGACCACCAGTATATATAGCAGTACGGTACGGAAGGCCACTGCTCTACCTACCTCTGTGTCGTCAAGTATACTATCCATCTAGATTCTATACCTGTGGTGCATTTTAGTTTTGCAGTTTGCTGACAGTGACCACCAGTATATATAGCAGTACGGTACGGAAGGCCACTGCTCTACCTACCTCTGTGTCGTCAAGTATACTATCCATCTAGATTCTATACCTGTGGTGCATTTTAGTTTTGCAGTTTGCTGACAGTGACCACCAGTATATATAGCAGTACGGTACGGAAGGCCACTGCTCTACCTACCTCTGTGTCGTCAAGTATACTATCCATCTAGATTCTATACCTGTGGTGCATTTTAGTTTTGCAGTTTGCTGACAGTGACCACCAGTATATATAGCAGTACGGTACGGAAGGCCACTGCTCTACCTACCTCTGTGTCGTCAAGTATACTATCCATCTAGATTCTATACCTGTGGTGCATTTTAGTTTTGCAGTTTGCTGACAGTGACCACCAGTATATATAGCAGTACGGTACGGAAGGCCACTGCTCTACCTACCTCTGTGTCGTCAAGTATACTATCCATCTATATTCTATACCTGTGGTGCATTTTAGTTTTGCAGTTTGCTGACAGTGAGCACCAGTATATATAGCAGTACGGTATGGAAGGCCACTGCTCTACCTACCTCTGTGTCGTCAAGTATACTATCCATCTAGATTCTATACCTGTGGTGCATTTTAGTTTTGCAGTTTGCTGACAGTGACCACCAGTATATATAGCAGTATGGTACGGAAGGCCACTGCTATACCTACCTCTGTGTCGTCTAGTATACTATCCATCTAGATTCTATACCTGTGGTGCATTTTAGTTTTGCAGTTTGCTGACAGTGACCACCAGTATATATAGCAGTACGGTACGGAAGGCCACTGCTCTACCTACCTCTGTGTCGTCAAGTATACTATCCATCTAGATTCTATACCTGTGGTGCATTTTAGTTTTGCAGTTTGCTGACAGTGACCACCAGTATATATAGCAGTACGGTACAGAAGGCCACTGCTCTACCTACCTCTGTGTCGTCAAGTATACTATCCATCTAGATTCTATACCTGTGGTGCATTTTAGTTTTGCAGTTTGCTGAGTGACCACCAGTATATATAGTAGTACGGTACGGAAGGCCACTGCTCTACCTACCTCTGTGTCGTCAAGTATACTATCCATCTAGATTCTATACCTGTGGTGCATTTTAGTTTTGCAGTTTGCTGACAGTGACCACCAGTATATATAGCTGTACGGTACGGAAGGCCACTGCTCTACCTACCTCTGTGTCGTCACTCGTCAAGTATACTATCCATCTAGATTCTATACCTGTGGTGCATTTTAGTTTTGCAGTTTGCTGACAGTGACCACCAGTATATATAGCAGTACGGTACGGAAGGCCACTGCTCTACCTACCTCTGTGTCGTCAAGTATACTATCCATCTAGATTCTATACCTGTGGTGCATTTTAGTTTTGCAGTTTGCTGACAGTGACCACCAGTATATATAGCAGTACGGTACGGAAGGCCACTGCTCTACCTACCTCTGTGTCGTCAAGTATACTATCCATCTAGATTCTATACCTGTGGTGCATTTTAGTTTTGCAGTTTGCTGACAGTGACCACCAGTATATATAGCAGTACGGTACGGAAGGCCACTGCTCTACCTACCTCTGTGTCGTCAAGTATACTATCCATCTATATTCTATACCTGTGGTGCATTTTAGTTTTGCAGTTTGCTGACAGTGACCACCAGTATATATAGCAGTACGGTAGGAAGGCCACTGCTCTACCTACCTCTGTGTCGTCAAGTATACTATCCATCCATACCTGTGGTGCATTTCAGTTGTGCGCAGTATATATAGTAGTAGGCCATTGCTATTGATACTGGCATATAATACCACACATTAAAAAATGGAGAACAAAAATGTGGAGGTTAAAATAGGAAAAGATCAAGATCCACTTCCACCTCGTGCTGAAGCTGCTGCTACTAGTCATGGCCGAGACGATGAAATGCCATCAACGTCGTCTGCCAAGGTCATAGTAGAGAGCATGTAAAATCCAAAATACAAATGTTCAGTAAAATGACCCAAAAATCAAAATTGAAAGCGTCTGATGAGAAGCGTAAACTTGCCAATATGCCATTTAGCCATTTACGACACGGAGTGGCAAGGATCGGCTAAGGCCCTGGCCTATGTTCATGGCTAGTGGTTCAGATTCACATGAGGATGGAAGCACTCATCCTCTCGCTAGAAAAATGAAAAGACTTAAGCTGGCAAAAGCACAGCAAAGAACTGTGCGTTCCTCTAAATCACAAATCCCCGAGGAGAGTCCAATTGTGTCGGTTGCGATGCCTGACCTTCCCAACACTGGACGGGAAGAGCTTGCGCCTTCCACCATTTGCATGCCCCCTGCAAGTGCTGGAAGGAGCACCCGCAGTCCAGTTCCTGATAGTCAAATTGAAGATGTCACTGTTGAAGTACACCAGGATGAGGATATGGGTGTTGCTGGCGCTGGGGAGGAAATTGACAAGGAGGATTCTGATGGTGAGGTGGTTTGTTTAAGTCAGGCACCCGGGAAAACACCTGTTGTCCGTGGGACGAATATGGCCAATGACATGCCTGGTCAAAATACAAAAAAAATCAGCTCTTCGGTGTGGAATTATTTCAACACAAATGTGGACAACAGGTGTCAAGCCGTGTGTTGCCATGGTCAAGCTGTAATAAGTAGGGTAAGGACGTTAACCACCTAGGAACATCCTCCCTTATACGTCACCTGGACCGCATTCATCAGAAGTCAGTGACAAGTTCAAAAACTTTGGATGACAGCGGAAGCAGTCCACTGACCACTAAATCCCTTCCTCTTGTAACCAAGCTCCTGCAAACCACACCACCAACTCCCTCAGTGTCAATTTCCACCTTACACAGGAAAGCCAATAGTCCTGCAGGCCATGTCACTGGCAAGTATGACGAGTCCTCTCCTGCCTGGGATTCCTCCGATGCATCCTTGATGCATCCTTGAGTGTAACGCCTACTGCTGCTGGCGCTACTGTTGTTGCTGCTGGGAGTCGATCGTCATCCCAGAGGGGAAGTCGGAAGACCACTTGTACTACTTCCAGTAAGCAATTGACTGTCCAACAGTCCTTTGCGAGGAAGATGTAATATCACAGCAGTCATCCTGCTGCAAAGCGGATAACTCAGGTCTTGTCAGCCTAGGTGGTGAGAAACCTGTGTCCGGTATCCACCGTTAATTCACAGGCAACTAGAGACTTGATTGAGGTACTGTGTCCCCGGTACCAAATACCATCTAGGTTCCTTTTCTCTAGGCAGGCGATACCGAAAATGTACACAGACCTCAGAAAAAGAGTCACCAGTGTCCTAAAAAATGCAGTTGTACCCAATGTCCACTTAACCACGGACATGTGGACAAGTGGAGCAGGACAGACTCAGGACTTAATGACTGTGACAGCCCACTGGGTAGATGTATTGCCTCCCACAGCAAGAACAGCAGCGGCGGCACCAGTAGCAGCATCTCGCAAACGCCAACTCGTTCCTAGGCAGGCTACGCTTTGTATCACCGCTTTCCAGAAGAGGCACACAGCTGACAACCTCTTATGGAAACTGAGGAACATCATCGCAGAATGGCTTACCCCAATTGGACTCTCCTGGGGATTTGTGACATCGGACAACGCAAGCAATATTGTGCGTGCATTACATCTGGGCAAATTCCAGCGCGTCCCATGTTTTGCTCATACATTGAATTTGGTGGTGCAGAATTATTTAAAAAACGACAGGGGCGTGCAAGAGATGCTCTTGGTGTCCTGAAGAATTGCGGGCCACTTTCAGCATTCAGCCACCACGTGCCGAAGACTGGAGCAACAGGAAACAGTCCTGAACCTGCCCTGCCATCATCTGAAGCAAGAGGTGGTAACGAGGTGTAATTCAACCCTCTGTATGCTTCAGAGGATGGAGGAGCAGCAAAAGGCCATTCAAGCCTATACATCTGTCCACGATATAGGCAAAGGAGGGGGAATGCACCTGACTGAAGCCCAGTGGAGAATGATTTCAACGTTGTGCAAGGTTCTGCAACCCTTTGAACTTGCCACACGTGAAGTCAGTTCAGACACTGCCAGCCTGAGTCAGGTCATTCCCCTCATCAGGCTTTTGCAGAAGAAGCTGGAGACATTGAAGGAGGAGCTAAAACAGAGCGATTCCGCTAGGCATGTGGGACTTGTGGATGGAGCCCTTATTTCGCTTAACCAGGATTCACGGGTGGTCAATCTGTTGAAATCAGAGCACTACATTTTGGCCACCGTGCTCGATCCTAGATTTAAAACCTACGTTGTATCTCTCTTTCCAGCAGACACAAGTCTGCAGAGGTTCAAAGACCTGCTGGTGAGAAAATTGTCAAGTCAAGCGGAACGTGACCCGTCAACAGCTCCTACTTCACATTCTCCCGCAACTGAGGGTGCGAGGAAAAGGCTAAGAATTCCGAGCCCACCCGCTGGCGGTGATGCAGAGCAGTCTGGAGCGAGTGCTGACATCTGGTCCGGACTGAAGGACCTGCCAACGATTACTGACATGTCGTCTACTGTCACTGCATATGATTCTCTCACCATTGAAAGAATGGTGGAGGATTATATGAGTGACCGCATCCAAGTAGGCATGTCAGACAGTCCGTACGTATACTGGCAGGAAAAAGAGGCAATTTGGAGGCCCTTGCACAAACTGGCTTTATTCTACCTAAGTTGCCCTCCCTCCAGTGTGTACTCCGAAAGAGTGTTTAGTGCAGCCGCTCACCTTGTCAGCAATCGGCGTACGAGGTTACTTCCAGAAAATGTGGAGAAGATGATGTTCATCAAAATGAATTGTAATCAATTCCTCCGTGGAGACATTCACCAGCAGCAATTGCCTCCAGAAAGTACACAGGGATCTGAGATGGTGGATTCCAGTGGGGACGAATTAATAATCTGTGAGGAGGGGGATGTACACAGTGAAAGGGGTGAGGAATCGGAGGATGATGATGAGGTGGACATCTTGCCTCTGTAGAGCCAGTTTGTGCAAGGAGAGATTGATTGCTTCTTTTTTGGTGGGGGCCCAAACCAACCAGTCATTTCAGTCACAGTCGTGTGGCAGACCCTGTCGCTGAAATGATGGGTTCGTTAAAGTGTGCATGTCCTGTTTATACAACATAAGGGTGGGTGGGAGGGCCCAAGGACAATTCCATCTTGCACCTCTTTTTTCTTTCATTTTTCTTTGCATCATGTGCTGTTTGGGGACTATTTTTTTAAGTGCCATCCTGTCTGACACTGCAGTGCCACTCCTAGATGGGCCAGGTGTTTGTGTCGGCCACTTTTGTTGCTTAGCTTAGTCACATAGCGACCTTGGTGCGCCTCTTTTTTTCTTTGCATCATGTGCTGTTTGGGGACTATTTTTTTGAAGTGCCATCCTGCCTGACACTGCAGTGCCACTCCTAGATGGGCCAGGTGTTTGTGTCGGCCACTTGTGTCACTTAGCTTAGCCATCCAGCGACCTCGGTGCAAATTTTAGGACTAAAAATAATATTGTGAAGTGTGAGGTGTTCAGAATAGACTGAAAATGAGTGGAAATTATGGTTATTGAGGTTAATAATACTATGGGATCAAAATGACCCCCAAATTCTATGATTTAAGCTGTTTTTGAGGGTTTTTTTGTAAAAAAACACCCGAATCCAAAACACACCCGAATCCGACAAAAAATTTTCAGTTATATTTTGGCAAAATGCGTCCGAATCCAAAACACGGACGCGGAACCGAATCCAAAACCAAAGCACAAAACCCGAAAAATTTCCTGTGCACATCTCTAAAATATATGCACCTTATAATAAAGTCACAATGACGCAGCCAGTCACCATATTAATATTATTAATGGATTATTTATAAGTTTTTTTTTATTTTTTATTATTATTATTATTATTATTATTATTATTATTAGTATCCTTTATTTATATGACACCACAAGGGATCCGCAGCATCCATTACACAGTACATAATCATATGAGCAAACAAGAAAATAGCATTTACAATTCAAGACAATATAGGACAGGAATGGAAAACCAGAGTTTAGAAGCCATCAAAGGCAGTGTGGAGTATAAGACAGTGTAAGTAAGAAAAGGAAAGGCACGTGAGGAAAGAAGGCTCTGCTCTTGTGAGCTTACAATCTAAAAGGTGAAGGGCTGACAGACTGGCGTGACGCAGAAGGGGTAGACAGTGAGCATAGACAAGATGGTTAGGAGGAGAGTATTCTTGCTTCGGTGAAGAAGTGGGTCTTGAGAGTCCGTTTGAAGTTTTATAGAGAAGTGGAGAGTCAGATGGGGAGAGGTAGAGAATTCTAGCGATAGGGAGAAGCACATGCAAAATCTTGTAGGTAGTGGGAGGAGGTAATAATTTGGCAGGAGTTGGCAGAGTGAATAGGACGGGTGGGAAAGTAAAGAGAGATTAGGTCGGAGATGTAAGAGGGAGAAGAGTGGGTGAGGGCTTTGTAGGTGAGTGTGAGAAGCTTGAATTGGATTCTGAATGGGTAGACTAGCCAGTGAAGGTCCTGCAAGAGAGGGGAGGAGGATGTAGTACGTTTGGTGAGGAAGATGAGATGGGCAGCAGCATTGAGGATAGATTGGAGTCGAGAGTGTCCTTTTTCAGGGAGGCCAGAGAGGAGGAGATTACAGTAGTCCAATCTGGAGATGACCAGTGAGTGGATAAGGGTCTTAGTATCGTCCTGGGTAAGAAAGGGTCTAATCCTGGAAACAGGGACAGATTGGGAAACAAAAGTGGCCCTGGAAAAGTTTCTAGAAGTGGCCTCATGTGGGCGGCACCAAACCAACTGTAGGCGGAGCCAATACCAAAGTAGGCGGGCTTACTTAAAAATGTAATGTAGGTGGAGTTACATCAACAAAAGGCAGAGCATGTCAAATTAGCTGGACCTAATACATTAAAAGTTTAGCAAGTATTGTGTTGTAGCAGGAGTAGTTAAGAAATTAATACTGGGGTGACATTTAATCCTCTGCACACTCATATCTCAGTCCATCCCCTTTATTTTTCTCTGCTTCTAAGGGGTCAGTTCAGTTCAACACGGATTGAATAGCGCTGGGAGGGAGCTCCTGGTGCTATTCAATTCAGAGCAATGCTGTCACTGACTAGAGGATTTCTTCTTGCACCCTTCTAAGGGTGCGAGCCGGAATTCAACAAAACTAGGTCCACAATGCTGCTTTGTGACCTAACGCTGTGCAAACAGCACCACGGCGAGGCAGTTTAGCCAGAGAATGCCTGTTCTCACGACTTAACACCTTATTTAGTCCGGGAATACGGGTATTCTCAGACTTAGCATCGCGCTGCATTGAATAGCTCCAGAAGCTCCCTCCCGATGCTATCCAATCCGCGTTGAATTGAATTAACCCCTTAGTCTATCTCCCCCACTAAGTCCATCTTCTGCATATGTTCGCTATCTTAGTCCATCTTCTCCGTGCGTCTCCTCCTCCCTCTCAGTCCATCTACTGCATGTTTCTCCCAGCCTCTCTTTTCTCATTTTCACACCTATATAATTTCTCCTTATGCATGTTTCCTTCTGTCTATTCACTGACCACCTTCTGCCTTTCTCCTTCTGCACAGTTTCTGCCTCTCTCCCCTTTTACCTGCCAAGCTTCGGCCAGTCACTTGATGCAGGGCTTCTGCACCAATGGGACAGCCACAATTGGAAGCACGCAGCCACCCTGTTTAAATAGGGGGCACAGCTTACTGCTGTACCACCTGATCCTACCTTTACTGCATTTCCACTGGGTGAACAATTCTGAGCAATTCGCTTCCCCATGCTTTGACAATTGTTCCACTTTCTGCTGTCTGTTCCCCATGTGTGTATGCCTTCATCTATCAATCACCTGCCTGTCTTTCACCTTCTGTTAGCCTTCTTGTCTCCAGTTTCGTATATACAGTTTCTACCCCATTCCCCTCCTCTTTGTGTGTTGGCTGTCCCTACCAGGGCTTAAAGTGGTTCTGGAGAGGTGGTGGAACTCATTTCCCCCGCCACCGACTCCCCTCCCATTAAGCAGAGGCAGAGGCGATGGTAGGGTTTTAGCCCCCCCCCCCCCCCCCCCGTAAACTACAAATTTGTGCCCTAACCCCCATACTGTCTAAAGGAACAGTGCGCACAGAAGGCGCGCGTCACAAAAAAGGTGTGCGGCATCACATGGAAAGGGCTTGGCCACACAATAGTACCCCCAATACAAATTATGCAACACAACAGCACACTCTTAGGGGGATATTCAATTGTAAAAGTCAGTTGGGTGTCTGTTTGGGTGTCTGTTTTTTCCTATCTTAAGGTGGGTACACACTGGTAGATATATCTGCCGATCAATTGATCTGCAGATATATCTATGGACGGATCGGGCAGTGTGTCGAGCATACACACTGCCCGATCCGTCGGGGACTGACGTCTTGAACTGGGCGGGCGTGTACACACGCCCGCCCAGTTCAGCTGTCAATCACCGCCGGCCACCGCGGCATGTGTACGGGAGGTTGGCCGACGGCCGTACACACACAGTGACGCGCCAATATATCGGTAGATATATAGGCCGTCTGCTGTGCTGCGGGGCCGACGCAATAGGTTTGTGAACGACAGAGTTCACAGACGTATCGGCCGTACACACTGGCCGACGGACCCGCGATATATCGGCCGTTCAAGAGTGTGTACGGGCCTTAAGAGACAGGAAAAAAACAGACACCCAACCGACTTTTCAAACATTTGAATTTCCCCCTTATTGTCATTACACTGTACATAGTGCCTCTATTTCATATTACACCACAGAGTAGTACCCCATATTCACGCTATGCTACACAGTAGCGCCCCTTATACACATGCCCACAGTATCAGTGCCGCTTATATACATAATAATACCCAAGGTAACAGTGCCGCTTATACACATAATAATTGGCACGGTATCAGTGCGGTATCAGTGCTGTTTGTACTAGAGATGAGCGGGTTCGGTTTCTCTAAATCCGAACCCGCCCGAACTTCATGGTTTTTTTCACGGGTCCGAGCAGACTCGGATCCTCCCGCCTTGCTCGGTTAACCCGAGCGCGCCCGAAAGTCATCATGACGCTGTCGGATTCTCGCGAGACTCGGATTCTATATAAGGAGCCGCGCGTCGCCGCCATTTTCACACGTGCATTGAGATTGATAGGGAGAGGACGTGGCTGGCGTCCTCTCCATTTAGATTATA
This sequence comes from Pseudophryne corroboree, assembly GCF_028390025.1. Taxonomy (NCBI): domain Eukaryota; kingdom Metazoa; phylum Chordata; class Amphibia; order Anura; family Myobatrachidae; genus Pseudophryne; species Pseudophryne corroboree. The sequence continues at coordinate 233,373,038 of NC_086449.1, read as the reverse complement.
AGAGAGAGAGATTTACTGGAGCTTAGGACTAGGAGGAGTACTGTAGAAGTGTAGAGAGTGCAGAGAGTTTACTAGTGAGTGACCACCAGACAGTGCAGTTTATTTAATATATCCGTTCTCTGCCTGAAAAAAGCGATACACACAGTGACTCAGTCACATACCATATCTGTGTGCACTGCTCAGGCTCAGCCCAGTGTGCTGCATCATCTATATATATTATATATCTGTCTGACTGCTCAGCTCACACAGCTTATAATTGTGGGGGAGACTGGGGAGCACTGCAGTGCCAGTTATAGGTTATAGCAGGAGCCAGGAGTACATAATATTATATAGTGAGTGACCACCAGACAGTGCAGTTTATTTAATATATCCGTTCTCTGCCTGAAAAAAGCGATACACACAGTGACTCAGTCACATACCATATCTGTGTGCACTGCTCAGGCTCAGCCCAGTGTGCTGCATCATCTATATATATTATATATCTGTCTGACTGCTCAGCTCACACAGCTTATAATTGTGGGGGAGACTGGGGAGCACTGCAGTGCCAGTTATAGGTTATAGCAGGAGCCAGGAGTACATAATATTATATTAAAATTAAACAGTGCACACTTTTGCTGCAGGAGTGCCACTGCCAGTGTGACTGACCAGTGACCTGACCACACTGACCACCAGTATAGTTAGTAGTATACTTATATTGTGATTGCCTGAAAAAGTTAAACACTCGTCGTGTGACTTCACTTGTGTGTTGTTTTTTTTTTTATTCTATAAAAATAAAACTCATTCTGCTGACAGACAGTGTCCAGCAGGTCCGTCATTATATAATATATAATATATACCTGTCCGGCTGCAGTAGTGATATATATATATATTTTTTATATCATTTATCATCCAGTCGCAGCAGACACAGTACGGTAGTTCACGGCTGTGGCTACCTCTGTGTCTGCACTCGGCAGGCAGTCCGTCCATAATTGTATACCACCTAACCGTGGTTTTTTTTTCTTCTTTATACATACATACTACTACGACATCTCTTTATCAACCAGTCTATATTAGCAGTAGACACAGTACAGTACGGTAGTTCACGGCTGTGGCTACCTCTGTGTCTGCACTCGGCAGGCAGTCCGTCCATAATTGTATACCACCTAACCGTGGTTTTTTTTTCTTTCTTCTTTATACATACATAGTTACATAGACATCTCTTTATCAACCAGTCTATATTAGCAGCAGACACAGTACAGTACGGTAGTTCACGGCTGTGGCTACCTCTGTGTCTGCACTCGGCAGGCAGTCCGTCCATAATTGTATACCACCTAACCGTGGTTTTTTTTTCTTTCTTCTTTATACATACATACTACTACGACATCTCTTTATCAACCAGTCTATATTATTAGCAGCAGACACAGTACAGTACGGTAGTTCACGGCTGTGGCTACCTCTGTGTCTGCACTCGGCAGGCAGTCCGTCCATAATTGTATACCACCTAACCGTGGTTTTTTTTTCTTTCTTCTTTATACATACATAGTTACATAGACATCTCTTTATCAACCAGTCTATATTAGCAGCAGACACAGTACAGTACGGTAGTTCACGGCTGTGGCTACCTCTGTGTCTGCACTCGGCAGGCAGTCCATAATTGTATACTAGTATCCATCTCCATTGTTTACCTGAGGTGCCTTTTAGTTGTGCCTATTAAAATATGGAGAACAAAAATGTTGAGGTTCCAAAATTAGGGAAAGATCAAGATCCACTTCCACCTCGTGCTGAAGCTGCTGCCACTAGTCATGGCCGAGACGATGAAATGCCAGCAACGTCGTCTGCCAAGGCCGATGCCCAATGTCATAGTACAGAGCATGTCAAATCCAAAACACCAAATATCAGAAAAAAAAGGACTCCAAAACCTAAAATAAAATTGTCGGAGGAGAAGCGTAAACTTGCCAATATGCCATTTACGACACGGAGTGGCAAGGAACGGCTGAGGCCCTGGCCTATGTTCATGGCTAGTGGTTCAGCTTCACATGAGGATGGAAGCACTCAGCCTCTCGCTAGAAAAATGAAAAGACTCAAGCTGGCAAAAGCAGCACAGCAAAGAACTGTGCATTCTTCGAAATCCCAAATCCACAAGGAGAGTCCAATTGTGTCGGTTGCGATGCCTGACCTTCCCAACACTGGACGTGAAGATAATCTGTGAGGAGGGGGATGTACACGGTGATATATCGGAGGGTGATGATGAGGTGGACATCTTGCCTCTGTAGAGCCAGTTTGTGCAAGGAGAGATTAATTGCTTCTTTTTTGGGGGGGGTCCAAACCAACCAGTCATATCAGTCACAGTCGTGTGGCAGACCCTGTCACTGAAATGATGGGTTGGTTAAAGTGTGCATGTCCTGTTTTGTTTATACAACATAAGGGTGGGTGGGAGGGCCCAAGGACAATTCCATCTTGCACCTCTTTTTTCTTTTCTTTTTCTTTGCATCATGTGCTGATTGGGGAGGGTTTTTTGGAAGGGACATCCTGCGTGACACTGCAGTGCCACTCCTAAATGGGCCCGGTGTTTGTGTCGGCCACTAGGGTCGCTAATCTTACTCACACAGTCAGCTACCTCATTGCGCCTCTTTTTTTCTTTGCGTCATGTGCTGTTTGGGGAGGGTTTTTTGGAAGGGACATCCTGCGTGACACTGCAGTGCCACTCCTAGATGGGCCCGGTGTTTGTGTCGGCCACTAGGGTCGCTAATCTTACTCACACAGCTACCTCATTGCGCCTCTTTTTTTCTTTGCGTCATGTGCTGTTTGGGGAGGGTTTTTTGGAAGGGCCATCCTGCGTGACACTGCAGTGCCACTCCTAGATGGGCCCGGTGTTTGTGTCGGCCACTAGGGTCGCTAATCTTACTCACACAGCTACCTCATTGCGCCTCTTTTTTTCTTTGCGTCATGTGCTGTTTGGGGAGGGTTTTTTGGAAGGGACATCCTGCGTGACACTGCAGTGCCACTCCTAGATGGGCCCGGTGTTTGTGTCGGCCACTAGGGTCGCTTATCTTACTCACACAGCGACCTCGGTGCAAATTTTAGGACTAAAAATAATATTGTGAGGTGTGAGGTATTCAGAATAGACTGAAAATGAGTGTAAATTATGGTTTTTGAGGTTAATAATACTTTGGGATCAAAATGACCCCCAAATTCTATGATTTAAGCTGTTTTTTTAGTGTTTTTTGAAAAAATCACCCGAATCCAAAACACACCCGAATCCGACAAAAAAAATTCGGTGAGGTTTTGCCAAAACGCGTTCGAACCCAAAACACGGCCGCGGAACCGAACCCAAAACCAAAACACAAAACCCGAAAAATTTCAGGCGCTCATCTCTAGTTTGTACACATAATAATGCCAATGGTAGCAGTGCCGCTTATACACATAACGGCCATGGTATCAGTGCCGCTTATACACATAATGGGCACAGTATCAGTGACTCTTATATACATAATAATGACCACAGTATCAGTGCCGCTTATAAACACATAAAGCCCAGGGTAGCATTGCCGCTTAAACACATAATTTTGCCCACAGTAATAGTGCCTGCGCCCATGGTAGAAGTGACGCTTAAACACATAATAATGCCCACAGTAACAGAGCCTGCGCCCACGGTAGCAGTGCCGCTTAAACACATAATAATGCCCACAGTAACAGTGCCCCTTATACACATAATTGGCACGGTATCAGTACCGCTTGTATACATAATGCCCATGGTAGCAGTGCTGCTTATACACATAATAATGGCCATTGTAGCAGTGCTGCTTATACACATGTCCACGGTAGCAGTGACCCTTTTACACATAATAAATGTCACCCCCACCCCACTTGCCTCATCTCTCAGTGGTGTCTGCTCTCAGTGCGCCACCAGCTCCTTATTCCCTCCGCAGTCCAGCACCATTGGAGGGGGACTGGGGGAGGTGGGCTAAGGGTATAAGTCTAGCGCCGCCTGCCCACCGTCCCTTCTATTTGTGTAGGAGCTGCGGCTACACTGCAGCGCTGCACTAAAGAATTCTCATGGCCGGGCAAAGTGGGCCGGAGGAAATTGAACTGAGAGTATTCCTCTTCTGCATACGGTTACAGTTTGGTGGTGGCCGGGAGCGCAGTGCAGGCAGAGGTCAGAGCAGACTTATACCAGTGGCGGATCTAGACTTTACTTATCGGGGCAGGGCTTCTGCATGGTGCCTGTGAGGCAGGTTGACCCGCGTGGCGTGGAGGGGTGAGGCTCCTGTACCAGTGCCGTAAATAGACATTTTAGCGCTGTATGCAAAAAAAACAGCATCGGTGCCCCCTCCCCCCAAATATACAACTAGGCCCATGCGCGTAGTAGGCGTGCGCCAAAATATAGGAGTGTGGCTTTATGGGGAAGGGCCGTGTCCACATAGCTACCTTTTACACAGTACGGCAGGTAGAGTCCCCTTTTACACATTAGGCAGGTATTTTACACAGTTCGGCACGTTGAGTACCATTTTACACATTACAGCAGCAGAGTCACCCTTTGTTACATATCACAGCAACAGAGAGTGAGAGTGAGTGTGTGTGTGTGTGTGTGTGTGTGTGTGTGTGTGTGTGTGTGTATGTGTGTCTCAAGTTACCTGTTAGGGCGATGCGGCATCCAGGACTACCAGGCGCAGACACTCATTTACTGGCGCTCACAGTACCCTCTCCAATGCTCAGGCTGCGGCGGGTGTCACAGTAGAGGCAGCGGCGGCTCCTATACGGCACCAGGCGGCTGAAGGAGCGCTCCCTCTCCACTTCAGAGATGGCGGCGGAGCTCACAGCCAGATTACCACACAACGGGTAACACCAAATGGCGCGCTCCCCGTCGCTTACAGAGGCAGGCGCCAGCGGACAGCAGATATTTCACTACTCCATCACTGAATAAAACAGCCGTAGGTAGGGGTGTGCTGCCAGATGGTGCGCCTTCACTGCACTTGCGCTGTGGGCAAGGCACCATCGGCACACACCTAGTTATGGCCCTGACCTGTACAGACACAGAACACAGACGGGAGGGGAGGCGGGGGGGGGGGGTGACACATTGACTGCGACAGAAATCACAGAGGTGGGTATGACACAGTGAGAGAACACAGAGGGGGGTGACAAAGTGACAGAACACTGGGGGGGTGACACTTACATTACACTGGGGGGGTGGCACAATGACAGAACACTTCGGGGGTGACACACTTGACAGAACACTGGGGGGATGAAACACTTCTTCACAGAACACTGGGGGGGTGACACTTCACAGAACGCTGGGGGGGTGACACTTCACAGAACATTGGGGGGGTGACACTTCACAGAACACTGGGGGGGTGACACTTCACAGAACACTGGGGGGGTGACACTTCACAGAACACTGGGGGGGTGACACTTCACAGAACACTGGGGGGATGACACTTCACAGAACACTGGGGGGTGACACTTCACAGAACACTGGGGGGGTGACACTTCACAGAACACTGGGGGGGTGACACTTCACAGAACACTGGGGGGGTGACACTTCACAGAACACTGGGGGGGTGACACTTCACAGAACACTGAGGGGGTGACACTTTACAGAACACTGGGGGGGTGACACTTCACAGAACACTGGGGGGGGTGACACTTCACAGAACACTGGGGGGGGGGTGACACTTCACAGAACACTGGGGGGGGGTGACACTTCACAGAACACTGGGGGGGTGACACTTCACAGAATACTGGGGGGGGTGACATTTCACAGAACACTGGGGGGGGTGACACTTCACAGAACACTATAAATGGCATGCGGGGTGGAACGGGCCCATGTCTGTGTGCATCCGCCCCCCTGGATCTGACAGTGCCTCCTGTCACCTCGCACACAGCCTGCTCCCGCCATCCCCCCCCCAAACACACACGCATAGCCTTTTACCCCATCCCGTCACCGCACACACACAGCCTATTACATCCCAGTCACCTCACATACACAGCATGCTACATCCCAGTCACCTCACATACACAGCATGCTACATCCCAGTCACCTCACATAAACAGCATGCTACATCCCAGTCACCTCACATACACAGCATGCTACATCCCAGTCACCTCACATACACAGCATGCTACATCCCAGTCACCTCACATACACAGCATGCTACATACCAGTCACCTCACATACACAGCCTGTTAGCACCCAAATCACCACACACACAGCTTGTTACCCACCAAGTTACCACACACACACACACACACACACACACACACACACACACACACACACATCCTGTTATATCCCATTCACCACACCCACCCACCCACCCACCCACCCCCTGTTCCCTGGAGTCACCACCCTCCACACAAGCCCATATATGTTTGTATGAATGCATGCATACATACATACATACATACATACATACATACATACAAGTCAAATGTTACCTCCAGGTACCCACAGCACAGAGGGAGGGAGGCAGGCAGCTACCAGGCAGGGTACGGGACACACAGATGATCACTTGACCCCAGGCAAAGTTGGGGGCGTGGTCTAATCACGGAAACCCCCCGTGTCCATGCCCCCTTTTTAAAACCCCATCGCGAGCTACAGACTGTAGCCCGGGAGAGGCGATGGTGGCGCTGGAGTAATGATATGCCCCACTGTGCCCAGCACCAGCAGAAGTCAAAGTCGGCCCCAGTTTGCGTTATGGCTGGGGCCGGCTCTGCTGCAGGACCCGGGGCTGCACAGTCTCTCCTGCTGGCCTCCGCCTCCACAGTTAGGGCCTTTGCTCCCTACCGCAGCTGCTGGTGGCCGCGGCACAGCGTGACACGTGGGGGCGGAGCCACATATGAGAGGCGGCCCCGCACGCCACTCGGCCCACCGGGGACCTCCCCGGTAAGAGCACTGGCCAATCCGGCCCTGCCTGGAAATGTTTTTGAGATGGAAACGGCAGGTTTGTGAGAGGTACTGAATGTGTGGTTTGAAGGAGAGGGAGGAGTCAAGGATTACTCCAAAACAGCGCACTTGGGGGCTAGAGGAGATAGTAGTGCCATCACTGGATAATGAAATTGTGTGAGGTGTGGTTATGAGGGAGGGACGGAGGGAAGATGATCAGTTCAGTCCCAAACATGTTAAATTTAAGAAAGCGCTGGAACATCCAGGAAGAGATAGCAGAGCGACAGTTTGAGATATGAGTGAGGAGAGCAGGGGAGAGGTCAGGAGAGAAAAGGTAGATTTGAGTATCGTCATCGTAGAGATGATATTGTACAGTAAGTCAAAAGAGCTAATGAGCTCACCTAATGAGGATGTGTAGAGAGAGAAAAGGAGAGGCCCAAGAACAGAACCTTGGGAGACACCTACTGGTAGAGGATGTGGGGGGGTGGAGTCATGAGAGGAGACAGAGAAGGAACGGTCAGAAAGGTAGGAGGACAACCAGGAGAGAGCAGTATCACGCAGCCCAAGGGAGTAAAGGATTTGTAGGAGGAGACAGTGGTCCACAGTGTCAAAAGCAGCAGAGGGGTCAAGGAGAATAAGCAGAGAGTAGTTTTGTCTTTAAACCAATCATAGTCAAAACATTTTAGTGTTTTTTTGCAAGTACATTTGATTAAATTTAGTTATGTTATTAATTAGTTATGGTACATATTTAGTAACAACTTAAACTATCACCCTGCATGAGTGTCATTCATTGGTATAATTACTTATCACCTTTCTACTACATTTGATGTCCCTTCCATCCACAGCTACAGCAGTCATTCATTACATCTACCTCATGCTGGGTGCAAGAAATCCATCAGAAACAGGTGTTCATTTATGGGATCCGGTCAGCATCCCAGCGGTTGTGATCCCGGCTGTTGAAATACTGATGCCAGAATCCCGACACTACCCAACACCGGCATAGGGTCACAATCCCGGCGCCGGGATCCTGATCAAGGCAACCCAGTGGGGATGGGGGGGGGGGGGGAGAGGGGGCGGTTAGGTTGAGGCTGTGGGGGAAGGATTAGGGTTAGGCTATGGGGGGGTTAGGTTTAGGCTGCATGGAGGGGGGGGTAAGCTTAGGCACCCCCAGAGAGGGATAGGGTTAGGCTGCCGCCTGCATTTCAATAGCAACCCCATTCACCACACACATGGATCAAGCAACCAAGGAAATCAGGCTATTTGCCAGTAACACTCCAACGATACTCCCATGAGATGTAACTATGCACATAATGTGCAAAGTAGCCACCACATTGTCCCACAGAAATTTCCATTTCATAGACAATTAGATCAGAACATGCATGAAGCTAACTGACTAGTCTGATATCCCCTTGTCAAGGTGCACATGCATTTCTCTAACGTCCTAGTGGATGCTGGGAACTCCGAAAGGACCATGGGGAATAGCGGCTCCGCAGGAGACTGGGCACAACTAAAGAAAGCTTTAGGTCACCTGGTGTGCACTGGCTCCTCCCACTATGACCCTCCTCCAAGCCTCAGTTAAGATCTTTGTGCCCGGCCGAGCTGGATGCACACTAGGGGCTCTCCTGAGCTTCTAGAAAGAAAGTATATGTTAGGTTTTTTATTTTACAGTGAGATCTGCTGGCAACAGACTCACTGCACCGAGGGACTAAGGGGAGAAGAAGCGAACCTACCTGCTTGCAGCTAGCTTGGGCTTCTTAGGCTACTGGACACCATTAGCTCCAGAGGGATCGACCGCATGGAACTGGCCTTGGTGTTCGTTCCCGGAGCCGCGCCGCCGTCTCCCTTACAGAGCCAGAAGCAAGAAGAGGTCCGGAAAATCGGCGGCAGAAGACTTCTGTCTTCACCAAGGTAGCGCACAGCACTGCAGCTGTGCGCCATTGCTCCTCATACACACTTCACACTCCGGTCACTGAGGGTGCAGGGCGCTGGGGGGGGGCGCCCTGAGAAGCAATAAAAACACCTTGGCTGGCAAAACAATCACAATATATAGCCCCAGAGGCTATATATGTGATAAATACCCCTGCCAGAATCCATAAAAAAGCGGGAGAAAAGTCCACGAAAAAGGGGCAGAGCTATCTCCCTCAGCACACTGGCGCCATTTTCTCTTCACAGTGCAACTGGAAGACAGCTCCCCAGGCTCTCCCCTGTAGTTTTCAGGCTCAAAGGGTTAAAAAGAGAGGGGGGGCACTAAATTTAGGCGCAATATTGTATATACAAGCAGCTATTGGGGAAAATTCACTCAGTTATAGTGTTAATCCTCACATTATATAGCGCTCTGGTGTGTGCTGGCATACTCTCTCTCTGTCTCCCCAAAGGGCTTTGTGGGGTCCTGTCGTCAGTCAGAGCATTCCCTGTGTGTGTGCGGTGTGTCGGTACGCCTGTGTCGACATGTTTGATGAGGAGGCTTATGTGGTGACGGAGCAGATGCCGATAAATGTGATGTCGCCCCCTGTGAGGCCGACACCAGAGTGGATGGATAGGTGGAAGGTATTAACCGACAGTGTCAACTCCTTACATAAAAGGATGGATGACGTAACAGCTGTGGGACAGACGGCTTCTCAGCCCGCGCCTGCCCAGGCGTCTCAAAGGCCATCAGGGGCTCAAAAAACGCCCGTTACCTCAGATGGCAGACACAGATGTCGACACGGAGTCTGACTCCAGTGTCGACAAGGTTGAGACATATACACAATCCACTAGGAACATCCGTGACTTGATCCCGGCAATAAAAAATGGGTTACACATTTCTGACATTAACCCAAGTACCTCTAAAAATGGGTTTTATGTTTGGGGAGAAAAAGCAGGCAGTGTTTTGTTCCCCCATCAGATGAGTGAATAAAGTGTGTGAAAAAGCGTGGGTTCCCCCGATAAGAAACTGGTAATTTCTAAAAAGTTACTGATGGCGTACCCTTTCCCGCCAGAGGATAAGTTACGCTGGGAGATATCCCCTAGGGTGGATAAGGCGCTTACACGGTTGTCAAAAAATAAATAAATAAATAAACTAAAAAATAAATAAAAGGGTGGCACTGCCGTCTTAGGATACGGCCACTTTGAAGGTACCTGTTGATAAAAAGCAGGAGGCTATCCTGAAGTCTGTATTTACACACTCAGGTACTAGACTGAGACCTGCAGATCGTGCTGCTGCAGCGTGGTCGGTGACCCTGTCAAACATACTAGTTTGCTAACATAAGAACATATTAAAGACATCGTCTTATATATGAAGGATGCACAGAGGGATATTTTGCCGGCTGGCATCCAAAATTAATGTAATGTCCATTCTGTCAGGAGGGTATTAGAGACCTGTCACTGGACAGGTGATGCTGACTTTAAAAGGGATTCTGCCTTATAAGAGTGAGGAATTATTTGGGGATGGTCTCTGGGACCTCGTATCCACAGCAACAGCTGGGAAGAAAAATTTTTACCTCAGGTTTCCTCACAGCCTAAGAAAGCACTGTGTTATCAGGTACAGTCCTTTCGGCTTCAGAAAAGCAAGCGGGTCAAAGGCGCTTCCTTTCTGCAAGAGGGAAAAAGCTGCACCAGTCAGCCAGTTCCCAGAATCAAAATTCTTCTCCCGCTTCCTCTGAGTCCACCGCATGACGCGGGGGCTCCACAGGCGTAGCCAGGTACGGTGGGGGGCCGCCTCAAAATTTCAGCGATCAGTGGGCTCGCTCACAGGTGGATCCCTGTTTCCTTCAAGTAGTATTTCAGGGGTACAAGCTGGATTTTGAGATGTCTCCCCCCCGCCGTTTCCTCAAATCTGCCTTGCCGACAACTCCCTCAGGCAGGGAGGCTGTGCTAGAGGCAATTCACAAGCTGTATTCCCAGCAGGTGATAGTCAAGGTGCCCCTACTTCAACAAGGACGGGGTTACTATTCCACACTGTTTGGGGTACCGAAACCGCACGGTTCGGTGTGACCCATTTTATATTTAAAATCCTTGAACACATACATAAAAAAATTCAAGTTCAAGATGGAATCGCTTAGGGCGGTTATTGCAAGCCTGGACGAGGGGGATTTCATGGTATCCCTGGACATCAAGGATGCTTACCTGCATGTCCCCATTTACCATCCTCACCAGGAGTACCTCAGATTTGTGGTACAGGATTGCCATTACCAAGTCCAGACACTGCCGTTTGGACTGTACATGGCACCGAGGGTGTTTACCAAGGTAATGGCCGAAATGATGATACTCCTTCGAAAAAAGGGAGTTTTAATTATCCCGTACTTGGACAATCTCCTTATAAAGGCGAGGTCCAAGGAGCAGTTGTTAGTCGGGGTAGCACTATCTCGGAAAGTGCTACAACAGCACGGTTGGATTCTAAACAGTCCAAAGTCACAGCTGGTTCCTACGACACGTCTACTGTTCCTGGGGATGGTTCTGGACACAGACCAGAAAAAAGTGTTTCTCCCGGAGGAGAAAGCCAAGGAGCTGTCATCTCTAGTCAGAGACCTCCTGAAGCCGAAACAGGTATCGGTGCATCATTGCACGCGAGTCCTGGGAAAAATGGTAGCTTCCTACGAAGCAATCCCATTCGGCAGGTTCCATGCAAGAACTTTTCAGTGGGACCTGTTGGACAAGTGGTCCGGATCGCATCTTCAGATGCATCGACTGATAACCCTGTTTCCAAGGACCAGGGTATCTCTACTGTGGTGGCTGCAGAGTGCCCATCTTCAAGAGGGCCGCAGGTTCGGCATACAGGACTGGGTCCTGGTGACCATGGATGCCAGCCTTTGAGGCTGGGGGGCAGTCACACAGGGAAGAAACTTCCAGGGACTTTGGTCAAGTCAGGAGACTTCCCTACACATAAATATTCTGGAACTGAGGGCCATTTACAATGCCCTGAGTCAGGCAAGGCCTCTGCTTCAAAACCAGCCGGTACTGATCCAATCAGACAACATCACGGCAGTCGCCCATGTAAACCGACAGGGCGGCACAAGAAGCAGGATGGCGATGGCAGAAGCCACAAGGATTCTCCGATGGGCGAAAAATCACGTACTAGCACTGTCAGCAGTGTTCATTCCGGGAGTGGACAACTGGGAAGCAGACTTTCTCAGCAGGCACGACCTCCACCCGGGAGAGTGGGGACTTCATCGAGAAGTCTTCACACTGATTGTAAATCGTTGGGAACGGCCACAGGTGGACATGATGGCGTCCCGCCTAAACAAAAAACTAGACAGATATTGCGCCAGGTCAAGGGACCCTCAGGCGATAGCTGTGGACGCTCTAGTGACACTGTGGGTGTACCAGTCAGTTTATGTGTTCCCTCCTCTGCCTCTCATACCAAAGGTACTGAGAATAATAAGAAAACGAGGAGTAAGAACAATATACGTGGTTCCGGATTGGCCAAGACGAGCGTGGTACCCGGAACTTCAAGAGATGATCTCAGAGGACCCATGGCCTCTGCCGCTCAGACAGGACCTGCTGCAGCAGGGGCCCTGTCTGTTCCAAGACTTACCGCGGCTGCGTTTGACGGCATGGCGGTTGAACGCCGGATCCTAAAGGAAAAGGGCATTCCGGAGGAAGTCATTCCTACGCTGATTAAAGCCAGGAATGATGTAACTGCAAAACATTATCACCACATATGGCGGAAATATGTTGCTTGGTGTGAGGCCAGAAAGGCCCCAACAGAGGAATTTCAACTGGGTCGATTTCTGCACTTCCTACAGGCAGGAGTGACTATGGGCCTGAAATTAGGCTCCATTAAGGTACAGATCTCGGCTCTGTCGATTTTCTTCCAGAAAGAACTAGCTTCACTACCTGAAGTTCAGACATTTGTAAAAGGAGTGCTGCATATTCAGCCCCCTTTTGTGCCCCCAGTGGCACCTTGGGATCTCAACGTGGTGTTGAGTTTCCTAAAATCACATTGGTTTGAGCCACTAAAAACCGTGGATCTAAAATATCTCACGTGGAAAGTGGTCATGTTATTGGCCTTGGCTTCGGCCAGGCGTGTATCAGAATTGGCGGCTTTGTCATGTAAAAGCCCTTATCTGATTTTCCATATGGATAGGGCAGAATTGAGGACTCGTCCTCAGTTTCTCTCTAAGGTGGTATCAGCTTTTCACTTGAACCAACCTATTGTAGTGCCTGCGGCTACTAGGGACTTGGAGGATTCCAAGTTACTGGACGTAGTCAGGGCCTTAAAAATGTATGTTTCCAGGACGGCTGGAGTCAGGAAAACTGACTCGCTATTTATCCTGTATGCACCCAACAAGATGTGTGCTCCTGCTTCTAAGCAGACTATTGCTCGCTGGATTTGTAGCACAATTCAGCTGGCGCATTCTGCGGCTGGACTGCCGCATCCTAAATCAGTAAAAGCCCATTCCACAAGGAAGGTGGGCTCATCTTGGGCGGCTGCCCGATGGGTCTCGGCTTTACAACTTTGCCGAGCTACTACTTGGTCAGGGGCAAACACGTTTGCAAAATTACTACAAATTTTATACCCTGGCTGAGGAGGACCTTGAGTTCTCTCATTCGGTGCTGCAGAGTCATCCGCACTCTCCCGCCCGTTTGGGAGCTTTGGTATAATCCCCATGGTCCTTTCGGAGTTCCCAGCATCCACTAGGACGTTAGAGAAAATAAGATTTTACTCACCGGTAAATCTATTTCTCGTAGTCCGTAGTGGATGCTGGGCGCCCATCCCTAGTGCGGATTGTCTGCAATACTTGTACATAGTTATTGTTAACTAAAGGGTTATTGTTGAGCCATCTGTTGAGAGGCTCAGTGTTTTCATACTGTTAACTGGGTATAGTATCACGAGTTATACGGTGTGATTGGTGTGGCTGGTATGAGTCTTACCCGGGATTCAAAATCCTTCCTTATTGTGTCAGCTCTTCCGGGCACAGTATCCTAACTGAGGCTTGGAGGAGGGTCATAGTGGGAGGAGCCAGTGCACACCAGGTAGTCCTAAAGCTTTCTTTAGTTGTGCCCAGTCTCCTGCGGAGCCGCTATTCCCCATGGTCCTTTCGGAGTTCCCAGCATCCACTACGGACTACGAGAAATAGATTTACCGGTGAGTAAAATTAGAGATGAGCGGGTTCGGTTTCTCTGAATCCGAACCCGCCAGAACTTCATGTTTTTTTTCACGGGTCCGAGCGACTCGGATCTTCCCGCCTTGCTCGGTTAACCCGAGCGCACCCGAACGTCATCATGACGCTGTCGGATTCTCGCGAGGCTCGGATTCTATCGCGAGACTCGGATTCTATATAAGGAGCCCGCGTCGCCGCCATTTTCACACGTGCATTGAGATTGATAGGGAGAGGACGTGGCTGGCGTCCTCTCCGTTTAGAATTAGAATAGATTAGAGAGACACTTGATTTACTAATTTTGGGGAGCATTAGGAGTACTCAGTAGTGTACAGTGCAGAGTTTTGCTGATAGTGACCAGTGACCACCACTTTTATTTATAATCCGTTCTCTGCCTGAAAAAAGCGATACACAGCACACAGTGACTCAGTCACATACCATATCTGTGTGCACTGCTCAGGCTCAGGCCAGTGTGCTGCATCATCTATTATCTATATATAATATTATATATATCTGTCTGACTGCTCAGCTCACACAGCTTATAATTGTGGGGGAGACTGGGGAGCACTACTGCAGTGCCAGTTATAGGTTATAGCAGGAGCCAGGAGTACATAATATATTATATAGTGAGTGACCACCAGACACACAGTGCAGTTTATTTAATATATCCGTTCTCTGCCTGAAAAAAGCGATACACACAGTGACTCAGTCAGTCACATACCATATCTGTGTGCACTGCTCAGGCTCAGGCCAGTGTGCTGCATCATCTATATATATATTATATATCTGTCTGACTGCTCAGCTCACACAGCTTATAATTGTGGGGGAGACTGGGGAGCACTACTGCTGTGCCAGTTATAGGTTATAGCAGGAGCCAGGAGTACATAATATTATATTAAAATTAAACAGTGCACACTTTTGCTGCAGGAGTGCCACTGCCAGTGTGACTAGTGACCAGTGACCTGACCACCAGTATATAATATTAGTAGTATACTATCTCTTTATCAACCAGTCTATATTAGCAGCAGACACAGTACAGTGCGGTAGTTCACGGCTGTGGCTACCTCTGTGTCGGCACTCGGCAGCCCGTCCATAATTGTATATACCACCTAACCGTGGTTTTTTTTTCTTTCTTTATACATACATACTAGTTACGAGTATACTATCTCTTTATCAACCAGTCTATATATTAGCAGCAGACACAGTACAGTGCGGTAGTTCACGGCTGTGGCTACCTCTGTGTCGGCACTCGGCAGCCCGTCCATAATTGTATATACCACCTAACCGTGGTTTTTTTTTCGTTCTTTATACATACATACTAGTTACGAGTATACTATCTCTTTATCAACCAGTCTATATATTAGCAGCAGACACAGTACAGTGCGGTAGTTCACGGCTGTGGCTACCTCTGTGTCGGCACTCGGCAGCCCGTCCATAATTGTATATACCACCTAACCGTGGTTTTTTTTTCTTTCTTTATACATACATACTAGTTACGAGTATACTATCTCTTTATCAACCAGTCTATATTAGCAGCAGACACAGTACAGTGCAGTAGTTCACGGCTGTGGCTACCTCTGTGTCGGCACTCGGCAGCCCGTCCATAATTGTATATACCACCTAACCGTGGTTTTTTTTTCTTTCTTTATACATACATACTAGTTACGAGTATACTATCTCTTTATCAACCAGTCTATATATTAGCAGCAGACACAGTACAGTGCGGTAGTTCACGGCTGTGGCTACCTCTGTGTCGGCACTCGGCAGCCCGTCCATAATTGTATATACCACCTAACCGTGGTTTTTTTTTCTTTCTTTATACATACATACTAGTTACGAGTATACTATCTCTTTATCAACCAGTCTATATATTAGCAGCAGACACAGTACAGTGCGGTAGTTCACGGCTGTGGCTACCTCTGTGTCGGCACTCGGCAGCCCGTCCATAATTGAATACTAGTATCCAATCCATCCATCTCCATTGTTTACCTGAGGTGCCTTTTAGTTGTGCCTATTAAAATATGGAGAACAAAAATGCCACTCCTAGATGGGCCCGGTGTTTGTGTCGGCCACTAGGGTCACTAATCTTACTCACACAGCTACCTCATTGCGCCTCTTTTTTTCTTTGCGTCATGTGCTGTTTGGGGAGGGTTTTTTGGAAGGGACATCCTGCGTGACACTGCAGTGCCACTCCTAGATGGGCCCGGTGTTTGTGTCGGCCACTAGGGTCGCTTATCTTACTCACACAGCGACCTCGGTGCAAATTTTAGGACTAAAAATAATATTGTGAGGTGTGAGGTATTCAGAATAGACTGAAAATGAGTGTAAATTATGGTTTTTGAGGTTAATAATACTTTGGGATCAAAATGACCCCCAAATTCTATGATTTAAGCTGTTTTTTAGTGTTTTTTGAAAAAAACACCCGAATCCAAAACACACCCGAATCCGACAAAAAAAATTCGGTGAGGTTTTGCCAAAACGCGGTCGAACCCAAAACACGGCCGCGGAACCGAACCCAAAACCAAAACACAAAACCCGAAAAATTTCAGGCGCTCATCTCTAAGTAAAATCTTATTTTTGCTTTGCATGCACAATCTACAATTGCTATTAGCAGCATACAGTATGCAATATTTGCAAAAACTGTGTACAGCTGGAGAATCAGGACTTGATTCACTATAAAAGAATTTATTAATTAATTTATTGTCCCTTCTTATTCTCTCACTTGCGGGCATACGTATCAACACTGGGAGAGATGTAAAGTAGAGAGAGATTAAGGGGTCTATGAACTAAGCCTTGGAGAGATAAAGCGGACATTGATAAAGTACCAGCCAATCAGCTCCTAACTGTTATTTTTCAAACAGCGGATTGGCCAGTACTTTATCTCCATACACTTTATCTCTCTCTAAGGCTTGGTACATGGGACATTGGCCCTCATTCCAAGTTGATCACTAGCTGCTTTTGGTCGCAGCACGGCGATTAGCTGAAAAAGCTGCATTTCTGCGCATGCGTACGGGCCGCAGTACGCACGCGTGAAGTACTTTCACACAAAACTATGCAGTTTTACACAAGGTCGAGCGACGCTTTTCAGTCGCTGCGTTGATCGGTGAGTGATTGACAGGAAGTGGGTGTTTCTGGGTGGTAACTGGCCGTTTTTGGGGAGTGTGCTAAAAAACCAGGTGTGTCAGGTAAAAACGCGGGAGTGCCTGGGGAAACGGGGGAGTGGCTGGCCGAACACAGGGGGTGTTTGTGACGTCAAGGCAGAAACTAAACTGACTGAGGTGATCGCAAGGAAGGAGTAGGTCTGGAGCTGCTCAGAAACAGCATGAAAATTTTTACGAGCAGTACTGCTAACCTTTCGTTCGCACTTCTGCTAAGCTAAGATACACTCCCAGAGGGCGGCGGCGTAGCGTGTGCACTGCTGCTAAAAGCAGCTAGCGAGCGATCAACTCGGAATGAGGGCCCTTATTCAGAGAAGATCGCAGATCGCTGCATATGCAGCCAGATCTGTGTTCATCTCCTCACATGCTGATGGCCACCCAGCACAGGGCAAGGCCACCCTGCATGTGTGAGGCCTCCTCCCAAAGTGTCCGCAATTAGATTGCGGCGCATTGGAACTAAGGTTGACCCTGGCAGCGCATCCTTTTTTTTTCAGGAGTGGCTGCATGTGACATCACGCAGCTGCCTGAAAATGATCCCACCCCACCCCCGTTCAGGACACCATGCTGTTCCAAAGCTGCAACGACCCCCCCCCCCCTTACCCCCGCTGATGGCTGCCACTGTCCATCACACTGCAGCCACATCCTTCCTGGATGTACAGTACCACTCACAGTGGTGCCGAGAGAGGGGAGGAGAGGGTACAAATTACCGGGGCCCAGGTCTGATGGAGGGGCCCAGTGGGGGTCCTGGGGCAGCAGCAGCTGCAGCTCTTCTCCTCAGCCTAGCACTAGAGATGTGCACTTGAAATTTTTCGGGTTTTGTTTTGTGTTTTGGTTTTGGGTTCGGTTCCGCGGCCGTGTTTTGGGTTCGACCGCGTTTTGGCAAAACCTCACCGAATTTTTTTTGTCGGATTCGGGTGTGTTTTGGATTCGGGTGTTTTTTTCAAAAAACACTAAAAAGCAGCTTAAATCATAGAATTTGGGGGTCATTTTGATCCCAAAGTATTATTAACCTCAAAAACCATAATTTCCACTCATTTTCAGTCTATTCGGAATACCTCACACCTCACAATATTATTTTTAGTCCTAAAATTTGCACCAAGGTCGCTGGATGACTAAGCTAAGCGACCCTAGTGGCCGACACAAACACCTGGCCCATCTAGGAGTGGCACTGCAGTGTCACGCAGGATGGCCCTTCCAAAAAACACTCCCCAAACAGCACATGACGCAAAGAAAAAAAGAGGCGCAATGAGGTAGCTGTGTGAGTAAGATAAGCGACCCTAGTGGCCGACACAAACACCTGGCCCATCTAGGAGTGGCACTGCTGTGTCACGCAGGATGGCCCTTCCAAAAAACACTCCCCAAACAGCACATGACGCAAAGAAAAAAAGAGGCGCAATGAGGTAGCTGTGTGAGTAAGATAAGCGACCCTAGTGGCCGACACAAACACCTGGCCCATCTAGGAGTGGCACTGCAGTGTCACGCAGGATGGCCCTTCCAAAAAACACTCCCCAAACAGCACATGACGCAAAGAAAAAAAGAGGCGCAATGAGGTAGCAGTGTGAGTAAGATAAGCGACCCTAGTGGCCGACACAAATACCTGGCCCATCTAGGAGTGGCACTGCAGTGTCACGCAGGATGGCCCTTCCAAAAAACACTCCCCAAACAGCACATGACGCAAAGAAAAAAAGAGGCGCAATGAGGTAGCTGTGTGAGTAAGATAAGCGACCCTAGTGGCCGACACAAACACCTGGCCCATCTAGGAGTGGCACTGCAGTGTCACGCAGGATGGCCCTTCCAAAAAACACTCCCCAAACAGCACATGACGCAAAGAAAAAAAAAGGCGCAATGAGGTAGCTGTGTGAGTAAGATAAGCGACCCTAGTGGCCGACACAAACACCTGGCCCATCTAGGAGTGGCACTGCAGTGTCACGCAGGATGGCCCTTCCAAAAAACACTCCCCAAACAGCACATGACGCAAATAAAAATGAAAGAAAAAAGAGGTGCAAGATGGAATTGTCCTTGGGCCCTCCCACCCACCCATATGTTGTATAAACAGGACATGCACACTTTAACCAACCCATCATTTCAGTGACAGGGTCTGCCACACGACTGTGACTGAAATGACGGGTTGGTTTGGACCCCCACCGAAAAAGAAGCAATTAATCTCTCCTTGCACAAACTGGCTCTACAGAGGCAAGATGTCCACCTCATCATCATCCTCCGATATATCACCGTGTACATCCCGCTCCTCACAGATTATCAATTCGTCCCCACTGGAATCCACCATCTCAGCTCCCTGTGTACTTTGTGGAGGCAATTGCTGCTGGTCAATGTCTCCACGGAGGAATTGATTATATTTCATTTTAATGAACATCATCTTCTTCACATTTTCTGGAAGTAACCTCGTACGCCGATTGCTGACAAGGTGAGCGGCGGCACTAAACACTCTTTCGGAGTACACACTTGTGGGAGGGCAACTTAGGTAGAATAAAGCCAGTTTGTGCAAGGGCCTCCAAATTGCCTCTTTTTCCTGCCAGTATAAGTACGGACTGTCTGACGTGCCTACTTGGATGCGGTCACTCATATAATCCTCCACCATTCTTTCAATGGTGAGAGAATCATATGCAGTGACAGTAGACGACATGTCCGTAATCGTTGTCAGGTCCTTCAGTCCGGACCAGATGTCAGCATCAGCAGTCGCTCCAGACTGCCCTGCATCACCGCCAGCGGGTGGGCTCGGAATTCTGAGCCTTTTCCTCGCACCCCCAGTTGCGGGAGAATGTGAAGGAGGAGATGTTGACAGGTCGCGTTCCGCTTGACTTGACAATTTTGTCACCAGCAGGTCATTGAACCCCAGCAGACTTGTGTCTGCCGGAAAGAGAGATCCAAGGTAGGTTTTAAATCTAGGATCGAGCACGGTGGCCAAAATGTAGTGCTCTGATTTCAACAGATTGACCACCCGTGAATCCTTCTTAAGCGAATTAAGGGCTCCATCCACAAGTCCCACATGCCTAGCGGAATCGCTCCCTTTTAGCTCCTCCTTCAATGCCTCCAGCTTCTTCTGCAAAAGCCTGATGAGGGGAATGACCTGACTCAGGCTGGCAGTGTCTGAACTGACTTCACGTGTGGCAAGTTCAAAAGGTTGCAGAACCTTGCACAACGTTGAAATCATTCTCCACTGCGCTTGAGACAGGTACATTCCACCTCCTATATCGTGCTCAATTGTATAGGCTTGAATGGCCTTTTGCTGCTCCTCCAACCTCTGAAGCATATATAGGGTTGAATTCCACCTCGTTACCACTTCTTGCTTCAGATGATGGCAGGGCAGGTTCAGGCGTTTTTGGTGGTGCTCCAGTCTTCTGTACGTGGTTCCTGTACGCCGAAAGTGTCCCACAATTCTTCTGGCCACCGACAGCATCTCTTGCACGCCCCTGTCGTTTTTTAAAAAATTCTGCACCACCAAATTCAAGGTATGTGCAAAACATGGGACGTGCTGGAATTTGCCCATATTTAATGCACACACAATATTGCTGGCGTTGTCCGATGCCACAAATCCACAGGAGAGTCCAATTGGGGTAAGCCATTCCGCGATGATCTTCCTCAGTTGCCGTAAGAGGTTTTCAGCTGTGTGCGTATTCTGGAAACCGGTGATACAAAGCGTAGCCTGCCTAGGAAAGAGTTGGCGTTTGCGAGATGCTGCTACTGGTGCCGCCGCTGCTGTTCTTGCGGCGGGAGTCCATACATCTACCCAGTGGGCTGTCACAGTCATATAGTCCTGACCCTGCCCTGCTCCACTTGTCCACATGTCCGTGGTTAAGTGGACATTGGGTACAACTGCATTTTTTAGGACACTGGTGAGTCTTTTTCTGACGTCCGTGTGCATTCTCGGTATCGCCTGCCTAGAGAAGTGGAACCTAGATGGTATTTGGTAACGGGGGCACACTGCCTCAAGAAATTGTCTAGTTCCCTGTGAACTAACGGCGGATACCGGACGCACGTCTAACACCAACATAGTTGTCAAGGCCTCAGTTATCCGCTTTGCAACAGGATGACTGCTGTGATATTTCATCTTCCTCGCAAAGGACTGTTGGACAGTCAATTGCTTGGTGGAAATAGTAAAAGTGGGCTTACGACTTCCCCTCTGGGATGACCATCGACTCCCAGCAGCAACAACAGCAGCGCCAGCAGCAGTAGGCGTTACACGCAAGGATGCATCGGAGGAATCCCAGGCAGGAGAGGACTCGTCAGAATTGCCAGTGACATGGCCTGCAGGACTATTGGCATTCCTGGGGAAGGAGGAAATTGACACTGAGGGAGTTGGTGGGGTGGTTTGCGTGAGCTTGGTTACAAGAGGAAGGGATTTACTGGTCAGTGGACTGCTTCCGCTGTCGCCCAAAGTTTTTGAACTTGTCACTGACTTATTATGAATGCGCTGCAGGTGACGTATAAGGGAGGATGTTCCGAGGTGGTTAACGTCCTTACCCCTACTTATTACAGCTTGACAAAGGCAACACACGGCTTGACAAATGTTGTCCGCATTTCTGCTGAAATACTTCCACACCGAAGAGCTGATTTTTTTGGTATTTTGACCAGGCATGTCAACGGCCCTATTCCTCCCACGGACAACAGGTGTCTCCCCGGGTGCCTGACTTAAACAAACCACCTCACCATCAGAATCCTCCTTGTCAATTTCCTCCCCAGCGCCAGCAACACCCATATCCTCCTCATCCTGGTGTACTTCAACACTGACATCTTCTATCTGACTATCAGGAACTGGACTGCGGGTGCTCCTTCCAGCACATGCAGGGGGCGTGCAAATGGTGGAAGGCGCATGCTCTTCACGTCCAGTGTTGGGAAGGTCAGGCATCGCAACCGACACAATTGGACTCTCCTTGTGGATTTGGGATTTCGAAGAACGCACAGTTCTTTGCGGTGCTTTTGCCAGCTTGAGTCTTTTCATTTTTCTAGCGAGAGGCTGAGTGCTTCCATCCTCATGTGAAGCTGAACCACTAGCCATGAACATAGGCCAGGGCCTCAGCCGTTCCTTGCCACTCCGTGTGGTAAATGGCATATTGGCAAGTTTACGCTTCTCCTCCGACAATTTTATTTTAGATTTTGGAGTCCTTTTTTTCTGATATTTGGTGTTTTGGATTTTACATGCTCTGTACTATGACATTGGGCATCGGCCTTGGCAGACGACGTTGCTGGCATTTCATCGTCTCGGCCATGACTAGTGGCAGCAGCTTCAGCACGAGGTGGAAGTGGATCTTGATCTTTCCCTAATTTTGGAACCTCAACATTTTTGTTCTCCATATTTTAATAGGCACAACTAAAAGGCACCTCAGGTAAACAATGGAGATGGATGGATACTAGTATACTTATGGATGGACCAGCGACTGCCGACACAGAGGTAGCTACAGCCGTGGACTACCATACTGTGTCTGCTGCTAATATAGACTGGATGATAATGAGATGAAATTAATATATATATATATATATAATATCACTAGTACTGCAGCCGGACAGGTATATATATTTATTATGTAATGACTGATGACGGACCTGCTGGACACTGTCAGCTCAGCAGCACCGCAGACTGCTACAGTAAGCTACTATAGTAGTATGTATCAAGAAGAAAGAAAAAAAAAAACACGGGTAGGTGGTATACAATTATGGATGGACCAGCGACTGCCGACACAGAGGTAGCTACAGCCGTGGACTACCGTACTGTGTCTGCTGCTAATATAGACTGGATGATAATGAGATGAAATTAATATATATATATATATAATATCACTAGTACTGCAGCCGGACAGGTATATATATTTATTATGTAATGACTGATGACGGACCTGCTGGACACTGTCAGCTCAGCAGCACCGCAGACTGCTACAGTAAGCTACTATAGTAGTATGTATCAAGAAGAAAGAAAAAAAAAAAAAACACGGGTAGGTGGTATACAATTATGGATGGACCAGCGACTGCCGACACAGAGGTAGCTACAGCCGTGGACTACCGTACTGTGTCTGCTGCTAATATAGACTGGATGATAATGAGATGAAATTAATATATATATATATATATAATATCACTAGTACTGCAGCCGGACAGGTATATATATTTATTATGTAATGACTGATGACGGACCTGCTGGACACTGTCAGCTCAGCAGCACCGCAGACTGCTACAGTAAGCTACTATAGTAGTATGTATCAAGAAGAAAGAAAAAAAAAAACACGGGTAGGTGGTATACAATTATGGATGGACCAGCGACTGCCGACACAGAGGTAGCTACAGCCGTGGACTACCGTACTGTGTCTGCTGCTAATATAGACTGGATGATAATGAGATGAAATTAATATATATATATATAATATCACTAGTACTGCAGCCAGACAGGTATATATATTTATTATGTAATGAATGATGACGGACCTGCTGGACACTGTCAGCTCAGCAGCACCGCAGACTGCTACAGTAAGCTACTATAGTAGTATGTATCAAGAAGAAAGAAGAAAAAAAAAACACGGGTAGGTGGTATACAATTATGTATGGACCAGCGACTGCCGACACAGAGGTAGCTACAGCCGTGGACTACCGTACTGTGTCTGCTGCTAATATAGACTGGATGATAATGAGATGAAATTAATATATATATATATATATATATATATATAATATCACTAGTACTGCAGCCGGACAGGTATATATATTTATTATGTAATGACTGATGACGGACCTGCTGGACACTGTCAGCTCAGCAGCACCGCAGACTGCTACAGTAAGCTACTATAGTAGTATGTATCAAGAAGAAAGAAAAAAAAAAAAACACGGGTAGGTGGTATACAATTATGGATGGACCAGCGACTGCCGACACAGAGGTAGCTACAGCCGTGGACTACCGTACTGTGTCTGCTGCTAATATAGACTGGATGATAATGAGATGAAATTAATATATATATATATATATAATATCACTAGTACTGCAGCCGGACAGGTATATATATTTATTATGTAATGACTGATGACGGACCTGCTGGACACTGTCAGCTCAGCAGCACCGCAGACTGCTACAGTAAGCTACTATAGTAGTATGTATCAAGAAGAAAGAAAAAAAAAAAAAACACGGGTAGGTGGTATACAATTATATATATATTATATACAATTATATATATATATATATATATATATATATATATATATATTAAACTGGTGGTGATTAATTAAACTGGTGGTCAGGTCACTGGTCACACTATCAGCAACTTGCAAGTAGTACTCCTAAGCAGACAATCACAATATATACTGGTGGTCAGTGTGGTCACAATGGCAGTGTGGCACTCTGGCAGCAAAAGTGTGCACTGTACGTTAAAATATGTACTCCTGCTCTCAGACTCTAACTGCTCCCCACTGTCTCCCCCACAAGTCAGATATACAGTCACACTATCACTTCAGCAAGTAGTAGTACTCCTCCTAATGCTCCCCAAAATTACTAAAGTAAATACTGTGTCTCTCTCTACTCTAGTCTCACTCTCTTCTCTATAAACGGAGAGGACGCCTGCCACGTCCTCTCCCTATCAATCTCAATGCACGTGTGAAAATGGCGGCGACGCGCGGCTCCTTATATAGAATCCGAGTCTCGCGATAGAATCCGAGCCTCGCGAGAATCCGACAGCGGGATGATGACGTTCGGGCGCGCTCGGGTTAACCGAGCAAGGCGGGAAGATCCGAGTCGCTCGGACCCGTGTAAAAAAACCTGAAGTTCGGGCGGGTTCGGATTCCGAGGAACCGAACCCGCTCATCTCTACCTAGCACACACTGCTGTGTGCTGGGCTCTAATGTGGCCATGGAGGTGCTTAAAATAAAATTTTTTCCAGTATTTTTTTCTAAGGCTGCATGACCACACCTCCTGTGATTAGGCCACACCCCTGAAAAGTAGGTGGGCCCAGCCAGGCTCTATACTGCCCTGACCACTCATACTAGTATCTTGTGGCTTCTGTCTGCCCCGTGTTCCCTTCTACTATCTGTAATGGCTACTGTCTCCCTTATAACTAGTGGCTTATGTCTCCATTTGGTGCCCTCATAATAGAATAGTGACTCCTGTCTCTCTCTTTTATTATAACTAGGGGCCCTATGTCCCCTCCTTTCCATGGCCCCTGTGATAATCTTCACCCTCAATACCCTTGCCATTTGTCTCTCTTTACCCTTGCTCTCTGTGTGAGCCATGTTCTCCCTTCCCTTGGCCCTTGTCTCTCAACTTCCCATGGCCCATTTCATCCTTTCTCCCCATGCTCCCTTGCCTTGGTTTGTGTGACCCTCTATTGCCATTCCTTTGGCCCCTGTGTGAGCCATGCACCCTTTCTTCCCCCCTGTGAGAGCCATGTACCCCCCTTCACCTGGTCCCTGTGTGAGCCATGCCCCCCCCCATTTCCCCCTGTGTGAGACATGCCCTCCTCCCACCTCCCCCTGTGTGAGCTATGTCCCCCTCTCCCAAAGCCCCTGTGTGAGCCATGACCACCCCCCCCTCTTTTTTGGGTCATACCATAACCGTTATGCCTGCTGCCTGCGCCTGCTGATCTCCCAAATCCCGGATCAGAGAATGACAGCTGCATCACCCTCCTCTCTGAATACTCACCGGTTAGCTGGCTCCTCAGTAAGGTACAGGGTCACAGTCAGATGTCTCGGTCACAGAGAAGGAGCACCACTGATGCTGATCGGTGCTCCGCTCGGTTGCACTTCTATAACACTAGGTCGAGGCGGACAATGGAGGAGGTGACCCCTTGAGGGCTGGAGCCCGGCGCCAACTGACTCCATTGTCTCCAGGACTTCCACCCCTGCATACAGGGAGTGTCGGAGGAGTGCTGGAGGTGGGTGTTGATTCCTCCCACATTTCAAGTAACTGCAGCACACATTAAGAAGAGCTGAAGCTCGTAGAGCTGACAAGGAGGTAATTAGAAGGCGGGCAGGTGCGGACCTTACCCCATATTGATGGCTAAACAGCTTTGCACTTCCCCATAATTGCACATCAAATATCATTCAGTCCCCTCGTCCCCTCAGGACTTACTCTGTACCAACTAATGCACTCCAGGGTAGTAATAGTTACAGGCAGATACAAAGACAAATAGTACAGAAAGTGCATCCATAATCGTAGCGAGAGAACTGTGGAGTTGTGTTTATGCCTAGGGACTTCATAATACGGTCGACTGACAATAAATCAGATAACATCCTGCATAATAATTACCAAAGTAATTCATATCCCAAATTGGGATCACTCGTGACACTGAAAATCAAATAGCTACTGCTGACCATTCTAGCCTGGCATCAATAAATGAAGACTGCGAGACGATATACGGTAAGCCTATTACACTACTGTATATTACTAATTTCATCTGGCTGTTAATATACTGTATGAGGAACATTTCTGATGCAATTGTTATGATATTGCAACATTTTCCATGGAGACTGATTAACCTATTACTGTTTCAAACCCAGATTTGCAACTATCCCTTATGAGCAGCACAATGTTATTGGCCAAATAGAGTACAGGTATTTGATTTGAAGTGGATATATCTGTATTTTTTGGAGGTTTTATCTCCCCCCTCCGTGGGCGGGGTGTGCTTCATTTGGATCTTTCCATGCAGGGTATAGCATACTCCTACACACGTGTCAGTTCTCCCATACATGCATTTGGCCCCTGTATGGCTCATCTCCCACTGTGTAACCTTGTAGTGCGCCCAACATGGCTGCCTTATCTGGTGCGCTTGTGGATGGGATGAAAAATGCGTGGACCTGATGTTTTTATTGAAACCCTACTCTGAACTTAAGGACTCTGCAATCTCCCCATTTTGTGTTCTCTTCTAGGGGTGGACTATTCCACCCTGGGTAATCCTACGCAGTGCGCCTAAGATGGCTGCCGCACCTGGTGCCTTGTGAGGGTGGAATACATAACCCCTGGAGGTTATTACTCAAAATGCCTACACCAAGCATGCATTATTCTTTCTGTGTCTTTGTCTGTGTGGTTTATCTTTTGATGTAATACTTAAATCTTCTGTATTATGTGCATTGTGTGAGTTCTAGTTGGTGCAGCGGATGGCTGCCTCGGTGCTGCTCTGCCAAGCAGCCTTAGTTTTTAGTCTTAAATGTATAATATGTCTACTGTACAGTTGCATATGTGCAGTATGAACTCATATGTGTAATGTTTGTAATGTATGCTACGTTTTTCCTCCATGTTGCTGCTTGGCTATGCATTGTACCACAAAGAATTCCTAGTGTACGTGAGTACACCTGGCCAATAAAGCTGATTCTGATTCTGATTTGACAATAAGACTGAACTGTGAGTAGTGAGTGAGGTGTGGGGAAATGATGGTTTTATATGATAGGATAGCATATAGTATAAGTAGGGGAGTAGTACAGTATGATAACATACAGTAATTACATATTGTATCTTGTAAAGCTGATCGTAGGCAGCTTAGCTAATGTGATCCATACTAATGTGAAGGTAGTGGGAGGTGTTAAATACCTCCATGCTACATTTGCGACCCCAGCGCTGCTACCACTATGTAGCCTGGGATCAACATTGCGACTAGGATGCAGCACGGATCACTAATGCAAGCAGGAGGCATGTACTTACAGTATATCATACTCCTCCTGCAACATTAACATATTAGTGCATCGCTACTTTCATGTAAGAAGCAGCGATAGCACCGCCATCCACATCAGAATAAGGCTCATTGGGGAGATGGTACTGCCTTACACAATTACTATTTAGATGTATTGTTTCATTTGTATGAACACCACTTTCACCTCTTCTGCCATCCTCTCACCAGATAGTCAGTGACAGTAATATATATATATATATATATATATATATATAATGGTATGTAGAAGCAATGCAAGAGGTCTGGTGGCATGTAAAAGATATGTGGCATATATCAGTATGCTCTTGCTCTGGGCACCAGGACTCCAACAGCTGTTCCACCCAGCACTGCTCATTTGATTGGAAAACTTCCAGGTACTCGATTGCTCTATCCAGCACTGCTTACTTGATTGGAGATCTCCAGCTATACAGTAAGACCAGCGAAAGAAATCTGTGAACCAGGATCCAACATTGCCACTGCCGTCGCTGAACGAGCTTAATCAATTAGACTCCCTTATTTGGAACACAGTTTGGATACTTCTTACAGCTGGAATACTCCTACTGCTGGTAAAAAAATAGGGCCATGTGTGAGTAATTACCACATAAACATTGGACATTGGTTTCCAAAGAAGTGCAATATTGGTGGATAAGTCCTGAGATCCATTCATTTCCTGTGTGTGTTGTTTACAGATACGTTTCCTATTTTACAACTGTTTTACACAAATGTGGATTAAATTGTTTTTAATTATATTTGTTTAGCGCTGTTTTCTATTTTACCTGTTCTATAGTGCCAGATTAATGTCCACATGGATCTGGAGCTGAAATTTATGATGGTCTTATTGTGTACCATTGCAGCAATGTGACTAGTGATTTGGGGGCATAACCAGTGCAGCGTGAGTGTGGTCTGTGTATTATGTACTGTTCTGTATGGCTATCACAATGATCGCCATTTAATACTGAGAGCATAACAGTGACTGGCATAATATAGAGGACATCGCAGTGACCACCATATAATACAGAAAACATTTTAGTGACTACCATATAGTGCAGAGAGCATCACAGTATGCACCATCTAATACAGAGAGCATCACAGTGACTGTAGTGCAATAAAGAAAGCATTGCAGTGACTGCCATTTAATACGGAGAACATTGCAGTGACTGCCATTTGCGCAGTATGGATGTTGTAATGGTTACCATCACTGCCTCACAACACAGAGGTCATGGATTGATTCCCACCACAGCACTAACTGTGTGGAGTTGTATATTTTCCGTGTGCTTGAGTGGGTTTCCTCCGAGTACTCCAGTTTCCTCACACAATCCAAAAATATACTTTTGGTGGCTCCTGCCAATAAATTAACCATGTTTAGGGCAGACTACATGGGCCAAGTGGTTCCTATCTACCATCAATTTATATGACCGCCATATAATACAATGAGCATTGCTGGGACCTGTCATGGCTAAGGTCAGAGGCTAACCTGGGTAAGCCTCAGGCGTAGGGGCACTGGCGTGCGCAGCACATTTTATTAGGGGGTGCACCGTCGGAGGGGTGTGTCTAGCACCGCATTTTGGGCGTGTTTAGCACTATCTATTGATGGTCAACGCATATAAAATATCCACCTTTGTACCAATCCTAATAAAGCAGATACATTGTCAGATGTTGTGGTGTGCACCAAACAAACACCCCTGATGGCACTCACTGCAATTACACTGCTCCCCCTCAGCCTGGTCTTTCCCCTGCAAGCTGCAGCAGCTTACTTACAAGTCAGTAACTAAACTGACAGTCGCAGACTGGTATTGCTGCTGCTGCTGGAAAAACGAGTGACGTGTCAATGCTGCTGCCATCCGCCTGCCAGTATTTAATTTGTCTTCCTAAGAGGAATGCTGGCTGCATGCTGATTTCATCAGTGGCTGGCGTTGGCATAGAATAGAAGTAGAGAGGTGTGTATGTGGTGGGTGTGACGGGTGGGCGTGCGAGCAGCATGACGTAATCACATCACATCACGCTGTTTTTGTACATGGTGGTGGAGCTGGGAATTTGAAAGACGGTGGCAGTGGCACTTTCGATTAACCCAGGCGTCCGGTCAGTAATGCAGTCCTGACAGGGTGCAGCGCAGAGGAGACAGTAATCAGCCTGCTCTGCGATCGCTGCATCAGGCATGTGAGATCGGGGTGCCGGACATTAGGGGGTGCCTGTGCGCACCAGGCACCCCCCCTGCGCACACCTATGCGTAGGGGCAGACGTGTAGTTGAACCTGGATGGCTGTATAGGGTTCCTAGACATGTAAGATACCCTTGGAGCATGAAGGCATGACCAGAATAACAGAGGATTGTGTAAAAGATAAGTCTTTTATTAAGCATGCAGGTAAAGCAATCACAGTGGCAGATGGTAGTAGACTCAAATATCAGCAATCAGTTAACCCCCAATTGAAGCACACATATAGGTATAACAAAGTCAGTAACAATCCTCAATGCACAGAAGTCAGATAAATGCTGTTGGTAATATTGGGTAACATTATGGTAGCAATCATGGAAGATGCGTTGCTGGTAATGGGAGTCCATAGATGCAGACAGCTAACAACTAGATATGTCGTGTTTTGTGTTTTGGTTTTGGTTCTAATTTCCCGTTCGTGTTTTGGTTTTGGCTTGGTTTTGCCAAAACCATCCCTTCGTGTTTTGGTTTTGGTTTTGGATCTGGATAATTTTTGATTAAAAAAAACATAAAAAACAGCTAAAATAACAGAATTTGGGGGTAATTTTGATCCTACGGTATTATTAACCTCAATAACATTCATTTCCACCCATTTCCAGTCTATTCTGAACACCTCACACCTCACAATATTGTTTTTAGGCAAAAGGTTGCACCAAGGTGGCTGTATGAATAAGCTAAGTGACACAAGTGTGCGGCACAAACACCTGGCCCATCTAGGAGTGGCACTGCAGTGTCAGACAGGAGGGCAGATATAAAAAATAGGCTCCAAACAGCACATCATGCAAAGTTTTAAAAGAGGTGTAATGAGGTAGCTATATGACTAAGCTAAGCGACACAAGTGTGCGGCACAAACATCTGGCCCATCTAGGGTTGGCACTGCAGTCCCACTGCACTAATGGCAGATACTGGACGCAGATCTAACACCAGCATAATTGTAATGGCCTCAGTAATCCGCTTTGCAACAGGGTATATATATACTCGGCAGTGTCAATGGACTGGACTTACATGCCTGTACCACTGGATTTATACGGCAGGATCACTGGATTTATATGGCAGGATCACTGTAATTATACTGCGGGATCACTGGATTTATACGGCAAGATCACTGGATTTATACAGCAGAACCACTGTAATTATACGGCAGGATCACTAGATTTATACAGCAGGATCACTGGAATTATACGGCAGGATCACTGGAATTATACGGCAGGATCACTGGAATTATACGGCAGGATCACTGGAATTATACGGCAGGATTACTGGAATTATACGGCAGGATCACTGGAATTATTCAGCAGGATTAATGGAATTATACGGCAGGATCACTGTAATTATACATCAGGATTACTATAATTATACATCAGGATCACTGTAATTATACGGCAGGATTACTGTAATTATACGGCAGGATCACTGTAATTATACTGCAGGATTACTGGATTTATACGGCAGGATCACTGTAATTATACGGCAGGATCACTGGAATTATACGCCAGTACCACTGGAATTATACGAGAGTATCATGGGAATTATACGTCAGGATCACAGTATTTATACTGCAATATCACTGGAATTATTCGGTAATATCACTGGAATTATATAGCAATATCATAGGAATTATACGGCAATATCACTGGAAATATATGACAGGATCACAGGAATTATACAGCAATATCACTGGAATTATACAGTAATATCACTGGAATTATATGGCAGTATCACAGGAATTATACAGCAATATCACTGGAATTATACGGCAATATCACTGGAATTATACAGCAATATCACTGGAATTATACAGCAATATCACTGGAATTATACGGCAATATCACTGGAATTATACTGCAATATCACTGGAATTATACTGCAATATCACTGGAATTATACAGCAATATCACTGGAATTATACGGCAATATCACTGGAATTATACGGCAATATCACAGGAATTATACAGCAATATCACTGGAATTTTACGGCAATATCACTGGAATTATACGGCAATATCACTGGAATTAGATGCCAGTATCACAGGAGTTGTACAGGAATATCATTGGAATTATACGCCAATTTCACTGGAATTATACGGCAGTATCACATTAATTATACAGCAATATCACTGGAATTATACGGCAATATCACTGGAATTATACGGCAATATCACTGGAATTATATGACAGTATCACAGGAATTATACATCAATATCACAGGAATTATACAGCAATATCACTGGAATTATACGGCAGTATCACAGGAATTATACAGCAATATCACTGGAATTATACGTCAGTATCACTGGAATTATACGGCAGTATCACTGGAATTATATGCCAGTATCACGGGAATTATACGGCAGTAACACTGGATATATGGCAGCAGAGGACACCACCACTGTGACTGGTCACTGGACTGATGCTGCACAAGACACTACCCCTGGTCTGATGCAGGACAACACAGCACCACTGAAAGGGATTTATACAGCTACACTGGATATATGGCAGCAGAGGACACCACCACTGTGACTGGTCACTGGCAGGGCCGGCCCGCCCGTTACGCGGGTTACGCGTAAGAGTAAGGCACCACACTGTGGAGGGCGCCGGCAGCGTAGACCACGCTCCCAGCCCATGCTGCCTTCTGTATATCGCCAGCTCCTATGCTTTGTGTGGGCTCGCGGACGGATGCTGAGGCGGCCAGGGTGAGGAGGAGAGGGAGCTGCGCTGTCTGAGGGCAGCCGGCGGCGACGGCGGTACTTGTGAGGCCGGGACCCGGATGCCTGAGACGGAGTCAGATGGAGCGCAGTGGAGGGAGCTGCTGGACGGTGTTGGTAGAGGCAGGCTCCCTCCATCCGTAATACCTGCAAGAGGAGGACTTGTAAGTACTGTATATTTCTCCTTCTTTGATCTCATGCAGCACTGAGGGCATGGCAGTATGGCACTTGTCCTTAGCACTTTTCAGGTATATGAGGGACGCAAATGAAGACTCGTAGGCCTGCATGAGGCCATAGGGCTGTTTATTCCCCATCACTGCTGTAGGCTATAAAAAGAGGAAAGAAGTAACTTTTAAATTACCAATGTATTTTGTATTCAGACTAAAATGTATGTATTCCCAAGTTTATTGCTGTACCTGTAATATATTTTCATTGTCTATTACGCATATGACTCTTTAGAACTGTGTAGTTTTTGTGTAAAAGTTGGTATTTTATCTTTAGGAAACAGAGCATACGTTTTATATAGAGATTTCCAGTATTAGTCAGCAGCACCCTGCACTAAGCACCACTTGAACGCTCTGTGTTATTATTTTGCTTAGTCTGGTGTTCTGCGGACCACCTGTCTCAAAGTGCTGACTTCTCCCTAGTGAATAACCCTAACCCTCTCGTCCCGCAGCCTACCCTGCCCCTAGTGTCTAACCCTCTCGTCCCGCAGCCTACCCTGCCCCTAGTGTCTAACCCTCTCGTCCCGCAGCCTACCCTGCCCCTAGTGTCTAACCCTCTCGTCCCGCAGCCTACCCTGCCCCTAGTGTCTAACCCTCTTGTCCCCAGCCTACCCTGCCCTTAGTGTCTAACCATCTCGTCCCGCAGCCTACCCTGCCCCTAGTGTCTAACCATCTCGTCCCGCAGCCTACCCTCCCCCTAGTGAATAACCCTAACCCTCTCGTCCCGCAGCCTACCCTCCCCCTAGTGCCTTGCCCTAACCCTTCCCTATTCTGACCGCTAGTATCCCAACTGCCAGGATATTGACTACATCCCATGCTGGGGGGGGGGCACCAAGATTGTTCTTGCCTCCGGGCTATTGGGATGAAGTTACGACACTGCGCAACAGGTATCTGTATAACATGTTCTACCTGGTGCATGTGTATAGGGTGTTCTAACTGGCGCAATGTGTGTATGGTGCTCTACCTGGTGCAATATGTGTAACGTGCTCTACCTGGTGCAATGTGTGTAACGTGCAATGTGTGTAACGTGCTCTACCTGGTGCAATGTGTGTAACATGCTCTACCTGTGTGGTGTAATGTGAATTGGTACTATTATGTGGCCATGTTCGTTCCCCATGAAGCCACACCCCTAAATTTTTGGTGCGTGCCTTCGGCGCGCACTGTCCTTGTACTCAAATATGGGAGGGGGAGCACCAATTTACTTTCTGCCAAAGGGCACAGAAATGTCTAGTTACAGCTCTGGTGCAGGGTGTCCTGTATGCTACACAGCCCAGCAGCACTGTCACCCCCTCCTCCCCCTTGCAACACTTTGTAGTGTCCAAATCAAGTCTCTGTTAGAGATGAGCGGGTTCGGTTTCTCTGAATCCGAACCCGCCAGAACTTCGTGTTTTTTTTCACGGGTCCGAGCGACTCGGATCTTCCCGCCTTGCTCGGTTAACCCGAGCGCGCCCGAACGTCATCATGACGCTGTCGGATTCTCGCGAGGCTCGGATTCTATCGCGAGACTCGGATTCTATATAAGGAGCCGCGCGTCGCCGCCATTTTCACACGTGCATTGAGATTGATAGGGAGAGGACGTGGCTGGCGTCCTCTCCGTTTAGAATAGATTAGAGAGACACTTGATTTACTAATTTTGGGGAGCATTAGGAGTACTCAGTACAGTGCAGAGTTTTGCTGATAGTGACCAGTGACCACCAGTTTTATTTATAATCCGTTCTCTGCCTGAAAAAAGCGATACACAGCACACAGTGACTCAGTCACATACCATATCTGTGTGCACTGCTCAGGCTCAGGCCAGTGTGCTGCATCATCTATTATCTATATATAAATAATATTATATATATCTGTCTGACTGCTCAGCTCACACAGCTTATAATTGTGGGGGAGACTGGGGAGCACTACTGCAGTGCCAGTTATAGGTTATAGCAGGAGCCAGGAGTACATAATATATTATATAGTGAGTGACCACCAGACACACAGTGCAGTTTATTTAATATATCCGTTCTCTGCCTGAAAAAAGCGATACACACAGTGACTCAGTCAGTCACATACCATATCTGTGTGCACTGCTCAGGCTCAGGCCAGTGTGCTGCATCATCTATATATATTATATATCTGTCTGACTGCTCAGCTCACACAGCTTATAATTGTGGGGGAGACTGGGGAGCACTACTGCAGTGCCAGTTATAGGTTATAGCAGGAGCCAGGAGTACATAATATTATATTAAAAATTAAACAGTGCACACTTTTGCTGCAGGAGTGCCACTGCCAGTGTGACTAGTGACCAGTGACCTGACCACCAGTATATATAATATTAGTAGTATACTATCTCTTTATCAACCAGTCTATATTAGCAGCAGACACAGTACAGTGCGGTAGTTCACGGCTGTGGCTACCTCTGTGTCGGCACTCGGCAGCCCGTCCATAATTGTATATACCACCTAACCGTGGTTTTTTTTTCTTTCTTTATACATACATACTAGTTACGAGTATACTATCTCTTTATCAACCAGTCTATATATTAGCAGCAGACACAGTACAGTGCGGTAGTTCACGGCTGTGGCTACCTCTGTGTCGGCACTCGGCAGCCCGTCCATAATTGTATATACCACCTAACCGTGGTTTTTTTTTCTTTCTTTATACATACATACTAGTTACGAGTATACTATCTCTTTATCAACCAGTCTATATATTAGCAGCAGACACAGTACAGTGCGGTAGTTCACGGCTGTGGCTACCTCTGTGTCGGCACTCGGCAGCCCGTCCATAATTGTATATACCACCTAACCGTGGTTTTTTTTTCTTTCTTTATACATACATACTAGTTACGAGTATACTATCTCTTTATCAACCAGTCTATATTAGCAGCAGACACAGTACAGTGCGGTAGTTCACGGCTGTGGCTACCTCTGTGTCGGCACTCGGCAGCCCGTCCATAATTGTATATACCACCTAACCGTGGTTTTTTTTTCTTTCTTTATACATACATACTAGTTACGAGTATACTATCTCTTTATCAACCAGTCTATATATTAGCAGCAGACACAGTACAGTGCGGTAGTTCACGGCTGTGGCTACCTCTGTGTCGGCACTCGGCAGCCCGTCCATAATTGTATATACCACCTAACCGTGGTTTTTTTTTCTTTCTTTATACATACATACTAGTTACGAGTATACTATCTCTTTATCAACCAGTCTATATATTAGCAGCAGACACAGTACAGTGCGGTAGTTCACGGCTGTGGCTACCTCTGTGTCGGCTCTCGGCAGCCCGTCCATAATTGTATATACCACCTAACCGTGTTTTTTTTTTCTTTCTTTATACATACATACTAGTTACGAGTATACTATCTCTTTATCAACCAGTCTATATATTAGCAGCAGACACAGTACAGTGCGGTAGTTCACGGCTGTGGCTACCTCTGTGTCGGCACTCGGCAGCCCGTCCATAATTGTATATACCACCTAACCGTGGTTTTTTTTTCTTTCTTTATACATACATACTAGTTACGAGTATACTATCTCTTTATCAACCAGTCTATATATTAGCAGCAGACACAGTACAGTGCGGTAGTTCACGGCTGTGGCTACCTCTGTGTCGGCACTCGGCAGCCCGTCCATAATTGTATACTAGTATCCAATCCATCCATCTCCATTGTTTACCTGAGGTGCCTTTTAGTTGTGCCTATTAAAATATGGAGAACAAAAATGTTGAGGTTCCAAAATTAGGGAAAGATCAAGATCCACTTCCACCTCGTGCTGAAGCTGCTGCCACTAGTCATGGCCGAGACGATGAAATGCCAGCAACGTCGTCTGCCAAGGCCGATGCCCAATGTCATAGTACAGAGCATGTCAAATCCAAAACACCAAATATCAGTAAAAAAAGGACTCCAAAACCTAAAATAAAATTGTCGGAGGAGAAGCGTAAACTTGCCAATATGCCATTTACCACACGGAGTGGCAAGGAACGGCTGAGGCCCTGGCCTATGTTCATGGCTAGTGGTTCAGCTTCACATGAGGATGGAAGCACTCAGCCTCTCGCTAGAAAAATGAAAAGACTCAAGCTGGCAAAAGCAGCACAGCAAAGAACTGTGCATTCTTCGAAATCCCAAATCCACAAGGAGAGTCCAATTGTGTCGGTTGCGATGCCTGACCTTCCCAACACTGGACGTGAAGAGCATGCGCCTTCCACCATTTGCACGCCCCCTGCAAGTGCTGGAAGGAGCACCCGCAGTCCAGTTCCTGATAGTCAGATTGAAGATGTCAGTGTTGAAGTACACCAGGATGAGGAGGATATGGGTGTTGCTGGCGCTGGGGAGGAAATTGACCAGGAGGATTCTGATGGTGAGGTGGTTTGTTTAAGTCAGGCACCCGGGGAGACACCTGTTGTCCGTGGGAGGAATATGGCCGTTGACATGCCTGGTGAAAATACCAAAAAAATCAGCTCTTCGGTGTGGAGGTATTTCAACAGAAATGCGGACAACAGGTGTCAAGCCGTGTGTTCCCTTTGTCAAGCTGTAATAAGTAGGGGTAAGGACGTTAACCACCTCGGAACATCCTCCCTTATACGTCACCTGCAGCGCATTCATAATAAGTCAGTGACAAGTTCAAAAACTTTGGGTGACAGCGGAAGCAGTCCACTGACCAGTAAATCCCTTCCTCTTGTAACCAAGCTCACGCAAACCACCCCACCAACTCCCTCAGTGTCAATTTCCTCCTTCCCCAGGAATGCCAATAGTCCTGCAGGCCATGTCACTGGCAATTCTGACGAGTCCTCTCCAGCCTGGGATTCCTCCGATGCATCCTTGCGTGTAACGCCTACTGCTGCTGGCGCTGCTGTTGTTGCCGCTGGGAGTCGATGGTCATCCCAGAGGGGAAGTCGTAAGCCCACTTGTACTACTTCCAGTAAGCAATTGACTGTTCAACAGTCCTTTGCGAGGAAGATGAAATATCACAGCAGTCATCCTACTGCAAAGCGGATAACTGAGTCCTTGACAACTATGTTGGTGTTAGACGTGCGTCCGGTATCCGCCGTTAGTTCACAGGGAACTAGACAATTTATTGAGGCAGTGTGCCCCCGTTACCAAATACCATCTAGGTTCCACTTCTCTAGGCAGGCGATACCGAGAATGTACACGGACGTCAGAAAAAGACTCACCAGTGTCCTAAAAAATGCAGTTGTACCCAATGTCCACTTAACCACGGACATGTGGACAAGTGGAGCAGGGCAGGGTCAGGACTATATGACTGTGACAGCCCACTGGGTAGATGTATGGACTCCCGCCGCAAGAACAGCAGCGGCGGCACCAGTAGCAGCATCTCGCAAACGCCAACTCTTTCCTAGGCAGGCTACGCTTTGTATCACCGCTTTCCAGAATACGCACACAGCTGAAAACCTCTTACGGCAACTGAGGAAGATCATCGCGGAATGGCTTACCCCAATTGGACTCTCCTGTGGATTTGTGGCATCGGACAACGCCAGCAATATTGTGTGTGCATTAAATATGGGCAAATTCCAGCACGTCCCATGTTTTGCACATACCTTGAATTTGGTGGTGCAGAATTTTTTAAAAAACGACAGGGGCGTGCAAGAGATGCTGTCGGTGGCCAGAAAAATTGCGGGACACTTTCGGCGTACAGGCACCACGTACAGAAGACTGGAGCACCACCAAAAACTACTGAACCTGCCCTGCCATCATCTGAAGCAAGAAGTGGTAACGAGGTGGAATTCAACCCTCTATATGCTTCAGAGGTTGGAGGAGCAGCAAAAGGCCATTCAAGCCTATACAATTGAGCACGATATAGTAGGTGGAATGCACCTGTCTCAAGTGCAGTGGAGAATGATTTCAACGTTGTGCAAGGTTCTGATGCCCTTTGAACTTGCCACACGTGAAGTCAGTTCAGACACTGCCAGCCTGAGTCAGGTCATTCCCCTCATCAGGCTTTTGCAGAAGAAGCTGGAGGCATTGAAGAAGGAGCTAAAAGGGAGCGATTCCGCTAGGCATGTGGGACTTGTGGATGCAGCCCTTAATTCGCTTAACAAGGATTCACGGGTGGTCAATCTGTTGAAATCAGAGCACTACATTTTGGCCACCGTGCTCGATCCTAGATTTAAAGCCTACCTTGGATCTCTCTTTCCGGCAGACACAGGTCTGCTGGGGTTGAAAGACCTGCTGGTGACAAAATTGTCAAGTCAAGCGGAACGCGACCTGTCAACATCTCCTCCTTCACATTCTCCCGCAACTGGGGGTGCGAGGAAAAGGCTCAGAATTCCGAGCCCACCCGCTGGCGGTGATGCAGGGCAGTCTGGAGCGACTGCTGATGCTGACATCTGGTCCGGACTGAAGGACCTGACAACGATTACGGACATGTCGTCTACTGTCACTGCATATGATTCTCTCAACATTGATAGAATGGTGGAGGATTATATGAGTGACCGCATCCAAGTAGGCACGTCACACAGTCCGTACTTATACTGGCAGGAAAAAGAGGCAATTTGGAGGCCCTTGCACAAACTGGCTTTATTCTACCTAAGTTGCCCTCCCACAAGTGTGTACTCCGAAAGAGTGTTTTTAGTGCCGCCGCTCACCTTGTCAGCAATCGGCGTACGAGGTTACATCCAGAAAATGTGGAGAAGATGATGTTCATTAAAATGAATTATAATCAATTCCTCCGCGGAGACATTGACCAGCAGCAATTGCCTCCACAAAGTACACTGGGAGCTGAGATGGTGGATTCCAGTGGGGACGAATTGATAATCTGTGAGGAGGGGGATGTACACGGTGATATATCGGAGGGTGAAGATGAGGTGGACATCTTGCCTCTGTAGAGCCAGTTTGTGCAAGGAGAGATTAATTGCTTCTTTTTTGGGGGGGGGTCCAAACCAACCCGTCATATCAGTCACAGTCGTGTGGCAGACCCTGTCACTGAAATGATGGGTTGGTTAAAGTGTGCATGTCCTGTTTTGTTTATACAACATAAGGGTGGGTGGGAGGGCCCAAGGACAATTCCATCTTGCACCTCTTTTTTCTTTTCTTTTTCTTTGCATCATGTGCTGATTGGGGAGGGTTTTTTGGAAGGGACATCCTGCGTGACACTGCAGTGCCACTCCTAGATGGGCCCGGTGTTTGTGTCGGCCACTAGGGTCGCTAATCTTACTCACACAGTCAGCTACCTCATTGCGCCTCTTTTTTTCTTTGCGTCATGTGCTGTTTGGGGAGGGTTTTTTGGAAGGGACATCCTGCGTGACACTGCAGTGCCACTCCTAGATGGGCCCGGTGTTTGTGTCGGCCACTAGGGTCGCTAATCTTACTCACACAGCTACCTCATTGCGCCTCTTTTTTTCTTTGCGTCATGTGCTGTTTGGGGAGGGTTTTTTGGAAGGGACATCCTGCGTGACACTGCAGTGCCACTCCTAGATGGGCCCGGTGTTTGTGTCGGCCACTAGGGTCGCTAATCTTACTCACACAGCTACCTCATTGCGCCTCTTTTTTTCTTTGCGTCATGTGCTGTTTGGGGAGGGTTTTTTGGAAGGGCCATCCTGCGTGACACTGCAGTGCCACTCCTAGATGGGCCCGGTGTTTGTGTCGGCCACTAGGGTCGCTAATCTTACTCACACAGCTACCTCATTGCGCCTCTTTTTTTCTTTGCGTCATGTGCTGTTTGGGGAGGGTTTTTTGGAAGGGACATCCTGCGTGACACTGCAGTGCCACTCCTAGATGGGCCCGGTGTTTGTGTCGGCCACTAGGGTCGCTTATCTTACTCACACAGCGACCTCGGTGCAAATTTTAGGACTAAAAATAATATTGTGAGGTGTGAGGTATTCAGAATAGACTGAAAATGAGTGTAAATTATGGTTTTTGAGGTTAATAATACTTTGGGATCAAAATGACCCCCAAATTCTATGATTTAAGCTGTTTTTTAGTGTTTTTTGAAAAAAACACCCGAATCCAAAACACAACCGAATCCGACAAAAAAAATTTGGTGAGGTTTTGCCAAAACGCGTTCGAACCCAAAACACGGCCGCGGAACCGAACCCAAAACCAAAACACAAAACCCGAAAAATTTCAGGCGCTCATCTCTAGTCTCTGTTTTTATATTTGAATAATTAATAAGATTAATAAAAACCTTCATTCCAATGGGACCCAGAAAAGGACAGGTAGGACCCCAATTTTTAAGTTTGATTAATTAGAAAACACTTATTTAACGGTTCTGCCCTTTAAGTTTTAACTTTATGGTAGGCAGTTGTTTTCACCCATATTTCGCTTAATGCGCTTTAAGCTTTTGTGTGTATAATATTTTCCATCAACCATGGGGGGGGGGGGGGGAGGGTTGGGGGTGCCATAATCTATATTCGCTCTCCAAAAAATTTAGGCTTGGGCCGACCCTGGTCACTGGACTGATGCTGCACAAGACACTACCCCTGGTCTGATGCAAGACAACACTGCAAAACTGCAAGGGATTTATCTGTAGCGGCTCTTGCCATGGGCAAGCAGTACTTTTGCCCGG
Source organism: Pseudophryne corroboree (assembly GCF_028390025.1). NCBI lineage: Eukaryota > Metazoa > Chordata > Amphibia > Anura > Myobatrachidae > Pseudophryne > Pseudophryne corroboree. The sequence continues at coordinate 233,331,660 of NC_086449.1, read as the reverse complement.
GGCGCAGCTGTTTGAAAAGGTTTGAAAATGTCCTCTCCGCGACGGGAATCTAGACGCGCAATGATGTAGCATCTAGATTCCCTTCGCGGAGAGGACCTTTCTGTGTAGCGCTGAGGAGCGGCACCGGAGACAGAGTGCAGTGATCGGGAACAGGAACGGGGCTGGTAAGTATTTTTTATTTTTTTACTAGGTGCACAGCTACTTTTGGGCATTACTAATGGAGGCACAGCTGCAGGGGGCATACTAAGGGGGGCACAACTACTGGGGTCACAACTAATGGGGGCACAACTACTGGGGCCACAACTAATGGGGGCACAGCTGCAGGGGGCACACTAAGGGGGGCACAACTAATTTAGGCACAACTACTGGGGCCACAACTAATGGGGGCACACTAAGGGGGGCACAACTACAGGGGCGACAACTAATGGGGGCACAGCTGCAGGGGGCACAGCTGCAGGGGGCACAACTACTGGGGCCACATCTAATGGGGGCACAGCTGCAGGGGGCACAGCTGCAGGGGGGCATAACAGCTACTGGGGGCACAGTTGCAGGGGGCCTAACAGCTACTGGGGGCACAGCTGCAGGGGGCACAACAGCTGCAGGGGGCACAACAGCTACTGGGGGCACAGCTGCAGGGGGCAAAACAGCTACTGTGGGCACAGCTCTACAGGGTGCACAACGCTACAGGGGGCAAAACTACAGGGAGCAAAACTGACCATGCCCCTTTCCTATGAAGCCACGCCCCCATTTTTTACGTGCGCCTGCGGCGCGCACTAACCCTATTTCGCCATCTTGGGGGGGGGATGGTGCGCTAAAGGAAGCACTGGGGACATATAGCAGCAGAGGACACCACCACTGTGACTGGCTGGACTGATGCAGCATAGGACACCAGTGCCGTAACTACGCATTTTAGCGCTGTGTGCAAGAAACGGCGTTGGCACCCCCTATGTAAGGCAGGGGCACTGCGCGTCGTAGGCGCACAAAAAATATATAGGGGCATGGTTTCATGGGGAAGGGACGTGGCCACAAAATAATACCAATTCATACTACGGTGCACAGTAGTCTCCATTATTCAAATTACACTGCACAGTAGTGCCACCAGGTAGAGCCCCTTTTACACATTACGGCAGACAGCGTCCCCTTTTTACACATTACGGCAGACAGCGTCCCCCTTTTTACACATTACGGCAGCCAGTCCCCCTTTTTACACATTACGGCAGACAGCGTCCCCCTTTTACACATTACGGCAGACAGCGCCCCCCTTTTACACATTACGGCAGACAGCGTCCCCTTTTTACACATTACGGCAGACAGCGTCCTCCTTTTTACACATTACGGCAGACAGCGTTCCCCTTTTTACACATTACGGCAGACAGCGTCCCCTTTTTACACATTATGGCAGACAGCGTCCCATTTTTACACATTACGGCAGCCAGTCCCCCTTTTTACACATTACGGCAGACAGCGTCCCCCTTTTACACATTACGGCAGACAGCGCCCCCCTTTTACACATTACGGCAGACAGCGTCCCCTTTTTACACATTACGGCAGACAGCGTCCTCCTTTTTACACATTACGGCAGACAGCGTTCCCCTTTTTACACATTACGGCAGACAGCGTCCCCTTTTTACACATTATGGCAGACAGCGTCCCATTTTTACACATTACGGCAGCCAGTCCCCCTTTTTACACATTACGGTAGACAGCGTCCCCCTTTTACACATTATGGCTGACAGCGTCCCCCTTTTACACATTACAGCAGACAGCGTCCCCTTTTTACACATTACGGCAGACAGCGTCCTCCTTTTTACACATTACTGCAGACAGCATCCCCTTTTTACACATTACGGCAGACAGCGTCCCCTTTTTACACATTACGGCAGACAGCATCCCCTTCTTACACATTACGGCAGACAGTGTCCCCCTTTTTACACATTACAGCAGACAGTCCCCCTTTTTACTCATTGCGGCAGACAGAATAGAGAGTGAGAGAGAGAGAGGACAGAAAGAATGAGAGTCAGTCAGGGCATATATACTGTACATATGCACTCACCCTGATCTGGGACCGGGTGGGAAGGCAAACTCTACCTGCAGTGCTGACACTGGCTCTGAGCTGTGCTGCTGCTGGTGAGGCACAGGATGGCTGCAGACCTGGCTGGTGCTAGAGGGCGGGTGGGCGCCGTCGCTGCTGCTCATCGATCTGCTCCGCTCCTCGGCCACCCCGCGCCGCCGCTGGGGCTGCTGCTGCTGCTCGTCGATCTTCTCCGTTCCTTGGTTACTTACCACATGCCGCCGCTTGTCACCACGCACCGCTCCTTGAGCTTCACAGCTTCTCTGTCTTCTTCCACCACCGCGTCCGCCCCCAGAATGCCATGCGCGATGATGTTGCGCCCGCACCGGCATTGTGGGAAGGGGGGGGGGAGAAGAGATAACGGAGAGTGGCGGTGGTACTGCTCAGCAGGCAAGGGGACAGCTAGACCGGGCGGCCAAGCATAATAAGCCACACTATATTTAGTGCCCTGACTCCTGGCTGTCCTTGCAGCGCAGCGGGGGACTCTTGCTGCGCTCCCTATACGAGTGCACTGTGTGCAACGCCCACTCTGCACACACCTCATTACGGCCCTGTAAGACACTACACTGGACTGAGCAGCACAAGACAGCACTGGAATCGCCACCCCACTTTCCCCACTTTCCCGCCCACACAGACACTGAGGACACGTCCTCTCACTACACTCTCTGAGACTGTAGTGAAAATGGCAGCGACGCGCGGCTCCTTATGTGGAATACAAACCCCGCGAGAATCCGACAGTGGGATGATGATGTTTTGCCTTGTTGTGGTTTCTGAGTCAGGCGGGAAAACTCGAGCCTGACTCGGATCCGGGCTCGGAGCGTGAAGTCCGGTAGGGTTCGGTTCTCAGGGAACCGAACCGGCTCATCTCTACTAACAACTGATACAGAGATAATGAGACGATACTGGCAAGAGAGAGATGATACTGGTGGTGCAGGGTTGATTGTGAATTACCGATGATGCTGAACACTGATGGTAGCAGGAATCGGTGATGGAACACCAAAGATGACAGGAATTGATGATGGAAAACCAAAAGTAACCAGAATCGATGATGGGTCACCGATGGTATTGGGAACAATGCTTGAACATCAATAGAGTCAGGCAGCACCGCTGGATGGAAATTGGTGCATCTCTCTTTAAGTGGATGGAATCAAGGAGCTGGTAACCTGGAACTGCAGAGCAGAGAGAACATCCATAGACAGCAGAGATATCCAACACTGGGATAGACAACCGTAGCACTGAAAATCAGGAAGTGCTTTCACAGGAAATTTATACCCACTGGGAAGTGGTTATTGGCTGAGCAATCAGCTAGGAAGCATACTGTAGAGGATTGGCTGTAGAGACTCATGTGATCTGACCAAACATGGCTGCACCCCTGTTTGGATATTGGAGAGAAAGTCTGTTTGGAAACAGCATGCTTGTGGCCCACAGTAATGGCACTGGCAGCGGAGGCTGCGGGGAGCTTAGAGCAACATCCGCACGGACAGGGGGGATAATGCTGCACGGCCGCAGCATCAGCAGTACTGGTAGACAATTTAGTGCCCTGGGTGAGAGAGAGCATCAGTGCCCCACACGCCCTCCCCTTGCTCCCCAATATGTCTGCTGTAACCAAGTGGCGAATTTCCCATTAGGCACTAAGCTATAAAATTATCTATCATCAAATGAGAGCGCCCATTACAGTTGTTTTGTAACCTGCTTACGTCCTTAAGGTAATGCAAGATCCACCTGAGAATGGCAAATATCCATACACCTGCTTGTGGAAAACCTTCCCGTCCACTGTTTTAACAGCCCCATTATTATTTTTGGGACTTGCACTTATAAGAAACTGACCTCAGATCTTCAGCAACATGTTACAAATAAGCATGAAGTCTTCCTACACAATTGTACATGTCTGACGGCTACACCTTTATTACGTGTCACAATCTTGTCAAAATTATGATTTTAATTATTGCTTGATCCATGGCACCAACACCTCCTCACCACCATTACTGATAATATCAATACTGCATTAGGAAAGAGTGATATACCAGATAAATTCTCCTTCATGCTTATATTACCTCGTTGGTACATCACCAAGATAATTTCCCACTGAATGTAGCCTCCACATGCCTCCTACATCTATATTTGTAGACAATGGGGGTTATTCAGGTTGCATCGCTAAATGATGCCACCACAATAACCCTGGCAGCGGCACTGCTCACGCGCAGGTCCCGTCCTGTGTGTGCACGCGCAGTTAATGTGATTGTGTCGCATTAACTGTGAATGCCTTTGCCTGACTGACAGCAGGGGCCTTCATAGGGCGTCCACGGGGAGGTG